>NC_054872.1:44577050-45177050 GCF_018320785.1 Cheilinus undulatus
AGAGGTTGAGCTTTTTGAAAGGTGTGCATCCAGTTACATCTGGAGAAAACTAGCACGACATTTCATCAAAGAACACCAAACCAACAGTCAAACATGGTGGTGGTGGTAGTGTGATGGCCTGGAGCTGCTTCGCTGCTTCAGGACCTGGACGACTTGCAGAAATTAATGGAACCATGAATTCTGCTTTCAGGAATATGTCCAGCCCATCGGTTCAAGACCTCAAGCTTGAGCACACTTATACAGCAGAACAATGATCTGAAACGTACCAGCAAGTCTACCTCTGAATAGAAAAAAAAAAAGAAGATTTTGGAGCGGTCTTGTCAAAGTCCAGACTTAGATTCAGTTCAGATGCTGTGGCATGACCTCAAACAGTCCGTTCATGCTGGAAAACCCTCCAGTGTGGTTGAAATAAAACAATTCTGCAAAAAAGAGTGGGCCAATCCTCAGGAAATACTTGGAATTAATTCATTTGAAAAATGCATTTCGTGTTTACTCAGGTTATCTTCATCGAAAAAATTTTTAGATGATCTGAAACATTTAATTGTGACAAATATGCAAAAAAGGAATCCGGAAGGGGCAAATATTTTTCACAGCACTGTTTATATCAGGACTGTCATATCAGATCTACAGGAAACTAGACTTTGTAAAAGTACTTCCATCAAATTGAAACTAAAACCCAAGTGCCTAAATACAGGATCTTTACTGAAATAAGGGTTAGTGTTATAAAGATGAAATATGATATGGTAAACCATATGACACAAAAGGCCCAGTATTTTCTGGCAACCTACCTATTATTGCTTTTCTTTGCCTTCCCTGTTTTCATAGTGATGCATCATCATTTCCCTGACCTTGATGTTCCTTTGCTCTGATTTATGGCCTGATTAGTTCTGAAGGGAAAGACATCTCAGCAGTGAGCTATTCCTGCCACAACATCACTCAGCCGCCACATCATAATGCTTACCATGTAAATGAACAGTTTGCATTAAAGACTTTCCAAACAGTTATTGTGATTAAATCTTATTTTGAAATATTTAATATGTCTGAAACATGAATGTTTCTAGAGTGGTCTGAGACTTTCCCAGAGCGAGAGCTTCAAATAGCTTTGTCAGAACTGCAGCCAACGACAACCAAAGCCATTATTAATCTCTCTAATGAATGTTTCAAAAGCAGCGCAGATTTTTGGATGGTGGTCTCAGTTTGTTATTGAAACAATCCGCGGTGCCATGGAGCATGACTGTGAGGATTGTTTTAATATGAAACCAAACTACAATGGCATGCAAACCCTGGGCTCCAAAGATAACACTTTCTAGGCCCTCTGTTAACCCTTCAAACGCCTTCAACGATCAAAGTTATCACTGCCTGTGTTAAACACGAAGTCCAACCAAGAGTCCTGCAGCTGTTAGGACAAATACAGACACACTTAATTGTTAATTTGACAGGAATGCAAACTTGTTCCTGAAAGATCAAGACAGCTCTCACATCAAGGATGTACAGAATGTCAGCACTGTTGTGTTTCAGTAGTAGAAACAAGGCTGCAGGCTTCAATCAGCTAGTACAGCAATTTTCAAAGTGTGAGGCGGGTCTCTCCTGGGGGGTGCCAGAGGACTTCAGGGGAGAAAATATAAATCAGAAACCTAGGGAGCTTCTACAAGTGTGAGGCAAAATGGATAGATGTTTAGTAACAATGGAAAGAGAGGAGGCTCATTCTGGAGTGAGCAGAAAAAAACAATGACTTTTCTGAATGTGGATATTCCTGGATTTGTCCTGATGATGCTCCACGGCCACAGTGTGTCATTAGAGAGAGGTGTGAGCAAACGCCAGGATAATGTAAGGTTAACTCTGGTGTCAAATTGAGACTACACACCCATGTTTCATGACCAAGTCACAGTTTCTTAACAGGAAGTTAGAGTGATCGTGGGCACAGAACAAAGCAACTGAGAAATTTAGCATTGGAAATACCAAGGAAAATTTATATGACAGCAGGTCTTCAGAACAAAACTAAGTGCAAGATGGTGTGTGGTAATTCTGTGGTAGGACTCCTGATCATCTCTGCTCTCACTCACACTGAGAGCAGAGCCATACACAGATCCCCAGCTTCATCACATTGTTTTCTTTGTAAACTGTAAAACAGCATCTGGAATCACCATGACGACAGCAGGCATGCTCGTTTGATGTGCCTTTGCCTCATATCATGAAAGACATGAGCAGGCAGGAAATACCTGCAGAGCTCCAGCTGACAGACGTGATGTGTCATTACTGAACAGGCCCGCTCTGAGCCGGGAACGAGGAGAGCCTTCCCAGCCACCGTCATAACCACCACTTTGGTTTTTATTATTAAATACAGCACAGAATAAAGGGACAATCCTTACCCGACACTGCTTAGCCACAGGAACACCTGCTGCTCAGTGGTAGAATATTAATGTTTATATCATGTAAAATAGTTTTACTCTGGGATTATGTGGTTTCATGTTCTAATAATGAGCAATGTGAGTAAAATACATGTGCATTTATCATTTAAAGTAAACAAAAATGCTAAATTTGTCTGATCTCATAAATGATACCAATCACTAGTCAGAGCTGGAGCTCCCATCACTACAGCTGACAGGGAATAATCTTATTGCTCAGCTGCCGGCGGTATTTGTTTGTAAAGCTGAGTGTGTGTGCAAGATAGTGGACTGTACAGAATGAGCACATCAATGTCAGTGAGCACAAACACTCTTGTAGCACATCTTCAACATACAATATGAAGAAGTATTTACCCCTTTCCTGCTGCACTTAAATTTCTCATCATCAACACATTCTGATACTAGACAAAGATAACTTAAGTCAATACAACATAGGTCTTTAAAGGATTATTTATTTATTAAGGGAAAACAGTCAATCCAAACCTACCTGGCATAAAGTGAAAAAGTATTTACCCACCACCCCTTCATAAATCATGAATCACTGAATTAACCATGTCAATATCAATATCTACACCCAGGACAGATTACTGCCAGACCTGCTGAATCCAAAAATCCCTGAAGTAGAACCAGTCAGAACCTGTCATGAAGCGGGCAACACATTATGTCACGATCCAAAGAAATTTAAGAACTGATGAGAAACAGAGTCATTGACATTTATCAGTCTGGAAAGGGTTACAAAGCCATTTCTGATGCTTTGGGGTGCCATCAACTACGGTGAGAGCCATTAACCACAAATGGAAAACTGACACTGACATTACTCCAAAAGCGCATGGAGAACTCATCCAGGAGGTCACCAAAGAACCAAGAAAAACATCTAAAGACCTGCAGACCTCACATGACTCAGTTCAAGACTCAACCATAAGAAAGACAGTGGGCAAAAATGGCATCCATGTGAGAGTTCCAAAACCAAAACCACAGCTGGCCAAAAAGAAGGCTAATGCTCGTCTCACATTTCACCAAAAAAAAAAAAAAAAAAAAAAAAAACCTCCTGATGATCCCCAAGACTTTTGGAAAAATATTCCATAAGACTGATGTGACAAAGGTTGAGCTTTTTGCATGGTGTATGTACCGCTATGGAGTGAAACTAAGGGCACACTCACACTAGGCCATCCATACCGTGCCTGGGCCTGTTTGAGCCTAAGGTCCGGTACGTTTGACCAGTGTGAGTGCAATCGTTCTGTGCTTGGGCGCGGCATGCTTCACGGCCCTGGCACGGGAGGACGAGGCGCTGGAATGTGACATAATGTGAAGTAACAACAAAAGAACCCACTTCAGAGCACATAGAGCACACCAGGCAGCAGCTGCATGCTAGAGACGGCAGGAGAGAGAAAGAGAGATCTAAATATATCTTGTCCCATTGTATTTCAACAAGTTACAAAGACTTTGTCAGAGCTGAAGAATTTAACTTCACACAGCTCCGCTACAACCTTGTTTTAGTGTATCGTAAAAATAACACATTTCATCAAAACAGCATCAAACCAACAGTTAAACATGATGGTGGTAGTGTGGTGGTCTGGGGCTGCTTTGGGACTTTGTTGATGGAACCATGAATTCTCCTCTCTACCAGAAAATCCTGAAGGTGAATGTCCATACATCAGTTCATGACCTCAGACTCAGGCACACTTGGGTTATACAGCAGGACAATGATCCAAAAATCACACCAGCAAGTCCACCTCTGAATGTTTCGGAGCAGGTTCATCAAAGTCCAGACTTAAATCTGATTGAAAGGCTAAGGCATGACCTCAAACAGGCTGTTCATACTCAAAAACCTCCAATGAAGTAGAATTTCAACAATGCTGCAAAGGAGAGTGGGCCTAAATTCCTCCACAGTGATGTGAAAGACTCATCACCAGTTGTTGCAAACGCTGTCTTGTAGCCAGTAGGTTTAGGGGGCAATGACTTTCACACATAAGGCCAGGCAGGTTTGGATGTTTATTTCCTGTACAAATGAAATCTTTTTTTTTTAACTTGCAGTTTGTATTTACTTAGGTTATGTCTGTGTAACACTAAAATTAGTTTTAAGAACTGAAACTGTATAAATAAAAAAAAAAAAAAGAAATCTACAAAAGAGCAAATACTTTTTCACAGTGCCGTATATGCATGCCATCCTCTGTTTGGCGGGACTTGTGTGTCTGCATCTTCTAATCTTCATGTTCATGCACAACCTGTGGCTGCACCTGCAAATTCCTCCGAAGATTTTATCCACCAGACACATAAGGTTTTCATCCTGCTTGCTTAAATTGGGAGTGAACTGGCTGCAGATATTTACTAATATAAGCCATTGTGTTATCCTTCATTCTGGCAATCAGGGTTTCAGAAATCGCATCACAACTAGAAGTCTTTCTGTACTACTGAAGCAGCTCTTTCTTTAAGTACAATCCAGATGAAGTTAAGTCCATGTCTGAAGACGATTAGCTGACCTCACAGCGGAAAAACATCGGATAAACAAAATTAGACGAGTGAGTGGCGGGGTAAGTCGTGAATCTGTGATGTGCAACAGCATGTTTTAATTCCACCCAAATCCTCCACATCCACTCTTACAAGTGATCAATGCTGCTGATTTTCCTCCCTCGATTGTCAAAAAAGTGAAGGAGGTAGCTGCCGGCGACAGAGCAGGGGATTAGGATTCATTGTATTCCTCTCGCTGTACAGAAGAAAATGTGAGAAATAAGAAGAGCGACGTTTCCTCGTCTGCAGGATTATCTCAGCGGCTGTGATGTATGAGGCTCTCAGACGTGGTGTTCCTCGTGTTCCTGCAGACTCTTGACCTGAGGGGAGAAGACACTTGACACCTCAAGTGAACGTCTTTGTTGGCTGTGCAGACGATCTGAGAGGAATTAAACTAGTTCCACATGTGCAGCGTATCTCTGTCACTGCACATTTAGTGCTCTCTGTTGAGAAGCTGCTCCAGTGGGTGCAGTGCAAGTTCATGAAGAGAGCACTTCAATTAGTGCTTGTGAGACCCGAATGCAGAGAGGATTTGAACGTCTGCAGAGACTTTAATGCTTCACGCAAATGGATGCCCAGTTTGTCTCAAGTACAGATGTGTTTTACCAGAGGATATTAACATTAGCAGGGTAGAGGGGAAGATTATAGTGTTGAAGAATGAGTTTTAAAGTACTTAATATAGAAAATTACACTGACTTTCATGACCTCATGTTGCATGTGGAGTTGAACTTTTAACCATGTAGCAGTGATTACACTCAACTCAACCTCCTGAGCTTTTGTTTGGAATACGTTTTTAGTTTCTGTCACTTATAAATAAGGATGGATAGATAGGACCTGATAAGTTTGAAAGCTCAGCCTTGTCTTTGAACAGGTTTTTTTTCTTCCTTTCTGCAGAAATCCAGCACTGGATAGGCTTATGACCATACAGCATGGCTGTGTCGCCAGTTGTTGTTGTAAATAATTTAAGTCATTCAGAGAAGTATGGTGGTGTCATTTTCTCATAAATCTGATGATTGACCCCCAAGGACTTGTTAAGCCAAAGCAGGAACAAAATCTCCAACCTAAATTTCTAAGTTACTTGGAAATTTTTCTTTCCAAAATCCACACAAATTCCTCAAAATTTAAATTAAATAACCTAAAAAATCAATGAAAATTATTACGCACTTTTCTAAAGTATCCCATACAAACTTCTCATAATTTCTTAAGATAGTCTACATGTTTCAGTGATTTTTTTTTCTTATGACTGTAAAGCTGAAACATTTCAGTAGAAATGTCAATGAAAAAATCCCAAACTCCCAAAAATATACAATCGCATCCACAAGATTTTCATAAAGATACTTGAAAACTCTGAGAGAAATTTGAATGCAAATCCCACCTAAAATTGAACAAAGATATGCCCAGAAATTCAGTGTGGAGACAGGAAATTCCGAAACATTTTGAAAAAAATTAACAAGAAAAAATTTCCATGGCACCAATCCCCCAAATTCCTGATTCAATTCCCCCAAATTTTCTAATTACTTTCCCAAATTTACTGAAAAATTTGAAATCCAACCCCCTCACACACACACACACAAACACACACACAAAATTAAATGCCTAAAAATTGAAATACATTTCCCAAATTTCCACATGAATACTTAAAATTTACAAATTTCTAGAAAATAAACAAACATATCCTCAAAATTTCCTTAAAAATACTTGAAAATTCCTCAAAATTAAAAAAAAAAAATCCTCCTGTTATTTTTATTATTATATTCCCCAAAAATTCCATGCCATGAGAAAGAAAATAATCCCCAAACACCCAAATTTCCTAAAAGTTCCTTAAATTTCTGAAAATTTCAAAGGACATCCCTCCTGAAATTCCTCATCAAATTCTCAAAAATTTATAAATAACTTTTCCAGATTTTCATGAAAATATTCCTCCCTAAATTAAAATCTAATTAATTAGAATCATTACCAAATTTCTATTTAAGTGTTTGAAAACTTTAAAAGTCTTCAACCATCAAACAAATTTCCCCAAAATCTTGTTATAAAATTCTTAAAAATACACATATCTGCAAAATAAAAAGAAACTCAAAAATTTCCAAGCAAATTCACAAAAATCATCAACAAATTTCTGTGAAAATTTCTGAACATTTCACAGCAAATTCTCCCAAAATGTCAAGCAAATATCTTAAACTTCTATAGATATTCCAGTCAACTATCTCAAAAAATTCAGAAACTATTATGATGTAGAGAAGCTAAAGTGTAATGTCTGTAAAAGTGCATGCACGGTCTTAGGAGGTTGAAGAAGAAGGGAAGATTTTAATTTCAGATCAAATAAGTTAAGGCTGTGAATCACAGTCTTATATTTACATTTAACTCTAAATTTGATTTTCAGCACCGGAGGTTGCTGCTCAGTCTTAAAAGGAGAAAACAAACTTGGACACCATTACATTTCTTCTGACTGTTTACAGGCCCTGCATGTCCTAGACAACAAGATAATGTGAACAAGCCGGGAACCTCTCAATTCAATTTTGATGAAGAAAGATCTCAGACAAAAACGCCTCCAGACACTTCAAAAACTCAGATCAATAGAGCATGAGATGTGGCAAAGAAGAGAAGAAGCAGCAGCTAGGTCCAACGAGTGATTCATTCATCTTCTTCTTGTTCAACAAAACACAGATGGTTGGTTTGATACTACGACATGTTCATTTCTTTGAATACTGAGGGGATACAGGGTTGAAAACACTCCGCGTGTTCATGGCAATCTTGGTTGTTCTCAGAAACATCCGTCCTCTGTCAGTCACTGTACCAAACCGAATCTGTGAGCACATCTGGTTCTGCACATGGTCATGTATAAACCTAGTAAAGTAAAGTATTTACTTCATGACACTAAAACATCCATTAGTATAAAGCAACAGCAGCCTCATCAGAATAAGGTGAACAGATTCCTCCTGAAAATGTTTGAACATTCACACTAACACAGCTAACAAAGCCCTCTGTCACTCCTCTGTGAGTTTGTTTCCATTCAAGTTAATGAAGAGTTTATTTTGAGGATTTTTTCCATTCGAAGGTCTGAAGTGAATTTTAATCGACATTTGTTCTCTTCTAATTCGTCCCTCCAGCTCAGAGAGCTGCACAAGTCAACAGTAGAATAGTAAAACCCATTCATCTGCCTGAGACGACATCTCTGTGAATAATTAACGCTCCTGGCCGCGTGCGTCTCGCTGCTTCGTCCTTGGAGACTTGACTCGGGGCATTGACAGTCCAGGTTGTTGGTGCGGCGTCGCTCGGCGCCGTACATCAGACAGGGAGAGCAGCTTTACATTCAGCGGGTGTCGAGACGAGCGACTGGACCAAACATTTCTTCAGCAACAGAAATACATAATGGCACAAACAGCTGCTGCAGAGACTGTAAATAAGAGGTGAAGTGATGCAGAAAGGAAAGTAATGAGTGTTTGAACAGGCAGTAAATGAGTCATCACTGTGATCATGTAAAGATATAACGGCGCTTATTAAAACACTTAGCATATGCTCTGACACACATTCTTCACTTTAAGTTCAATACAATTAGACTGAAGTAAATGATCAAGAGTCCCACATTAGATATGTGTTTTAGAGGCTTAGGCTGAATCCCAATTCTCCCCTTAACCTTCAATCTTATCCCTCAGTCTCAAAATTCCCGTTCCCGCGAAGTGCAAGGGCTGTCCCAATTCTCCCGAGAGTTGAGTTGAGGGGCGAGTTTGAAGGTTTTATCTCCTTCAATTTTGAGATGTTCCTGGAGCTCCCTTGGCATTGAGGGTTATCGCTCAAAGAAAGATGGCGGCGAATGCAGGAAGATATCGAGCTACAAATGTAAATTTCTTTGTTAATAGAGATCTAAAAATTACGAAATCCACTCCAATGTCTTAGTTTAATGTTATTTTATGGATTATTCACGTTTTTGTAGCGTAACATTCACATTTATTTTTACGACCGTAAGCCGGTAACCATGCCATCACGGACAAGCCTACAACATGTCAGTTTCTTGGTGGTAGTTGTTAAGTTGTTTTAACAAGATACAAGCAATGTAAAATGTATGGACGGTCATTTTTATCTCAGTAGTTACAACTGGTGTTGCGTTGGCTAATGGCCATGTTATACGGTGACTTTCAGCTGAATGTGTCCGTGGTTGTGGTGTTTACACACCTTATTTGGTTGAATATTAAGAAGTTCTTCTTTTTCTTCTTCTTTCTCTGAATCAACAGACTATGCAGTTTTGGCACATTACTGCCCTCTACAGTCTGAAATCGTAACTGCTATTAAGGGGTGTCCCATTTCTAAGTCACGAGATAGCCCTTACACTTGGTTTTGAGGGGCGAGTTAAGACTGAGGGTTGAGCTTGAGGGTAAGATTGAGGGTTAAGGGGAGAATTGGGATTCAACCTTAGCCTGTTAAGACTGGCTAAATCCTGATTATAAATATTACATTAGAGGTTGATTTTCTCAGCAATCCTGTATTCTGTCAGTAAAAGGCATGCTGGTATCAACTATGAACTGTGTAATATGAGGAGTGATCATAAACTTTAATTCACATGTTGATATTTTTACAGTTGATTACCTATGCAGGATGCACATTTTTTAATAACTGCTTATATTTCTTTGTTCCCATTTCTCTCTATACCATGTTCCAAATTATTATGCAAATTGGATTTTTAGTGTCATAAACATTCAATTTTTTGTTGTTCAGTGAAACTCATGGTTGGTACTACAGTACTGTGCAGAAGTTTGAGGCATGTTTGGGCCAAAATTTGAGGCTGAAGTAAGGCGTGCAATGGCGAGCACGCTCACCTGAGGAAAGAAAAAGGATCTCTGCTGCTGAAAAGCCTCAAATAGTGCAATACATTAAATATTTCAAAAAAACTTCAGTGTCATCATCGTACTGTGAGGAAATTTGTGGCTGATTCAGAACACAGACAGGTTCGTGCAGATAAAGGCATAATGAGGAAGGTTTCTGTCAGACAAATTAATTGGATTAAGAGAGCAGCTGCTAAAATGCCATTACAACGCAGCAAACAGGTATTTGAAACTGCTGGTGCCTCTGGAGTCCCACCAACCTCAAGGTGTAGGATCCTCCAGAGGCTTGCGGTCATGTATAAACCTACTATTCATCCACCCCTAACCAATGCTCACAAGCAGAAACGGTTGCAGTGGGCCCAGAAATACATGAAGACTCATTTTCAAACAGTCTTTTTTACTGATGAGTGCCGTACAACCCTGGATGGTCCAGATAGAGGAGTAGTGGATGGTTGGTAGAAGGCCACCATGTCCTAACAAGGTTGTGACGTCAGCAAGGAGGTGGTGGAGTCATGTTTTGGTCCAGAATCATGGGGAGAGAGCTGGAAGGCCCCTTTAGTGTCCCTGAAGGTGTGAAAATGACCTCAGCAAAATACATAGAGTTTCTGACTGACTACTTTCTTCCATGGTACAAAAAGAGGAACCATTCTGTAGCAAAATGATCTTCATGCATGACAATGCTCCATCTCATGCTGCAAAGAATCCCTCTGTGTCATTGGCTGCTATGGGCATAAAAGGAGAGAAACTCATGGTGTGGCCCCCATCCTCCCCTGACCTCAACCCTACTGAGAACCTTTGGAGCATCCTCAAGCCAGAGATCTATGAGGGTGGGAGGCAGTTCACATCAAAACTGCTGCTCTGGGAGGATATTCTGACATCTTGGAGAGAAATTCAGGCAGAAACTCTCCAAAAACTCACAAGTTCAATGGATGAAAGAATTGTGAAGGTGATATCAAAGAAGGGCTCCTATGGTAACATGGAACTTGGCCTGTTAAAATGTTTTTTATTTAAAAAGCTTTTGATTTCAGTAAATATGACCTCCTAACACTGCAAATTCAACAAATGACCATTTTCAGTTCTTTACGACCTATAAAATGTTTTGAAACTCTGTTGTGCATAATAATTTGGAACAGTGCTTTTGAGTTTTTTAATTGTAGATAAGAAATAGTTATCATTGGGAGGTTTGTTCAATAAAATTTGAATT
This sequence comes from Cheilinus undulatus, assembly GCF_018320785.1. Lineage (NCBI taxonomy): Eukaryota > Metazoa > Chordata > Actinopteri > Labriformes > Labridae > Cheilinus > Cheilinus undulatus. The sequence continues at coordinate 44,587,985 of NC_054872.1, forward strand.
ATGCTCTAACAGTTGATGACTTGAAAATTATACCGACTGTCATCTTCATCGACTATTCAGGAAAATCAAAGAAAAGTATCATTTGCATAATAATTTGGAACACTGTGTGTATACCAAGCTCTGTAATTTGACTCTTTCAGAGTCATGTGCAAAAGTTTTAGGCATTTAGGGCACTAAGGATTCATGTCGGGGCCAGGGTCAAGCTCAACACGTGTTGCCACACACATGTCAACTTCTGCATCTCTCTGTCAGAAAGATGTACGCACTCAGAAAACGACCAGACCTATCAGGGTCATTTGAGGAGAGGCATTACCTATAAGTGTGGTTTAGTTGAAGTGCAGGCCGGTAAAAATAATGACAACAAAAAGATTCATGTGGATGCAGTTATCCTGGTGGACAGATGTGTTCTTCCTTTCTCCAAATGGCTTTAGTGAGGGATTGATTTACCACCTGGATCCACCGATGATGAACACTGATAATGGCTTCCTGTTGTAAGGATGTTACTACGCGTCTGATTCCGTATTCAGCTAAAAGCTCATTTAAATTTGGTTTAGCCAACTGGTCTAAAGAGAAGAAAATCATAAGAAAACTGACAAATTCCTCGCAGGGTCATTGCATCAGTGGGTGTGACGTTAGCCTGATATACTCTCTACAGTGTGGCTAACATTAAAAGCTAGCACCGCTCGCCTTTGTTCCTTCTTTGCAGATTAATATCATGCTTTGATATGTGACCTCTTTTCACTTCTGGTGAAAGTTATACGTAAGTTCATCCCTCGACAGCCTACATACCACTTTATTTCCATTTACTACTTTAAAAAACTGTCATACCATGCTGTTCTTACGACACGCTAACCGCTAAGCCACCGCTGAGCTTCTCATGTTACATCCGTGAAGTGGCAGATAGGAAGGCAGCAGACATTAACTGAAGCTACAGCGGCCTCTTGTGGTTCATTACAGTTTAAAAGAGCATTATAAACCGGAATTTCAAGCCTGTGTTTATAAAAATGATGGGTAGTTCATTTAACCATCTCGTAAACCCCACGCCTGCTAATTTGATAAAGAAATTTAACCTTTTTAGTGGTGACCGTGTGCATCCCTAGCCTGTTGTGTTAAATAGTTTACATCCCGGGAATGGCATATGCCTTCTATGTCATATGTTTTGTTGCTCTAATTGGCCCAAAACAGAAGCAACAGACGGAGTGATTGTCCACTCGCGCTCTGAGATTATTTCTGAAAGGTTCTACCCATCCCAAACACTGTCTACGGGGTGTTCAGGATTTGAAATATATCTCTAACCATGGACATGTGAAAGAGTCTTTCTGGCTTTTCAGGTTCTGCTACCAGTTCTGATTCAATCTACCAGTGAAATCAAGCATGTTTAATGTTTAATGGGGTAATGTAGCAGTGGTTGAGAATGCTTTTGACTACATTGGCCCAGTTTCGTAGCTAAACAACTTCCCTGCTGTTTACTCTTTGCTGAGCAGATGCAGAACATGAAGCACAACCATGTGTAATTTATCCTTAATGGAACATATGTTTTTGGGCTGTTACAGCTTATGGTAAATGACAACAACACAGTGTAAAGGAAACAGAAATAGCAGTGGTCAGACAATCAGTCAGAGCGTCAACAAATTCTAGTGCTTAACCACCGAATCTAATCTAATGCTTTCTTACAAGAGTGTAAAAGAGTTTTGGAAACCAACTTTATGTCTCCTCTTCTTACTAGCCTGATTCAGGTCGATCCAATCATGATTGTTTATTCAGTAGAACCCATCAGCAATCATCGTTGATTATTGTGCGATAGACACTTTATGCTTCTGGGGACAGAGGTGAACAGTTCCAGTGAAGTTAGTTAGCATTAAACAACCAAATGTCCTTGTGTGTGTGTGTGGGGGGGGTGTTTAGGTCCTGATTAGCGGAACCTCGCTATTGTGATCCGTTCACCTCGATGTCTGCAAAGCAAATCTATAGAGGTATAAATTTAAGTAACCTGAACCTGTTTAAGCAACTAATTGAAACTAATTCTCACACAAGTTTTTCATCCAATGCACACATCATTCTCTGGTTTGACACAGTAATACTCCAAACACTCAAAGAAGTCAACTACAACCAATGTAAACTTCTTGTTTCACACCATTCAAGGGGAAACGGCACTAAAATCTTTATGCGTCAAGCTAGAAATAAACAAATTGCCCCTGAGATTGAACTGAATAATAAAAAATAGGATTTTATTTGCTTTCAGAAACAACTTTCTGCATTTTTCCTCGCTGCCTTTGTTTGCAGCTGTGTTGTTATTACTGTATTAACTTTTCATTTCCTTCATTGCTCTTCAATTTAACAGCTTGACTGGACATAATAGATTTCATTTTGGTAAAAGAAGGGTCAAGTGATGTGTCAAAAACATTGTTTAATTGTGTGCACAGAGTCTTAGGCCAGAGATAATCTTAAGTTTTAACCTTGTGTTCATGTAAACAATCAGCTCCATCATTAATGCAATCACTCACATACTTGGCTGTCCTCAGCTCGTTTTACTGGAGGATACCTGTAGGGGGCGCACAAGAGAGACAGTGGCAGCAGTGTTGAGGTAGTATGTAAAATGGACAGAGCACCATTCTAGCCAACCCCACTCCATCTCTGCAGCATTTCCTCATCTCTGTTTAGATTTGCAGCTTTTAAATGCATTGCATGAAAGTTTAAGAAAAGCATCAAGCTTTTATTGTAAACAAGAATGAAATATGAGTTGAGCATCATTCTGCACCTGCTAAAGACATTTATCACCCCTAATTCAGCTGGTTAACCCTCTTCCTGGCTCATTGGTAAGTTTTTTAATGTAGCTTTTTATTTAACACTGATAAAGCGAGTTCAGAGCTACTGTCCCCTCCAAAAGTATTGGAACAGTGAGGCCATCTCCTTTCTTTTTGCTGTGGTCTGAAAACATTTGGGTTTGACATCAAAACAGCAAACACAACTCATTCTTTGCCCCTTATTGCCTCTCTTGATCCATTTTTCCTCTTCCAACCAATTTTTGTTGATTTATAACAGCTTTTCACATTTTTTTTTCACTTTTGCCTCTCCTAACCAATCTGTGCATCTTTTTAACCCATTTTTGCCACTTTCCACTTTTCACCATGCTCCCACCCTTTTTGTCCTTCTCTGCCTTTCGTGGCCATTCTTTGCATTTTCTAATCTTTGCCTCTTTTTAACAGCTTTTCACCATTTTTTGCCACTTTTGCCTCTTTCAACCTATTTTTTGCCTCTCTTGTCCCTTTTTTGCCACTTTTTAACATGTTTTCACCATTTCCCATCCTTTTTTTTTTCCAAGATTTATTTTTGCCGCCTGCGTACATGGGTAGCAACTTAAACCACTTCGCTTTTGCCTCTCCTAACCAATCTTTGCCTCTTTTTAACCCATTTTTGCCACTTTTTAACCACTTTTCACCATGCTCCCACCCTTTTTGTCCCTTTCTGCCTTTCTTGGCCCTTCTGTGTGTCTTTTAACCACTTTTGCCACTTTAAATAGCTTTTCACCATTTTTTGCCACTTTGCCTCATTTAACCAATTTTTGCCATTTTTTAACAGCTTTTCACCATGTTTCCATACATTTTATGTACCTTTTTTGTCTCTCTTGACCCTTTTTTGCATTTTTAACCAATGTTAGTCTTTTCCCCCAGTTATATTATTTTGCCCTAAAAGTTATTAAAGTTCCATTGCAGTCTATTCTCTGAAATGCTGACACTTTTACACATCATGGCTTAGCTATGAAGTCTGACATTACTTTCCAAATATTTTAGTCAATTTGCCCATGCACATTGTTGACATTAGTGAAAAAATGTTTTAAGAAAAGGGGTTTACATTTAAACAGGCCATATTGTTCTACAGCAACAATAATGTTCATTGTTGTTGCGTTGATCAGAGTGGTTATTATTCAGGTTAAAAATACAATATGGTTATCATAGTTTAACTTTACAATGGACTGATTTTCCTGACCTCCATGGGCCCCACATTTGGCCGGGCCCCAGGAAGCTCTCTCCTTTATCCCCCCTTTATGGGTGGCAATGATGCTGTCAGTCGCATTTGTAGACAGACAACAGTGGACGTGGTTACACTGCTGATAAATTACACAAATGTTTTGTTGTGCAGACTTTTCCTGTATTTTAGGTAATTGAGAACAATTAGTCAACAAACACTGACTTCCTATAACTTGTATTTTTGCTACTGTGGTACTGAAATAGGTTTCGGTGTAGAGGCTAATGTAGTGATGCAGGAGCTGAAAAACTTGGCTTTGTGACAACAGTTTTGTAAAAAGCTGCTCTCTAGGAGTGAACTTTCATTGAGCTATCTTACTTAAAGGAAGCCTGGATATGTAGACTTGACTTTGTAGTTCACATGAAAAAGACTGGAGCCTCCTTTTACTTTGTTTGTGGATCTTCTCTGATATTCAGGCTCAGCAGCTCTCGCTGAGTTTGTCCTGTAATAGTCAGATCACAGAGATTTCACACAGCAGTGATTCTCCTGTAAACTCCTTATTTCTCTGTGTTTCACCGTCAGATAACCGCAGAAAGATCAGCCTCACAGACTTCCCCGCTGTGCACAGGGCGCCTTATCGCCGGCCGTGCCACAATGATGTGACTGTTGTCCGTTACGCTGCTCGCCATTTATTCGTGATGTTCCATAATCCCAGGAGGAAGATAAGTAGTAGAGGCGTTTAGGTGGAGCATTTTGTCATAGCGATGCAGAGATCTTGGAGCCCACGCAGGAACCGAAGCAGCTCACACAGACACTCAGGGGCATACACACGCTGGCATACATATTCAAAAGAACACTTACATAATTTACACATCACTGCTGTCAGCGCAGAAAACCAGAGTCTCTAAAATATCATATGGGATAAAATCAACACTGCCTTGATTTTGGTGTCTTGGATGAGATTAGTGCACCAAGCTAACTCTTTTAAAGTGTATAAAAATCCTGGGGGCGGATTTGTGGAGCTGTTGGAATCTGACACTCAAGAAAAGTACAAAGTTAGTCAAGTTGAAGAAGTTTTACAAATAAGAAGTGAAGATGTAATTTTAGATTTTTGGCCAAATTTATTAAAAATTTAAAAAAAAACATATCCTATTGGCATAAGTATTCAGACCCTTGGAAAAAAACACCTAAAAGTTCTCTGGATCTTTGCTGACATGTTTCCACACCTTGACTGGAGTCCACCTATGGTAAATTAAACCAACTGGACATGATTTGGAAAGTCACACACCTCTCTATAGGAGTCCTCATGGCTGACAATGCATATTGGAGCAAAAACCAAGCCATGAGGTCAAAGGAAGTGCCTGCAGAGCCTCAGAGACAGGAATGTTTGAAGGCACAGATTTGCAGAAGGTTGCAAAAAAGCCGCACCGAACGTTCCCTAGAGTACAGTGGACTCCATAATCCTCAAATGGGAGAAGTTTGGCACAACCAGGACTCTTCTAAGAGCTGGTTGCCGCTCATCACTTGCCCAATACCATCCCCACTGTGAAGCATGGTTGTGGCAGCATCATGCTGTGGGGATGGTTTTCTTTAGGAACAGGGACTGGGAGACTGGTCAGGGTTGAGGGAAAGCTAAATGGAGAAAAGTACAGAAATATTCTAAATGAAAACATGTTCCTCAATGTTCAGGATGTCAGACTGGGCTGAAAGTTCACGTTACAACATGGCAATGACCCTGAACACACAGCCAAGACAACACAAGAGTGGCTAAGGGACAACTCGGTGAATGTCCTGGAGTGGCAGAGCCCAGACTAGAACCCTGCTTTAACATTAGGAGAGACCTGAAAATGGCTGTCCACCAATGGTCCACATCCAATCTGACTGAGCTTAAGGGGATTTGCAACGAAGAATGGCAGAATCCCCCCCGTCCATGTGTGCAATGCTTGTTGCATCATATTCACAAAGATTTGAGGCTGTAATTTCTGCCAAAGGTGCTTCAACTAAGTACTGAGTAAAGGATCTGAAATACTGATGGCAATGTGATATTTTTGCAAAGTTTCTATACTTCTGTTTTCACTTTAATGATGGGGTACTGAGTGCAGATCATTGGGAGAAAATAGAATTTAAAAGACTGTAGCATCAGGCAGCTATATAAGAAAACTGAAAAAAAGTTAAGAGGCTCTGAAAATGCTTTCTGAATACACTGTAGGCGGAATTTTTTTGTGTGTGTTCTGCTTCACAAAACAGAAACACATCGTTATGAATAAGTACTTAAAAATACACCAGAGTATGGAAAATAAAGTAAACCTGAAAAGTTTGTGGGGATGACCCCCAGACCCCTCAAAGAAATGTACAGTACTGCCTCTAACACTGCATGGCAGCACCTCCGTCCAAATGGACTTGATTCACTTTGTGGCATTTATTAAAGTTGTTTCTTCTTGTCTGGATCTGGACTTCTGGTGTACTTACTCTCAGGCTGGCCAAAAATTCAGGCTGAGGTAAGGTTTAGATGAGGCGAGAAGGACGCCTGTGGGCACCACTGGGAGGGAAGGAGGATTGACACAACTCGAGTCCTGCTGTGGGTGTCTTGCATATTATCAAGGGCACCGGCAAATAATCTGTTGAAAAAAAATGAAGTCCACACCTTTAGGGCGGGTTTGAGATGGATGTGATAAGTAAGCATGGCCTAGGTTACACCTCACATCCATCCCAAGGTGGTCAGTTGCCACAATCCCCTAGTTGTGCTGTAGAGCACAACCATTGGAAGTCTCCAGGCGTGTTACCAGGGGTGAAAAGGTGCAGATAAAGAGATGCCGTCTAGCTTGACCTTAGCCACCCCCCACGTCTAGCCCAGGTCGAGGCACATTGGATCCTTGACGTATTTTCTGAAACTTATGTGTCCCCAGGCTGCATGGTGGTGCAGGTGTTAGTGCTGTTAGGTTCCTGGTTCACTTCCAGGTCAGGGCCATTCTATGTGGAGTTTGGGTTTTCTCTGGGTACTCCGGCTTCCTCCCACCACCAAAGATAGTATCGTTAGGTCAATTGGTATAGTTCTAAAGTCAGCTGTAGGTGTGAGTGTGCCTGGTTTTTTCTCTCTGTATGTCAGCTGTTCGATTGACTGGTGACCAGTTCAGGGGGCACTCTGCCTCTCGCCCTCTCGCTGGCATAGGATCCGGCCCCCCGCAACCCCACACAGGGATGGATGTGTCCCCAACAAAACTGAGGACTGAAGCTTAACCTTCATGAACAGGTATGCCAATAACTGTTTATTTTCTAATGTTACAATGACAATCTTTAATCAAAAATCATATTTTTATGCTCATTTGTCATTTGATTTAGCCTCTCCATCACAGTTAAACTGCATGGTTTTCATATTTTGAGTTTTAAATCACAAATGACCCTATCCTTCCAAATTACAGAAACTAGCGTCTCTCTTCCTCAGACATAGAAAACAAATCTAGACAGTCTGCAGCCCGCTGATATTTTACAGAGAACTATAGCATTAAAAGTGCACAAAACACTCTTTCACTCCTCTTCATTGACTAAGTGAAAGGGACCATTTTCCAACCAAAGAGGAAGGATACCACGGCTAGATTTAATCCAAAAACTCCGGCTTTAGACTCAACATAAGTAGGAAACCTCAGTTCACTCCTTTGCAGCTCCTCCTCTCAGAAAACATAATTCCCTCCAGTCTCTCTCTCTTAATTTAACCACCACCTTCACACTTTACGCTACAACACAGCATCACTTTCTCTCCGCATCGCTGCCTAGAAAGTGACTCCAACCTCAGCAGGACAATGGCGGATGTCCTTAAAAGAGGTTATGATGTTTGTCTGCATCAATCCATGGCTGCAGGGAGAGAATTCACACCGGATTTGACATGAAATCCAACACAGGGGTGTGTGCTTAGGTGATAATTAAGATTTCTGCACAGCCCAGAGTGCTTTATCCTCTCAGTGGGAGCCTTCTTCTTAAGCTTTTAACCAAATCTTCAACCTCCGTTCTTTGTCCGGAGCGCTTTCAAGTCCTATAAAATAACTTTACGAGTCCAATAAAAGCAAAAGTCTAACTGGTGATGTATGCGGCCTTTTGGCTTTCCAAAAAGGCTCTTCAGATGAAAACCGAGCTGCTTTCAGCGTGTCTGCTGAGGCTGGGTTACCTCACACGCCCGCTGCTGCTGCTGCTGCTGTTCCTGTGGAGAGAGGCGAATCACAGCCAGCTGCTCCAGAGGTGGATCCTGCATGGGGCGCATTCCAGCTGGGAATGTGTGCAACGGCATGAAGACAACATGCACGCTCAGCAAAAGCCTCGGCCGGGTGAGGCTGATGAAACGTCGCAGCTTCCTGGAGCAAAGTCATGAAGAGAGAGCGTGCTCTGCTGAAGGTTTCTACCAATTATATCAGATTATTTGACCTTGCATTACTGTCCCCATTGTTGGGAAAAATGCCTCAAAGCAGTCACAATGGCATCCTAGTTAACTCGATGCACTTTTTAGCTGTGATTTATGTTTCCTTTTCTTTTTAAATTCATATCAGCTTGTCATAAAAAGGCCAAATGTGGACACAAAAGGTTCACGGAGAGGCTAACATTATTTGGCGGTGTTTTAAACCCAAAGGGAGAAGTCAGCAGAATATACTGCTTTCCTTCTGCGGACAAAGTGGTAAAATCACAGCTGGAGTTTGGTGAGAGCAGCAGCAGTCAGGGTTGAAGTTGCTCCCCTCAGCACTTCAAATCTCCAAAGACATTATTGGAATAGCTCACAACTGTGAACGAAATGTCCCATGTTTTTGATTGGAATGGATTTTTCTTCTCTGCTGTATTATTTCCACACAAGCAGAGATCTGCTGATGGTTTGTTTTCTTGCAGTGAAGCCTGTTCTGACAAGAGGGCACGGAGAGACAGGAGCCACAGCAGGGATGGAGCCTCGTGGGAGAGAGTGTTTTGAAAAAAATCTGATTAAAAACCTGTTTATGTGAGTCTGGAAATAAACTCAAAGTGGAAAAATCTCATTAAGAAGATGTTAAAATAACGAGGATTTGATTATCCTTATTTGTGCATGTCTGTGGGCTCATTTATGCATGCATTTATGTTTTTTAAATATGCAAGTGCTGCCACCTGCAGGGCGAGCGCAGCTCTGCAGCCCAACCTCACTGCGTCCTTGTCTGTTTTTCTATCACCCTGCAAAAGTCAACATCATTAAAAATACATGCGGCTGAAATAGAGCAAACATCTTCTGCTGCTGTCATGAGTTATGTTTGCATGGATTTCTCTCCTCTAATAACATCCAGTGTGTTGTCAATGACGACACAGCAAAATCCAAGCAGCAAATCCCCGCTGGAGGATGAGTTACACAACAAGAACAGCTCTAGGCTTTGATTAAAAGACATGCAGGACTCAGACAGAGATTCTGACTATTTCCTATGATGGGAAAAGAAGAAATAAGGGAAGAAAGAGCACCCGACTCAACAAAATCTGAGCTGCAATGCCCTGCTGAGGAATGAGTTAAACAAGCAGTTCAGCTTTAGACCTTGATTAAAAGACATAATGAAGGAAAATAGAGACTCTGCTGGGAAAAGAAGAAAATACTGTTCATTTAGACAGTTAGAGGAGCATGAAAGTGGTTGAAATTTTTAAAAGCAGCAAAATTTAAGCTGTAAATCCCTTCTGGAGAGCACAACTCGGTCTCATTTCACCTCTGACCCCCACCACTTACCCCTTACCCTCATTTCAAAGGGCCCTTGGCCCATGAGACAGAGCTCCAAGTAGGTCTGGGCAATTAATCACAAATTAGATTAAATCGCAATATGGCCAGCTGCAACTTACAAATTGCAGAATTTGCAATATTTCTTTAACTTAAAATGTGTCAAATACCAGATTAATACATCACTTTTTTGCAGCAGCAGAGATTTTATGCACATTATGCAAATATTCAAAAGTCATTTTTTATAATGGTTTACAAAAATCCTCCTTTTTGTGTTTTATGTATGTTTTTCTCAATCAAAATGAGCGACATAAAAATACTAAGGTCCTTAAACAAAGCAAACGATGTCACATTTGCAATTAGAGCAAAAATAGTGAGCTCATTCTAAATAAAACTGATGAAGCCTAGCGTTGCTTTATGATAGTCATACCCCAGCTGTGATCAGCTGGTAGCCAGCCTCACTTCCTCCATCCCAGCCGCCGCCGTTATGGCTTAAAGCTTGTTGCACCCCCATATTCAAATTCATGCCACTATGTATTAATTCTTCTGAAATAATTTAATTGTTTTCAGTGCACATGTTTGTACTCATGGAATTATTTATTGCTTGAATTTGTCGAAAAATACTTAAGATTAACTTAAGAAAATCACATATTAAATCACAATCGCAATATTGGGGGAAAAAAATCGCAATTCGATTATTTTTGCAAATCATCCAGCCCTAGCTCCGAGGAGTCGCAGCCCCTTGGTTCGCAACACTTGGTTTGAATTGTGAAAATCTCCATTTGAAGAGGCATAGCCCTAGCCCATTAACCGACCAATCCTTTCCAGTTAAAAGCAGGACACCCTATTACCCTCATGATGTGAACATGAAAGTCTCGCTGAGCTTAGTGATAGAAGCATGGGGTGCAGTGATACGAAGCCCAAGCTGCAGAAGAAGTACAGCTGAAAGCCCAGTAATGAGGAATAAGACACAGATTTTGTCCAACTTGATGTGATAGGAAAAAACGTTAGGAATATGGGAAAAGCATCTCCCGTAAATTGTGTTCCATAATAATGATTTAAAACTGATCAATACACAGCTGTAGGCCTTGATTAAGACACACTGGAGTAAAGAAAGTTCTGGCTGATTTATATGTTAGAATAAGAAAAAAAAATAAAGTCATTTTAAAATATAAAAATTGGACTGTTGGTGGCAGCCACTGTATGCACCAGCTTACAGTACAACAAACACAGCAAACACATCATTTCCAGAAAATTTTCAGTGCTCCTCTTTAAAAAAAGAAATGTTGGCCGGTAATGTTAAAACTGTCACTATACTATAGTTACATTCAAGCTCAACGCTACACCAGTGGCAGCCATTGTAATCAGCTTTCAGCACAACTAAACATTAGCCCAAAGCTAGCTCAGTGGTCACTTCAAATAACCCTGATTGATCTGGTCTTTTGATTGGAGCTTTGCAAGATAGATTTGCCTGATGACAGACGTGGAAACTGGATAATCCATCTGCTTGCAGGGTGAATAGTCTGAGGGGAACATGCAAGTAAATCCTTTATCCATCTTCTTCCACTTATCCAAGCTAGGGTCGCAGTGGCAGCAGCCTATGCAGGGAAGCCCAGACTTCCCTCTCCCCAGCCACCTAGTCCACCTCTTCCCAGGGGGATCCCAAGGCGTTCCCAGGCCAGCCGGGAGACATTCTTTCCAGCATGGGTCTTCCCCTGGGACCTGCCCGGCACACCTCACCAGGGAGGTGTCCAGGAAGCGCCCGGCCCAGATGCCCGAGCCACTTCATCTGGCTCCTCTCAACATGGCGGAGCAGAGGCTCTACTGCGGGTCCCTCCCAGATGACTGAGCTTCTCACCCTATCTCTAAGGGAGAACCCAGACACCCTGCTGAGGAAACGCATTTCAGCCACCTGTATCCGCAATCTTATTCTTTCAGTCACTACCCACAGCTCGTGACCATAGGTGAGGGTAGGATCGACCAGTAAATCGAGAGCTTCATCTTTAGACTCAGCTCTATCTTCACCACGACAGGCCGATGCAGAGACCGCATCACTGCCGACGCCACACTGATCAGCCTGTCGATCTCCCGCTCCATTCTTTCCCTCACTTGGCAAGCAAACCCTAAAGAAGAATAAATCAAAGAAGTACAGCTTTACCAAAGTAAAGTCTGTGCAAAGATTAAAGAAAAACTCTGGAAAGAAAGGGAGGAGCATGAGGTCCAAGGACCTTTGACCTATCCATCCATTTATCTATCTATCAGAATAGAGTCTATGTGAAATAACAGAACAGTATTGCCTTGCAGCCGCTCCTCTTGTAGTGAATTTGTTTAACGCTGACTTTCCTGTATTTAATCTGTATCACAGACTTAATCAGACGCCTGCTTCTGCTGCTGATAATCACAGTGTACATTTAAATCCAGCGCCCTCATAAAACCTTTTTCTTTTTGACCGTGAACTTCAAAAAAACATTGTTAAATATGCTAATCATCTAGCTTTAATTTGATAAGAATAAAGACAGCGAGGCTGCGGCTTTGATTTCACCTGATTGTATCATAATGTTCAATAAAAAGTTTTATGACAAACTTTTTTATCGGTGTTCAAAACAAGTCCTTTCAGCCTGAATATGACGCAGATTATAAATTAAATCTTATCATCTTCGCCTCTGATTAAATGATGTTTTGATGATGAAATAATTCTTTCCTTTTGAAATGTGGGCTGATGAATTTTAGATGGCAGGAAGGAGAACCTTTCACGATTTCAAACACATTTATTCAGACGATCTGTGGTTTCATTACACAGATAAGCAGAATAATTAACACGTAAAGCGTTGCTGAGACCTTTTTTCACTCCTTTTTACATCCATTGCCTTCTTTTAACAACTGATACCAATTATGTTTGAGTTCAAACAGGGAATTACCATTGTGTAGTTTAGACTTCAAAGACTGACGTCAATCTGTCCTCCAGGGATTAATGTGTGAACCCGGCAGAGAGGAATAAACAAACATTTCCCACATTTCTGCTGCCAAACATCTTGCTTGGCTACAGAAATAACATCATTTTTAAAAAGATGCTGAAGCAGCTTCTTCAGGCCGGAACAATCCACAGAGGAGACTGAGCTCAACACTCGTCCTAAAATGTTGGAAAGAAACTCAAAGTTTAGTCATTTAAAACATTTAACTGATCTTAAATTCCACACTGGGTTGGCACTTATTATTAACAGTGTAGCTGAGGGAAAGGATATTTGTTTGAAAATGTGACATGGAAAAGAATTAAAGTCCTGATCATTTTAACAAGCTAATGAAAGACTAAAGGAAATAAAACACATTTCTATTTGGTGTTTGTTTGCATCCTCATTGGCTGTTCTTCCTGAACTCCACAGTTTATACTGTGGCGATCTACTTTACACAATCACATTGTTCACAATGCACAAGACCACATTACACAAACCCTTCATAACATGCATCTCATCTACAGGAACAATTAGAACCTCAAATAAAGCCAAAGAAAATAGACGTAGCCAAAAACAAATGAAGGATCTGTACAGCAGTGCTTCCCAATGTGTGGGCCGTGGCCCCTTGGTGGGCCTCTGTGGTACTCCAGATGGGCCAATAACAATCGATATCAACCATTTTTTAAAATAGAAATTATTGTAAATATAAATTATCTTAAATACTTGATTTTATGTTTAAACTTTTTTTAAGTCCCAGAACAAACAAATCACATCTAGTAGGTTTAACTTGATCTGATGTACAGCTCCAGTGTCTTGGTTAACCCAGTGTTGAATTAACTTTGATATATTAACATTACAGTTGTTAGCTGATGTCACTGCCTTCATTGAAAAATAACATCTAGCTATGCGGTGGCCTACAGGTCAATAAAAGTGTCATAATGGAGAGATTTGTTCCAGAAAACAGCAAATTTAGTCCCCAACTCATATCTCGTTGCTCTGACACAGAGCCAGGCAGCTGCACTCTGATCAGAGTTCACCATAAAGTCTGGGGGAAGGCTAACTGCTGAAGCGCTTGTCTATTTTTCACTTGAACCAGATACAGCAGGAACAAATATCTTACCCGCTGAAGGTGTGTTTTAATCCATATCTCACTCGTCTTTAGTCCTGGATGATTCAAAGAAGCAGACTGTGGCTTTGTCTCTCTCAAAGCAGCAACAGTTCAATCCCTCCTGTCTGTTAGCATCACGATGCCAAAGATCAGTAAAGAATCAGATAATGGACACAGTCAGTTCCTGTCAAGTCTGTCACAATAAAAGCCTCCTATGCTAGTCATCACTGAAGACTTTTATTTTGACCAGGAAATAGTGATCTTATTAGCAACTTAACAACAAAGATGACTCAGAAACAGGAGAGACTTAACCTCACACACTCAGAAATGAGATATTAGGAATACCTGCAGAGTTAAGTACAGGATGAGAAAATGACACTGAGACTTTTTAGCTCCAAACTGTTTTTTTTTTTTTTTTGTCATGACATAAATGTGATAGTTTCTCTGAGGGCTGACATGGCCAGCATGTCAGACAGATGAGTCCTCCAGTCAGCTGGAGTGTTTTTAAAAATTTGAGAAAAGATAGTTTTTCTCGTGTGGCTTCAGCTCATTCAACAGACACGCCCACACTATCCTAGAACAGATTTTACTGCCTCATTTTCATGATTTTGAAGCTTGATTTATAAACTTAGAGATGTTTTTCACAACTGAAATTTTGCCCGGTGGTTCATAACACAGTTGCCGGCCACACAACAAACCTAAAATAAAGATTTTTTTATCACTTTATGGCGAGTTTAATATTACTTTGTGACTCCACAGATGCTCTATAGGGACATTAATGCCTCGGAAAACAAAGGTCTTGCATTTATGAAATAAAAATAAGAAAATGCTAACTCCTATCGTTTATTTATTTAGTTAAGCTGTTTTTTTTTACCAGGAAGAAACTTGTTGAGATTTAGATTTACAAGAGTGATCTGGACAAGACAAGCAGCAGCACATTTAACAGAGTTACAGAAAATAACAACAGAAAAACACTATCAACACAGATCAACCAACTCTTGAATCACAGAGCAGAAAGTCATAAATCAAAACATCTACAGCCTGATTCATTTTCCTCCAACACCTTTAATCTACTTTTAAAACTATTCTAGGCCAGCTCTCCCAGACATTAATTTCCCTGCAGTAGATTCCAGGCTGCAGAAGCAGAAAATTTAAAACTCCTTTACCCATTTCAAGACAAACTTAGGGCACAGAAAGCAAAATTATTCTTGTGACTGAGTCACAAAGTGAAGACTGTAACTTCCAGAACTTTTCACATGAAGAAAATCACACAAGTGGGATGGAGGCAGGTTAAGTATAGAATTATTAATAAGGATATGGCCATGATTAAATGAAATAAAACTTTAAGTCTCATGTTATAGTTGTTTGAGGGTTTTGTGGAAATTTCCACCTATTTTTGCCTCTTTAACACCAGTTCAGCCCCTTTTGAATCCCCTTTAACCACTTAATATGCCAATTTTTAACTTATTTTTGCGATTTTTTTTTTTTGCCACATTCATCTAATTTTTGGCATTTCTACACCATTTCCGCTACTTTTAAAATCAAATTTCACCACCTTTCCCACCATTTTTTGCCATTATTAACCCATTTTAGCTATTTTTAATGTATTTTAATTCTGTTTGTAACAAAAGGATTTCCATTTTAAGAAGGCTCCTTACTACATAAATGAATTAAAATTTGATAAGAGAGGTTTTTATTCAGGTTAAATATAAAATACCACAGTTTAACTTTACAATGGACCATGATTTTGCTGGACCCAAGAAGGCTCTCCAATTTCTCCCCCTAATGGACGGCCTCCTCTAAGAACCCCTGCTCTAGGGTACAGTCATGTTGGAACAGAAGAGAGCCTTCCCCAGACTGCTGCCACAAAGTCTGAAGCATAGCATTGTCCAAAATGTCTTGGCATGTTGAAGAATTCAGACTGGCCTTCACTGGAGATAAGGGGCCTAGCCCTAACCTTGAGGAACAGCCCTATACCATTCTCCTCCATTCACCCTGGTGATTTGCAGCTTATGTACCAGTGGAAGTTCAGAACTCTTCAGCTCTGGAACCAGCAGTGTTGGCAACTTTTACACACCATGCACTTTAGCAGTCGTTGACCCTGCTCTGTGTTTACAGGGTCTTTGGCATGGTCTGAGTTGCTGTTGTTCCTAAACGCCTCCACTTTCTAACAATATCACTTACAGTTGACTGTGGAATATCCAGCAGGGATGAAATTTCACGGACCGTCTTGTTGCAAAGGTGGCATCCTTCACAGAACCACATGAAGTCACTGAGCTCCTCAGAATGATCCGTTTAGTATCACAGATGTTTGCAAATGGAGACTAAAATGTAAAAGCTCTTCTTAGGTTGGTATATTTAAGTCTGTACATTTTAATGGTTGCAAGGAGCGGAAAAAAACCCATAACATTTTAATTTCTCCTACATTAACTCTGGGGGTGTTTCTGAAACTACTAAGCCATTCATCAAACAGCTCTACAAAGCCAGCCTCTTCAACAGCCACTTAATTTCTTTCTGCCTTGTCTGTCATCTCCACATTACAACATCCGAGTTTATTTAGGGATGATAAGTCAACACTGGCGTCCACAGGTCAGAAGCTAAGCACACAGACTGAAAACAAACCATAAAGTGAACATAAACTTCATCACTGTGAGACGACTTTTTCATCACTTAAACTCCTCTGACACTGTTTCCTATCTGCACAGCAATCCCCCCAAGGAGGAGCTCTCCCCTCCTGCCACATTTATCTTCCATTATATGTCCTGTATGTATACAGCCGCATGTAGCAGGGGACAGCACAGAGATGAAGAGCACGCAGGGAATGCAAACAAACCATTAATCTCCTCCAGCCGAGCAGAAAAACAACCCACACAGAGAGCATTTCCCAAATACTTTCTCCTGCTTATTTGGGCTCTGAAGATGATGCAAACGATAAGGCTCTGGTGTATTTGCTTTAAAAAAGGAAGCACAAACAAAACAGTTTATTAATATTTTACTGAGCAAGCAGAGAGAGAAGGAGACGACGTCTGGAGTTTCCGTCTGGGTGTTAAGTGGTTTTAAATCTGCATGTTTGTGAGCAGTATGAATAAATCACGGGAAACAGCAGCAGCGCTCTGCCTCGCTCACTCTCAATTACAATCACAGTCAAAGGTTTGATTATTGGTCTGTAACAACAAGTACACTGACAAAGTGTTAATAAGAAAACAAATGAAAGAAAAGGGAAGAATGACCTTTCAAAATAAGAACAACAAGGCACAAAGAAGTGGCGATTGTAGTGACTAAAGTCAAAGTTGATTAAGCCCAAATTAAAAATCAGACAAATCTCCCAGTCTACAGGTAAGAAAACACTCAGAAAACAGAATTTAGCATGATTGGGCACCGGTTTGACCCAGTGGGTGTAAGAGGCAGCCGTGTAAAGCTGTAGTCCACTTGTCGCATCAATTCCCAGTCTGGGTGCTGTTTGGTGCCAAATCTCCCTGTGTTTCCTGTCTGTATTCCGCTTTCTATTTAAACTAGATAAGCACTCAGAGAGCGGAGACCTCTGCCATTAGTCCTATCTCTCAATAGTGAAGAATCCTTTTAAAAAATTCCTGGATCCAGACAGTGATCCAGATCACTCCCAAAATCTAATTCACCAATTACTCCCTCGCCGTTGGGGTGGAAACACAGTGAGGTGAAGCATTAGCTTTGCTACATGTAGACTGTCATCACGGAAGCATTGCCTGACAGTGCCAACAGACGCACTAACAGTCTCACCCATGGTCTCACCGGACAACTAGAAGTCATGGAAGAGGGTGAATATTCTTCTATTCCTCCCAGCATTGTGAGTATTCTCGCTACAGTCCGCTGTCTTTCTCTCTGTTACGCTCCAACTCATCTCCTCAACCGGGCATGTGTCTGTCAAACTCTATAAACTCCAAAACTTTGAAAATAAACACACCCACAAATGCTGCTGGGATTGAAGTTAACCATGTCCGCCATCTCCTGGTGTAAAGTGGTGACAGCTCAGACCTCCACCATTAGCCCTATCTCCCAATAGTGAAAAATCCTTAAAAAAAATCCTGGATCCAGACGGTGATCCAAATCACTCCCAAAATCTAACCAGTTCTTCCGTATGCCATTTCTGACATTTCCTGAAAATTTCACCAAAATCCATCCATAACTTTTTTAATTATGTTGCTAACAAACGAACAAACAAACAAACTAACAAACTAACTAACCAACAAACTAACAAACCCTCCCAATCACATAAACTCCTTGGTCTCCTTCCTCAGAGACCACTCCCAGAGCTCCAGCTTTAGTAACGCCGATGCTGGAGCCAACGGCCCAAACAGGTAGTGCTCAGGACCACCACGGTCCACCATCACATCAATCAATCAGTCTTTATTTATATAGCACCTTTCATGCAATGCAATGTAGCACAAAGTGCTTTACACACAACATACAATTTAAAGAAAAATACATTAGTTCACTTACACTTTATTGTTGTTATTGTAGAGACGGGACAGTGGATAGTGTTAGAAACAGGGACGAGAGAAGTGAGTATGACAGGAAAGGAGTCACAGGCTGGACTTGAACCCAGGCCGCCTGAGTACATGGGGCACAACCTTACTGCCAGGCCATCTGGACCTCACAATCCATCTTTTATCTTTATCGCTTATCCATTTCATGGTCACGGGGTGGCTTATGTTGATCCCAGCTATCATTGAGAAAGAGGCAAGATAGAATAGAATAGGTACTTTATTGTTTTTGTATTTAGAAACACAACAAAACTTTTTTTGCAGCAGCCTTTAAAAAACAGTTCAATATTGAAACCTAAACTTCTCAAAAAAGTTTTGCAACATTATTCAGTCAGTTATTTCTCCTTTAATAATACTAATTGGTGTTGTATTTTATATTGTTGAAATGTCTGATTAGTCACCTTACAATGAGATATAGCCTGTAAGGATCGGGCATTCGTGGAATGAGCAACACAGCTAAATGTGTGGGTACACCCCAAACAACGGCAAAATCCCCTGCAATATTCTCCTGATTGCATATACTTTTGTTTCTGATCCTTAATGGCAGTCAGTCAACCAACATAATGGTTTTAGCAGTTTCAGTGGGTCTGAAAGACATACATGTCATCAGCATACAAGTGGTTTGACATTCCTTTGAATTTACTGATAAGGAAGCGTAGGGAAAACAGAATAGGCCCCAAGATAGATCCTTGCTCATTTGGAAACATACTTTATGGACCAACTGGCACAGAAAACTCCTATCTGACAGGTCGCTGCAGAACAAGTCAACCCACTGTCTGAGTCTGTCAGTTAAAATTTAAATAAAAGCTAAGGGGATCCAAATAAACAAACAAAAACTGTCTAGTGAGTGGGACTGTCTCCTCTCTCATAACAAATGTGAAACATTTTTGAACCTCTACATGAGATATAAACAATCCTTGTCCAATCAGTGTGAACAGTAAGCTGAGAACAACAAACCCAGAGAGCTTGACTTCACTCTGTTTTAGGAAGACATCACTAAAAGACATAATCTGTTAGGATTTATTTAACATTTTCTATTTTGATGTTTAAAACTGTGCTTATTATACCTTTAAATGACCCCTAGTTTTGGAGTTTACTATAAATGGTGTTGACATTTAATCATTAAGTCGACTAACCAATCACATCCTTTAAACAGTGTAAATGTGGTTTTTATTTTGTTGATTAAATTAGGTCTCTCTCTGAGTCACAGAGTGTAAATCAGGTTCCCACACAGCAATCTAGCTCAGGAATCTTCTGGAAACTGACCAACACACACATGATGAGCAATCAGACGTGATTGTGTTGGTAATTGGAGAGGAGTTTATCGTGGCTCCATGGCACAACATGGTTGATTGTGTTTGAATAGAAGCTGATTGATTGTAGCGCCGCGCTGCTCACAGTGAGTCCCATAAGGGGAAAAATAAAACACATGCACTTAAAATAAGCCTCTAAGAAAAAGCTCTGAAGCCCAACCACAGCGCTGCAATGACTTGACTGAACAGTAACTGCTGGAAATACATTTCAAGATGAGCAAAGTATCATGCAGTTTACCTAATGTCCACCTGTGTTCATGGGACAACAACAACCTGAAATCTTCACATGAAATCTTGAATCTTTACAAGTTATTTTGGTTGCTAACTGGTGCATTAACTGCATATTTGGGAGTCTTGCATCATTTGTCTCAGTCCCAGTGTTTCACACATAGACTGTAGAAAATATCAGGCACAGCCTGAGGGATGACAGCCATTTAGTTACTGATGGGATCTCTTGAAGCCTCATTATTAAAACACTGTCTCAAAATAACTTCAGATCAACCAGGGAAAAACCCACAAAGATAGAGCAGAGGCAGATCTGAAGCCTCCTGACAAACAGCTACGTCATGCTGGCTTGCAGCATTGCTTTGCAAAGTAATTCACTAAGTTACTGTGCTGCATAATAAGAAAAGTAAGTTACCCTAAGAATCTACTGACAAACCAGGAGGATGGGTCCTCCCCAGTTTTGACTTATTGATAGAACCAATGCATGTGTGTTGGATCAGTAGCATTGGTGCTTGCATCATGGCTAACCGTTACCTCATTTTGGAGCTGAGAAGAATGTTGAGTGTGACCTTATTGGGATCTAATGTTGAAATTATTTCAATCAGCAGAGACTTGATACAAGTCTGACAATAATTTATTTTACATATTGAATGAAAAAGAATTGTGCAAAGTCCTTGGCGATTAGTCTCCACCGTGACAATATCATATATTTGAAGGGGTAGTGAAGCAAACGGCAGGAATAGGATACCCCCCTTGGAGTCTAGACACTGGTGGTGGTGTTGAGAGGATCGGATGACGAGTAGACTTCTGAGAAGCTGCCCAGGATCTCAGGAATACAGGATAAGATGAGCAGGAGACCTGTAAGGATCTGGACTAGATGCTGAATAACTGAATGGAGGTGGCTGGGGTGGAGGAGGGTTGCAGCATCTGCACAGAACGACTGGCTGACCGTGAAAGAGAGAATGACAGATTTGATATCTGACAGGTGCATGATGATTGGACAAACGGGGTTGTGGCAGAATCTGATTAGCTGAGAACTTGGGGAGTGAACGCCCATAATCAACTGATCGTCTGAGTGTGAAGAGAGAAAGAACGGAAAAGGGAGAGATGTGAAGAGTTGTGACTGAAGAATGAGCAGAAACAGTCTCCCTGCTTGAACTTTCATTGAGCTCCACTTATATGTGCCACTTTCTTCCACCCCCTTTAACCACCTGTTTTTGCCACTTGCCATAAATCTTGTACACTTTTACGATTTCTCTTTCCTTTTACCATTTTAACCCCTTTGTCATTTTTTCCATCCTTTTTTTTGCTACTTTAACCTCATTTTAGCTACCTTTAAGTCCCCATTCGGGTCATTTTTGACACTTTAACCAGTGGTTCCCAAACTTTTCATCCCGTGGCCCCCAAAAAACAGCGACGAAGACTGGGGACCCCCTCTGTTCTTAAGATTGTTGAACACAACATTCAAGAATTACCATGTGCAGGACTTTTAAACATTGCTCTGATTTCAGCACAATCTCAAAAAATGGTCATGTTTTTATTTTTAATTCAACCAATTTTATGCATATATTTCTACAGAAATACGCAAAATATACAAATTAAAACCATTTAAAATCACTCTATTTCTTGGAAGGCATCTCACGACCCCCCAGGGGGTCCTGAGCCCTACTTTGGAAACCACTGCTTTAAACCCTTTTGTGCCTCTTTAACCAATTTTAGCACTTTCTAAGTCTATCTCCTGACATTTGCTTCCCATTATTGCCACTTTAAAGCCATTCTACCACTTTTTAAACCCTTTCCACCACTTTGTCTGCAATTTTTTGCTACTTTTGCTGCCCATTATTGCCACTTCATGCCTATTTTTTGCCCATTTTCCCGTTTTTTGGGACTTTTAATCCAGTTAGCCACTTCTCACCCATTAGACGGACAGACAGATCGATAGATACTTTTACTATAATTATTTATAGATCTTTTTTAAGAACAGGGGTTTGTATTTTGAAGAAGCTATATACTAGGGAAGTGGTTCCCAACCTTTTTTATACTGACCTCCCCTCCCCCATATATCTAAGGAGAGCTGAGGCTCACACACAAATAAAAAGGGACTTATTGCTGTCAAAAATACACATCAATTTGAATGTTTTCATCATTAAAAGCCAAAGAAATAGCCAAAAACACAAGTGTTATCACCAAGATACTTTTGCATGAAGGATTTGTGTTTTATCATGAGTCTGAATGACCCTAATTCTAACAATTTTAGCACCCCCTTACTTCACATTATTTCCACAATAACACTGATCACAGAGTCTCCACTTTTATGTGACAGCTCCTGTTCCAAGTGTAGGAGTATTTCCTGATGTACTAATGTTCATAGCTCTGTCTGAGAGGCTTTAGAAGTTGTAATTTCCTGCTAAATCCAGAGCACCTGGGCTTAATTGCTCTTTCCAGGATGTAAAAGCCAGCTTCCTACAGCTCTCTTTGTCTCTGTCAGACCCACACCTGCATTCTTCATGTCATTTGGTTTCTGTTACTTATATCATTGTGCATTTATAATCCACTACTTATTTGGAATAGAGTTAATTCAATTTTGCAAATCCTGACTCCACATTTGTCTTTGCGCTTCAGCCTGTTTGTGACGGTATATTATCTATGTATGTAAAAATTACATTTTGCTTATGGCCACACAGCTGTCGGGTTCAAAAAGCCTTCTTCTACCTCAAAGAAACAGGCTGATTTTAGCTGGTTTGAAGTAAGCTATGGGACATTTTGTGTTTTCCCCTGACAGCTGATTAGCTAAATCCTAACCTTCAGACGTCATCCCTCTTGTAGGGATCCCTCTTACACTCAAGCAGACATCAAGCTTTCAGGAGCAACATCACATAGATAGTCCTAAACCTAAACCATCAGCAGAGCACTTCTCCATCCATCCTAGCTGAGACATTTTCTGGGGGAGGAAGAGGAGACTTCTCTGAAGTTAACTTAATGGATGTGACCTGAAGCGAGGTTCCTATGGAGCTGAGCGGACAGGACACTGAGCTGAGTCACACTTTGGGAGCGACTGTGAGGGAAACATGCCGCAGAGAAGTGGAGTGTGTCAAGGAAGTAGTTTAATGACAGCTGAAGGCAGTAAAGAGCAGTAAGAAAGTCTGATAGTGACTGTATAATGGTAAAATCAGATGGCTCACAGTCGTTGGAACACTAAAAGCCTGATCCTGAGATGACAGCACAGGAAATCAGCATAAATATGTTAAGAGCATGCATACGAAAAGTATTCTTTCTGGAGGAACTTTCACTAAGCTTTTAGTCTTTGACTCAATTGAAGAAAAATCTAATCTTAAAGGCTGGATATAAGCTGAAATTCCAGTGACAGGACAGATGTTTTTGTTTTACTTGGACACATAGGGCCAAGGGGCTGCAACACTGAGCTGTCGGTGCACGTATCAGACTAACCAGTGCAGGGGAACTCCAGTTATGGTTGCTTTTATGTTAAAGTGAGTCTGCATGTGAAAAAAGAGCATGCACACTCCATAAAACCTGCACCATGGATGCACCGAGGTGAAGAAACAGAGAAAATGCATCATTTATCCTGTTAACTGAGCTGCAGGGAAAGAAAATAACTTAAAAAACATGTGTTTAAGTTGGGATAATGGCAACACAAACCCCCTTAATACCAATAAAGAGAGCGTTCGCTCAGTTTTGAACTGCAATAATATCTCTAGCTCTGACTCTGGAAAGCGTCCAGCTCCGCTGGAAATGTGAGTTTCACATGATTGACCCTGAAATAGAACAAGACGGACATAAAGAGCTCTCCTGATGAGGCCTGTTTCACTGGAAAAACACTAATGTCTCCAATTTAGATGATTTGGATGTTTTATTCTGGAGGGAGTAATCAACGTTGAGGTCCGCTGTGGGGCCAGAAATGTCACAAATGTGGATAAAAAGAGGAACAGGCAATGAAAAAGTCAGACAAGACTGGACTTTTTCAACCATGAGGAAATATGTTTTTTTTTTCCCCTGTTTAACAATTTTATGCTCCTTGTTTGGTCTTAGCAGTGTGACCTCTCTTCCAGGGCTGGGTGGTTCATAAGTTTTCAAGATGAATTTATATGTTTTCAAAAGAGATATGAGATAAGACAAAATGTACATCAGTAAGGCTTATGTTGATGCTCTTTTGAGAAATTGAATAGCGTATGTCAGGTCTAATGCTCAGTTAAAGACCATTTACAGCAAGAACAGCTGAGAGTAATATACCTATTGAGTGTAATCTGAATCATATAAAATGCTGAGCCCTTATGAAAGAATAAGCATTCAGTGAAGAGACTCCGGAACTCTAACCAGGTGCACTGTGAGCACCGTATGAAGCACTCGCACAGGTCAAACAAACCAGACTTTGGGTTTCATGCAGGCTCGGACATGGAATAACCTTGCAAAGCAGGTGGATGCACTCGTTTCCGTGCTTCTCACTGGTGAATCCATCGTGCAAAGCTCCCGTCTGAACCATTTGGGCCCGGTTAGAAAGTGACAGGACCAATCAGCGACAATTAGACATGGAATGGATTAGCTAGTAAATTGCACCCAAAGATCTTGGAAAGTTTGAAACCTCAAAACACAGAAATGCAGCCATGTTTTGTACTATTATAGTCAGTGTGTGTGTGTGGGGTCTGCAATATTTGATCATTAAAAAATGAAAAAGTGTTGGTGTAGTATCAAATGTATTTGATTTCAATCATATTAAAGTGTAAGTAAACCCCCAGCTCAGAGCTAACTCTGCCTACTCCAGACTTTTTAAAAAAAAAACCCAACCTGAATTGGGCAGTTTGGTACTGAGAAGAGAGAGGGAAAAAGGACAGCGTTTTCCAGATGAGGCAGGGAGTGACAGTGACATAGAGATGGGAATTTAGGCTCTTTTCAGTGATCTGGATCATTTGGTTTGGCTCAGCAAGAAGAGCCGGCTCTTTCGACTCCCAAACGGCTTTTTATCAGGATACCAGTTATGTTCACTTGACCTGCCAAGATAGTCAACGTCATGACATATGATTAATATTTGCACTGGTGTGTTAGTCCAATTGTGATCATTGTTTTTTAATTGATGAAACTATAATGCTATTATTTTTTTAAATATACTGTCCCCCCCCAAAACACCTTGTGGGCCAAATGAAATCTGCTCACTGGTTGGGCTGTATTAAACACCTGATATAAAACATTACTGTTATACCATCAAGCTTGTGTCCCTAATGGGATATGTGCCCATGAATGTGTATGTAGAAAATATTCTTGCTAATCAATCACCTAACACACAAACAACATACGTAAAAGTAATGACAAAAAATGTTATAATGGTATAAAATGGTTCTCAAACGGGATCTGGCTCTTCTCGTTCCCAGAAAGAGCCGGCTCTTTTAACCGGCTCGTTCATGAATGACCCATCACTACAGTGACTCCCCTTGCCAGAAAGTGACACAGGGTCCCGCAGCACTGCTGCCTCAGACGTGGAGGATTTTCCCCTCCAGGGTCCCCTGAAGCAGGCTGCAGTCTGGTGGTGGACCGTGGTGGTCCTGCGCACTACCTGTTTGGGCTGTTTGCTCCAGGACCAGCGTTACTAAAGCTGGAGCTCTCGGAGCCGAAGCAGTGCAGATGCAGAGAGGACGGGAGTGGTCTATGAATGGATGGTAGGATTCTATGTCACATAAGCCACACCTTTTCAGACAAGATTTTTCAAAGCAGATGTCCATTTGAGCTGAATAAAAGCCATAAAATGCAGATTTTTTTCAGTTTGGTGCAAATGTCAGAAATAACACCAACACTGATGTGTTTCATCAAAGTTCAGTCAGATACCTCAGTGTACAGCTGAAAAAAATGTTGAAATGTTCACTACCACTGTAAAGTTTGTGTTGCCTTACGGCATTCGTAACTTTCGTGGGCGGGCTTTGTTCTGATGGGGATTATTGAATAGTTGAAGCAAGCTCAGAGGGACAGAGGCATGTTGAGGACAATCCATGGCCATCCACTGAGAGGCATCAGACTGGCAACGCTGTAAGTAATTTATGTTATTATAGAGGTGCTAAGCAGTATGTATTTATTTATATTTTCAGAATATATTCATATAATTGAAGTTTTATGACAAGATGGAGCTTTTATGCAACTGCAGCAAACTCTGAATGTTTATTGCAGTTTTCACCTCCCTGTTTATGTGGACAGGTTTACAGTAAATGAGAGAAACTTACTACCACTCTGTTTGCATTGGCATTGGTTTAACTTTGAGTTTCCCAACACTCCCTGACGAGAACAATACAGCGTTTATAAACCTGGTATTGTGAAAACTGTTTTATTTCTACACAAAAAATGCCAAAAACATATGAAGACATGATTACTGGTGCGTGTTGGCCCAGCCCTACTCTCCTCCCCCTGAGCTAAATCCACTTTCATACCAACTTATGGGTGATTTTAAGGACTCAATACTATCAAAGAGAAGCCATAAAAGTCCTTTAGGAGCGAACAGCTCAGTGTGACATTTCAGGAGGGTGATTACACCTGGTAAAACAATTTAAAGCCGTTGAAGGATCATTGAGCATCAAACCATTCTGGGCCAGGAGTTCATTTTTCCACGCTGAAGGGACTATAAGGGAAGATTTTACGCAGCTCGTTCCTCCCCATGCCTCACAGCCAAGCCCGTCCCTCTTTGAATAGAAGGATGATGGGTTTGAGTGACCTTGGCGTGTGCTGGTTTGTCTCGTCACAGACCGGCAGTCCAAATCAATGTCTCCCAGTGCTGCCGTCTCCGAGTGGGAGAGGGGAAACAAGACCCACAGGAATCCACACATACACTCACAGCATCGCACAGCCCAGTCACGCCTTCTTCACTCCGTCACCATGACATTAAGATGACAGCAGCACCAACACAGTGAAAAACTACACAGAGATGAGAGACATGAGAGAGGAGTGTGGTGATGAGCACAGGTCTCACAGCCCCACCTTGTGTTCAAAGGCAGGAAGTGACACAAAGATGCGCACTGCAGGACACAGTTGTTCAAATATGTAAAAACAACAACAGTTGCATAATTTAGAGCTGAGTTTTCTCACCCAAATGTCTACATTTATTAACTACTCCTAAATAAAATATGATTAAAAAGAGAATACAGTGATTTAGAAATCTTTTTCAACTTATATTTAATTGAATACAGCACAAATACATGATGTATAATGTTCAAAGTAAGGATTTTTTAAAAACATATTCTTGATTTGATGCCTACATCAGGACCCAAAAAAGCTGGGATAGAGCGTACTCACCACCTTTTCTCCTGAAGAGTCTGAGGACTGAAGACACTCGGTTCTGAAAAACTGAAACTGAAATTCTTTGCTGTCCTTGCTTGATATACATCCTAGGTTTCTTAACAGTGCAGGGTTTTCATTTTTGTATTTTGCTTTTCATAATATACCACACATTTTCAATGGGACACAGGTCTGGACTGCATGCAGACCAGTCTAGTGCCTGCACTCTTTCACTGTGGAGTCATGCTGTTGTAACTTAGACGTGGCTTGGCATTGTTTTGTTGAAATAGGCAGAGAAGTCCCTGAAAAAGACATTTTTATGATGAAAGAATTTGTAGCTCCAGAACCTGTATGTAATGGGTGCAGATGGCCCAGGAGTTAGGTTGAATGTCTCCTCCCCACTCCCTCATACCTGTTTCTGACTTCACCACTGTCCTCTCTGTAAAATAAAGGCATAAAAAGCCCAAAAATATATACTTAAATTTAAAAAAAACTCAATGCATCTCTAAGTATTAATGGTGCCTTTGCAGATGTGCAAGTTATCCAGGCCATGGGCACTATGACACCCCCATACACCCCCCATATTATAAGTGTTCTACATTGTTTTTCTGCATTGTACAGTGTCTTTGAGTTTTATGAAAAGCGCTTTATAAATAAAATGTATTATTATTATTATTATATCATCACAGTACGGGCTTTTCAACTCTGCATAATACCAAAGTAGCTGGTCCTTTTCCTCTTTGGTCCAGAGGACTTGACAACTATTTAGTTTTATTTAAACAAAAAAAAAATAAAGTTTTTCAGAAACCTGTGAGGGATCCGTGGCATCTTCTTAAACTGCTGAACTGTTCACACCTGTGTTTTTTAGTTGCTGAATGTGAGGTGCTCATTAGTGATGGGAATTCCAGCTCTTTTCAGTTATCCGGATCATTTGGCTCCACTCAGAAAAAAAGAGACTGCTCTTTTGGCTGCCAAACAACTCTTCATTCAGGTTCCAGTTTGCTTCATTTGACCTGCCAGTTTTAGCAATATCAAAAAATATGACTGATTTTTCAACATGCATTTTACTCCAACTACGCAAAATTTTTAAAACAGATAATTTCTAAAAATGTTCTGTCTCCCCAAAACACCTTACAGGTTAGATGGGATCTGCTCATTGGCTGAGGTGACACACCTAAAATAAAACATTAATGTTACACCATCAAACACAAGTCCATCATGCATGGTCTGGCTGTGGTAAAGGATAAAAGACCGTCCCTACTTATCAATCAAATAACACACAGATATACAAAGAATCTATATAAAAATAAAAGTGGAAATAGTAATAATGATATGAAACAGCTCTTCAACTGGATCCCGCTCCTGTTGTTTACGTAAAAGAGCTGGCCCTTTGAACTGGCTCGTTCAAGAGCAACCCATTACTAGTGCCCATATGAAAGTATTTGCTTTTTTCTTCTAATAAGCACAGAGATACTCTGCTTTTATGCCCATATAAGGAGAGACTGCAGGGCAGTGTGCGTACACAGACGAGACCCAGAAGTGAGAAATGAGAAATGAAATATCAGGCCTAAGGTTTGACGCTGAGTTCCACAGTCAGGCAAAATCTGTCTGAATTTATGTAGTCTGAGTTGGATGTACATGGATGTAGTTCACATTCATCTGGCAAAGCTCCAATAGAAAGTGTCCAGGAAGGGCAGGACTTTTCAAAAAATTCTTGGAAGGTGACTGGAGGAACATTCTGTCTATCACATTCAATATGGGCCAATCAGAGTGAAAAGGCAAGATGAGGTTGTACACATATGCTTCTCCTGAGCTGACAGGCTACCGCTGCCATAGTTTATGAATAGCTGAGCAACTCGGCGAATACAATTTAAGCCGAGGCTGGTCAGCAGACGTGCAGAAATGTCCTCTTTGCCAAGACAAGCTTTCATATGGCTCTTTGCTCTTGTCCTAAAAAGAAATGTGCTCCTGTCCTCATTCAACTACCGCTGTCCTGCAGCTACATCCAAGCTAATAGCTACCGCAGCAGCAGCCATTGGATACACCGGTAGACCCCACCCATAAAGATTACAAGCCCATGCCAAAGCAGGCCGTCCTCTTTGTCATGAAATAATAATAATATCTTGAATTTATATAGCGCCTTTCAAGAAACCCAAGGACGCTTTACAGGAACACATAGACATCGGCAAACTATGTGAGGGGTAGGATGAGTGTAAGGGGTGGTTTAGTGAAGACTGTAGGCTGTGGTGAACAGGTGGTGCTTGAGACGTTTTTTTGAAAATGTCCAGAGATGGAGTGCTACGGATGTCTGCAGGAAGAGTGTTCCAGAGGGAGCTGCAGCACTGAAGGCTCTGAAAGTGTTCAGTGTCGCTATTTACTCTTGTTTTAATAAAGAAATGTTGTCCAGCTCTGATAAAAGTGCCACTGTGGCTAATCACTCCTCTATCAGTCACTCCATCCATCTGCTTTGCAAGGTTAGAGAAAAGGCTCATCCTCCATGAAAACACATTAACACAGCTAACATAGCTAAACCATTCATGCATCGACTTCTAAAACAGCAAATATATGGTATCCTTATATTACATCACTTCTGCCCTGACAGGGGTGGTGTCTAACAATGGTGGTCTGCAGGAATGGGCATCTGAGAGTGGCTGTCTGCAGCCAGACCCCCCTTAAAGTCAGTTAAATCTGTCCTTGTGTCTGTGGTCTCCTCCTTTATTTCACTCAGCTGAGATTTGAAAATCATCTCATGCAGCCAGGCTTGGGGAACATTTCAGCAAAACTTGTAGAAAAGTGTTCTGCCTTGAGAGCCTCTGAACATGGCTGTACACCATCCGTCATGTTTGCTACCTCCTGCGTCTAACACAGATCATGTCCTCAGAGTTTTAACGTGCCATTAAACAGTAAGCACACAGTTTTAGAGATCACTGTTAAATACAGCCTCACAGCCTGAAATCTGATTACACACTACTGCACAGCACTGAGATCACGATGAATCAGCGGTACAGAAGAGCAGATGAATCATGCTTTTGGCATGAAAAACACAGCAGTCAGCCAAGTGACGTGGAACAGATTTACTTTTATATGAACAGTGACGATGTATTGAGCGTATAGAGCCATTTATTTGTTTTCTATGCTGATTTTACGCTTCCGCCAGGCATAAAAAATAAGAGATTTGGGGAGTGATGATGTTCAAGTTTCCCATGTCAGGAGAATTATGAGCTGGGTGGTCCCAAAATTTCTTTATGTGCCACTGGAGGACAGCATGAGCCTGATTTTAATCAACTGAAACCCTAAGTGATGAAGACAGACATTTTTCTTGTTTTTCTAGCGTTATGCTCTATTTCTGTCCCATGAATCAATCTCTGTGCACGTTACTTCAGATGGATTCCATTCTGACTGTGTTTTCTCCATTATACCCTCTGCAACATGTGTGACGCATCCAAATAACACAATGTCACCCCAGTCAAGCATACTTAACACTTATCCACCCAGTCTGCAGGCAGGTCTGCCAACAAGGATCTGCCACACAGCGTATTGCTTCTAGAGTGGGGCGGGTGGGGGGGGTCGAGGGGGACCAACGTACATGGAGGGCCAGGTTTTGAATTGTTCTAGGGGTTAAACTTTATCCACGGGATTTCCATCACAAAAGCCTCCTCTGCGGCGAGCAGACGTGACCTTGGGGCCTGCCAGCGACAAACTGAGGAAGTGAATTCACTGAAGCGTCCCCCATTCACGTGCAGGCCTTTAAGGTCGCTGTCTATCACACCGAGTACCCGACCCTGCTCCACCTCCTCCTCCTCTTACACCGGTCAGAGTCCCTTTATTATGCTGATCTAATGACTGTGGAGGGTAATCCAAAAGACCTTCATTAGAATGAGGGTGGCATGTTACGCACTCGGCCCGATACGAGCTGACACTGTGCACCAAACCTGCCAACTAGGGTGAGCTTCAAAGACAGCTCCAGCAGCAGAACCGTCTCTCTTTTTATAATGTTTCAATTGATTTATTTTGATCTAACGGCGGAAAAATCCTTGAAACACCTCCAGAGACACAAAGAACAATCAATACGCTGCCCACACAGACGGAGACGCAGGAAACATGCTGCACACAGAGATAACGGGACGCTGAAGGCCACTTTGCACAAGATCTTTACTCAGATATACATGTACAGTATAGATCGGTTGTGTTATAATGCAGAGATTAACATCTCACTGGAAACCATGTAATGAGGTTTAAAATATTTGATTAGGAATAAGATAGCAACTGGATGTCAAACAGTCCTTCAATAACGGGAGAAGAAGGAAAAGGAGAACAAAATATTTGTTTTCTAGTCATTAAAAGTCTGCCATTCTTTCTGAGCTTTCCTGTTTTATGTTTTTTAAATATATTTCCCTTTAATGCAACTTAATGGAAAACTCCTTTTTTTAATGTACCAAGTAGCAACACTCACAGTCAAGAACTCAAGCTTTTGTGGAAGTGCAAAACATTGCATTGCAGTTCCAAAGTTTTGGAGTTTATAGAGTTTAAAAGACGTATGTCTGCAAATTGTAGCGAGAATACTCACAGTGCTGGGAGGAATAGAGGAATATTCACCCTCTGCTGGACTTCCAGTCTACCAGTGAGACCATGGGTGCATCTGTTGGCACCCGTAGCGAAGACATTGCTTTGCCTCACCATGTTTCCACCCCACCAGGGAGGGAGTATTTGGCGAATGCCGTGGTGGGGGGCACATGGGGACGGATCCAGGAATTTTTTGAAGGATTCTTCACTATTTGGAGATAGGGCTAATGGCAGAGGTCTGCGCTCTCCAAGTGCTTTTCTAATTTGCTAAATAGAATACCACCGTGTCATTTAAACATGTCTTTGACACACTGAGGGAGAAAAGCCGTTAAAGAGGCACTGCCAAACTTTAAGATCAATGTTTATTTTTCCTCATTCATTCTTATAGCACATGGCTTTGCTACACACAGCTTTCAGGGATACCAAGCCAGTAAGAGAGTCAGAAACATGGAAGAGGGAGAGGAAAAAAGCATGCAGGAAAGAGGCCTTAGGTCTGACTTGAACCTGGGCTGCCTGTGCATAAAGGCATGACCTAACAGCTTGGCCATCTGCACTCCATGCAAAATGAAAACAAGGCAAAACATCCCCATTACTCATACACTTATTCACTGTCTGCTGTTTAAAAAGCTGTTAACATTGTCTATTTTTTACTATACTGGTTAATTTTGTTTATTGCATCTCATGTATCCAAATTAAATGTTAAAAAATTACCACTAAATTTGTTTCAAAGCTTCTCTGTGGGTAACCAACAGCCAGTCTGAGTTTCGTCAGATTGCATAAGAATAATGTAGGAGCATGTAAAATATACACCTACTGAGAATGCGTTGTTTCCATTAAATTATTGGTCCTGTTTATTGCAATAAATTGTGACTTCTGCGATGTGTTTGTTAGAAAAATCTTATACTGCAGTTACAATATGTTGTCATTTATGGTGCAGTCTTTATCAAAAGTACAGAAAGGACAGTTATAAATCGAAGTTATTTTACAGTCGGGTGCTTTCGAGACGGATGAATCTATCAAAACATGCAGGCAAACTCCTGTACACAGCCTAACTTGTAGATTGAAACAGTGAGCAGAAGTTCACTTGCAGTTTTTGGTCATTAAAACCAGGAAATATCTTTAGTTGTCTTTGTAATAACATGTATTAAAATGTTATCAGTATTTGATGTTAACTGTATTACATCAAAGTTTAAAACTCAGGATTCCTCACAGCCCTACCCACCAAAGCGTTTGCATGGAGCTGGTTTCCAGATGTTCATTACCCACATTGCACTGGCTCTTTTGCATATGCTGACTAGCCAGGTGTGCAGAGGTGTGAAAGTACACACATTTCATGCAACACCATTGGAAACCCTTGAGGAATGATTGTGTGAAAGTATGCTGTAATTGCATCAAGATCACAAAGACTAGCTTCAAGGAAACACATTCTGCTGTATCAGACCTTCACTGTGGATTATTTTTAGAGCTTTTTATGCATTTTGTGCCTTTTGTGAGATGTGGATGATAGGGCGGTAAATAGAGTAGGAAACAGGTGAGAGAGTGAGGGATGATATGTTAACTAATTCATTTAACAAAGAAAGAACTACCAACAAAGACATGGATTTAGAAAAGTTTATCGTTATCAAAAAGGTTAGAGAAATAGATGACAGTAAGGGTTATGGGAACAAAGATGTAAAAGGAAGGAGGGAAAGGGTTGAGAATAAAGATGGAGATCGTAATAACTAATCCCTATAAACCCATTAAGAACTGCAATAAAGTGAGGCTAAATAAATAAGTTTTTAGACCGTGTTTTAAAAGTCTGTTCCATCACCTCAGAGCTTAACAGCTCAAAACAGCTTCATTAAAAGTTTTAGTTGTTCTCTGAACAGCTGAAAAAGAACCTTTCCTGGTTCATGAGTCAAAGCTATCATTCGCTGGATGTCTGGTGCAAAGTCATGTAGTATTTTACAAACTGATTGTAGAATTCTAAAATTAATACAAAACTAACTGGCAACCAGACTTTAAAATGGGTGTTATGAGCACTCTCCTGTTGGCCTTTGTAAGCAAACATGCAGAAGAATATTGATCTGGTGTTGATTTTACAGAAGAGAAGAAAAGAGAGACATCAGAAGAGATGGAAAGAACAGCCACTGAATCAGCTATGATAGTGAGAGGGGAGCACTCTTTCAGCCTAAGGCCACACAGAAGAAGATTTTTTAATCTGAAATTATTTTAAAACTGTGGGAGACCACAGACATGAGGACAGTTTCAAACGATTTTTCATCTTTAATCCTCTGAACGCACACACTAGACGACTCAGCCAAATTGTCAAATCACTGGAGACCACACACCTGCCGACCTGCCTACAACCTCACGTGATCACGTGACTCCAGAAGAAAACAAACACAGATGTCTGTTGATACCATATGGCTGTCTCTACAAAACAGGCTGTCCTGGCATGCGTTACAGGTGCAGTTTCAATCTGACCTGTTGCAATAGGTTTATAA
The DNA here is from genome assembly GCF_018320785.1 of Cheilinus undulatus. NCBI lineage: Eukaryota > Metazoa > Chordata > Actinopteri > Labriformes > Labridae > Cheilinus > Cheilinus undulatus. The sequence goes on from NC_054872.1 coordinate 44,622,084, forward strand.
AATCAATCACCTGGCCATGCAGTCTCCATTTGCAAACATTTGTGATACTAAATGTGTCATTCTGAGGAGCTCAGTGACTTCAAGTGTGGTACTGCTATGGATGCCCTCTTTGCAATAAGAAGGTTGATGAAATTTCATCCCTGCTGGATATCCCACAATCAACTGTAAGTGGTATTATTAGAAAGTGGAAGCGTTTAGGAACAACAGCAACTCAGCCACGAAGCAGACGACCATGTTGTCATGACCCTGGGTCATAGTTTTGCATTGTTACTGTTTTACTGCACATGTGCAGCTCTGTGTCCTCCCCTGCAGTGCTGAGTGTGTGTGAGTGTCTCTGTGTGGGTGCATCTGAGTAATTAGGTGCTGATACAGGTGGCTGTAGCTGATTGGGTCACTGAAGAGGAAGGTGCTGCTGCTGATTGGATCTGGCCACTCCCCCAGCCTTTAAATTTCTCATATATTCTTTCATTTTTTTTTGGCTTTTGATATTCAGTTTTATTTGCTGGTTTTATTTATTCCCCTATTTACTTGTTTTCCCGATCAGGCACTCATGCTACAGACATTAAAGTTCAGACCTGGAGGGGGGTATTGTCACAGCAGAGCCAAATTAAATGCAAAGTTTTGATTTCCTAACTTTCAAGCCTGTAAGATCTCCGCATAAAGCTGTTTCCATGATGATTTTCTAACCTCTCCTGTCAGCACTCGTGTGAATGAAACTGTTTCTAGTGCTGCATCAAGAGGTCTGAGGTGGAAACAGAGCAGCGAGGAGCGGGGACTTTAACCGGGAGAGTGTCCACTCCAAACTCCTTCAAAGTTCTGACGGAGATTTAAAGCCTGAAAACTCATCAAGACACGAGCCGTGCTGCTTTTTCTTTGCAATCACATCTCTACTTATCTGTACTTCATCATTTGTCTTCCCTGTCATCTAAAATCTTTAAGTCTGGCAAACTTAAGTCATGATAATTTGATGTAAGCTTTATAGTTGATGTTTTCCTTTTTAATTTTAAACAAAGTTATGATCAAATTCAATTAAGTCGCACATTTTTGTCCATTAAAAATAGATCCTGTGGTACAAAGAGTGGCATGTAAGAGCTACTGAGCCATTTTCACTTCCTTTTATGCTACACCTGTTACATTTGACCTGACTTGAACTGGTTTTCAGCCTTATGTAAAAGCAGATGGTCAAATACCTTCATGCCTTTTGAAGCCTCCTACAATACACATTTAAAACCTGTTGTTGCCACATGCTGTTAAACTCTCTGGTCTAAATTTGCAGTTTAAATAAACATCCTCGCTCCATAAATCTCTGTGCAAACAAAACTAGAATAGCATGCTGCAATCTGAGCCTTTATGTGTTTTATTGATCCTTAAACAATCAAAGCCACAGGGAGGGGAAACTGTGAGGCAGATCTGATAATAATGGTCTGTAATTTATCTTCATCCGAGGAAATTTCTCCAAAAATATGCAAAGCTGTCATTACCCGACATTTCACACAGGGATAGGGAAGTGTGAGATGGATTCTGGCCAGTTATTGAACAATTTATTTCTGCTAGTTTTCTTGCCCTCGGGCATCCAGATCTCAGACTGACTGAGTCTTGAAAAGGCAGAAAAAAGAGATTCAGTGCACCATTCCCCTTTGACGATGTGGTTATCAATCCAGACAATAAAGGCTTAAGCGCGCAGTAAGCTGTGTTTCACATTTAAAGTCCGTACAGCGACTGAAATTGAGAGAGTTAGAGTGATTGTGAAGGAAAATGGTTTGGTTTTGGGATGCAATCCATTTCTTATTTAATTAAAAGGGCTGATATACAGATGAATGAAAATATTAGAGGCAAAACCTACATCAAGTGTTTCAGCACAGAGGCATTACTCCATTCTGCAGCAATAATGAGTTGTTTTCTTGAAATCTTGACTTGTTCATCTCATTATCTGAAACTGTAACACGTATTTTCCAATGATTACGAGTTACTGTAAAACTGGGACAATCTCCAAACCTCCTGCATGGCAATTTTCCATTTCAAAATCCACAATGTGCAGTTTCTGTGCTGCTCTTTTAGTACCATCTGTTTTACCCCAGTTTGTGCATCTATAGATACAGATCAATAGCGATGCTCTCTAACCTTGCAAGCCGATTGAATGGCCAGATTCTTTGTCTGTCAAATGACAGATCCATCATGCAAAGCTCCAAACTGAAATCATTATGCCAGGTCTGAGAACAGATTGGACCAATCAGCATAATTTGTGGAGAATGAAGCAATGGCTGCGAGCATGGTTAGTCGTCCTGAAGGCTGGAAGCAATGGCTGCTATCGATGTAGTAATTATCTCTGATGTATCTACAGTAAAGCCTCAGTTTAATCAAAGCCGGGGGACATTTTTTTATTAAAGAAAGAGCACAGAACTACAGTAAATGACAGAGTGGAGAAGATGTTTTCAGTCGTTTCCTAACCCACTTTGGCACAAGTTTGTGAAAGTTATGGGTACTGACAGAGTCAGTGTATTTTCCAGAAGATCCACTTCCTGTTTGAAACAAGATGCAAAAATCATGGCAATTTTTTTTTTTTTTTTTTTTTTTTTTTTACAGAAAATGGAAAAAAATGGGGGGGGGGGGGGTGGCAGGGTTCTCGATTTTTTTCACGTGGATCACAAATATTGAAAAACAAATGACAAAATTTTTTAAAATGGGCTCTATTTTACTTTTTTTTCAATTCTTTTGTTTTCTTTTCTTGTTTTAATGAAGTACTTGAGGAAAGGGAAACCATGTGACCCATTTGTAAAGATGTGAATTTCAAAATAAAAGCCCTCATGTCAAAATGTAAGCCTAGTTAGCCATCCACTGTGTTTTACAATGTAATAATAGGCCTATTTGCTCTATACTGTGTATGAAAAATAATATCAGTGGTAGAAGTACTGGTGATTCAATGGACTATTTTAATATTAGGAGGAAAACAAATTAATATGAATAGATAAGCCTGGACTGCTTGAGGTATTTATCCACATACACAGCAGGAGTCAGATTTACTAACACATTAATAAATAACACTTTCCACCAATCAATACAATCATTAATTGACAGTTACCATGAGGTTTTGATACGAGGTGTTTTATTTTGAAATGTTCACCTTTCCCTAAGGTGTCACATGATTTCCTTTTCCTCAAGTATTTCATTAAAACAAGAAAACAAAATAACAGAATTGAAAGAAAAATGTGGCTACTTTTCTAAAATTATATTTGTTGTTCCCTTTTTGTGACCGAAATGAAAAAAAAAAAAAACAAGAAAATGGCTCATTTTTCAATATTTTGTCAAAAATGAAAACAAACAAACAAACAAAAACTGCTGTTTTTTCTGCTTTTCCCATGTTTTTGTTAAAAATGAAAAAAAAAAACAAGTGTTTGTCCCATTTTTGATTCTGGTGTCAAACAGGAAATAGATCTGCCAGAAAATACACTGACCTGAAAGCTGGTATATACAATGGCTGCCTTATTGGCACTTTTTATCAGATCTGGACAACATTTCTTCACTGACAGAGGAGCAGAAACCACACCGATTACTTTCCTTGATGGAGAAGATGTTTATGGGAATTTATATAAGCATACATTATCACTATAAGAACTTTAATCACTGTGACGTGATTTAAAGGTGCTTTTTGGCATCAATTTGAGTAGGGTGTGCCTTGAGATTTTGGCTTGATCTTAGGTGTGCTTTGGGCAAAGAAGAGTCGATCTCTGTGGGCAGTCCGGGTTCATGCCCAGCCTCTGGCACCTTTCCTGCTTTTTCTTCCCTGTGTTTTGACTCTAATCAACTGTCCTCCTCTATCAATAAAAAACTTGAAAAAGCCCAAAAATAAATATTAAAAGTGGCGCCAAACCCTGCCTGTCTGGTTTTTGCCGTTCTGTAATCCAGCACATTCTGATGGTGCTTTGCAAAACAGAACAAATGGGGTGAATTTTCAATTGTGTTAGGTCTCATGCAGCATGTGACAGTGGCAGCTGCATGCTTTTTCAGAAATGGTGTTGCATGTTTTAGCATTTTACACCAGCCGCCCTGGTACATAAGCAGCAGCAAAGTTTTTAGAATAAAATAAAGGGTATTAAAATGTTTCCTCAAAATCTTGACTTATTGGGCAAATTTAGTAATGAAGACGTGAATTCTACTTTTGTGTAAGATGTTCTGCTACAGATTGTTCTACTTGCATGTTGGCCACATTTCTATGCAATCCCAGCTGCCTCCATAGTGGTCTTTGCTCTCAACCAATGTCCTATCTCTGGAGTCAGAGCCAGTAGCTGGCTTTCTCCGCCTCTTCCCCAAGCACCCTCATGGCTTTGTGCAGGTTTGACCCCGTCATGCCAGCACCACAGAGCCGTTGGACATCTACACTGCCAACAAAGCCCTGGCGCCTAACCTCCACAGGGTAAACCTTGGCTTTCCAGCCAGCCTCTTGGCACTTCACAGCCAGCTCAGAGTTCTTTAGATGTTTCCTTTTATGGGCTGCTATATCCTCTTCCCAGAGGAAGACATTTTTCTTTTTTGTATTGTGATAAATTCAGACTTTAGTAATGTACTCATTGTGGGTATTCCTATTGTAATGATAACTGAGCACTATAATTTGCAAGTTGGCAAGTATTAATGTCAATGTCTCATAGGGAAATGAAGGTAAAGCTTATATCGCTTACAAACAGAACAATGGAGATGACACTGCTTCAATTGCACAAATGAATTGGCAACATTTTTATACAGAAACATCTCAGTGTTTTGTGAAATATTGATGATGTGCACTGGCATTTAAAGAACAAAAAATATCCAAAATTAGGTGCCTATTTTTGTTGCAATGGTATTGAAACAGGCATTTATATTATATTTACTGATATCATTGAAAAAGTGTGAAATTAGATTAAAGGGATATTTTGTTATTTTTGAGGTTGGGTTATATGAGGTACTTGTTGATAGTAGTTCCATTAGCCTCCAGTGATTTCAGCGCCCCTTCACACAGGATGCGCTTTGGAAAGCTAGGCTACTTAGTGCCACGGATGGGCATAGCTGCTCAGCATGAACAAACAAAAAAACAAAACAGCAATGCTGGCTCAATTTTACACTATATCAAATATTTGTGACTTGTGTCATTTTTACCCAGGAAACTTTGGGTACCTGCTATGCGCCCTTCCGTCTCAGTGTATATGAGCAGCTGTGTGCGTCTGCAGTCTTTGTCAGAAAAAAACCCCCACCAAATTAAGCTCAAACTAGCTATTTCAGCTAAGTTTTCCACTTCAACAGCTGACACATTGTTTTCACAAGGTATCGTGTTGACCATAGTTTGTCCAATTATCAGCCATTTAAGTAATAAAGCAACAGCCATAAACATACCTGGCACTCAAATTTCCATTCAGCTCTCCTGGAAGGGAGGCAGGGAACTCCAGATGGGGAGTGATGCAGGCTGCAGACGTCAGTGAGCCGCTATCCTCAACCAGAAATGTCCTGAAACAATGTTGTGAAGTCCAACTCGGGTTCATGCATGAACAGTTTACACATCTACACCACCAGGTAAGGCAACCAGTCTACGGAAGGTTCTCTCCCTCTCTTCCTTTCTGCTGAGTCTCCATCTTTATCAGTTCCTCTGTGTACTCTGGTTCATAAAAGTAACTCCTCATATCCATATTAAATGGCACCTTGTTACTTGAGTCTTAGCTTCTTGTTTCCTCTGTTGAAGCCTGCAGACGCAAGCAGCTGAGGTGGAAGAACACGTAACCAGTAGCTGAAGCTCGCATTGCAAAATAATGCCAAACACAGAGGCATTCTGAGCAAAAAATAAAAAATGCCTCAAAATGTGATGTACTGTACAACAGAGCCAGTATTGTTTTTTTGCCCAATTTTACCTAAAAGTTGATAAATTGTGCAAATTTGCTGTACCCACCTGTGTTGCTGTTATAGCCTCCCCAGTCGTGTCCTGGAGGCTGGAGCTGACATTTAAAAACACAAAGAAGGAAAATCAGGAATGGTTTGAATGTCGTGGAATTGATTTTTTTGCAACATAATGCTAAAAAGAAAATATATTTGTGGAAAATTATGTAGCCAAGAGCTTCCTGCTTTTTTAACAACCATTATTTTTAGAGTACATAACATACCGCGAGAACCCAACCCATATACACAGAGAAGTGCGTTTATACAGGACTCCTGTTGATTAATCACATATTGGCGATACTATCACCAAGAACCTCATACAACCCAACCTAAAAAATACCAAAATATCCCTTTAATGTGCCCATTATATAGTGCAATGGCATCTGTATTCATTATCCTATTCTGATTTGGGTGATTATTTTTCATTATTTTGATATTACTGCAATAACATCATTGCTATGACTGGATCACATGTACTCAGATGGGGTGTGAAGTGATATTAGGTTTTTACATTTTTAATAGATGGAGTAATAAAAGCATTAAAATATCCTTAGTAATGAATGACTATTTCCAACTAAGAGTGGAGGAACAGAAATTAAAATTAGTGACTTTTACAAGGCTTTAAAAACATCCAAGATTTACAAATATGCAGAAAGAATACACTGATTAAAATAGGATACGATAATCTCAGTAATTTGTTGTGATTTAAGATTGGATTCTTCCAGAAGTTCCTCTTCTGCCTTAAAACTAGTCCAGTCATCTTTGTAAGTCTGCATGCGTTTACATTCCTGTGTCTCTGCTCAGAGGAGGCCCCTATACGTGAGTAGTAAACGGAAGCAGCAGTCATATGGTAGCACTTATCTTGTTTTAGCTGCTTGTATTTAACATAATGACAGCCATCAAATACTGGTAAAGTGAAGCCGCAGCTTGTAGACCCTCCACTGAGGACTGCTCGCATGTGACACGATAACAATTACATGTAAATCAGACCGCCGCTAAAGCTGAAACAAATGTACTGAATGAGATCAGATGACACTTTAACTATGCCTGGAAGGAATCTGAGTCACTTTAGCAGAAGGAGAATCAGAGATAAATACAAGATGATAGATATTCACCATATGGCTACAAGTTTGATGTATAAATAAATGGAGATGGAGCTGCAGATTTGCAAGTTATTTGTTGATATTATTTCACACTTTCTGCTTCAATTTTGGTGTCTGTAGTCCTATTTAATATGTGATAATTAATGTGTACATTCTTTATGAATAAAGCAGAGATTGTGGTTTTGGTTTCAAGTACGTTTTCTTATCTATATCATAATCTTCCTCTAATACGTATCTAAGTGCTCTAAGCAGCTAAACAAGGAAAACTGCATAAGGTAACTACAAGATGGTGAAAGCACAGGGATGAAAATCCCTGAAACACCATGCTCACAAGACTTCAAATAATAGTGACCTTGACTTACAACTTACAGATTCTAATCAGTTTATCCTTCGGTCAGAGTGGACATATGTGCAAAGTTTAAAGAAAATCCTTCCAAGCATTCCCCAGCAATGAGTGAACATGAGGCCCAGTGACATAAACCTTTGATTATAAGCTCCAAAATCAAAACACATCGTCTTTAAGTCAGCATCAATTTCTGTGCAGACTTCAAGATACTCCCTTAAAGCCTTCCTGGGGTATTTGTTTTCAGAAGGGACAAGTGAACGTGAGTTCCAATAACCTGGACCTTTGACTTTCGAAGTCCAATCATTAAATCCTCAAAGTGGACATTTGTGATTTTCATTCACAACCAAAGGATGAACATGAGGTCCAGTGGCCTATGACCTGGACCTCCAAAATCCAGTCCATTCATCACTGAGTCAGAGTGGACATTAATGGAAAATTTTGAAGAAATCCCCTAAAACTTTCTTCAGATAACCACATTTAAAAGAGATGAATGTCTCTGTCTTGTCATTGTTTCTCCTCCATCTCCATGCATTCTTATTGCACATGCCACATGAGACCCTCTGTGAGCATCAAGTTTGGGAAACTGTAATGGCTTAATGGTCCAAGCATTATAAATTCAACAGGTGCAGACAGGGTTAGCAGGGTGAGTTTTGATATATTTGGGGCCTCACATACACTTCCCATTGATACAGTTGGTGTAAAACAGCTAGATATAAAGTTTAAATGTTAAGTGAACAAAATGTCTCCAACCATAAACTATGAGAAGGTTCACATCACTGAAAAAAGAGAGGTTACACTGTTAAGAGGGAGAACTCTGGATTCTTGGGAACTTAAAAGAACTGTGTGACTGTAAATCTTTATTTTTGGTCTTGGACTGTGTATTAACCCTGAGAGGTCCACTGGCTATTTTGACATTTTGTTAATTTTTTTGACAAAATATACCACTCAAAAAATATATACTATGCTCATGTTTGGTATAATCTTTTTCATCACTACCTCAGCTTTATAAAATGAAACTGTATATTTTTTCAAGTTTAATTTACTGTATTACATGTTTTATTGTCATTTAAAACAATAAATTGTCATTTTCAAAAAGAAATTACAATATGCTGAAATTATGAAAAAATTTCCATGCCAGTGATGCCGTGATGTAATAGCCCCCTAGAAGTGAAGCCAGAATAGTTAGAGCTCCCCCTGTTGGTAAGCTGCAGTATGTCAGAAATCCCACCTCCTCTATGTTAACAGATGGGTCAAAATATAAAGTCAAATACTTTTTCTCTCAAACATGGTGTCTGGTGTGTTGATATTTTATCACACTGATTTATGTTAGTACTTATCTTTACCAGCAGTTTTGCTTTTTTAGTTATTTAATATAAAAAAGGTCACATCCAGCATTGTAGTTGACAGATTAGGCTCCTTCTCAACCAGATTAGAAGAGTAGAAGAGGAAAGGTGAGAGAAAACACAACCAAAACCAACACAAGAGTCTGATCCTTACAGAAAAATGGTTGTCTGCTTCAAACTGACACATGAATCTACAGTTCTACATGCTGCAAAATTACTCTAATCACAACTGCAATCACGATGCCAGCCTGTGCAATTACATAATCACATAAAAGGGTGCAATTATTTCTGCATTAAAGGTGCAGTGTGTAAAACTGAATATCAACATCTAGAAGTGGGTTCTAGATTGCATTTCTCTGCTGGAAACTGTGGCAACCAGTTTAATTTAATGTGTATCTGTAATGGGAATATGATACAATACAATACAATTACTTTATTTATCCTTTGTTCCTTTTTTCCTCTATGTTACCATGGAAACATATAAAAATCTAAGATGGCGGCATCCATGAAGGGGACCCTCCCTATGTATGAATTAAAGGTTTATTCTGAGTTGTTTTTTTCAAAATAGCTATTTTTTAATTTAGATGACTAAACACTTATTTAGATAGACCGTCTTAGAAATGTTTTGCTTTATTTTACCAAGTTTGTTCAGCTAAATGCTACTAGGCTAAATATTACACACTGCACCTTTAAGTAGTGCTTGAAAGATTTACAAAAGTGCCTGCAGAAAGGTCTTAATGTTTTCAACTGTGCCACTATTGCACTTTATAGGAGTACCTTTAATTTTAATGAAGGAATTTGAACCAGTATTTTGAACCAGTACTTTAAAAACTTCAATTTTTTTAATTCCACTTAAAGTGTCTTTTTTTTTTTAGTTGAGAAATGCACACTTCAAAACTATCACAATTCTCAGCATTTTCGCTGATAACCAAGCATGTATACTCATGATACCATTCATGCACTATATCATAATTGCAAATTGCATTTTTGTCAGGTGTAATTGCAATAGTACAGTATCACCAAATCATGCAGCGCTAGTTCTAGAGGAACTTTGACATTTTATCAGTGGGTTTAAAGTGGTCTGTGGCCAGCCAAAGGGGTGTGGCTTGTCTTCTGTTGTCTGACCAGCAGCTCCTGAACTCATCTGGGCACATCATGACTCTAAACTGCATCACCTGTACACTATTCCAGCGCCTTCACTTCATTAGAATGGGAGGAGACCAAGTCCACTGTAATATACAGTGTGTTTTTCGCCACGAGCAGATAACTATCTAGAGTTGTCACTCTCTTTATGAACACTATATGACTTGAAAGAGACATTAATCACTAGTATTAATCAATACTTCTTCATTAAGATCACTCTGTGTTCATTTCAGATCATTTATGCTCTTGGAAAACCTTAATAAGTATAATAATGAAGAGACAGCTGCAAAACGTGAGCATGCATGTTAATTTGCACTGATCCTGTTCGCATATAGGGAAATAACATCTTCACTCAAGAGTGCTAAATATTCACAGCCATATGCCTGAGTAAGAGTCTGATATTTAGGTATTAACTAACTATTCCACACTGCTCTTGTTTGAAAAGCAGATGATAAGAAATCTGCAAAATGACTTCATCAAACACACAGAAACTCTGGTGAATACAAACCAGAAGAAGCAGGTTTAAGATGAGATTATGTCCCTGAGGGGAGATTTGCCTCAGGCGACGGTGCTGCATAGCTGCACTCGCTGCATACAATACATGACTAAATACAGTCCTCCAGCTTCTGAATCAAGTGGTCTAAGGGGAGTATGGTTGTATATGAATGTGATACAGTATGTATAACATTACTGACTTTTTTCTGTTGATTATATTCTGATATAGATGATCTAGATGTTGTTTTCTTCACCCTGCACAAACCTTGTTTGAATAGCAAATGAACTTGCACTCCCATTTACACCAATTGGTGTGTCTTAAAACAAGGAGTGATTGTGTGCAAAGCTGGCTGGTTCTGTCTTATGGACACAGAAAACAGATGAACCTTACACCACCTAAAATGTCCGTGGCCCAGTTAGTTTTCGATTTCTACAGGATGCAGCGGAAAGATGGAGATGCACTGACTGAGTTGATGCACCTTCTTCACATCTGAATATTACTGTATTTACCAGTAGGTTTAAATCGTTCTTATTGGAATGAAGAGGTTCCAGGTGGAAATCTTCTGTCTCTGTTTCTGATGTTTTAAAGCTTTCCTCTGTGCACAATCCCATCTAGAACATGGGGGGAAACAGGAAGAAGCACACATAATGACAGCTGATAAGGCTAATGCATCAATAAAATGGCATCAAATGACACTGGACATACTGTCAATGTACAACAAATAATGCCCAACCATTACACAAAGGTTTCAGAATACAGCTACAGATTCCAGAGATAAATTAAAGCTATAAATGTTTACAGCCTAGTGCCTTGTTTAAATAGCAAACGAACATGCACTCCCATTAGCATCCATGGGTGTGTTAAAACAGTTTCTACAGACAGGTAGAGCCCAACAATCTGCACCTTTCAGTGGCTCCTGTACTTAAAGTTAAATTTGCTATTCAAATCCTCCATAGGGTCTTTATTATTGCAGCACTTTTACAGCATGAACTAAGACTCATGACTATAAAAAATTTAACAATGAAGAAAAAAAGCAAAGAAAAAAGACTGCGTATATATTTCTTTACAAGGATAAAGAACTACATATCCCACAATCCACTGCAATTCATTATGTTTATTGTAAAGGATAGTTTTCAAGCTTTCAAACTGTACATGTACCTTCTTTCAACCTTCATCTTTATTGTAATGTTTACATTCTAAAAGGTGCTGTAGTATCTAAGGTTGTCACACATTTGAATTTTTAATCACGATTAATCACAGAATATCTGGAGTTAATTGCAATTAATCCCATCCTTTATATTGCATTTTTTTTAAACTCCACTATTTTACATTTAAAACGTCTTCAGCTGTATTAAAACACAGCTCAACGAAAGTTCAAGCAGGAATACTGTTTCTGCCCGTTCTTCAATCACCACTCATTTACATCTCTCCCTTTTCCATTCTTTCTCTCTTCACACTCAGACGATCAGTTGATTTTGGGCGTTCACTCTCCTAAGTATTCAGCTAATCAGATTCTGCCACAACTCCGTTTGTTCAATCATCATGCACCTGTCAGATTTCAAATCTGTCATTCTCTCTTTCACAGTCAGCCAGTCGTTCTGTGCAGATGCTGCAACCCTCCTCCACCCCAGCCACCTCCATTCAGTTATTCAGCATCTGGTCCAGATCCTTACAGGTCTCCTGCTCATCTTATTCTGCATTCTTCGGTTCCTGGGCAGCTTCTCAGAAGTCTACTCCTCATCTGATCCTGCATCTCTCAACACCACCACCAGGTTCTAGACTCCAAGGAGGATATCCTATTCCTCCCGTTTGCTTCACTACCCCTTCAAATATATGATATCGTCACGGTGGAGTCCAATCGCCAAGGACTTGCACAATTCTCTTTCTTCAATTTGTAAAATAAATCATTGTCAAACTCGTATTAAGTGATTGAACTAAGGTTAATTGACTTCCTGTTTACATACAGACCTGCTTTTCTCGGTGGTCAGATCTAAGATTAAGACATTAACTTAACCTCGCAAAGGAACTTATAATGGATTGAAAAGGAAAGAAAAGGACATTAAATTATTAAATGTTAAACAACACAAGGTTCAGATGATTTTTAACTTATCTACTGAACTGCCTTTGAGTTTGTTAAAGTGAAATCAGACATTAAGGAGCCGTGGTGGACTTAATTTAGATCATTGTATCACTTACATTATACAACTGTGACAGCAGAGAGACACTGCAGGCTGTTCCAAAGTGTGCTGAAAGGGACAATGAAGCATATGATTAACCGAGATTTTTTGAAAATTAATGTACCAACTGTGGACCTTAATTGCAATTCATCTTGCCAGTCCTAGTTGTAATGTATTGTAGTTTGCATAAATATTGCTTCATGCTGTTATGTATTGCTGTCATCAACAGTTGACAGTAATTTTGTGCAGGCTAAATAGACATTTCAATGCTGAGACCCCAGCAGTCAGAGACATCACTGTGTCACACTCTAGGATTGTTGGTGCTGTCATATTTTTGGCTGAGATTGCGAATAAACAAATTTTCTCCTCAAAATGGGGTTGATATCTTTTGATGTTTTATCTTTTACAGGAGCTTATACCGTCTACCATTTTGAACTCACGTAGCTTGTGGTCAACCTGGCTTGGCTTCTTCTGACAATATGGCTAATAATCAAATACACTATGGAGAAAAGAATGGGAAGTCAACTTCCTGAACCTTGCTGGTGAGCTTTGTTTCTATCTGAAGGATGCAAAAATAATTGCACCTTAGACTACATTAAACCTGGTCTACAGTCAGAGGTATGAAATGAGTGGTTCTATCTATGTAAGTGTCAACACTACACTCCACCGTATAAATATCAATGCACCACCCAGCAGGTGCACCTAGCTCTTTAAGGATATAAAATTGAAATCCTGATTAGTTTGCAACTAAATACACATTCTTTATGAGCTGCTCTGAGGATTTGCACCCAGATTCTAAATGTAATAGCAATATGTAGATGGACACGCCCCAACTCACTTTGCTCCATGTTAGACAGCTGTCAAAATAGAACCTTTTGTTTTTTCCAAGTGCTGTCTTAAAAAGTCTTAGCTCCTCTTCCTCCATAGAGGTCCAACTTTTTTTTCCACTCCAAAATCATACCTGTGGAGTAAATTTGTCAAAAACTTGGTAAAATATTTTCTATCCAGCAACACAGAAGAAATCTTTCCTTGGCACAGAACCCAATAAAACCTCAATCTTTTCATGTCAAAATTCACATTCCCAATAATATTCAAATCACATCATAACACAATATGATTCTCTTCTACCACATAACAGGGTTTAAAGCTTTTATCTCTGAAACTAAATCAAAGTTTCTGATTAAAAGAAAATTTATTCCTGCATAGATTTGAAGCAGCAGAACATTTGTCCATAAAAGCTTTGACAATGTGAAGGTTACACTCCAGAGCTGGCCGTGGATTTGATAAAAAAAAAATGTGTCTGGTAATTCAGCATTAAAGTGATGTGTAAAGGTCTATTTGAATCACCATTAGACAACAGACAGATTTTGTTAAGAGTGTAATAATGTGCACATCACTGTTCAGATGGTTGAAGGCAATTAACAGACAGCTAATGGCGACAGTAATGTCTGCAAACTGGATCCATTCCCACTTTTTTCTTTTTGTTCAATTGACCATTTGCAGACAAGTGTGGACTTAAAAAGTGTCTGCCTCATGAGTGCACGACAAACTGTGGATAAAAGCTCTTTTTAAAGAGATTTTATTGCTTTGTGTGGCTCGGCTGAATGTTTGGATGGGAAAGTTTGAGCAGTTTTACAGCGAGAGAGATTACTTTAAATATCCAAAGCACTGCACTGGCACAGTGTTGTTTAAACTAAGAGAATCATTAAACAAAGTATTTAATTCATGCACTGACTTTTCACTGCTACGAAAAATACTGAACGGGTTCTTGATTAATGGATGATCGCCTCATTATTCTCAAGTGTGTCGATATTCTTGTTCTGCCAGAGGGAGAGCCTCCAGTTTATTTCTTTTCAGGTAGCATCTAAGCATTAGATAAACAGGATAAATGACATTTCCAAATGTTCTATTAAAATACTTTTGATAAAAGAGTCTGAGTAGGGCTTCATGCCCCTCTTTGTAGCTAAAGTGGAACTGCTATATCTAAAATTTTGCAGGATATTTCTCTATGTTTATGGTTATTTTCCCTATGCACATGAGGAAGCATTTATGCATGCTATAGATGATAATTTCAAACTTATTTGAGAGAGAATAAGTGCCAGAAACACAGTTATTAAATGGGCTTGTGAGATATTCTCATGTGTTGTTTGATCATGGGCTGCTCGTGCAAATTTATGAATTTAACCATACACTTTGGCTTTAGAAGCACCGTAGAAGAAGAGTGAAGGGTGGGGGCTGCATTGTTTAGTGTTGATCATTTATGACATAAAAACATAAAACATCTTTGCCAGGAAATAAACTGTACCACACAGTCATACACTCAATCAACACAATCAGTTCTGCAGCCCACAATTCTTATCAGCAAAGCAAACATACAGAAAGTGAACAATCAAAGACAATCAGAATCTAATCAAAGTGGCTTTGAAAAGCACACAAGCAACCTTAGTCCTGCTTTAGACAGCAGAGTCATCCATCCACTTTCTACACTGCTTTTCCTGTTTAGGGTTGCGAGGGGTTGGAGCCAGTCCCAGTTGTCTTTAGGCCAGTGGCACTCACACCTGCGGGCAATTTAGAGCTGCCAATTATCCAGCGATAAAGGATTTGGATTGTGGGAGGAAGGCACAGTACCTGGAGAGAACCCACACATGCACAAGGAGAACATGTAGACTCCAAACAGAAAAGCCCTGTGACTGATGTGGATTTGAACTTTTTGCTGTGAGGCTACAGCGCTAACCCCTGTGCAACTGTGTAGCCCACACATTAACAAACCTGGCACAAAAAGTAAGGGAATTTGTGTTTGGTAGATAATTTCTTTGTTGTAACAATGCTTCTTAGCGATACATCTTATACTATTGGAAAGCCTGTTTGTTTTCCTTTTAAATAATGCCATATTCGTAAGGAGCATGCATTTGTGGGATGAGCAGCAGAGCTGAGTATGTGGGTTGCGCCCATGAAAAATAGAAAAATCTTCTCAGTCAATTACCATTGAGTCTTGTTTGGTGGATTGGATGACTGAAGTCTGAAGAAACAAGACACACTGGCAATTTAACTATTTATTCATTAACAAACAGGAGTCTCAGTAGCGTGTGGAAGAACCATACACAGCCACAACAGCCCTGCACCTCCTCCTCATGCTGGTCACCAACCTGGTCACACACTGCTGTGGGATGGCATCCCATTATTTAACCAGCATTTGTTTCAGCCAGTGTGGTTGTGTTGGTCACTCTGGCATGAACAGCACACCCAAGCTGATCCCATGGGTCACTCTGCTGGCAGGTCATTCCATCCTCTCCACTCCCAAATTCTGGAAGTAGTCTCTGATGAACCTCACTCTGTGGGGGCCAGCGTTGCCACCTTAGAGGAAAGACTCTGGTCCCAAACTGTGGAGATATGGGATTGCTACATAACCTCCACTGATGCCAATCAGGAACCTGATTGTCAGTGCCTGGTAGTACCAGAGGATCAAAACAAGAGTCAGTAGCAACAACAGAATAAGCTGTTTGGCATTGGTAGAGAAGATTTGGCATATTTTTTATGGACGCAACCCACATACTCAGCTCTGCTGCTCATCCCAAAAATGCATGCCCCTTACAAATTTGGCACCATTTAAAAGAGAACTTTAGAGAGCTTTTCAACATAACAAGATTTACTGCCAAGAAACATTATTACAACAAAGAAATAATCTACCAAACTCAAATTTCCTTACTTTTTGTGCTAAGTTTAGTTACAATAAATCAGCAAAGAACAACTCCAGTAAGCCGGCAGTAGCTTTTAGTCATTGCCACTCTTGACAACGTAACTTGATGTTGAAGCTCATCAGCCTTCTTCTTCATACTCCTCCCTGGTATCCTCCAATATGATGACAGGAGTCCTTCATTTAGTCAATATCACCAGAGTGGGAATTAGCAGTGTTGAGATCATGTCCTGGGTGATTTAAAAGTTAAGGAAACATACCACTCTAGTGTCCTTTTTGCAGTTGGTGTTATATTACATAATAATGCTAACTTCATTTGTATGATATAATGCATCATGCAACCCCACTTTGATGCCAGTGCTGTACATAAAATGGGATTCGGCTCTGTACTGGTTCCCTTAGAATTTGAAGAGGAATTCAACACACTGAAGTGGAGAAGGGCTCAAATGCCTGTCAGCTGGAGGGAAGGTTATTCACATGATTTTGGAACATGTTGCTATTAACAGTAGAGAGATTTTATGTGCACTGCTGCCCCTTTTCTTTACCCATTGTAATATTCCTGCTCCTCAGGAAATCTGATTCTGCCCTCGCACAAAATGTGACAGTGTTAATATAATGACAAGGCCAGCAGTATTCTGTCTTTGATTTTAATTTTCTGTCTAGAGTCATGGGCAGCATAAAAAATTGCAATTTGATCATTAGAGTGAGCTTTAACATAATGCAAAGTCTGAATTTATTACTATAAATTAAATAAATGTATACAAATGCTTCCTCACTGAGCATCTTTATTATGCATATCCCATTCCATTTTTATGCAGTCCAATAAAACTGAAGATAGATATCAGCAAACGTCAAAGCAACTGTTGCAAATCTACTGGTAAAAATGTGACTGACTTGTTTTGAATTCATGAGAAACATGGTGAAACAGCTATGGCCAATGCTAAAACAAAGTCTTTAACCACATCATATCATAGATCACGTTCATCCATTTTCTTCCTCTTTTCCAAGGTCGGGTCACCGTGCCAATAGGCTACACAAATTGACCCAGGCATCACTTCTCTCTCCTCATTGATACTTTCTAGTTCCCCTAGGGGATTCAAAGGTATTCCCAGGACAGAAGCGATATACAATCTCTCCAGCGAGTTCTTGGTCTATCCTTGTGTCTACTCTCAGTTGGGCATGCCAGGACGTCTAAAGGGAGGCAGATGCCCAAACCACAGCTGGCTCTATTCCGAGCTCCTCATTCTACAGCTAATTCCCACTTCTAACTTTTGCCCCTACTGCTCGATTTAGAGTGCCCCCTTGAAACTGAGTTACTACAGGTAGTGATAAAATCTTCCCATATAAGAACGGGGCAATCTTTCAAGTTTCTGGTACGCTGTCATTTGATGTAGACAGGCCAGGCCAGGTCAGTTATGGGAGTATATTTGGTCTTTTCCATTACATTGAGCGGCTTGACTCTGCTTGGTTTGGCTTGGCACAGCAGCCCAGCACAGCAGAGGATTTTCTTTTCCACCACAAGCAAGCTACCTGTGATGTCATGCCGTTAAGCATCTGCGCTTCAGTGAGTATTGTTTTGTTCAAGAGTTTGCCTTTGTTTCTACATCTAAGTTTCTTCTTCTTCCCTTATTGGTAATCCTGCAGGTATTTCAAAGTATGGCGCAGTGGTTGCTACTCAGATATGTCCTAGAATGATGATGAACCACAGTGATGTTACCACAGTGCTTGGAAGCAAGGCTTGAGCTCTGCTGCATCTTACCCCGGCACGGCCAAACTGGTGATGGAAAAGTAGAGCACCACAGCCAAAGGTGAAAAAAGCCCCACAAGTCGGTTCAGAATTTCACTGCAACAGCCTTGGTCCTGTACTGCTCCGGCCGCCATGGTCCAGGCCTGTGCCAGGACCATGCCCCATCTCTCAAAGTATCCTCCCAGCTGACCCCTCCATGATGCATGCTGCCGCCCTCAAGGTCTGATCCACCCCACCAGGTCCTGGGCACCCACTGAGTAGGATCAAGCCTAGAAAAGCGTGCCAGTGGAAGTGCAGCTGTCACTCCAATGCCAGCTGCTGACCCTTCCCATCCTCACTCTCCTGAGCATGTCAGCATTAGACACATGATCTTGCCGATGATATCCAAAAATGCAGTGAAGAGAAAATGTCACAACAGAGTCCAAGCAGCGCCTCTGGCCATCAGTCAGCATTCAAGGTGCATGTCATGATGCAAAGACAATACAGGAAAACTCTACGAGTAATTTTTCAAATGCTTGTTGAAATCAAAAGGACATAAAGCATTGAAACAACATTATATTGTGATTTCAGATCTTATTTACAAAGGAACTACTGACATTTGTACACTTCTAGAACAACCACCTTGGTGAAGACTTGGGACACCCTAAAATGCAGAAGTATAGCCAGTTGGTAGAGACAAAGCTGTGATGGCACTGAGTCCATCTCTTACGCTGAGCCCTGCCACCTTGCACAGAAAACTAATTTTTGCTGCTTGTGCTGCATCTGTGATCTGTTTTGTTTGATCTCTACCCAAAGCTAATGACTGTAGGTGAGGGCTGGAATGTAGATCAAGTGGTAAAACAAAAGCTTTTCCTTTGCCAGCTCCCTCATAACCACAACGGTGTGGCACAACACCCACAATACTGCAGACACTGCACCAGTCCATCTGTCAGTCCTCAACTCCATTTATCATTTCATCATTTATTTTTTTGAGCAATAAACTTCTGCATTTATTTGAGCTTACTTCCTGCATGTTTCATATCGCACATCAAGGAAAAGAGATATCGTCATTTTTTCTCAGTATCGTGCAGCCCTACCAGCGACCACAGCTCCGCACTGGACACTTCTCTAACCATTGCAGCCAACGTGCACGAGCAGTGCTCGCTGAGCGGGAGCGCGCATGGAGGCGGTCCGGGGCTGCCTCAGTTTTCTGTAATCGCTTTTCTGCTGCTGCTACCTCCAGTTAAATAGCTAGGACACGGGAGCGAGCAGACGGCCGTGTGAGGATATACTTTTTTCGGTACCTTGGGATTACGACGCGGAATTGCAGCATCGACGGCCAGCCGCCAGGTAATATCGACACTCGCATTCAGCCGCGCCTCTTAGATTCACCAAAAGTAAGTAAATGTCCCACGAAAAGTGTCGTTTTCTAGTGAAGAAGAAGAAGAAGCAGGAGGAGGAGGAAAAGAAGGGGGAGGTGGATGTGTGGGACGAGCCTCCCTTTGTGCCGAGGCAGGGTCACTGCTCTTCAAACGTACAATGTGGACACTCCAGAAACGGCGAGGATCCACACATTTTCCCCCCCTTCAGCCCCACCGCCTGCGTCTCTGCCGGACGAGTCCGGGCAGAAACGCCTTCTTCTCTGCGTATTTTCATTGACTTTAAAAAACACCGAGGCCTGGTTTAGTCTTCATATTTCTGTTTTTTTTTTAAATACCCTTATGCGGTAATCTCGGGCACCCTACTTTCCGCTTTCTCCCCCGGCATTGTAATAACGTAATCGAGCTCTAGATAATGTTTATGAACGCTTTCGTAGGACGGCTCGGTTCCAGCCCCCAGTTCGACCCCTATTGTGTTTTTCAGCCCAACAAATGTTGACCTACACGGTCTGACCAATCAATTAACTCATGTATGCGAACACTAAAACGACTTTACTTGCTTGTGTTGTTATTTTGGGAGACCGTAACGTCTCCGCATTGACCCCGGCATCTCCAACGGCTATTGAACCGGGTACATTTTAACCGTTGATGTCCCTATCATTACCGAAACGCCCCCCCGGGAAAGACGAGCTGTCCGCCACTTCACTTCATCGTTTTGATTAACTTCTCCCACAACTTAAAGCTTTATATCTGTCTCTCTGTATTACATGACAATTCAGAAAAAAACATATTCCTTCTCAACCGTGTTTTTTTGTCTGTAAAGGTGAATTAATATTAAACAGAACCGGGGCAATGCTCATTTTCACGGATAGTCTCTTCATTTTAGAGTGTCTTAAACGATTTGTCACCGAGGATGTGTATTCTCATGAACAAAACAGGGCTTTATGGCTATCAAGATTTATTTGTTCCGCCTCTACGGTTATATTAATGACCAAAACACACTATATTTTAACAAAGGGGTAATGTATTAGAGATACACGATATATTGCATAGTTGCTGGTATCCGAATTATGTCCAAAAGACCAAACGTAGTTTAGCTAACAGTCCATGCTAGCTAACTGATATGAACACCTTTTATTGTAAAAAGCTGCCTCTGCTGTACTTGAAATTTAACTGTTAGACTCCTCGTATGGACCCAAATTGTGTTTGAAAAATACAGAAAACAAGAAAAACGACATTTTTGTTCATTCAACAATGAAATTTGTCAGCTATATGTCATTAGATACGGAATGTGTTCATAACAGCTACACTTAAACTAAGCTTTACGTGCCAATTTGAGCTTTACAAACAGCCCTGTAAGAACCTGCTGACAAACAGTGAGCTCTTTAATGAAGATGTGACCATCTAAATGGAGCATACATTTTTAAATTAAAATGAATGCCCCTCATTAAACCACAGGTTTGTAAGGTGGTTTTCCAAGGCAGTCCTGATTTGAAATAACACAAAAATACGGTGCCTTCAAAAAGTATTCACCTCCTTGGAAGTTTTTCCCTTTAACTGATTTTACAAATCAATCATGGCTTAACATACCTTGGCTTTTTTATCCAAGTAAAATAACAACAAATGTATTGATTATCAAAGTGAAAACAGATTTCAATGGAGTAATGTCAATTAAACAGAAATGTGCCATGTAAAATAAGTTAAGTTGGTATTTAGTACATGCTTCTTTGGCTTTAATCACAGCACTGAATCTGTGTGGATAGGTCTCAATCAGGCTTGCACATCTGGAAACTGTAATTTCACTCCTCTTCTGCTTTAGGTCATTGTCTGACTGGAAAATAATCTCCTTCAGAGTGCTCTAAGGTGTCCCATCTCACTTTTCCCCTTCAGTTTGTAATGACAGTCTGATCTAAGCAGATGCTAACATGCCATATTCACTCAATTTCTTGATGAAGGATTTTAACAGGGCTCCAGGGAATGTTTAGTGTCTTGGATTTTTTTGTATCCATCCTCTGACTTGTACTTTTCAATGACATTGTCTCTGAGTTGCTTGGAGTGTTCTTTTGTCTTCATGGTAGCCAGGAATACTGATTAACCAGTGACTGGAACTTTCAGAAACAGGTGTCTCTGCACTACAATAACTTGAGACACATTTACTGCACTCAGGTGATCCCCATTTCACTGATTGTGAGACTACTAGCATCAATTGACTGGAGGTCTGATGAGTTAGGTGAGTCACTTTGAAGGGAGTGAATATTGATGCAATCACTTATTTTACATTACATATTGTTGTTTGGCCTCACTTTGTAGAAATCTGTTTTCTCTTTAACATTAAGGAGATTTTTTTTACTGCTTTATAACATCAATAAAAGGGTAAAACATCCAAGGGGTTAAATACTTTTTATAGACACTGGATTCTTCTCTTAAGTAGCATTAGTTCAAACCTAAAACTTTGGTTGTTTGTACCAATTTAAAGTGTAGGAGTGAAGATTAAATGTAGCTGATGTACTATGCAAACATTCATACATTCTGCCTTTTTGTACAGCCAATATAAATCACCTGTATGTATATTCTAGTGCATCTAAGATTGTGCTAGGGATGCACATATACCATATTTTTCCAGATCAAGTACAAGTAGGTGCTTCCTCTACAGTCTTCATCCTCATTTATGTTAAAATATCATCAAACAGCAGACATGACTCCAACTTCTACCACGTACTCAAATAAAGGAGACTAACATCTTGTTTTAAAATGCTGCTGAGTGCAGTATTGCAGTGTTTTATGAGTTTGAGTACTTAGGCTTGGTATCAGCACTGATACCTGATACAGACATTGGAATCTATACCTCCCAAGGATGAAAGAAAAAGACTCCGGCTGACATAGGTCTGTTTTGCCCTTCCTAAAACTCTACACTTATTCATACATACAGCTGAATACTTGTAGAAACTTAAATATCTTTCATCTTTTTATAAAGATTTATTTTTGAGCTTTTATGACTTTCTCAGAGAGACAAAACACGAGATAGAGTTAGAAACCAGGAAGAGGAAGGCGGGAGTGATGTGCAGAAACAGAACCACTAATTTGAACCAAGGTCGCATCAAATACAAGAGTCTCTGTACAGCCTAACTTCTAGGCCATGGGCGCCTTAAGTATAATGAACTTTCAAGCTGTAGTAATTGCTGATACCAATATTATGCTGATGACCTCCTGCATTTTAAGAGTAATACTAAATTTGCTTGTATAGCATTTTAAGAGTAATACTAAATTTGCTTGTATAGCATTTTAAGTCAGGAGCAATGGATTGTTAAACTGTTAAATACAAGTAAATCTATTTACAGTGAAGTTGTTTCGCACTAGAGCTATTTGTATTTATTCAAAGTGACATATGGTAAATCTAGGCCAGTAAAGCTACTCAAATGAAGTCTTCTAGTTCCAAACAAATAGCCTGTCGTATATATAAAACCCCTTGTAGATCATTAGGTGAATGGCTCATTATATTCCTTTTAACAAGGGTCCTATACATGTATAATCCGCAGCACTGTAGGCTCTGACAAATGTCTTTTCATCAGCTCACACTCTGCACACCCCTGCTCTGTTTTCAATCTCATCTACGTCCAGCTGTACATTGATTAAATTAAACCATCACACTGTGGCTTCACTGCACACCCCCTGTGCTTGCAGAGAAGGCAACAGCAAAGCCTTTGGACATTATATCATCTTTATTTCCCTCCAGAGTGAAAACTGGCTCATATGACTAGACACTTTTTTTCTCTTGAAGGGCCCACGATGTCCAGTGAAGTGCAAAGACCGGACGATAGCCCCAGCACCAGCGGGGGAAGCTCAGATATTGAACAAAGGGAAACAGTACCGCCTGAGCAGGAGCGAGAGCAAGCACAGCCCAAAAAGAAGGAGACCAAGATCTCAAGTAAAACTGCTGCTAAACTTTCGACTAGTGCCAAGAGGTAAGAGAGAAAAAAACAGCGGCATTTTACACAGGGGGTTGTTTGTTACACCAAGGGCCTCTCTTCCCCTGCGTGCCCCCGGGGGTGTGAAGTTATATAAAAAGAACCGCAATCCCACAGGCATTGTCATTTCAAACATCCATGCTATTCATTGTGACACTAAACCCACAAAAAGAAGGTAACTCACACAGCATGTCGCTCGTGTGTCATTGCTGCCATTTGAAAAAGATCTTCCCGTTTCAGCCTGTTTGTTTGAATAGATTTGCTTCATGCTCTGCAGCACTCTTGTCTCTCTTGCACCACCACCAACACTTCCCTCTACCAGTCTTAGCACTTACTCCAAAAAAAAGACAGGCACTGACAGAATTATGCAACCGCATGAGCAAAGGGTTGGCTCAGGCCGCTGAGTCTTTTTATATGAGCGACTGATGCTATGATCATCTCCCTTTTGTGTGTCTATCCTTCACTTAAACTATGAGGGCCTTCAGTTCAACATGAAGCGTATTCACTCACTGTTGTCTGAAGTAGTGCGTTTATATTAACGTGAGTGTAGCAGCCGCAGCGTTTGGACTCGGATGCCCTTCACAGACTGAGTCATCATTTTGCACAGTTATCTGATAAATTGTCATAGCATGCATGTTTATTCACATGCTTTAGGTTGCTTTTTAATTCCTTTGTGCATCTCTGACAAATGACTATAATCAGAAAGATAGTTAATTCAATATATTTGTTTGTTATTTTGAAGGTGAGGTAGTGAGGTGATAACTCAGAACTGATTTGATTTACCCCTTAAAGCTCACAATGTCATAAAACCACTTATGATTATTTTTTCAGATGGAAGAGATGACTCCAGAAGATACCCTTATTTTCCTCCATGCAGAGATTCTAATCCTTAAATGTGTGAATGAGGCGATGTCAAAAAACAATCAGATACCAGTTCAACAGTGCAGAAAATGTCAGATTTGAAATATTCATTTGGTTCACAAGAGCAAATGCAGAAAGTGAATGTCATACCTTTGTTTGTTTTCTACTCAGACAGGCTGTCATTATATAAAAAGGACACAAATACTATAATCAAGGGTCTAATAATTTATTCCTAATGGAAAATATTTATTTGACACATCCTTTGCTGCTGTGTCTATCTGAGAGAATCTGAAAAACACTGCATTTAATAGTGGGATTTCTTTGTTTACTGTTTTTACAGTTCATATCAGAAGCTCCATTTGTTTTGGACGGGAAGAGAACGCTGCCAATTATTTGGCTCCCGTAAAATAGAGGCTATTTCTAAATACTGATGTAATCCTGACCTAAAAACTGAGTTTAAAGCGCTAGTGTTCAGGCCATACACCCCATGCCTGCTCTGGGTAATTAATTGAGTTTCAATTTCAGTTACAGTTTATGCTTTCAGGGACCATGAAAACAAAAGAAAATCAAAATTACTGCACCAGTGAATTGGTTTAAGATCAGTATCGATCAGTATTGGCAATTTAGACAAACATAGATTGGCCATCAATAACGGGGCATAAACAGACATCAGTGGCAGATGATTATCGGTTGTTGATGTAATATTGGCAGTCAGTGCACTTAATGGCCGATTAAGAGAAGAGCGTTATTGTTAGTTCGAAGATGTGACCAGTTGGACAAACTCTAGTCGGTTTTTATGATGAAACGTGAGAGGAAATCTTGGTATAGTGAGAGTGTTACACCAAAACAGGTATCACTACCAAGGTTAGAATAGTTTTGGACTATTCAGTAGTTTTTCTCCTTTTGTTTTAATTTTTAGTTTAGTTTTAATTAGTTTTTACTCCTTTTTTGTTTAGTTTTTATTTTGAAAAAAATGCTTAGTTTTAGTTTAGTTTTTATTACTTTTAGTGTTAGTTTTAGGTTGTTGTTTTTTTTTTTGCAATATAGGATGCCTATCTGTGGTGAGACCCAAAAGGACTTTTCACTTTAATTTTTCAATTTTAATGTTTGTATAAAACTTAATTCCTTAAATGGTCATTGTGTGTAGTTGTCTTCAATCAAATCAGGCGATTTTACTCTCTCCAAACTTGGGTGCTCGTGTCAGTCAGTATGTGAGTCAAAGACTAAAACTAAGGAGATTTTGTCCCTAACTCTATTTCATTTTAGTTAGTTTTGTAAGCACACAATACAGTTTTAGTTCGTTTTTGTTTTATTTGTCAAGCCTAGTTTTTATTTAGTGTCAGTTAAACGAAATGATTTTTACATTTTAGTTTTATTATTTTGTTGGTTTAACTATAATAACCTTGATCATTATAACCATTGGCTAAATTGTCATTGTAAACATCAGTATCAGCATTGATCCGGATTTTTATTATCCATGCTTCTTCTCCCTTCCTTTATATTCCAGACACACCAAAACATTTCTCACTTTAATTTAAGTGAGGAGCAGAGGGATCCATAACACATACCAGTAAACTTTTGTTAGTTTGAAAAGCTAAAGAAGATGACTGAAAGTCAGCGGTTGGTTAACCAAAACAGGTAAAACTACCTCAGTCATACAGAACCATTCTAGTTTTGAGGAAATGCCAAAGAACTTTGCAGAATTGTGACACAGTTCTGGAAGGCCCTCAAGGCAATACAGATTTTTTTATTTACTAATTTGTAGGGATGCAAAGAGACATCGGTTTAACCTCTGTGACAGTCAGTATCAGCCCTGCTGAGAAAACATCAGCTGTTGGCAAGGAATGTGGTAGCCAGGGTTTATGTGTCAAGTCAATTTAATCATAGCATCTAGTATACCTAAGTGCTGACTCAAAAAGGAGATTTTACTGGGCACAAGTAATCCCCCCCTTGGATACATTTTGATCTGTTTTCATGGTCAAACACAAGAGAAAATGTTGGCACAGTAGGAATGTTGCACCAAAAGAAGTAATGAAAAACTGCTGGTATCAGAAATAGGCAAAATTGTTAGTGGTGCACCAAGTGGTCTGTTCATGTAATAGATGAGATCTCAATATCTATCAAAATAATCTTCATAATGGGGTGCCAGTAGCTTAGTGGTCATGTCTGTGTGCCCTTATATAGAGGCCGTTGTCCTCAAAGCAGTTGGCCTGGATTTAAATCATGTCTGTGTCATTCCCTCTTCATCGCTCCTCACTTTCCAACACTGTCCTTTGTCCTATCTGATAAAAGGCATCAAAGCCCCAAATAAAACTCTGAAACAAAAAGTAAACTTAATTAGGATTTTTTATCCATAATTGATCAGCCCTTCTCCATGTACAGAGGCTGTATTCCTCAAGCAGGGCATGTTTATTTTTAGTACTTTGCAACATGTCATTCCCACTCTTCTTCCTGATTTTCTTCTCTATTCTCTGCCCTTTCTGCATCAATGCACAAATCCTAAAATTAAATATGAAAGTTTTTAAATCTAATAACCTGATAAATTTGTTTCAGTGAAAATGTGACCTCTGCAGATAACTCAACCCACACTAAAACACTCAGCAACAGTGAAAAATAAAGAAATTCTCAACTTTAAACAAGGGGAGCCCTGCAGCAAGCTAGGCTTACTGCCGGTCAGCCTTTCAGTCCACTGAATGTGGTGTCTGCTAGAGCTTCAGAGACACAATTAATAACATGAAACTGCTTGATGATGTAGAGCTCTGACATTTTCCTTCACTGGTGTTGGCTGTGGTCACATCTTAAGTTACCTCATATTTGGGGTTTTCTGTCACTTTGAAACTGTGGTTGCTTGTGATAGCCAACAATTGACGTTTTTTTTTTTCTAATATTGCGCTCTATGTGTTTGTTTAAGAGCAGCAATGAGGAAATGTTCAAAATGCAACAAAGTGAGGTGACTGATGCTAGAGAAGATTATCATACAAGATCTGTGGATACTTGCCAATAACTGGTTTATCATGTGAGCATAATCAGGGTTAATGGTTCTAGCACAATTCAAAAGTCAATGAGTTAGTTTACATGTGCAATTTAGTTGAGCGGCAGTTATAGCCAGATCTGAATATTTACTTGGACTACTGTCCGTGCTCCAGTATACAGGCAGTGTGGAGAAATTGATATATTGCAGGGGAATCCAAACTTTTCTCACTGGGGGCAGCATACAAAAATATATAAGGATGGTGGGGCCACTTTCAAATGCCTCATCCTGAGAATTGTAAAGTTAGTAAAAACCAATGTTATGATGGTAAAGATATCCTTAATTATTGGGTATACTTAGATAGCTAGTTAATGGCTGACAAGGCAAATAACCAGTCATCTTAAAGTTTTAAGGGAGGCCAGTCAGATTTCAGGAGGCCCTGGCTGGCCCTGGCTACTACTGGTTCTGCCCCTAAAACACGATTGGTACTGCTATAAGCCTTTGTAATCCATCAGGGCATTATAAATCAAATATTGTTATGTCGGTTGTCAAAAGGTTTTCCATTTACAGTGCTGTCTTCATTTAGTCTAAAAAAAACTCAGATCAATAAAGTCTTATTGTCAAAATGTTTGTTTACAGAAATAGCATGGTAGCACTGCTTTGTACTGAAACAAAGAAGTAGTATACAGTCAAGCTTCATGTTCAAATGCAGGCCATATTACATTTAATGTTTAGAATTTGTTGAGGGACAATCAATAATGGATGCCCCCGGGCCATAGTTTGGACACCCCTGATGTATTGGCACAGGTATGTCTGACTCCACTACACTAGGTGACAATATGCCCTCTTTCAGCAAGCTACTATTGGACCTCGTTGCAGCAGACCTTGCTGTAAGGTAGAGAGCAGCAAAATGGTCAGATGTTGAATGGTGACAACATGAACAACTGAACAGCTTTTTGCATTTGTTACAAATATGATGCATTTTATCCCCCTAGCTTGTGCTAACATCCTCAAGCAAATGACACAGCAACAATGTTGGGTCTGATTAGGTTGAGCTCCAACCTTGTTATCTATGTGTGTAAATATGACTTCAGAAAATTTGATTTAGTATGCTTTCAGTCAGACTAAAAAGTTTCCATGCAGTGTTTCCCAACACATATACTATTCTTGAATGGGCCACCCAGGTCAGTTTACAGCCACCCAAGTATATTTGCCTACCACTCTTTAAAAGATTCACCAACTATGGATGCACAAGAGAGAGATCCATCTGTAGATCCCTCCTGTAAATACACGGATGAAGTGTGAACAAGCCTGATATGATTAAGGAATACTGAGTGAAGTATTTCCAAAGGAGAGTCATGTTATTTGAGAAATCTTTATACAATGCACTGCTGATGAATACACAGCAGAAACACAAACAACTTAACATAAAGAATGAGGCACAGCAGAGTGGCCATCCCTACCCCTCAAGTACAGTGCCATTCTGCAGGAAACACTGACATGCATTCTAAAAGTGCAGTCCACATCTGGCTAACACAATAATTTGACCAACTGCATATAAATGTTTGATTGTTATGCTTTGTGTTTAACAGCTGCAGGGCCACATGGTTGACAGTTGGATCAGAAGCAGCAACATTTACTGCAACATAAGCTGATAACACTGACTTTATGCTTTACAACACTGTCCCTTCCTTCAGCTTTTATCCCTGTGAGATTTGTCCTCAATGACTTAGAATTTAACTATAAAATCTCTTTGTATCTCTTCCAGGATTCAGAAAGAGCTTGCAGAAATAACACTAGACCCTCCTCCAAACTGCAGGTAAGACGATGTAATCTTTTCAAAGTGTTTCTCCACTGACTCACAGAGCTGTGCG
The DNA here is from genome assembly GCF_018320785.1 of Cheilinus undulatus. Lineage (NCBI taxonomy): Eukaryota > Metazoa > Chordata > Actinopteri > Labriformes > Labridae > Cheilinus > Cheilinus undulatus. Next base: position 44,651,057 of record NC_054872.1, read on the forward strand.
TACGGATGCTGTAATGGATGTAGACGGCAGAAAGGGGCTTCTGTTCCTGTGAAAGGAAAGGCCATGCTGTGATGTGCTGTCTTTTGTCTCTGTACCCATAATGCTGTCGTTTATGTGTTTTTGTCTGAGATGATAATCTCAGGTGAATTAAGAGTGACTGTAGCCTAGTCTGCCATTGTTGTTTTTGTTGCTGCATAAAGCGCGCTGCAACCTCTGTGGATAGAGCAGATCACAGTATTATGGTTGCTCTGAATTGGTGGAAAATGAGCGGTGGTGTGACTTTAAAACCTGTTTCAGTTCTCATGTGGCCCCCCCCCCCACTCTGCTGGGGATTTACTGCAGACAATGGTTATTGTGTGCTGCTGCCGCGGCTCTCAGCCCTTTGAGGAAGAGATACGGTCGCTGGTGAGTGGCACACCACACGTGCATCAGTCTCTTTTGACACAGAGAGAGAAGGGATGCCTTTGGGATGCAGCACAAGAGCCAGATTGTATTAACTCAAATAAAGTGATGCTGATTATGTCTATGTTTATTACAGTGCTATAATTACTCTCTGAATCAGCACTCGTCTGCAAATTAAGGCAAAAAGTAATGCAGATTCTTGCAAGATTGAAGACACTTGTGGGAGCTGCTTGTGTTTTCTGTCCATTTTGGAGATTTATTCACATGCACCTGCTTAAAATGATTAAGGAAAAACAGCTTTGTATGACTCATCTGGCGATTTGGAATTACTACGCCCCAGACGGCCTTGTTTATTGCATGAATTAATCACCCCTGCTGGGTCTCATCAGAAGCCCACCATCATTAACGATAAACATTGAGCTAACCTTTTCATTCCAGCTCACAGCCCAGTTTTGTTATTGTACTGGAGGCTAAAAAGAGATGTTGTTTTCCTCGAGGACTCTAATCTATTTCAACCCCCATCCCCTCCTACTCCCCCCTCCCAAAAAAACTAGGTTGGCTCTCATGCAGGATTTAGCTGGAGGACACGAGTAAGTCATTTGAAAGTAAAAATAATCGCTAACGGAAATTTCACAGTCAACGTCTTAGTGGGGAACTAGTTGCCTGGGAAACAATTAAGCTTTTTCAAGATAATCCTTTTCTCTGTGTGTGTTCTCTTTCTTCTCGCAAAATGATACCACTATCTAATAATGTGTTTTCTGTGATGCGTCCAAATAGATTAGCCTTCTGTTTAATAATGACACAAGGGGGAGGGGAAGAGGTCAAATGCATTAAATGCCAAATCTGCCATCCAAATAGTCAGAGCGCCATTAAGATTCCTGCCTGAGTGCAAACAGAGGAGGGCCGGGTGATAAGGACAAAAAAAAAAAAAAAACATACCTCACAATTTTTTTTAGCGAATTGGCAGTACATAAAACATGATTTAATTTTTTTTTCTGGTGTAGAAATAATAAATAATAACAAAGAGATGTCATAATATCAGATATATAAATGTCAGTATGATCAGAGTAGTTGTCAAACTTTTTTGTAACGTGTGTGATACCACAGCAACAAAAATAGCAGTCACTCTCAACCATACATATCGGTCAAAAGGGCAGCTACTTGCTGATACCAGTGTCAAACTGATGCATCTGTGCATCACTAGGTATACCCATGTAGCCACTCAATTACAGAAATATCAAAACCAACCAATGACAGCAGCAGCATTTAACCCTTCCAGACCACCGGCAACCATGGCATCAAAATCACTTAAATCTGATTCTAGGTCTGAACTTGAGCAGCTCATGCTGATCGTGCCCACATGACTAAATGAAATAGTTGCTGCTTTGTGATTGGCTGATTAGTTAGTGGCATTAAGGATCAGTTGGACAAATAGGTGAGTATATTTGTACAGTAGACTAGACAAAGTGCATGAGTTTACCTGCAGTTTTCCATTATTAAAAACAATAGATTACCTCATATTGGGTGTGCATTTTCTTTACCACATCTGTCATTTTGCACCTCATTGCCCCAACTTGACCTCCATCACTCCGAAGGAAGGCACAAAATATGTTACATGAAGAAGTTACAACTGTTTCCTTTACTTATATTCTGTATTGGCATTTTATTTCTGATGATTAATTATTATTATTATTATTATTCCAAGACAGCTGTTATCAGCTGATGACTTTTAAACACTTTTTTCTTTTAAAAGCATTGATCCAGGCACTGTTTAGGCACCAGCATGTTTTAAAAAGTATCAGTTTAGCTCCAGTGTTGGAAAAAACAAATGATACCCAGTCCTACTCGTTACAGTTCTCAAAATTGTACCTTTACTTATGTCTAATTTGGAAATATGTTGATGTCCTCAGAACTAGAGATAGTGCACAGCCCTACTGTCTAATAATGTTTTTTTGTCATGCACCTAAATAGATTAGCCCTCTGTTTAATAATGAGACAAGGGGGTGGGAAAGAGGTCAGATGCATCAAACGGCAAACCTGTCATGCAAACGATCAGAGAGTACCATTTACATTCCTGCCTGACTGAATGCACACACTGGATGCTGGTGTCATCATTTGTATGCCGCACGCTCCCCGCTCCTGGCCAGGTTAGCCCCTGAAAGGTTATTCATTTCATTCCCCGCCGCGACAAATGGAGTCACAGACTGTTGGCCCCCTTCAGGAGTCAGACAGAGAGTCGTGTCACACAGATCCACTTCACTACATTCAACAAACCCAGCACTGGTGGTGCTGGTGGTGGTGGGGGATGTGATGTATGTCACCTCATCTGTTTCACTGCTGAGGAGCCCCTCAGACTCCCTCGTCCACTTTGTCCTGTTTAGAGAGAATTTGCCGCTCTCACCATGTAGTTAAAATCTGCAGTCTCCTTCGTATCACCTACACTCTCTGTTCTGGGCTGAGGAAGGATCATGCTGTGTTTTTCTCTTTGCAAAATGGAGAGCTCTGCTTCGTGTCTCTCTCTGTAGATGTGTGCAAAGAGCCAGAACTCCCCGTTTAAAGCCTTGGAAGTGCTGAGGATCTAATTTAGTGGAACATCTGTGGCAGGAGGTGCCCATTTGATAAGTCTAATGAAACGCCCACGCCTTTTCTTCCAGCATCCATCTGAGGCTGCTGTGTTAACCCTCAGCTGCATTTAATATCACTGACTATTGTTACAATAAGCCGTCTGTGTTGATAAATCACACTCTTTCTAGTGTTTCTAGCTTTCCACGACTCTGAGCAGTCTGTAATATTAATGCTTAAGTTGTTTAAAAAATCAATTTTCACACAGCGCGAACAAAACTGTCTTACTTTTTACTGCTATGTCACCACTCTGAAAATGATAGCAAGTATTTAAATTGGTCTCCGAGCTTTATCTCACTCTCGGCGCTGTGACAGCTCGCTCGTCACCTTGGCAGTTGTCATGCATCAAACGAACAGGAACACGCTGAAGCCCAAGAGGATTTGACATGGCAATTATTCTCACTGTCATACACTGAGAGCAGATTGTACAGGCAGCTTGTGCTCATACATGAATGTTGCAAATGAAGCACTATCTGAAAGGAGTCGTGTTTTCCTGCCTTCAAGTTGCACAAACAATTGCAATCATCTTTCAGGGAATGTCTCAGATTAGATACTGTTGAAAGGAAAATGATGGACTCAGAGTGAAGGCTGGGCACTGCTTTGTTTCATATGTTGTTATCCCATTCTGCTTGTACTTATCAGTTGCAGATCTTAATGATTGTAACTTTTCAGGACTATTTATTACTGAAAAATTGCTTACCATTATTTTAATATTGCTGGCATATTCAGTATCTCAACAGTTGACATCAACTGTGGCAAGAAATGTTTCATTTCCTCTTTAATTCAACTGTTACTGTTTACAGACAAACTTATGCAAATGACAGCATACCAGAAAGTATTTAAATCATGAAAAACAGAATAATTGTTACATTTTCTAATATCATTTCTATCATGACATTTTCTGTTAGCTGCCTCTGATTAGCCACAATGACAGCTTAAATTCAAGGGTTTTACTGTGTTCTACAAGATATCAGTAATGTATTTGCATACCTTACACAGATAACACAACAGTAGCAAAGACGTTTAACCCATTTCCCATAAATCTTGTCTCTGCATGTTCAGGCTGGGTATAGCCCTGTTGATTTTGGATGATAAGCGTGTCAGTCATACACAGAGTTCACTACAAAAGCTGTTCTTTACTGTAGAATATAACAGAAATGGCATAGTTTTAAGGATCCTACTCTTTAAAACACTTAAATTCAGCTCCTTAGAGATCCTAGAAGCAAATTAACGTGTTCCTATCATAATCACTGAGCTATTAATGAATGCAGATTCAGTAATATTTAACTTTATAAGCTTTAAATGGCCCAGTGGTCTCTGCCTTTTTCATACAATTTAAGAGTCTAGTTTCCCTTTACTGTCAGTGCACAGTTTATTTGCAAGAACTTCTTTTTGCTTTGCATCTGCATAAAACGTTCGAACTGCAGTTCAACAAGCAAATTCATGTATCTAGCTGGCGCAAGATTTATGAGTCAAACTATTTACTATCATTTTTACAAACCAGGCCTGAAATCCCAGTCAAACGCTCTTTAGAAACTGTAATGAAGCCTCCCACCACTAGTAGCCACTGTAGCTTCAGTTAATGGCTGCTGCCTTCTGTCATAGCTTTCCCCTGGTTTGTTGAATGTGTATATGAGATGCTTTGCAGCTAGGTTGTCATAACAACGGCCAGCCAGTACGTAGGCTGTTGAGGGTTAAACCACCCAACTGAAGTGAAAAGAGGCCACGCATCAAAGCATGATATGCAAAGAGGAATGAAGGCCAGTGGAGCAAGCTGCTGTTGTTAGACACGCTCTACACAGCATATCACTGTCACATCATAGCTGCTAACACAATGACCCTGTGATGAATTTGACTGTTTACTAAATATTTTCTCCTCTTTAGACTAGTTGGTTATAGGCAATTAAAATGGGCGTTTAGCTAAATGAGGAAATAGATGCCTGAGAACATCCTTACCTCTGGTCTCATTTAGAAGTTGAAGGAAATTTTGACTTTACAGAATAATGAAGTGCTGGATATGATGGCACAAACCTGCCTCAGTATAGCAAGTCTAGCTTTTGTTGCGAACAGCAAGTAAGCCTGGTGTCTTGTCATGTGTAAATGGAGACTGGTGTTGCTGTAGTACAGTATTTTACCTTGTTTTTGCATTGCCATATCGAATAACTCATGTCCAACGCCATACTCTCTGGTGTTTGAAGAAATCTGAAATAATATAAATAATAAAATAAAATAGTATCCTTCTAACATGGAGACTTCAAGCAGAACCAGATTCATGTGGCACAGCCATCAGCTTTTTGCGACCTATTCAAAATGTTGATCAGTTAAATAATGCCAGCACTAATGATCTATAGAAGGAATTTCACTTATCGTTTAGGTTTATGATCATTGCACAGCTCAGATTTAACTGCAGCTTGAAAATAATGCCATCCACTATGTTTGTTAGTGATTGTTTTCTACTATAGGATATGTCAAATCTGACTTGAAAAAACCCCTCAATTTCAGAGTCTTACTTGAAAGCCAATTATGTGAAGTTTACAAAGATGAGAAGTGCAGAGTCCTTTCATCTTTGAAAAATTACTTAACTGTGCTGGATCAAGCACAAGTTTGAGCTTTAGCTGCATTGGTTAAATTGTTGTATTTCCAAGAACATTAGGACAATGTGGCTGAACTGAAAGCTGATCCAGATATATCTCTTTAGTGCTGAAATCAAAATTCAGTCCCACTCACATCTGATATGCTCCTGTTATGAAAATGCTTTCAGCTTCTCTGCCTGTTGTTACTACCTACCTTTTATTTTTTTCCCATAGTGCTTCTGTGAATATATTTGTGGTGGCCTGTTACTTTCCCTTTCTTGTAATGTTTATTCACTCACACCGATATTTCCTGCAGAAACCCCAAACAAAGGCACTCTGACATTGTTAAAATAACAGCTTCTGGTGATGTACCTCACAGTTCTGAGCCACTGCGCGGTTTGATGTGTTCATCTTTTCACAGATGGACACACAGATATTTTCCTCACAGCTACAATGGAGTGAAAGCAGAACAATGTTCAACTGCCTCAAACATAATAGTGAATGTCAGATTTTGGTGTCAACCCATCCTGAGTCAAATATGCAGCTTTTTAAAGCTGCTTTTGTGCACTGACGTTAAGCAATCACAGCTGGATAATGCATTTCAGAGGAGGCAGAGATAGCAGTTTTTCATCCTGAGGAAGCTCGAATGGATTTAATGCAGTGCAGACACAACACATGGTGCCTTGTGAGAAACAGGTTAACCTCTCTCTGCTGTCAGGTTATCACAAGTCATTCTGGGAAAACGAGAGCCACTAAATGAAGTAAATAAGGAGATTTGATCTTCCAACAAAGTAGTTTACAAATCACAGAAATCACTCTATAATAAACTGAAAACATTGTTTCAGTACACAAAAATGGAAATTTATTAAGACCAGCTTGATATTCTGATTCATTTATAAACAATGGGACCTTTGTTGCAGACAACAGCAGCTTCTCATTTCTAGCTGAAAACCATCAGTGTTTGCAACTGTCAGTCAGATATTACCAACTGTAGCTCACAGGATAACAGAGCCATCATGAGCTGGTTTTAACAGGCTGTCACTGACTGGTTTTAAATACAATTAACTGACTCATCAAACAACAAATCAGTCAATATTCAGGAAATTTTAATGCTGCCAAGCTATAGTTAGCGCTAGGGGTGTAAAGGTACACGTATTCGTACCGTACCGATTCAGTACGGGCCTCTCGGTATGGTACAGACGTGTAACGAACGAATACACATAGAACAAGAAATTAAGAGCACAACTCACTGTCACACTGTCCTGGCAACCACATAACCACAGCAAACGACAGCAACAGCCTGAATATTCCCAGATAAAAGTGTCCTGTTTAGAAACACTTTGTTTCCCAGTAAAATACAGCAGTGGACAAAGACAACAACAGTAGCGCTGACATTATTCAGCAGCTGTGTCGCTGATAGCACATCGTCCAGCGGACCAATCAAAGCATTTTAAAAAGGTTCCACTCAAACAAGAACATCACTGTACTGAGGAGGAACAACAGAAAGTCTCACCAGCCAGTTATGAATTTCCTATTCTTTAAAATAGTTTTTATTATAACGCTGGTGCTCTGGCTCTGTGAATAAAACTGATTCTACCTTCAATTATCAGCCTCAGAGTAGGGAGAGAGGAGACTCCTTCATGTCTGCAGCTGCGTCATAGATGAAGTTATCCTCAGATTTCACACAGCTCTAACCTCTTTATCCACCAAGATGGGCTGTGAAAAGTTCTCCCAAACTTTGTAGTAGGTCCTGTTGGATAAAAAGTAATCCAGGGCTGATGTCCGTGTTGAAATCGGCAGGAAAGATGCTAATTTGCATACTTAACAAGCTAACGCATGGTAGTATGATGATGTGTTCAAGTTGGCTGGAAAATTTTTGTGTTTAAAGAATGGGTTTAAATATGTCAATATATCAATAAAAAAACCTAGTAATTCAAAAATATATTTATCTATTAATATTTTCAATCAATGAAGAACCTTTGGAAGGTGGTTGCAGCATATTAATAATTTAAATGTAATTTATTCAGCCTTTTTATTTTAATACAATTTAATTAAAAAATAATAAAAAGACATGTTATTTATTTGCTTCAATTACTGTACTGAAAATGTACCCAACTGTGACTTCAAAACCGAGGTACATACCAAACCGAAATTTTTCTGTACCGTTACACCCATAGTTAGCACTGATACAGGTATCAGTACTGATTCCAAGCCTAAAGACTTACGCTCCTGAAACTGCAGATATTTTACTCTGTATCATTTAAAGTTTGATATCACCCTCTTGTTATTTGAGCAGGTAGTTCAGCAGTGACATTAGGGCTGGTAAATATGGCATGCAATTTTAGTGCAATTTTTAGACAAGATTACAGCTTACACTAGGGGTGCACACAGTGAAATAGTTACAATTCACTTATGAAATTAACCAGCACGAGATTTACCAGTCGGTTTAACTAATAACCTATCACTTTATATAAACACAGGCTTGAAATCCTGGTCTATAATACTGTTTTAAACTTTTATGAACCTCCCACCTGCTTTCCCCCCGCCTTCCTGTCTGAGCTTTTGACAGTTTTTAAAGTAGTAAATGGAAATAAAGTGGTACGTAAGCTGTCGAGGGTTGAACTCGTTGAACTACTGAACCCAAGTGAAAAGAGGCCACATATCAAAACAAGAATCTGCAAAGAGGAATGAAGGCTATCGGCATTAGCTTTTAATGCTAGCAATCCTGTAGAGAGTATATTGGGCTCACATCACACCCGCAGACACATGAACTCTGTGAGGACTTTGACTGTTTTCTAAGGATCTTCTCCTCTATAGACTGGTCGGTTAAACAACATTTAAATTAGCATTTAGCTGACTTGGGAAATAGATGCTTAGGAACATCCCTAGCTTACCCTTTAACCTCTACAGGAAAATTACGTCTACTTTTGTTGTGTGTTATTGATGAAATAAAAGTAAATCTGTCTGAGTAGTAGTTTTCATTTGAAAATAAAAGTGGATTAAAATTGATAATCAAGTTTGGTGCAAAACTATTAGACATTGATTTTTTTTAAATCACATCGCCCAGCCCTAATTTGTTAGTTGCTGCCCTGACACAGCTTTTCATAATTTCAAAAATATGTGAAGAATAAAATTGTGCAGTAAGACTAAGGTTTAATTGCATTTTGGATTTTTACAGAGCTAAACAAATCAGATTAAACCTATTTAAATCTTATTTCAGTCTTCTATTAGAGTGACCATCATACTGTTGTTCTTTTGTGTTTGTGTGTCTTTTTGTCCATCAGACCGATCAGTGAAATGTCCAGGAAAGGAAGAATAGACATCTGAACATTTTTCAGCTCTTTGAAAAGTCAAGTAAGTAGAGAGAAACAGATACCAAGGACAGTTTGATGAAATCTTAATAACAAAGGAATGACGCTCATATGAAAATGTTTCATGATGTTGTCATCAGGAAAAGGCAATAAGAAAGAGCTGAGCTGAGGACAGAGAGGCAGGGACAGTTAGACAGCTCCATGGAGTCTCTAGTAAGTCTGATGAGTCAGATAAACAGCCTTCTCTGATTTAGACTTGCACCTAAATATGGTGGACCTGCTTTTGTGCTTTTCTGTTTGTTGTGAGGTGAGATATCTGCCCTTGCTGCCCGCTAATAGTTGACAGACATTTTAAAAGTCCAGTTTCAGTCAGACTAACACAATTATTCACCTTTCCCATCTGCACAGAGAAGCATTTTACAAACATTTGTTTCTTTGTGTTGCTAAACTCTTGATTTGAACTGCACGATTAATCTAAACACAATTGCGATCATGATGTCAGAGTGTGCAATAACATAGCTGCATAAAGGTACTTTGTATTAAGTAGTGCTTGAAAGATTAAAAAAGGCCTGCTGAAAGGCCTTTAAAGTTTACAACAGTGCCACTATTGCACTTAGTAGAAGTAGCTTTACTTTCAAAAAAGGAATTAGTTTTATCTTTGGGAAAACATTTAGTTATTTTGAAAACAGTACTATAAAACCTTCAGGTTTTGTATTTTTCAGTTCTGCTTAGTATTTGTAGGTTTTCAGTTGAGAAATATGTCAAAACTGTCATCATTCTCTACATTTTCCTTGATAACCAAGTAAGTAGACTCCTGATACCTTTAATGTATTATATCATAATCGCAAATTGCACTATTGTTAAGTTTCATCTCAATAGCACATTATTACCAAATGGTGCAGCACTAATTTGAACATCATCTAAGTGGCTTAAATGTCTGTCCTCACTAAGTAAAGCTGTGAAACACTTATGGCTGCTCCGTCTTTGGCCCCTAAATTCTCCCAGTGTGATGTAATGCCCTCATGATGCCCAAAACAGAGCTGTCACTCCCTAATGACATCATGTGAGCTGCAGGGAACAGGTCTTTTTCAAACCGCAGCTGTTCACTGCATCGCACGCTTGCTGGCTTACGGCTCTGACATGAATATGTATCTCCATCATCATCGAGTCTCACCAAGAAATGAGGCTGTCTTTATTGTAGGTTCTGACCTCTAATTCTCTGCTCGCTGATGGGATCATCTTCATGCCTGTGAAAGCTGCATATTAGTTTTGTGCCATGCCCCTGGGGGATTATGTGAGAGCGACACACCCAGCATCATTTTTCACTGCGTTACCATTAAGCACAGCGGGGGAAGGTTATCAATATTCATGAGGGGGCGGAGGGACGTGGACGGGAGGCAAGCGGGGGATGAGCTGCAGGAAAACCTCTGGGTTGCTTCGTTTGATCACTGTGTTCTGCACAGCAACTTTAACTAACAATGGTGGATAGAATCTCTGCAGTGTGCAAGTGAAAAGCAAGTGATGGTGTTAACATGACGGCAACATTTCACCTTGAATCATCCCTAATCGATGTTTTGTTCCTGCATCACTACCTCTATAAATATTGATGAATTCAAGACACCCATCTGTGCGAACATGTTCTTGACCTTTCTGAGAAGGTCTTTGTCCATTCACTGCTAAATTCAGGCACACTTATGAAGACACGCTTTAGAATCTGAATCACTTTGTTCACCGAGCAGAATAATAAGAAAAGGTTATTCTGGGAGATGTTTGTGCTAAAACATAACAAACATTTGCATAGACAAAAGGCTGGGTCAGAGACTAATGAGGTGGTTTGGGCAAAGTCGACCTTTAAAGTTGATGAGATGCTGCAGAAACAAAAATGAGGAAGCAAACACTAACAGGAAACAAAATGTTTAATGAGTTAGCTGTATCTTTATCTGCACATTTGATATGTATGATCATTAAAGCAGAAAGACCAACTGAATCCCAAATTACAAAAATAAACCTTAATTTAAGGGTATCTGCAGGGACACAACACTCTACCTGTGTTTCACTGGTTTCATGCAGTGGGTGTGCAGCTCCAAGCCAATAACAGCACTCAGAGTTTGAGGACTTAATAAAAATTTAGCAACCATGTGCCAGATAGTCAGCATGCACCCAGGAGGAGGCTTCTGCTGTGGTTGAGCAGGGAGGAGCAGCATGCTTTGGATATTGTGGCTGAAACCATAACTGGCAATCCATTCTCATTCTGCCTTTAAAGATTGAAATTTACCGTTTACCTCAGAACAGTGTTACTCAACCAAAGAGCCATATTGTTGAAAAAACACCTTTGCATGAGCCACAATCCAAACCTGGGGGTGTGAAAGTAATTATTACTAAATATATTGATCAGAGCATGCAGAGAGCTTAGTTTCACCGTTTATTTCCATCATTTTTCTTCATCTTTTGTCATTAAGATAATTCAGTCAGGACCACTTTGTCAAGAAACACATATGATTTGCCATTATGAATATTTTTCTTTATTAGGAGTTATTATTTTGCTCTTATTGCTGTTATTTATATTTGCTGATGTGGCTGTTCTGGGATCTCTCTGTCCTATGTTGACAACAATAAACTGGAACAGCACATGTTCCTACATTTCCCATGCCTACAAGGAAAGCCTGAGGCAGCAATAAATCCAGAGCAGAGCGGGCATCAGTGACAATAGAATGACATTGATTAAGTCAAATATAGCATAAAGGAGAAGCTGGGGTGGAGGAGGGTTGCCAAAAGCAGCTTGCAGATGGAGCAGCAAAGCATAGCCAGGGTAAAGCAGTTTAGATATGGCAGCATGAGTGAGATTAGCCAACAGCATGCTTAATTATTTTTCCAAGTAAGACTTAAAAGAGCTGCATGTGGCTCAAGAGCCAAGCATTGAGTATCATTGGCTTAGAACATAACAGGATGACTCTGTTGACTCTGTTTTCAGTGATCATATTGTGAAGTCCATAAAACTTAGATAATGGTGAAAACATTGATTGCAAAAGCCCAAGTTAACAAGTGACCTCTTCAAAAGGTCTTTTGTCTGATGGAAAGTCTTGAAAATCAAAGACACTCAGCTACAGTGCTGTAATACTGAATAAAGAAGCTTATCACGATGGAGTTGCTATAACCAGAAAATGCAGTTAACCATATCAACCATGGTTTGATTGTCTGTGGCTAGAAAAGTGTGCTCTGTGACCTTCAAAGGCTCATAACGAGAATATCTTTTCATCAGTTTTCCAAGGAATAATTTCACAGTTAAGAGAGGCTATGCTGCACTTGGTTATGCTTTTATTTTTATTTTTAACAGGCATGAATGATACTATCAGCACATCTGGATCGACAGGTGTAAACATTTCTGCCTATAGTTACAACTAATTTTATCAGCCATACATGCAAATACGTTTGTGGAGTTTAAGCATTAAAGTGTATTTTACAGCCAAAGTTTGAACTGGATTGCTTGACTGAACTAATGCTGTATATTTGATTTATTGGAACATGTTTTAGATTGGCAGTTTTGTATAGATATGGATTTGGTGTGCCTTGAAATTTTGGCCTGATCTTAGATGTGCCTTAGGCAAAAAAATAGGTTGAAAATCATGGCTCTAAATTATACAAAGCTGGACAGTACCTGTAAAGTTGTGAGCCCAGAAGAGGGGTTGGGGTTTGTTTCTGTGGCACTGTAATTTGTATAAATTTCATAAGCAAGGGATGAACTTGAGGCCCAATTACATTATTCTTGGATCTTGGATGGACAACACACTTTTAAAGGAAAATTCCTTTAAAGAGGTCTTGAGATTTTGGTTCACAAGAAAGGTGAGCACAATATGAACACAACAATTATAGTGACCTCAACATTAATTCAGCACATGCTTGAGTCAAAGTGGACATCCAACTAGACAGCAAAATTTGATGATATTTTGCTTACAAACAAAGAGATTAACATGAGGCCCAATTATATTGACTTTTGACATTTGACATCCAAAATCAAAAGGTTCACCCTTTAGTCAAAGTGAATATTTGTGCTTTTTTTTAAAATAATATCTCTCAAAGCTTTCTTAAGATATCAGATACATAAGAAAAGGGATAAATGTGTGACCCAGTGACCATGACCTTTTAGATTTGACATCCAAAATCAAAAGGTTCATCATTGAAACTAAGTGGACATTTGTGTTATGTTAGAATAAAATCCCTCAAAGCTTTCTTCAGACATAAGAACACAAGCAAGGGAAAAACATGAGGCCAAACGGCCTTAACTTTTTACCTCCAGAATTTTATCAGTTCGATCAAAGTTTGAAGAAAATTGCTCAAAGTGCTCTTTAGATATCTTGGCTATCGCACAGAGGCCCAAACATGATTGGCTGAAAACAAAATAGCAGTGTTCTTAGTTTCCAGCGACTGAAAAGATAAAAGTCTTCATGTTGATGCCAGTATTAACTGTAAATTTATTTAGGTGATGAAATTGCCCCAAAGAAGAAGCATGAAACAGAGGTGAAGACACCATCTGGAAAACCGGTCTCACCTGAACATAAATAAGATGTATTAGGTTTGGTACAAGAGCAGAAGGATGTTCCAGCAGGCAGAAGGACTGAAGCAGGCTGTTGATTTGTTGCGGCCACCACTCTCCACGTCCCAAACATCTGCTGAAAATCATTTCCTTCCCAAGCAAACCACGCTGCCCTCATCTTTTTCTCTGCTCACACAAACTTCCAGAGTGGAAAGGAAATAAATTTGCTCCTATAGAGCGACAGTAACATATGCTCTCCTCTCAGACAGCGGCCTGAGTTTAATTCATCCTTAATGTTTTCCACTGCGGCACTTGTTTGACGGCAAACACGGCTCGCCTTGATTCATGTGTGTCATTGAATTCTCAGTGTTCTCATTTGCGAGGTAGTTTTTCTGGCAAACATTGGTCTCCAGAACGTTATTAATGGGTTTGTGGGGAAGCGGAGCATGAAGTGCGGCATGTGGATATTTTGCGGTGTAGTGTTGCCATTTCATTCTTGGTTTCAGAGGTGTAGTTTATGCTATTGAGAGTGACTGAATGGTAATCTGAGGCTGACAGGAAAGCAAACAGAGGGATCTTTTGGCAAGTGAACAAATAAAAGTTAAGTTGATGTAAACAATGGCTGTGAGATCCTATTATTCCTCTGACTGGGATCTCTAAACCTAATAGATTTCCCTTTTCCTCCTGCCAAGAAGACTTAAAGTGTCTTAATGAAATATTTGCAGTCTTGGGGGATGAAATGTTAACACTCTTAACTGCTGTAGTAAATAATAAAATGAATTACAACGTCTCAAATGAATGGCCTTTTCGCTGTTTTAACCTGCAGCTTAAAACCTCGTCACATTTCTCCACCTGCAAACCTGAGGGCTTATACGGTGTCAGGGGGAATAGAGCATCGCAGTATCAGGCTGCACAGCAGATCTGGCAGCTCAGCTCATCCTGATCACTGACCTTTCGGTAATAAGTCCATTCCCTCAGCCACAGAGCCAAATGGCTGCCCAGAGTGCTTTCAGTGAGGGAGCAGGCAGGCTGAAGAGACAGTCTCTAATTATGGCTGAATAGAGTTTCAGTGCAGGGTTGTGAAATAAAAAAAAATTAACACAGCACTCTTCACTAATTTAGTTCATAAATTGCAAGAGGCTGCAGTTTCTGTCTTGAAGGCAAATGTGTTTTTTAGGCAGTTTCCTTTCCCGCAGCCGTGTTCCTGTGAATCCCCGGCCAGCAGAGCGATTTGCATGTCAGCACAAATTCAGACTTGTTTTATTCAAGGAAAGCAAATGTTTATAATTACCCCTTGACTACACACACACTAACACACACATTTAACTTTAATATTCATTATGAATTTTAAGTACTGTCTACATGAATCTATCCTTATTCACTTACAGTTACTTTTCTCTGATGTCACACTGGAGAGGAAATCTGAAATGCAAGCACAGTACAAAGTGCTGTTAAAAGCTGTGAAATCTACGCCCCCGATGACATTTCACCTTTACTTTGAACAATGCATAGGCATAGTTTAGGGACAAAGTTATCTGTCTCTCTGCCATCTTTGGAGGTGGTAACAGAGGCATAAAAGAGGAGAAAAGGGGATCAGCAGAGCCAGCAGGGAGGGCTGCGCTGTGTCTAACTCGCTTTCCTGCAAAGCCAAAATCAGTGTTAACTGATAGACAGGGACATGTAATATGCTGTCACTATATCAGAATGATTGTATGAAGTTGTAAAGACAGTCATGATGGCACTGTTGTAGAAATGCACTGTAAAAACTGCATTCATAATGTCATACAATGTTTTACATTCCTACAAATGCTGAGAAGTCAACAAATTGTCATTTTATTTCACAGCTTTGCACTTTATTCACACCCATAGAAGTAGTTTCTACTAAAAATCTGGAGAGAAATTTAAGTTGTACTTCAATGCACGGCAGCGTTATTCAAATATTTATTAACATCAGCTGTCATCCAAACAAACACCAAAAAAGAGTTCGAAATTGCTGGCTAAGGGTAATATTAGCTTATAATTTTTATGCTCGCAGTTATTTCCCTCTGATGTCAAACTCAGCTAAAAAGCTAAAATACTGTCATAGTTTCAAATATGGCTGAACGATTAATTGCAAATTTTTCCCCCAATATTGCAATTGTGATTTGATATGCAATTGGTCTTTAACTTTCTTTTATTCCTAAACAAGGGCTGAAAAAATCTTTGATGGTGTCTAATTCTGATGATTTTGACTTGTATTGCAAATTGGTTATGAATTATTACATTGAAGGGTTTTTATCATTCTTATGTTTAATCAGAAAAAGTACAAAATGAGAAGGGAGGATTTTTTAGACTATTCTAAAAAAAAAAAGGCACCTGAATGATTGCATAATATGTCATGCATAACATCTCTACTGCAAAAATTAAATAAATAAACAAAACTGGTATTTTCACACAAATTTCAGGTCAAAGAAATATTGCACTTTTTGCAATTTGAAAATTGTAGCAGGCCACATTGTGATTTATTTAAATTTTCAATTAATTGCCCAGCCCTAATTTCAAATTCATGTGTTAAAGTTTTCCACTTTATAAGAGTCTTGCTAAGAATAGAGGGGAATTTCAGTTACATCTGAATATCCATTCATCCATTATCTACATTGCTTATCCCATTTATGGTCATGTGGGGGATCATGTGATTGGAGCCAAACCCAGCTACCATGGGACAAGAGGCACGGTACACCCTTGACTGATCACTGTGAATGCAGGTGTGACATTTACAGACACAACAAAACAAACAGGCATGCTCACACCCACACCTATGAGCAATCTAGAGTTGCATTTGTATATTTCAATGCAAAACAACAAAACACATGGGTTTTTTAAATAGTTCTGTTCTTACGCCTGCTTTCTAGATAACAGAGCGTTTTGATAGTGTTGTAAGATACCAAAAAATGACACAAATTACTAGAAAATTAAAACAGTGAGTGCCTAAGGGCAATATTAACTAGAAATTTCACATGTAGTGTTAGTTCAGACAGGCCAAAGAGCCTAGCGCTGCCTTATAATTGAGATTAGCTGATCTCACACAAGCCATCATCAGCTGACAGCCAGCTGATTCGCTCTAAGTATGCTGTTGCCTAATCACACTCATGCTGCCATATTTAAACTGCTCTAGCCTCGCTATGCTTTGCTCCTGCCTCTGAAAGCCGCTTCTGCAACCCTCCTCCACCCCAGCTCCTCCTTTGCTCTGCTTCTGACTTTATCAGTGTTATTCTGTTGTCACCGAGGCCCGCTCTGCTCTGTTTCTTTTATTTTTTATTTTTTATTTTTTGCTGCTTCTCTACTCGCCTTAGTTTTTCCTTGTAGGCACAGGAAAGGCAGGATCATGTGCTGTTTGTAAAATAACTAGGAAGGATTCTTACATCTTTTTGATTGTATCTTGTATAATTAGGCTAAGCAACATTATTTCTAAGGCATGATTCATAGGCAATACAAAGGGTAGTTACACAAGTAAAAACAGATTGTTGATTATGTTAGTACAAAAAACAACACCATTAAATTGCAAAGTAACCAAAGAAGTGGCTTAGAAGGAAAGGTTAATTGTTGTCAAATGGCAGCTAAAGATGTTCAAGTTGACTAATTGTAACTTAAAAAGTGCTCTCATGTCTTTCCAGATTTTAACTATCCATTGTCTTTGCCCTTACTGTTACATAAAGAAGCAGGATGATGATACTTGCCTGACTCCCTGCATCTGTTATGACTTACAAACCTTGAACACAGAGAGACTTTATCTTAGCATTTGACCTCCTACTGTGATCGTGACGTCAAAGGAGATTAGCCGTTGTGTGAATGCAGTGAATTAAGATTACTATCACCCAGTAAGACCTCTTAAAGGCCCTCTAAATTTCTTGCAAAATGGGCAAATTTAGCTTTTCTTTTCTGCTTACTGCTGTGTCATCTTTCATTCTGCATACACAGCAATACTACTCTTGGCTAAGTGATATTTTATGACTCATGATGTTGTGCGGTTTCCTTTATTCAAAGCTTGTGTATTATGGTAATGATATATGCTGTGCATTATTCATTTTTAGCCAGAGGCAAACATTCACAGTGCATCAGAAGCGAAGTTCTTGTAGCAGCTTAGATGCAGAGAAGAAAAATGCTTACTTCACCCAGATCTCTTTTTCACCTCCTTAGATGCCTCTTTTTAAGGCTGAGGATAACAGAGGTCTCCTGCTTTATTCTTTATTTACAGCATTGTTAACATGACCCCATCGAGGACAAACTTCCTGCATGAAAGGCCACTTCTTCCTTTAAAAAAGTGCTTCTCTTTCGGTTCGATACCGGCTGCTGCTTGGATTGATTCAGCCCAGCATGTGAGGCTGCCCTCCTGTGAGAGTAAAATCACGTTATTCCCTTTGATTTGGAAAGCATGCAACCACCTACTCAACCATTTCCCCCCCGTATCTGGAAAACCCGTCCGGTCAGTAATTGCAGTAGTCATTGTGCAGATGAACAATAAAAGGCTTGATTAAAAAACAAACCATGTCATTTGAGACAATAAAGACAAGAGAACAGAGGAAGGAGGTGTCGCCTGGGCTGCTGAGCCACGCAGTAATTGGTCTTGGGCCTCTTTCACGGTCAGGGAGGGGAATGAAGATTGCTTCATTAGAGTTCCTCCTCTGATAACCGCAGAAGCCTCGCTGATAGAAAAGCATATCTTAACTGAATGACGGTGCCATCAGGAAAAAAAAAGGCCCGGGGGGAATGAGCTGGAATGGAGAATAATGCATATAATGGTTTTATTTGTGCACAGCAGCATTCACAAGCTCCAAAACACACCGATTCACATTCAATTACTGCTTTACTTTCCTGTTTTATTTATCAGCCCCTCGGTGAAGGTCTCCACTCAGACAGATATTTATTTACCTGCTGCTGTAAAAAGCTCTGTGGCTGCTGCAGGAACACTCAGGTTTTGTGCTCAGAGGTTTACAGTTTTCACAATGCACTGCTCTTTAAGTTACGACTGCATGATTTGCTTACTTGCCTCTTTACATTGTTTTATTCATGTGAAATGTGATCTTTAAAGGAAGTTACATCTTTCAGCATTCAGCACTGTCTCGATCTAGATTTGAAAAAAGGGGATAAATTCTCTTTTCACAAAGCACACCAGCTGTGATCTGTTGGGACGATGCCAGTTGCAATGGTTTCTGCTTCTGATCTTTTCATTTGTAAACAATCAAAGACACTAAGGATATAAGCCTACAATCCTCTCACTTTTACAGCCAAAATACTGTACATTTTCTATAGCTCCGATGTAAAACAATGTGGAAATATGACATGAGACATTAGATTGACTATTGCTCTGTGAGTCTGGCTGTAAGCAAAACCAGACAGAGTTCTTCCAGATCTTTGATAAAAGGTAGAATTTAGCTGAAGCTTGGAGCTATTGATTTGACTTGGCATTGTGCTAAAGTTGTCTAGTTCCTCCTGGGTTCAGTTTTAACCATGGCTGAAAAATGTCAGTTCTTTAATATGATGATAAAAGACGCCGATGTTTTGTCTTATTTTGTTATGTTGTGTTTCAGCTGAAGAACTTAAACATATTGAATAGGGATGTGCATGATCTGCTGACTAAATGGTTACATTCAGATCCCTTTGTCACCAGCACCACAGTCACCAATTGCGATACTAATTTAGGGCTGTTAAATTAGATTAAATCGCAAAATGGCTTGCTTCAATTTTCAAATCGCAGAAGTTTCAATATTTCTTTAACTTCAAATGAAAATACCAGATAAGAAATCCATTTTTTGCAGCGACAGAGATTTTATGCACAATATGCAAACATTCAAGTGTAATTCTTTTTATAATGGTTTACAAAAAAACCTCCTTTTTGTGCTTTATGTATGTTTTTCTTAATCAAAATGAGTGACATAAAATGATAATCCCCTTTAACAAAGCAAATGACATCACATTTGCAACATGAGCAAAAATAGTTAACTCATTTATCTAAAATTGATGAAGCCTAGCGTTACCCCAGCTGCGATCAGCTGGTAGCCAGCCTCACCTCCCCCACCCCAGCCGCCTCCTTTATAGCTTAAAGTTTGTTGCACCCCCATATTCACATTCATGCTCCTACGCATTAATTGCTTCGGAAATATTGTCATTGTTTTAAAAAAACATGGTCTTTTTTATGGACTTATTGCTTGAATTTGTTGAAAAATCCAGAAGATTAACCCAAGAATATTTACATATTAAGTCGCAATCACAATATTTGGGAAAAAAAATTGTAATTAGATTATTTATGCAAATTGTTCAGCCCTATACTAATTAACTAGTTAGTAAAAAAAACGAATCACTTCAGGCCCACAATCCTGGTGAAACGCTTGGTCTAAACTGTAATGCAGCTGCACACCACTTGTAGCCGCTGTCGCTGTTCTGAATGACTATTGCCCAGCTCATAATGCCCTTATATTCAATGTAAACAACCCCTTACTGCTATAGCATTGATAGCATCTCACAGGAACAGCATTGCTTAAAACTATTTTAATTTATAAAATGGGTATAAGATTGTCTAGAGGCTGTGTCAGCTAATACTAATAAAAACTTGATTATAACTTATGACAGTTTTTTTGCACAGGAATATGGAGGGTAAACTGCAAAGAGATGGAAGGCACAGTTAACGTTAGCCACATTCTGCAAGCCAACTTTAAACCTTATAGTGTGATGTTATTTACTTATTGCAGTGTGATGTTGGTTTACAGAATGTATTTTACTTGACTCAAAGTAGTCAGCTAAACAGTTATATTTTCTGTTTAATATGCTTTAATAGCATGCCAACCAAGCAGCAAGCTGATGCAAAAGGGAAAAAACCTGCAGTTTCCTTAACGTCCACTTCAGGCCGGCTGCAGAAGCACCAGAGTCACATAGACACCCCATGTTAAAATGTCCATTTCTCCATTTTTTGTAATACAGAACTGCATGTTTGGGTTTAAAGATATTGAATTATGCATAATTAAAGGAGCCAGCACAATCCTCTCTGCTATTTTCTTGGAATCTAGAGACCTGTCTCATTTCCAACTCTTTGTCTTTTACTAGGTTGATCAAATCGGAGTTTAAACAGCAGTTTCATAATTGCTGCTGGCCAGGATTAGCCTCAAAAGCCCTCATAAGTAACCTCATGGCTGCTGTCTAATTTTTTCTACTGTCGATGTTGCTAACTTGTTTGTTGACTGTTTGGCATATGACTCAAAAGGTCAGCTGGAAGAAAGTCCAACATTAACCAGCCTAAAAAGGGCATATTGCCTCCTACAGTAATGAAATCTGCCAATAAATTCACCCTCAGTGCTTGTAAAGTGAGAGGACAATAATAGTCATTTCCTCATGGAGCTATAACTATAGCCTGACTTAACTGTGCATGTCCATGCACTCAATGACTCTGTCACCAGTCAAGTCTTATGAAATGGTTTCCCAATGTTAGCACCAAAATATCAAGCCACAAACATCTCAATTCTTTCATGCAAAAGTTTACAAAAACCTGTCCATCCCTCTAGAAGTGAGTGTTTATTTAACAGAGGCATTGGGGGAATGTAGACGAACTAAAAGTGAGCAATAGTACCAGAAAACTAATGTGTACATTTAAAATAAAAGTTGAAGAGCAGATGCTTCAAAATGTAGTTTCACCCCATCATTTTTATGTGAAAAAGAATGGGTTGTGTTGCTCTGGATTGTCCCTTCTTGTTTGATTTTAATAAGGATAATGTTCAGCTACAAAATGTGTTTTCTGAGCACTAAATGTAGGTGTTGAAAAGTTTCAGCCTTTACCTCTGGGAATACAAAAAGGGATCATTGTGGCACCGGTCCATTCTAAAGCTGTAACCACCATATTTAGCCCTTGACATTAGCTTTGTGTCACTCCCCCTTTTTTCACCTAAAATTCTGGCTACCTGTAACTGTCTTATCTTAGTAAAGTCATAAAACGGTACAAAAGTACATCGGCACAGTCAGATTATCCCCTCAGTAAGAGGTTTAATTTGTGTGTAAGTGCAAATAAATGTCTGACTGGTCTTTGTGATATTTGTCACAGTTGAGAAGTAATCTCTGTTTCAGCGTCTAAAAGTGGAAGTAACATTTCTTTAAAAGAACGGGAATGTCTCTTGACAGATTTCTAAGAAAATATGTAGAGGAACGTCACTTTACATCACTCTTTTGCTTTGTGGTTGCCTTATTGGATTAGAAATTTTCACAGATTACCCAACGCCATCCACATTTTCATGTGCCTTAGAGTTACGTGTTAGTTTTATCCAACTGGACAGCCAGTAAAAAAATGAACATCCTCTGCATTTTCTTCAATCATGGCAGATGTGAATTGACTGTTTCCAGTGCACACAGTCTGGCTCTAACATAGCAGAAACGCAGTGAGGCACAGCTCGTCTTTGAAGCTTTACTCGCCTGGCTGTTTCTTCATCCTAGGACTTGCTGATGTTTGTTGTTTGACTTTACTGCTTCTGCACACTTTAATTTGAGGAAAACTAGACTGTTTGTTTTTGCACTTTCTCCTTAAACTGTGCTCTTAAATTGGAGTTGCTTTTAGTTCTGTCAAAGATGAAGATCTCAACTTAAATCTTTTTCTCTTCTTAATAGAATAACTCCCAGTTGATTTGTTGGAGAAATTCAGTTCAAGTCAGCATCACAGATTTCAGTCTTCATGATTCTGATTTGATTCAGAGAATACTCTACTGCTATTTTTTTCTTCTGTGCACTGTATTTCTCTACCTTACTTGTCAAACTGATGCAGCAGGAGGTGTATCAGTCCTGGCTCCTCAGCCATACTAACATCAGCAGCACTAGCTCTCATCTGGAATATATTGTGTCTGACAGAGTAAAGTTCTGCTTGTGTTGTCCTAGACCTAAACTGGTGAGATGGGACCCAAAAGTGGGTTGGAGATCCATTTTTAAGTGGGATGCGCTGGACAGAGAAGTGCTGGCCTATAAAAGCATAAAACCATCAACACTGGATTGGTATTTAGAAACAAATCAAGCTGCTTTTAAAGGCTATTCATAAGGACAACAGTTTAGTTTGTGACATCAACATTCTGTCTTTTGTCCAAACAGCACCATTTTGAGTGGTTGAAAATGTTCTGAAATCCAGGAAGCAGCTGATCGTTAAAAGGAGTTGTGATAGGTCCTGATGCTGTGAGACTGTTTATAAAAGTAAAGCATCAGGATAAGCTGTGAGTGGAAGCCTGATCTGATGTATCTCAGTCTGCTAAATAAAAGTGAAGTACCTCAGGAATGATTGAAAAGAATGACTCATCATACATACAGCAGTATTTCTCAACCTTTTTTCTATCCAGGAATTCTAAAAAAAATCAGAATAATCTCAAGACACCCAAGTCAAAATTTATTGATAAAAAAACTAACATTTCCACATTCCTGTGACTGCAGAGGGATTCATGTTGTAATAATATTAACAAAATTAAACTCTAAACAATTCTTAAAGCAATTAAAATGTCTATATTTTTACACAATGGTTGTGCAAACTGTAAAGTCCCTGTAAAGTGAAATGATGCTGAATTACCCCACCCCTAACACTACAATATTAGACTGCAGAGCAGTTCATCTCAATACAGTCTGTTGTTAGCTGATGCCACTGCCTTCACTGAAAGTTAACAGGCATTTACATGCTATGTTTTGTTCATTGTTAGTTCAGTTAACCAAATCTATCAACCATGGTGGCTTGCAGGTCAGTAAAAGTATCAGGTTTGTGCCAGAAAACAGTAAATTTAATCCTCAACTTCAGTCTCTCTGCTATGGCACAGAGCTAGGCAGCTGAGCTCTGATCATAGACTGTAGAAAGAATTGGACAAACCCTGTGTGACATCGGCCGTCTGCTTACAATAGGCAGACTCAAATGGCTCTTGTAGCCAATCCGTGGAGGTTTCCATATTGAAATCGCGGTCTCAACCGAACTTTGGATAAACCTAACGGCCTGCCCACTAAGCGCAACTTCCTGTCAGCTAGCTAGCTAGCATTCTGGTTGACAGAAACGTAGCCTCTGCCTGGCAAGCTATCTGTCAATCAAATGAGACGTGCCAATCAGCGTGAAGTGAGGTTTATCCTAAATAAAATCCAAAGGATCATGGTACAAAAAAAAATTCACCCCTTGTACAGTGGGAGCACAATAAGACCCTACCTAATGAGAAACGTTTGGTTTTTAGAATGAAGCTGTTAACCAGTTTATTTCTAGTTTAAAAACCGGCTGTTTAACGTGTCCAGACAGGACATCCGGTGTTTCTGCAGCCAGCCTCAAGTGAACACTTGCGGTATTTCAATTTTTTTAACTCCCGCATTGGCTTCATTTTTCAGGGCCGGAGGTTGCCGCTTGGCTCTGATTAGAAGCATTTTTTTAAAAGTTGAGAGGACCGTATGTCTCTTGAGTGGGCGTGGCTTCAGCTCATTGAACAGACCCGCCCACACCATCCCGAGCAGATTTCACTGCCTCAATTTCATGATTCTGAAGCTTAATTTTTAAACCTGGGGATGTTTTTCATGACTGAAACTTGGCCTGGTTGATAACAAAGGCCTGTCACGCACACACACACACACACACACACACAAAAACAAACGAAAATAAAGATTTTTTTTAATCAATTTCAAGGGACTTTAAAAAATACACTTTGATAAATTTTAGCACACCTGCTGGAATGGCTTAAAATTATTTATTTACCAACCCTGATACTGATTTGATTTCAGGAGAAGGCCATATGCACCAGGACAGCTAATAATCTTCACATGCAAGGTGATTTGATACAGATGAGATTCAGGGTGACATGGTACCCGGGGTCAGGGAGGCAGTCATACACCACTACCTGAGTTAAATGAGTAAATAATGGTTTACCATCAGCTGTTAATTCTAACAGTCAATAAAATAACCAGATCCATTGCTGACTTTATTGCATTGCATTCAAATCTAATCAAATCATGAGGTACTAGATGAAAAACTCCAACTTCAAAAATTAAGCTAGTTGTGCTATGTACACCAAGATATTGTTTGACACTTTCCTCATGAAGAAATAGTCTTTTCCTCCTCTGTGAATATGATCATGGCTGTGGGTAGCACCGGCCTATCTCCGGACTACATCTCCTTATCGTCCTAACCTGAGAGTTTCTGTGGGAATTGGCTCTGGGTGACAGGAAAGGTTAGTGATTTTGCTGTGAGATTAGCCCAGCTCTCATGCTGCTAGATAAAGGTTATCTTTCAGCACTGGCACCAATCTGCAGATTTCTCTGTCTATGAAATAAAGGAATGTGGATGATTAAATGGACACTGTATCATTGGGAGGAAAGGTCATTCAATATATATGGAAATGATAACTGCTGTCTGTGAATATGGCCTGGATGGTTTTCAGGAACTGAAAATGAGAGGTAAAAACGCTGGTGTGAAGAGTTCCTTTATGTTCTACGAGGAAACCTTTTTATAAATCCTCGGTGTCTGAAAATTGTCTGTGTGCAGTCTCTAGGGTTTCAAAGTGTCCAATCTTTTCATCAGCTTTGAGTTCAAGATTGAATCTTTCAGTGAGGTGAAGCTTTGAACACCAGAGTGAGATGTAATTACAGCCAGATGGTTCAGCAGAGATGGAGAGCAGTGAGCTTAATAAGGAAGTGGGTAAATGTGATTTCAAAATAAGATGGTGATGAGCTTGTTATTTATCAATGCTGTATTTACTAATTCATAGTTTGGTAATAATGCCTGTTTGACGAATATCCTTATGTTGACAGAGACGGCAGAGTAAAGCAGAAGGATCATTAATCATTATTATTAAAACTCAAAGTGAACCAGGAAGCAGCTCAGGGGTTCAGTCGCCAAATCACCTCTCCATCATTCAATGGCTGTGCATCATCTGGGTGCATATGAATGTTTAAAATCTATAAGGTAGGGTTGCACTTCATTGGATTTCATATGTCAATATTTACAGATTAATTTTAGCCAATATTGATACCTATTTTCATGTAGTTCAAACCTAAAACTTAAGTCCTTAAACACACTTTGATGACGAATAAAGAAAAAGACTTCCAGTGATGAGGGTCTTTTGGTCCAGGCTAGAACTCCACTTATTTATTTGTTCATAAGGACAATATTTGCAGCTGATACAGGCAGATTTTTGTAGCCAAAATAGTTGTAAGAAATTCTCAATTCTGCCAATTTGGATAATTCACTTTTTAACCTAACGTCTGCCAATATCATGCTGATAATATCATGGATCTCTAATTAAAGCTTCCCATGAAAACAGGATAAGCAAAACTGAACAGTTACTATGACACGTTATGTGGCGGTTGTTTTGTTGTTATTCACAGCATGCAATTGCAGGGTTGTGCCTTAAATGCTCATTTTTTTGTTGACGCATTCATTCAGCACAAGCATTCATGCATAGTACAGTATCCTACTGAGTGGTGATTCTCAACCCCCCTACTCATATCAGAGAAAAGCTAAGCACCCCAGGATCCACTTGGAAAAATTGAGTATCAGTTTTACTTGTTTTCAGTGAGAGAATCCAAACATAACAGGCCTATTTACTGAATAGATTCACAATCAGAACCAGCTGTGTTGGCTTGCTAGCGTCTTACTAGAAGGTCTATGTATAAACTATCCACTATTTATCACACATATTAGGGCCACTCTGAAAAAATGAAAAAAAAAAACAAAACAAAACAAAAGACTCAAAACTCTTAGTTTGAAAGTTGTGAATTTAAGAGAAAAACATTACAATTTTTACTCTGAAAGACATGAATTTACCTGAGCCAAAAACTTAGAATTTTAAGGATTATAAAGTCAAAAATAGCCTATTGCTCGAAAGAAAATTATACCAGACAAAGCTGTTGTGCATGTAGTGTTGTAGTGCATTTGAGAGCCTGACCAAATTACATTTTTACTGAGACTGAGCACTAAGGAAATACTTCTGATTTTAGTCCAGAATCATCACCTTATCATTAGCATCTGGACTTAGAAGAGACATCTCTGTAAACAGGGACTATCCAACTACTGTTTCCAGTTTGGTTCCCTGTAAATTTACAACTTTATAAAGTAAATTTATAACTGAACAAACTTGAAATTTTGGAGTTTATACTGTCAATAAAATGACTTTTTAAACTTGAAAATTTCAATCTTATTCTTATAAATTTAAAACTATTTGGTTTGGTTTCTATTGAATATAGGACTTTATAATCTCAAAGAAATCTAATTTTTTTTCTCAAATTTAACAGATACTCTTTACTTTTTATCTTTTAGTGTAGCCCTGATTCATTGAACATATTGTTTCTAATCATGATTTTAAAAAACACACCCAAGCCCCAGGTTGGGAACAGTGGTAGAGAGTTAACCGCTGCTGTGTGCCGTAATCCATCTCTGCACTCACAGCCCAAGATGTTGACTGTCAGTACTTCCCCAGCAATTTTAAATTACTGTAATATTAAAATATGCATTTCAAAGTAAAAGTCTCATTGATTCTTTGGATGATAAAACTACCCTTATTTCCAAACATTGCTTTTAGTTTGAATGTGTTTCCGGTGCAGCTATTACATTACTGAAGTCACTTTGAAAAGTTGTATAGATCTTCAGCTCCCTAATGAACTTTCTGAGGGCCTTGAAGCCATTTGTGCATACTGAAAGATTTGAAACCTGGTTTGTTGATTTGAGATCTCACCCTTTACTTCCTGTCTTTGCACTCTTCACTTTATGCAGTTGTTGCACCAGTAAGTTAAGTTTAAATTAGCGATGTAGTTATAAGTTCAGATAAGATGATTTTCATGAGACCTGTAATCTGTTCAAATCTGTCCAAATCTGCACAGGTATAACAAAACCAACAGTAAAACAATACGAGAGAGGACAAGTAAGGCTTGATGAGCAGCTCCATAGGACCTGCAAAAAGTAGTTTTTTAAGTGAACATAATCAAAAGCAGTAAAAGGCCTGAAGGAGGCAGTTTCATGTTACAGCATTTAGATTATCCATGGCAGACAGGACATTAAGGGAAGATAGGGGGTTTCCTCACATGCTAACATGACTGTACAAGGAGCTGATTTATCCACTGAGGTCTCCTCTTCTCTTAGATGAACAGAGCCAGTTGATTACCACAAGTGAAATCGTAACTCTTAAGCATGTTGGATGTTTGCAATTCCAGATCAGACACCACAGACTTCTGTGGTGGAGCTCATCTGTTGCAGACCTCTACAATGGGGCAACCTCGACTGTGGGACAGGAGTGATGTAGAAGTGATGTACTACCCTTTTTGGGTGTTATGTTTCATTTAATCCCCCTCCCCCTTTCCCTAACCCTAACCTTTAAAGGGGACATGTGCAAAAATCACCTTTTCTGGCTTTTTTAACAAAAATATGTGCCCCTGGCCTGTCCACAATCCCCTCAAGTACCAGAAACCCAGAAAAAGCCAAATCCTTTTGGATCAGGCTGCTTCCATCAGAATACCCTCAACAGCCAACAAGAGTGAGCAGACTGCAAAACATCACCAACAAGATATACCTTTAAAGCTCACAAACAGCAGCAAGCATAAAGACAGCTGTGTCCTGATCAGAGGAAAATTCAAAGAGATCAACTTGTGGAATTATGGCAACAACATACCTTTATAGTGTCTCATACATGTCTGACAGCCTTCTGACTGATTTTCCTCTATACTTGTTTTTCTCTGAAGTCACGTTAGATCATGCAAGTCTCTGTGAGATCTCATTTCTGTAGACTTTCCACTGTGACATTATTTCTACAAAAGGCAGGTTTGTGGGTTCATGGTTTGGCTGAAGCATTGAGAGTGCATTCAGAGGATCAACAGTCAGCTGAAAACATCCTCACATCTGTGGTCACCCATGTTTCAAATACTGGTTAAGATTTGAAAATCCTGTTGTGTGTAGCCACTCATCCTTATACCTTTACTGGGTAATCTGAACTGTTTTCTTTCTGTTCAAAGCTCCAATAATCACAAGATTGTAAAATCTAAAGAAAAGAGGGCAAACCTCAAAGGAAGCGAGCAGTGTGAAAGTGTGGTTCGACGCTGTTTCACTTCTGTGTTGTGGAGGAAGCGGCCCAGCTGTCAGACCGAGTTCCCACATGAGTGTAATCTCCGAGGACAGGGCAGCAGTGAGACTCTCACGGACACCCGCACCCTAATGTATCCCAGACCCTTGAAAACAAATGACCCAAATAGTCAGTGAATCAAGCCATTTGGCTGACGGTGCACTGCAGATGTAGTGTTACTTACACAGAGGTTATTATTACAGCAGCCCACAACAAAGCCCATAAGAAGCACTGTTTCAGCCGCTCTCGTCATGTGTTTGTGCTGAGGCGATCCGTCTGCTTCAGGAGAAGATTGTTTTTCCACACAGAGGAAAAAAAGAAGAAGAGTGACACGTAATATTTGTCACAGTGTCGCTCTCGCTCTCAGGGCTCTGTGTTGGATTATTGTGTTTGTACCTCTTTATGCCTTCATTGACTTCACATTGATTTGATCATTTTTCAAAGCACCAGTGAGCATTTTGCAGCTCTGCACGGAAAGAAAGAGCACTAACGTATACAGAAAGGATCCAGCTAGGTTAAGGTATGCACTTGAAGGATTGGAATTTGTATAATTTATGCCTTGATTAGCCAATAATTATTGTGCACTGAGGACGTCATTTGCATGGCATAAAACTCAGAAAAGCTATTAACCCAGGTCGAGGAGTCATCAGCCATTTAACTCCTGACATTAACCCAGCATTAATTAAAGCCTGCTGAACTGGATCTCATGCAAACACTTGATAATGCTACTAACCTGCAGATCGGCTTTAATATACAGCAAGTAGGCTAGATTCTTTGTTTCTCAAGTCGAAAGCTGGGAGTCTTTTCAGAGTGCATTTCTCTTTATTTGTGGAAATCCTTTAAATCCTACATGGATCGTCTTATTTTGTCTCTTTTGTTTGGCACAGGCACAAAGAAACATGCACCAATTTTACAATCAATGACCAAGAATATTCTGGTGTTGTGTTATAGACTTCTGAAAATGAGTAACTTACACCATTTCCTGCCAAAACAAAATAAAGTCAAAGCAAATTAAAAAGCAGAGTAATTAAGATAAGATCAAGTACACACTTGGAGTACATGATCTGTTCTCTTCAGACTGATCAGGTCAAGCCATCAAACAGAATTACAGCACAAACATACAATAGAAATGTAGTTATCTAGGGTTAAAGGTGGAGAAAGCACAATGCAGTACAAAGGAAAGGACAAAAATCCAACTTCCCGTAAAAGAAAATATTTGAAGTACTCTCAGAGACCAATAGTTCTTTTTCCACTTCCTTTACAAGGACCTGAGTCTACCCTCAATCCACTCTACCAATTTTAGGTCCTTCTGGTCACTAATCCTACAAGAGGAGATGGTGTACTTCAAGCATTTCACTGGTTTGTGACATAAGTGTAGGCCATACTCAGATTGCATTTAACATAAGAAAAAAGAATGTAGCCACACCTGTTCATCATTCAGTTCAGGTCTTTTAATCAGACCATCAGCACAGGTGTATAAAATCAAGCACCTAGCCATGCAGTCTCCACTTGCAAACATACTGTATGTAATACTAAATTGGTTGTTCTTCAAGCATGGTACTGTGTTGGATGCCACTTTTGCAATAAGACAGTCTGTGAAATTTCATCCCTGCTGGAAACCCACAGACAACTGTAAGCAATATTATTCGAAAATGGAAGAGTTTAAGAACAACAGCAAGTCAGCCACAAAGCAGAAGACCACATAAAATCACAGAGCAGGGGTCACTGACTGCTGAGACGCGTGGTGCATGCTCTGCTGATTCCACAGCTGAGGAGTCCGGAACTTCCACTGGCTTTAAAGCAAGCACAGAAACTGCAGTGGGAGCTTCATGAAATGGGTTTCCATGGCTAAGTAGCTTCATGTAAGCCACACTTCACAAAGTCTAATGCCAAGCATTGGATAGAGTGGTGTAAAGCACACTAACTCGGGACTGTGGAGTGAAGAGTCACGCTTCTCTCTTTGGCAATCAGATGGACGAATCTGGGTTTGGTGGATGCTGAGAGAACATTACCTACCTGACTGCATTGTGCCACATAATGATATGGGGCTGTTTTTCAGGCCCCTTATCTCAAGTGGAGGAAAAAATGCTTCTGCATACCAAGACATTTGGGACAATGGTATGCTTCTAACTTTGTGGCAGCAGTTTGGGGAAGGCCTTTTTCTGTTCCAACATGACTGTGCTCCAGTGCACAAAGCAAAGACTATAAAGACACGGTTTGATGAGTTTGTTGTCAAAGAACTTGGCTGACCTCAACCCCACTGAGCACCTTTGGGTTGAACTGGAATGGAGATTACAAGCCAGGTCTTCTCGTCCGCCCGCTTTGGGTGTTTTCTGTGCAGTGTCCCATCCTACAAACCATAGTAGTGATGTTATGAGTGATATATGTGTTGTGAAAACTTTACAGTTTGAATCCTGCTCTACTGCTGACCCATGGCTGTGAGAGGCTGTTAACTTTGATTAGCTATGTGCTGAAATGGATGGGGCCAGTGTCACCTGAGCCCTGTGCAACATTTGCACATCCATTACAACAGTCTACACGCTAACATCTTGCTTCAAGTTATAACGAGACTCAATAGCAGTATGGACGAGCTGAAAATGTTTTTTCGGGTTGAAACATTCAGGACCAGGTCCTTTTGAAACCAGTCATCATCCCCACACAGGACAGCCTACATATAGTCTGGTTTACAGATTCAGCTTCTTAAATTATTGCTAAGATAAACTAAACAGGAGCTTCTTTCCATTAAGACGCTGTTCACCTCTCCCAGAGCTAACGACCATGTGAGAGACTGTCAGACGGTGAAAGAGCTGGCCCTCAACCAGCTGCAACAAAGCACCACATGAACGCTGTGACGGCGGGGGGAGGAGGTCTCTAAGCAACAGCCAGCGGTGGCATGCTCATTCAGCTATTGACTTAGCCTTTATCCACAGCCTGTTGTGTGTCTGTCAGATCCCCTACAGCAATCTCTCTGCAGAGCGAAGACCTCTGCCATGGCCGCTCGTCTCTATCGCTCCATCATGTCTGAGTTATTATCACGGCTACAAACTCATCAGCCTCAGAGGGAAAGAGAATCTGCTTCTGTTAGAGGTGATTGGAAAAGGAGGAGCCGGCTGTGTGTTTCAGCGTGGTGTCAGGCAGCCTTTGTGAACAGAGCAGCGATAATGGAAGTGTTTCCCTGAGGTGTGTGTAGCACACAAATGTTAGCAATAACGAGAGGAGAGGATTGCCTGGAGCGGGGAAAAATAAGCCTCCTCTGTGGTTCTTTTAAGAGCAGGAAGTGAAGAAAGTAACGTTTGGAGAGTGGTCACAACAAGTTCAGTTAGCAGCCGTGTTTGAAAATATCATTCATTGAATCCATCAGAAAGGTTTGCACTGACTTGATATGAAAAGTCACAGACTTGGAATCAAAAGGAGGTGTATGTCAGAGTGTTCTGGGTTGTGCTGATGAACCAAACACAAAGACGAAGTCCAATCCTGGTAGTTATGACAGCTTGATAAAGTGCAAACTTGAAAACCAACTATCTTCTACATCCTGGAAATCATAGAGCTGCAGACTGTAGATTAAATATAGTGAAGAATGCAGAAGGGGAAAGAGAACTATTCAATGCCTAAACCTGACATGCTTGATGGTAGACAGCAGGAAGTTTTGTAGCGAAGATGCATCACAAACAATAACAACGTTATAGAAATTAGGGCTGATAATAATGTTTAAAATACCATCTTAGCAGATTGCAGATCCTCATACCTCTTTCTTTGTTTAATCCTTAATTCTTTGTGTCTGCTTTTCAAACTAAGCTGTGCAATCTGATTGTTTCAATTGCCACTCCTAACATTTTAACAGCACATGTCAAAAAGATCTAAACCAAATTACAATCTCTGTCTGCACAAAGTTTAAAAGCACCCTGAGATTTTCTAGCAGACAGAAACTGTAACAGCAGCATCCAACAATAACATGCATTAATATTTTTTTTTCCTCTAAAAGATACCTCTGTATTCTTTGGTAGTCTGCCTTTGAACATCCAGATGTGCAACCCATTGCTGAAGAGTTTCTCGAAAGTCTGTGATAACTGAAAGCAGCATGCACTGCTAATATGTCAGCTTTTCAAACAGCGTCTGCAGCTGGACAGGGGAATAGTGTGGTAATGAAAGTTACACAATAGAAAGTTTCATAGAAGTACATCATTGATCAGAAACTGGGAAACTGTGGCGTTATGAGTGGTTGTTATCAAAGTGAAAAATAGAACAGCACCTCTAAAACACCTGCTACACTCTGTCTGCGGTAGAGGAATTGCATGGATTTGCAAGTTTAAAATGTATTCTTCTAAAATCAGGAATAACTGCAAAGTGAAAGCAGCAATTTTCAGTTACTCTTGCTCCTGCAACCCTGCTGTGTCAGCAGACTTACTGCATTCAAATATTAAGTGATTTCAATCCTCTGAACTTAATACAAGGCAGCTTACAACAGCCAACTTTATGGAGTTTAGTCAGCTTAAGTCAACTTAAGTTGTTATGGTGCCACATTTCATTAAGATTCTTAGTTTTATTATGAATGCAAGTCACATCTCTGTAGGGATGGGAATTGATAGGATTTTATTAATATCGTCAATTCTTTATTGATTCCCTTATCCATTCTGTCCCATTTTCACTGTTAACAACTCAAATTTTATTCAGTCTTTCTGGCTGTAATAAACAGTTTTGATCACTAAAAATCTTAGACATCAAGAACTTGAGAACATGTGAAATTATACAAAAATTCTCTTTTTTGTTAAAAAAGTAAATTAACAGTTCATGTGCAAAAAGATGCATGCCTTGCATGAAATCAGTATCGCATTTTTCGCATCAATTTTTTAAAAAGCCACACTTTGAACCACTTTAGCCTGTTTTGGTGACCATCAGCTAGGGCTGAACAATTTAGAGAAAATATCTAATTGTAATGATTTTGACTCATATTGCTAATTGGATATGAATTATTGTATCGTAGGGAATGATCATTTTCATATCAGCCTCACATTTAATCAGAAAAATGACCAAAAATGAAGAACGTGGGAATTTTAGTTGACTATTCTAAAAAAAAGGCACTTGAATGATGCATGGTATGTATTGCATAACATTTCTGCTGCAAAAAAAAAAAAGGTTTCAAACCGGTATTTGACAAAAATTTCAGGTTAAAGAAAAATTGCAACTCCTGCAATTTGAAAATTGCAGCAGGCCGTATAATGATTTAATCTACTTTTCAATTAATTGCCCAGCCCTACTGTGCGCCATGTCTACTCCCTAGACTTTTCCGTTCTTGCTCCCTTCCCTGACTGTGTCTTGCGCGGCCATGTTTTTCAAGGCACATGGCCGTAGGCATTGATGAGGGAATTGCTAAGAATAAATGTTAATGATGTCGATGGATTGAACCAATTGGAACCTTGGATCTCAACTTGAACCAGTTCTCAATTCCCATCCCAGCATCTCTGGCACTTTTAAACACCCCAGGACTCAAGAGATTCTTTGGCATGAATGCATTTATTTGAACACAAAAATATGCTGCTGAAACATTCAAATTGGGTGGTAATACAAAGTCCCGCGTTATTTAAAAATAGTCACGTTATCGTTCTAATAATTGCCATGGAAAACAAATCACATGGAGATTACACTGCTTCAGTATGACCCCCGTAAACTTTATATTGTGCCCCTGTAAAAATATATATCACAGGAAAATTTGGCGAAGGTTCAATGGTTTTAAAAATTGGCTACAGCCAAATCCAGAAACAATCAGCCGGATTAATACATGTGTGAAGGAACTCCTGTGACAAACTGTGTAGGACAGCCCTTTAAATAGGTCATTTATTGAACAGTTTTGGCTATCATGACTCTGTCTGCTCTTATATAACATGTTTAATAACACAGGAGAAGAATGTAGATACAGCTGAATTCAACCACCAGTTTATACTGTGGTTTTCCTTTACTTTAAATTGTTATGACAGGCTTTCCAAGCACGAGTAAATGTTGGCTATCACATATCAACATCTGTCTGTACGAGCCCATAAATCTCAGTTTATTCAGGTCATTTCCTGGAGTTGGTCCTGATATTTCTCCCTGTCTGGCCAAAATGCAACAAAGTTTGTTTAAAGGAGAAACAAAACGTGCAATTTCAGATCATCTGGTGTCATTTTATCACAGTGATTATGCTGCTGCCAGAAAAAACTACACAACCAAAGCGGTTGATTCTAAATTAAAGCTTACAATGTTATTAATATCTGTATTTTTTTAGCTACAGCGACCACCCTGTATGTGTGAGGTGGTATTTATTAATTACAGCTAATTATTAGATTTAAAAAGACAAATATATTCAATAACAAAGAGCAGCATGGTTATTATTCATTCTTTTCTTTTTTCCTTCAGTGTTCATACTTACTAAAAGATTTTCTTTGTGTGTAAAACAACAGGAGTCCAGATCGGCAGGGTCCTTATCGCCTCTGTATTTTGAAGTAATTCCCCAGAGAAGAAGTAATCATAATTAGCTAATTAAAGCAGGCTTAAGCGAGGGGCAGAGAGAAAGAGGGGCAAAGTAGATTAGCTCAAATTTGCATGTGTTGACACTGACGGAGGAAGGAAACGTCGACTGTCTAATGTCTATTTATGGAGAGTGATCCATTTTCAAGGGCACGCTTGGAGCCATATGCTGCTTTTAACAGTGTGTCGTTTGAGGTTATTACACTGTCAGGAAATCTGTGCCTCCGATTATTGCTTTCTGCCTGAATAAAAGTGAACATTAACAGAAATGTAGCAGCCTTCAGTGAAAACAAACCACAGAAACACATTTGGAGGCCTCGCTCTGCCAGCGGCTCAGGGTTGGCGTTGAACACGGTCACTGGTAATTACATGAAATCGGAGGGATTGTTCATTGTCCCGGTCTTTGTGATCTGGACGTAGTCCCGGTCTCCTCCTGGCTCGGGTCCAGCTCAGGGTCTTACCACAAACAGCAGAGGGGGGAGGGAGGCCTTAATATGGAAATGGCATTAATTACCAGGACGATACAACAGATGTGACCTTCAGTCTCCACTCAGCAGAAAGACTCAGATCAGGAAATAAACCGCATCAAATGTGGGATCACTTTGGACTGTTTGTCTTTTAAATACCCTTTAATACAGTTTAGCTTCTATTAACAATAGAATGGCTTTGACAGTTTTACAACTCTTGCACTGTAAAGCTTTGTTGAAGCCAAATCTAAGGAACAAGAGGACAGTGGATTTACTGTTTATTTTTCTGAATTTTATGTTTGACATTACATCTCACAGTATAAAACAACATAGGTTACAAACAGTTACTTTATAGTCCATTGTTTTATTGAAGTCACAAAACACATAAGCTTTAAAGTTTTTGTAACCTCAAAGCCCTGTGGGGTGAAGTTTTTTGGTTTTGTTTCTTTTTCCCACTTAAGGGGATATTAAATGCCTGCTTTGCACAATATTTATGTCATGTTTTGTTGTCATTTAACTTTTTTACCATTGCAAAATAGGGTTTGTCATGATCTCTTGTGTTTGAATACTTTTTCATAGTGTATACTGCATACCAGTGGTACTCAACCTCGCCCCATCTTTTCTATCTATCTTTTCCCTATCTAATCTTTTTGCACGAGCCACAATTTGTCCCACCTTGCTTACTTCCATTGCATTTATTTTTGTGTTTTTGCTCTTTAGAATATAGATCAGCAGTTTATAAAACTCAAGACCCAATCAGTAAACTTACTGGAACGATGCAACAGTGGATATATCTCTCTCTCTGTCTTTCTTGCTCCCTCTGGCTCTCTCATATTGCTGGCATTGGGCCAAAACTTCTTATCTCTAAAACCAAAACTTTTCAGTGCATGGGGAAAAAATGTATTTTTCACCAATAGCATAGCAATAGTGACCAATAGCACTGATTTATGAAACAAATTTCAAATGAAAAATGAAGATACCAGATTTTGGCCTAATGCCAGCAATATTTAGCTTACATGTAATGGCAATGGCTGGTAATTTTACTGAGGTCAGCCGCTTGTGTATTATCATAGGTGGGAAACAGAGTGATTGATGTGACTTGTACTTAATCATTTTTACTGACAATGCTCCCTTTATCATTTTGAATATTTTTGAAGCTCTTTTAGACTTAAAGAGCCACAACTTGTCACAAAAGAGCCACGGGTTGAGTACCACTGCTGTAAACCAGTTCAGTCACTGATTTTTGAATATCAGGGTCAATACAGATACTGATATTTAAGATACGTTACAGCTGAATACTCATACCAATGCTAAGGTTTTTTTCATCACTTCTTTTGATGTCAGACTCTTCAACTGCCAATATTTTCCCTCATTTGACCACAAAAAGGCATCAGCGTTGGTTTCTGCCTAAACTCTTGCCTAATTCAGCAATTTGTTGTACCAAATGCTGCAGCAGGGCTGATATCACTAATACCAGTGTTGAATCGATGCGTTCATGCATCCCTTATTCAGTCTCCTTTTTTAAATGATCAGTCGTGTCAGAGGTAAAGAAGATTAAAAGAATCAACAAGACATGGGTGCCACTTTAAGCTCAGTTTGTGGAGCAGGTGCTCATATACTGAGGCTACAGTCCTCGAGCCAAAGTTTCAAATTCTAATCCTGGTACATGAAGCATGTCTTTTCCTATTCTGACTCCACATATTTCCCATCTCTCTTCAGCTGTAATAAAGTCAATGCCTAAGAAATACTTCTGAAAGGGACTTAGATGCCTTTGCACACTGAATCTTTTTTCTGCAAATTTTTTTTTTTTGGAATGGGTTCAGTTTTTGTTTTTAAGCATCTGTCCAAGTCATTTAATTGGTGATTGATTATTCAGCAGTACTGTGGCTCCCTTCCTAATCCCTCACTTGCCTGCTAGCCCCTTACCCAGCACTGAAACCTCACTTAAAACACTGTGATTTGGCCATATACTATGTGGTGATGAACCTTAAAGCATAACTGAATTGTAAAGTTGCGCTCCATCTCTCCAAATTGGCACAGCGCTTTGACTCACAAGCTTGTGCCATATGACGCTCTCAGTCAGGATGGATGGACCCGCTGGTTTTTGAAGGAGTGAAAGAGCCACAGAATCATCTTCGCTGCTTTTTTCTCTTTTCAGGACAATCCCCCTTTAAAAAAAAAAAAAGGAAAAACATTTTACATTTTTCACAGTGAATAATAATAAATGCATCAGACTGAGTGGGCAAGGTCTTAGTATTTGACGTTTTTTATGTGATTAAAGACCTGAAAAACGCACCTGAAAGTAACAGACTTATTGTGCAAAGACTTAAAGATCGGTACATACTGCTTTTTGTCAGTAGCATGTATTTGTTCACTTGTACAATCAAGGCACTGTGCCTATACTTATCTTTTTTTCTTTTTTTTGTATTGTGTTGCAGTGCTGTTTAAATGTTACTATATATAGGATGCACAAATGGATCATGTCAGTTGAAGTCTGGTATCTGGTCCACCTGACCTCTGACACAAAGAGGAGGAGAAACCACATGTTGGAGAAACTCTGATCTGTTTTATGGTCAAACATTAGTGCAGATGTTTCCTTTGTGGATTTGTTGCACCAAAAGAAGAGATGAAAAAAAAAATGGTATTGATAAATGCATTCAGCTAAGTTGTTATTTTAGATATCAGTACATAATTGATGAATCTCGCCTAATTAGTATTGCATTAGAGTGCAAAATTCTGATATCATGATTTGTGAAAAAATCTAAAATCTGAAATTAGCTTTTAGCGTAATCCAAGGAGGAAATCATCCCCAAAACAACCTTAAATTTATTCATGTGTGACATTAATGCAACAGAAAGTGCCACTAAAAACTAGTCACCTTCCTCCTCTTAGAATGGAAATATTTCTCAAAAGGAAAAAGACATCCAGACTGAACATGACTCAGATGCAACAGAGCACCAAGCACAGAAAACCACCTGGGTGTCTAAAACTAGTCAGTATGAGCCTACATGGATCATTTATGAACAGTCAGGATGAAGGCTATGAATAGTTTTAGTGTTGAAGAGTTGATTTCATTGTCTGGTTTTCCTGAACTCTCCCTCACTAGATTAAACTGTTCCAGCACTATGTGTGCTTCAATAACTCGTCTCCCAGCAGTGGGTAATCTAATCTTCTCATCAAAAATTTGGAAGATAATCTAAATCCTCTAAAATAGCCTCAAACTAAAACCCCTGAAACCTCCACGGCCTCAGCATTCCCCAAATCTCCATCATTAACTTGTCAGAAAGCAGCGTTTACCGCCTGAGCTGCTCCTACCCCCAAATCTGTCTCGGCCCGCTGGCACTTTGATCACCAGGCTGTCGATTCCAACGAGCTGCCCTGATTAACATATTAACACATCTTCTGTTTTAATCTTTCAGTGCTGGTCCCAAAGGAGACAACATCTACGAGTGGAGGTCGACCATCCTGGGACCTCCCGGCTCCGTGTATGAGGGGGGAGTCTTCTTCCTGGACATCGCCTTCACACCAGACTACCCTTTTAAGCCCCCCAAGGTTGGTGGCTTTTAGACATAAATGTTAACATATTTACAGGCAGTTTGGCTGCTTAAGGCCTGGAAAAGTATGGACAATACTCTGGAAATTTGAAAGGATTGGACAGGATGTGTTCAGAGATTTTATTGTGTGTCTAAACACACTTTACAACCACAGATTTTCTCCTTTTATACACATAAAGTTTTTGTGTAGAATTATCTGCAGTCACATATGACCATCTGGACTGTCATAATCAGCAGACACAGAGCTACATTAGCATTCAGTCAGGTCTCTGTCCACCTGGTGATTTACCCCATTCTCTTCAAACTCTCCTCTTACTTCCTGTGCAAAAAATCTGGCTCTTTAGCTGCTTAATGCTCCACTGTGTTCACCAGCTGGTCACTATTTTTGTCTGCTGCTGTTTCCATGCTGGGCAGGCGGTGTACACTCAGTTTATCCAAACTTTCTCACTGAAAACAGCTGCCTGCTGTGGGAGAAAATGAGCCTGATGAGAGCAGCGAAAGGGAACTGAAATGGTCTAATGAAGGCCAGAATATCAAGACAATGTGATGAAAGATGCTGGAATTTTCTGGAGAGCTGATTTTTGAGATAACTTGAGTGTCTAGAGTCAGTTATGATCCATTTGTATGGATAAGAATAAACATGATGGTTGCTTTCACTTAGATTTTTGTTTCTTTTGTTGAAATTATTGCAAAATTGTTTCACAGAGGTGTAACTTAAAGTACAAAAGTGACATATCAGAGTAGCGCAGTCTGTCTGTTTAATAGAGCTGCATGATATCTGCCTAAAGGCTAATTATGATTATTTCAATTAATATTGAGATCATGATTACAGTGCCTATAAAGAGTATTCAACCCTTGGATGTTTTACCCTTTCAGTGATTTTGTAAACAATCATGCACCATATAACTTGAATTTTTTAACAAAGAAAAAAAGAAAAAAAAAACTCATATCAAAGTGAAAACAGATTTAAAAAAAGTATTAAAAATTATGTAATATAAAATAAGTGAAGGCATACATATTCACCCCTTCATGTCAATATTTACTAGTCACCTTTGGCTGCAATAACAGCACTGAGTCTGTGTGGATAGGTCTCAATCAGGCTTGCACATCTGGACTCTGTTACTCCATTCTTCTTTGCAAAACTGCTAAAGCTCTGCTAGATTGTACAGGGATCAGGCCTGAGCAGCCCTTTTCAAGTCTGGTCACAAATCCTCTACTCGATTGAGGTCTGGGCTTTGCTCTGCCACTCCAGAACATTCACCTTGTCGTCTTTAAACCATTTCTCTGTAGCATTCACCACCGTGGTGCCTCACAGTGGGTTGGTGTGTTTGTGGTGATGTATTGTGTTTGGTGTCTGCCAAACATAGTGTCTTGTCTGATGGTCAAAAAGCACCATTTTCATCAGACCAAGGAACTTTCTTCCACTTGCCTTTTGTTGAACTCTAGTGGAGATTTAATAAGTATTCTTCAACAGTGGCGTTCTCTTTGCCACTCTCCCATAGACCTTTGACTGTTGAAGAACACTGGCAACAGCTGTTGTATGCAGAATCTCTCTAATCTCAGCAAAGTAGTCATAGGTGTCTTGTTGGCCTCTCTCTTTAGTCTCCTTCTTGCGTGCTCGCTCAATTTGTGAGCACGGCCTGATTTACAGGAGCCATATTCCTTCCATTTCTTGATGATGGATTTAACTGAACTCCAGGGGATGTTCAGTACCTTGGAAATATTTTTGTATCCATCCCCTTATACTTTTTAATAACCTTTTCTCTAAGTTGTTTGGAGTGTTCTTTTGTCTTCATGGTGTGATGGTAGCCAGGGATACTGATTAATTAATTGACACAGGTGTCTTTATACTTAATTCACATGAGACACATTCACTGCATTCAGGTGATCCCCATTTCACTAGTTGTGAGACTTCTAACACCCATTGACTGGACCTCTGTTGAGTTAGGTCAGTCACTTTAAAGAGGGTGAATATTTATGCAGTCACTCGATGAATAAAATCAATAAAAGGGTAAAACATCCAGTGGGGTTTAAACTTCATATAGGCCTGCACTGACACATTTTGCCCTAACTGTCCCTTCAAAACAGCCCCATCAATCAGCCTTTTGTTACACAATGTCCATATTCAAGCAGAGTGAATGTAAAAGAAAAAAGCTCTAATGTTCAATAGTCATCTTCATCTTTAGATAGCTTATACTATTTGAGCTTAAGAAGAAAGCTTCCAGGTTAAGGTATATAATTAAGTCAAGAGGCTCTCTCAGCAAACTCTATGCAGTGGTTTTATTAGTGTCATTGACTTTCTTTCCATGTTTACTTAGTACGCATAAAGATGTTGAATATGAATACAGGAGCTGTGATTCTCAGCATGTGAAGTGCTCTGATTTCTGTGTGTAGCACATTTGTAGTCTGAACAGCAGGCTTTGTGTAAAACAGGTAGAACAGTCTGTGAGAAACGACAAGCAGGAGGAACCTTATCCAAGCTGATGACACACTAGCTCCCATCAGTGGTGATCTAATAATGATTTATTGATCACTGTAAACAGATATCTGCATAAAAGTGAAGCCATCCATTATGTATCAAACATTTAAATGTGAGGCACAAGTCTGCTCCATGCAGTGTTGTCAAAGCCAATCAGTGTCAAGATTCCCTCAGTACCTAAAACTCATCAGATACGATCAAGCCAGATTCAGTTCAGAAACATAAAATCATTTCTCTTCTTGGTTTTACTTTAACAGGGTTCCTGTGGATCATTGAAAAGTCATAAAACTGGACATTTGAAAGTGAAGGCCTCAAAAAGTTTTAAAAGTCTTA
This sequence comes from Cheilinus undulatus, assembly GCF_018320785.1. Taxonomy (NCBI): domain Eukaryota; kingdom Metazoa; phylum Chordata; class Actinopteri; order Labriformes; family Labridae; genus Cheilinus; species Cheilinus undulatus. Next base: position 44,692,889 of record NC_054872.1, read on the forward strand.
ATATTACCAGTGAGCTACATTGATTAAGACATGTCTTCATCTAGTCTTTGTTCTCTGGGTAACCCTTTATGATTTTTCATCATTCTTTTTGCATAAATGCTCATTCATGTTACAGTTAAAGGCAGTAACAGCAGTGCTGCCAGTTCATAACCTGTCAGTGTCAGTCCAGACTTGGAGAGAAGCCTTCAGTGTTAGAGATAATAGAGAAATAATTGAAGAAAAGAGGAAGACATGAATTCAGCCATAAAGAGAGAACTCATCGTTGTTGAAGGCCGTCCAAGAAAACAGCTGAGAAACGGTGTCAACAATATGGTGGCAGAGTGAGCAATAAAAAAGTCCTCTATCCATATGTACTATCCCCATATGTTAAGATAGCTACACCAATGACAGTGTGTACTGAATAGAGTAAAATTAGTTCAAAAGCAATTAATCCCTAGAAGCAGAGTTTGAATATGCTATAAAGGAGGAGGCTGGGGTGGAGGAGGTTAAGCTTTGGCAGCAGCAGCAGTGTGGTTCATCAGCATTAATGCAGGCAGGGATTATTGAGATATATTTCAAATTTAAATACACCGCTGTGTTGAGGGAAAGAGCTGTGATTGGCTGCGGGAGCTAGGAGGCGGTAATTGGGATGGCTATCTTTAATTTAAGAACTGTAAAATATGTCATCTTAATGTAAATAAACCCTTATGCTGCCCAACTGCACACCTTTTTTATCATTTTAATTTCAATATCTTTTCACTCCTCCTCATTATTGCTGTGTTATATTATGTGGACATGTATGTTTTCGTTTAATATTTAATTTTTGATGTTTGTATTACAAAGAGAGCAAAGTTAACTGTTGTTTGTGCAGCTGTAAAGCTGTAAAGATGGGAGACCTACTCCAGATCAAAATCAAAGGAGAGTTATGGGGAAATAAATCTTCTGTTCAACATAATTCCCATAAAATAGCCAGTTTTAGTGGATAAGTTTGGGTGATTATTACTCGGCTTCTTATGCAGAACCATATCGCAGCCCCGCAGCAAATGTTTCTTGGGTACTAGGAGTTCTTAGAGGTATTTTTGCTGATGCATGATGAGGACCGTGACATGCAAAAAAAAGCTTTTTTTTTGGTTGATGAAACTATGATAACAAGCTGTCAGAGCATGCTGTGTTGATGTTTTTGTGGTTTGAGTCGAGCATCAGCGCTGCAGCTCTGTGACTGCTCTTTTCAGCTTGGTCTGCACTTTTTCACTCCTTTGTTTGTGAAGAATCGTTAAGTTTTGACCCTTTATGTTCACAGCGTCTTAAGAATCCTCTCTTGTCTTACATTGTGCCGTCTGCAGAGGACACTGAGGACGCCGAGTGGATTTAATCATTGAACACAGACACCGTCTGATGATCCTCCTTTAGGTTGCAGTGCACCCCATTACCCTTTCACTTGGCCTTCATTTCCCTCCTCTCTCTCTCTCTCTGTCTCTGTTATGCTCACCCCTCCTATGCTCTCTTGCCCTCTTCTCCCCTTCTTCCTTGCTCTTTGTGCCGTGTAACCACCAGCTCTGTGTTTGACAGCAGACTCAAACAAATCCACAGGCCCCGGCCCAGCTCTGTGTAGCCAGAGGGACTTGAGTGTTTCCGCCCCCTCCGATACCTCCCTACTCCTCTGACACACTGTGATGTGCAGCCAAACCCCCTCTGCACACGCATTCACCAAACCGTTGGCCCTGTAGCTCCCCTCTCAATAGAAACGCCCCAGTGCATCTCAGACCTCAGGCCTGGGATTTTTGGACCAGAACCTGACTCTATTTCAAGACTCTGAAGGAGAAACAAGAGCAGACAAGCTCACAAGGTGGATGTGTTTCTGCAGAGGCTCAGAGGTTATTTATAACGTCCTGCCCTGTGTGATTTTTGGGAATGCCAAGGCTCATTAGAGGTTTCCTCTGAGGGGCTGGGGTCAGCAGGGCCAGATGTTGCTGATTGGTCCTGACAATGACACCAGTGTTTGCCCCGCTGCTCCAAACAGATGTCAAGCTCACGGCCAAGCTGAGACAGACCGCAGCAACAAAGATTTGATGGTAATTTGAATGTTTGCATGATTAGGATGGTTCAAATGAAGGTAACTTTTCATGGACCATTTTATTAAATGCAGTTAGAGAAAGAGGGATAAATCTGTAAAAGCATAGACAAAGAATCAGTGCAAGGCTCAGGTCAGGTTAATTTATCCAGATGATTAGCAGGGTGGTCTTAAAGCCAAAGAACTAATGATGAAGAGGGAAACTCTAGAGCTACCTTTGGCTAAGTCACACCCTGTAGAGACAATTCATTAGATTTATATCTCTTTTGGCCTTTTTGATACCAAGTGGTAATCTTTTATACACACCTCAGTGCACAATGGTTGGATATCTGACAGCACAACTTGCACAAAGAGGTGGTCTGTGATGCTTTAATCAGGATTAGATTGGTTGTGTAAATGAAATGCATACTGGCATGCATTTAAAGGGACATTTTTTAAGCTGGAGTATATGAGGTACTTGGCAGTAGTAATGGCATTAGCCACCAGGGATTTCAGTCTGCTTTGCCTCTTGATGGAGAGAGAGCTGGGGGCACCTCAGAAATTTCAGAATTGTCCTTTTTTCAATCACACAAATATTAGAATTCCTAACATCCCTCGTAAAGTGTTTGGTTGAGCTAGTATGCACAACACATGCAAGTGTATTTGGTAAGAATAGTACTACTGGTGCCTCGTCTTTGGCCAGGACAAAAAACTCTATGCACAGCAATCAGCTCAGTTTTAGGCATTTTTGGTCCAAAAATTGAGGCTGAAGTAAGGCTTAGTTGTGGCGAGTAAGCCAAGGAGGATTAACACAACCCTGGTAGTGCTCTGGATGTCCTTGCACATTATCAGGGGAATGGGAAAATGATCTTTTGATAAAAAAGACAAAGTCCACACCTTTAGGGAGGAGTAAGGGGTGGATATTGCAAGTTAGCATGGCCTAGGGCAGTGTTTCCCAACCATTTTTCCTTGGCACACCCCCTACATGTACCTAAGAAAAGCAGAGCAGATCTTTGTTTTACTTAATATAAATATTTTGTAGTAATTCTTTGTTTCTTACCATCTTAATGAGAATATCATACACAACACCTAGTAGTCGTCTCTTTTTTGTCCTCTTTGATTAAAGTTTACCCTATTCTGTAGATTTTTTTTCATTATTGAATATTGTCATGAAGTGTCATTTGGTCAGTTGTGTCACCTTTAATGCAAAGTTGACATTGTTTCCCTTTTTGCTTCTTTACAGTGAGGTAGGCTGTAGCCAGCTGTCTTAGCCTAGCATAGGGGTGTCAAACTCAATCACAGCAGGGGCCGGATTCTGAGCTTGGGTCTAATCTGAGGGCTGAACAATTTCGAGTCTAAATAACTAAATAAATTTAACAGGGTGGATATTTAACCATAAAATGTCACCCTTATATTTACCAGCAATGAATTATGGGGGTAAAAAAACTTGGCACTGATTAAATGATTTTGTGATTAAAAGGTCAACATTAATAGGTTAAAAACTCAAAATCTGAGATAAAAAAAAATCAAAATTAGAGGTTTTAAAGGTAAAATATGAGATAGTAAACTGAAACCATAAATTTTAAAATCACAAAATTCAAAATCATGATTTTTAATAGTCAAAATATGAGAAAACATCGAAATCATAAGTTTAATATGTCAAAATATGAGATATAATTTCAAATGAATGAGTTTTAAAAGTTGAAATATGAAATAAAATTTTAAATTGTGAGTTTTAAAGGTAAAAAAATGAGATAAAATTCAAAGTTAGGAGTTGAAAAAGGTCAAAACATGAGATAAGAGTCAAAACCATGATTTTAAAAGGTCAAAAAACTGAGATACAATAAAAAATCATGAGTTTTTAAGTTAAAAAAAAATGAGACAAAAGTCAAAGTTAGGAGTTGAAAAGGTCAAAACATGAGACAAAGTCAAAATTATGACTTTAAAAGGTCAAAATAGGAGTTAAAATTTAAAAACCACAACTTTTAGTCATAGCTGTGAGATACAAAATTTAAAATATAGAGAAAACACAACTTTCTTTCCCACCTTCCTGACTTTTTATCAAATTATTTTTACAGTTTTCTTTTTCTAATTTTTTTTATAAATCATTCAGGTCAAGTTCACATTTTTATACTAGAGGAAATCTGCAGACCTCATCCTTGTGGACCAGTTACAATAAAAATATCATATGATCTGGTGGGCCAGGTATAAATGCACCACGGGCTGGATTTGGCCCCTGGGCCTTGAGTTTGACACCCCTGGGCCAGCATAAAGACAGGAAACAATAGGGGAGGATGGAGTAAGATCCAGTTTTTACTGATGTGACTCTCTAGAAAGGAAAAAAGCTGCAGGTTAATCAGACAGAGTGCAAGGTACACTGAAATCTTCCACTCTACTTTTGGGATGTCCAGTATTATAGTGGTGTGTGTGTAGAAGTGGGTTTGTTTTTAATTTATTTAATTAAAGGTGGCATAACTGACTGAATGACACTTAATGCCAACATTTATTGTTGTTCAGGTGGCATGATTCTGTGTACCCCTTCAAATGAAGTGTTAACGATGTGACTTGTGTGTAAAAAGTGCTTAAATTGGTCAGATGACTAGAATAGCAAGTCTATGTCTGCATGTGTGTGTTTCAGCCTCTATGCATATATTTTCAATAACAAGGAATCAAAATTTAACTTATCCTTCAGGGATTAATAAAGTATATCTTCATCTTCTATTATTATCAGAATATAAAATAGTTCAATTAAAATATTGGAATGGAAAGCTTGGGGCCTAGTCAGTTTCACTGAGGAAATCCAAAAAAGACTCTTTCACCCAGAGTTTTAAAGTTTTTTTCTCTCTAAAAAGCAGATGTCTGTCTGATGCAGGTACAGAATTTCTAATGAAAGCATTCAAGGCCTTCATTTGGGATACCATGCAATAACCCCACCCTTACTCCCACCCCACTCCAAAACTATGTAAGATTTGTTTTTTTGTTTTGTGCTGGAAAAGTTTAACGCAGTGATTTTGTTTTAAGGCAGTGTACCACAGCTTCAGATTTGCTCTCTGTGAGGAATAAATCCTGTTCACTTCCCTCCACTTTAAAAACACTGTCACTGCCATGATGAGGTTTCTGAAAATGTTGTGCCATGGGAAAATTCATTAACACTTGTTTGCTGGAGTCCAATAATCCAAGTGTCAACCAAGCTGTTATTGTTTGTTGTGGTGCTTTGTTTCTACCCCATACTGCCCTCTGTTGGTCAGTGTCGTGAACTTGGATACCATGAGAATGTACCGAGTGTTGTACTGAACACATGGAGCAACATCAAACAAACAGAATAATAAATATATGGATCCCTGACTGCAGTAAAATTGTGTATTTTTCAGCTGCACGCACATCAGGCAGCAGTGACAAATGCAGTTAAATGTCCCTCAGAGGAGCAGTAAAGAGAGCCCATTACAGCGCTACTGATGCTGATACATCAGCTTTAATGTGAATAAAAGAGAAGAAGGAGGTGAAAGGCCCACAGCAGCTTTTAACTGTCCTACATGTCTCACTTTCAGTTATAAAAAGCTTCTTAAACTGGCATAATACGCCGCAAATTATCCTTATTTGAAGGTTTTAAAGTCACTCCTTTCACATATTTAATGCGGTCTTTATTTTTACCTCAGCTGCTGCTAATGTGCTTCTCATTAAGGTTGTTTTGTTGTTGAATATTTAATTTTCTCTGCATGTTTTCTGTGGTTGTATATTTCTTAGAACAGCTTCCTAATTAGGTTATCCTAAAGGCCCAAATGGGTGAAGATTATCAAGGCAAGGGCCAAAACATTCACAAATTTTTCCACATCACGACATTCAAGTCATTCTATGAGTGAATATGATTCGTTTATTTGACAACAAAGATACTTTCTTATATTGAAGTTGCATCATTACTGCATTTTTTTCTTTTTAATTGTTATTATTAGATTTATTTTTGGCTGTTTTGCCTTTGTTTTAGAAATAGGACAGTGGCAGAGGCTGGACTTGAACCTGGGAAGCATGACCTGTCCATAAGGCTGTCTGCACCCCATATTTTTTCTTTATAGAAAGGGACATTTGTGAGGTTTAATCCTCCAGTTTATGTGTATATTTGTCATTTGTGCATAAAGAGAAAACATGAATAGAAATGCTGCAATTTCTGAAAAGACTTAACACAAAAGTTTTTTACTTTTGGTGGAAAAGTTTTGAAATTTAACTTTTTGCATTTGGAAACACATGAAGTAAATAAATGATGACATCTCAGGAGATCATGCTTTCGTTAGCACCCAAAGCTGTCACTAGAGCTCTTCCAAGAACATATAGGTTAAGAAAACGCTGTTCAAAATTCTCCATTACTGCAGAAGAAGTGGTCTGTTTTTCAGCCAATGGATCTTTATTTTGAAATGAGAACCCAGCTGTTGTGAAAAAAGAATGTCACAGCCCCAGAAATAGGTTTTTTGATAAAGTAGTGGTGATGATATTAGATTAACTAAATTAGAAAAATCTTGTGATTTGGTTTTTATCAAACAACACAGAAGAAGCAGCATGACATGCCTCAGGTCAGCGAACATTGCAGGGCTGAAAATGTAATTATTACACATGCATAAATCACTGCAGTTATAAAACAACATATAGTCCAGCCCTACAAGGTATGATTACATTTCAGAAAGCAGGATATAGTTGGCACAATAACCTTGCAAAGCATATCTGACAGACTGTCATCAGACAGATCAATCTTGCCGCGTGGATTTGATTGCAGGGTTTGATTGCACAGTGAACCGTTAGCAAAGGCTGCCTACAACGTAGTATTTAGCCCAGAGGTAGTTGTAGTATGGCGACAGTTGTATCAGAACTGGACCCCATTTCTTCATTAAATAAAAAGCAAAGAGCCACACTGAAAGCTCATCGTTAATGAAAAGATTTTATCGCTTGTGATCACTGCAGGTGGGGTTGAGTTCTACTGTTGGTGTATACGACTGCTGCCGCAGTAGCAATAAGCTTGTGTGGCTGTAGAAAAGCAGCACTTCGATCAGACCTCCACCATATTTCTTTATCAAAACAAGAGCAAAGGGCAACGCCAGAAGCTTCTCTTGGCGGAGAAGTTGCTTTTGCACATCTCCTGTTAGATTTTAGTCAACGACAAACTTCACCTTTCAAACGCTAGCCTGTAGAGCTTGGGTTCCATCACAGTTGTGCATGCACGACTACCTCATTTTTCCTTCTTTGTTTTTTTGTTGTTATTGTTTGAAAGTCCTGCCCTCCCAGATGAACGGGAAATATATCTGTGCAATGGATATGAAACAGTCTGCCAGGTTAGGTACCAGCAGATACTAGCTAATAAGAGGTATCATCAGCTATGAAAACAAATGCTCATTCTTGTTCTTTAGATTTAAATTGTGTCTTAAGGACTGAAGTTTTATGTCTGAACTACATTCATATAGTATTGGTGTTGGTTAAAATGAATTTGTAAACATTGACATATCGGCAATAATCCAATATCATGCATCCCTAGTAACATCCCTTCATAACTGCTTAGAAACAGATGCTGGAGTTTCATAATCTGACATTGTGAGGATATAACAGAAAAATACTTTGTGATCTGCTCTTAGCACCAGAATCACCGATATAGAGTTCTTTTTCCTGGCATTTCACTCACAAGAACATTTTAATTTTTAACTTAATGAATTAATAATATTCTAAGCCTAATTATGAGGCACTTTTATACAGTTGGAGAAGCTCACAGTCCTTCAACATCAGGGAAACAATAAAGGGATAAATCAAAAACAGGCATTGTCAAAGAAGTGCTAATAAAACACAAGTGAGATGAACAAGCACAGCAGGAGATAGTAAAAAATGTTCAATCTCAGAATAAAGCAGTATCTAAAAGATGTAAAAACACTAAGTATTGGTGTTTGTGTGTCCACAGGTCACGTTTCGTACGAGGATCTATCACTGCAACATCAACAGTCAGGGGGTGATCTGTCTGGATATCCTGAAGGACAACTGGAGCCCCGCCCTCACCATCTCCAAGGTGCTGCTGTCCATCTGCTCCCTGCTCACAGACTGTAACCCAGGTAAGACCCCCAATTGAATGCATAGACGTTTTACAAGTGCTAGTTTGAAGAATTAGAGTAAGGCGCATTGGTGCTGGAGAGACACACAGTACTGTTTTTATCCTCCTTATTAACTGTCATTGATCTTTCCATTCTTTGTTTATTTTTACTGAAGGCTGAATATCAAACTGACACCCAGTCAACATGAATGTTTCCAGACTATTTATGTTGTATTAAGTAAGCCATGACCAATTCAAACCTCCATTGTTTTCCAAGGCCGTCTAACGCTGACAGATCTTTGGCACAGTCGGAGGCCAGAAGCTGTAAATAATAAAGCCACATTTTCACAGCACAGAGGAGCGAGTGAGCTGCTTATAGATGAGATTCACAGCGGGCGTTCTGTGAAACATTTATTCATCATGTAAGATACTACAGGAATAAAACAAGATGGGATTTTTGCTCCATCTTTTTAAGTTCAACAAAATACAGAGGGTGAAAGAAGAACGAGTGCAGGCTGGAAAATGAGAACAGAAAGAAGGAAAACCCAGGACCTTGTGAGGTAATAACTGGGTCAGTGGTTCAACTTTGAAGATATGAAAATAGCATTTTGGTTCTGTCTTACCAAGAAACAACCTCTGGTGATGAAAAATAAAGCTCCAGTTCCTCAAGTGTCCACTGCTGAAAAAGCCAAGGAGTCTCCGTTAGGTCCAATACAACCTTGGCACCCACTGGCAGTCAAAGTCTGTCATTGTCTGATAGACCGCATGTACCTCTGGGAATGGCCTGGAATTTCTCTGTAATTCTGGTGAAGCCAGGGGTTAGCCTTAAACTACTTCAAGGCAAGATTTTTTTTCCAAGATTTTCCATGTGCCATTTATGTCTGTAACATTTTTACTTATGTCTTTATCGAACACATCCTTGAGTTGTGCTGTTCACCTTTGGAGTGTCAGTTCAACGGTAGACAGCTGCTGAACTCCACAGGAGTTTAGCAAGAAGTGTTTGATAAATGGGGCTTAGCCCAAACTTAGGAGGGTCCAGGGGTCGTTTTTGCTCATCAGGCAGTAATACGCACTATTTTCAAGCTATCTTAATTTAAAAACTAGGATTTTAAACACCAAACAATTCTATGTACTATTTGGGAAAAAATGATGCAGTTCCATCTTTAAGAAACACGTCCTTTTCTGCCAACATTATTTATTTAAATGCTGTTGTGCCATAAAGCCATAGTACATTGTATTATAGATCAATAGTTTTTCCTTCTTCTGTCTTTATACATACAGAAACTGTCTGTTATTTCTTTTTTTTAACATATATGGAATGAATTTAGTGAAAATGTTAAAAGTGGCACTATTCATTTTTAAAAAGAGCAGAAAAACCTAAATGTAGGGTTCTAGATTTACATATACTTTTAAAATACAGAAAATATCAAAAGAATGTTTTATATTGCTGTACGTCTTCGAGGTCAAATAAAAAAGGTTGATTTTATTTAGTTTGTCTACAAGAATGAAATATCCATGCCCATTTGTTATTGATGATTGAAAAATACTTTCACCAACTGAAAAGATTCAGGGCTTTTGAGAAAATATTCAGGGCTGAAACCCCCCTTACTCCACCTATGGACATCACACTTAAACTCAGTGGTGTGAGCCTAAAAAAGAAACTTAATTCAGTGTGATCTACTCACAATCAAGTGAAACAAAGTTTAAAGTAATAACCTCATGATTCAGATTTGTTAAAAGTCAAGCTTCATCTAGCCTGTCCTCAAGGGGAGATAAACACAACTTTATTTTGTAATCTTAGGGATTAGATCGATGGGCTTCACAGTGGTGCAGGGGTCTGGTCAGGGCCTTTCTGTGCGGAGTTTGCGTGTTCTTCCTGTGCATGTGTGGGCTCTCTTCGGGGTTCTCCAGCTTCCTCCACCACCAAAAACATGCTCATTGGGTTAATTGGTGACTCTAAATTGCCCGTAGGTGTGATTGTAAGCATACCTGGTTGTCTGTCTCTTTATGTCAGCCCTGTGATTGACTGGCGACCAGTCCAGAGTGTTCCCTGTCTCTCGCCCAATGACAACTGGGATAGACTCCAGCCCCCTGTGACCCCCAACATGATAAGTGGTCTAGAAATGGATGGATGGATAAGATCGATGACATCTTACGTGTTTTAGTAAGGGAATCTAAACACTGTTAAGCTTGTCAAGCTGATTGGTTGTCCATGTTTAAATGGTTGATTCATAATGGATTTTTAGCTCTATTTTCATGCAGATATCTGTGTACAGAGACTTGTTAAATTTCTACTGGTCAGAACTGGTGTGTCAGTAGTGTGGGTAAGGCTCTGCGGGGTTGTTTTCTTCCAAATGGCGTATTTTACCTTTATACCAGAAAGTCGCTGACATGTGATTGGTCAGTGCATCTTGGACTACAAATCAGCACACTAAACATGCTGAAAATCCTGACTGAGATCAGATTTGGTAACTATTACTCATCTCATAAGATATTCATGAATGTGCATAGTTAGTGGGATGGCTGATCTGATCTGTGGGTGTGTTATAGTTGTTTGCCAAGAGGCTCAACACCTGCTGCAGCTCCAGTTCTTCTAATCTTCTTCATCTTTTTCTCTTATTTCTAAATTGACCACAAGTTAAGATGCAGGATACGACAGCCACTATTGTTCTAGTTTAAACTGCCTCTTTAGGAACCAGTGCATGTCATGACTGAGACTACACCCATCAATCAGACTTTATATGTACAGCCCCAGTTCATAGCCAGTGATGTCTCAAAGACACTTTAGAAGGAGGGCAGGTCTAGGCCATACTCTCTGGTACATGATTTATAAAGTAAGACCCAACATAATCACTATAAGCTCAGTATGAAAGGCTAGCTCATACCGCACAAATTCAGCCAGATTTTGGCACCACTGCATTTTTGAAGCTCAGCGTCAAACATCGAGCCTGATTGTGAGCATCAGGAATGAAAGACGCCCAGCAAGACTAGCATGTCCGAGTTTTTCTCGCATTGTCATTTAGTTTGACAATCTAACCTGGCATGTATCCTGACAATTACCAATAGGAGAGCATTTACTACTTATCTATGTAACATCATTTACCAGAGTGACTTTCAATAAGTCCCTGCTCTTTGTCCCTTCTGGATTTTTGTGTACACACAGTGATTTTCCTGACATTTCATCACAGTCAAACCTCATGTTACATTTGAAGGAGAGCCGGTCCAGAGCTCCTCTCGATGCATCAGTAGGAGTCCATAATTGTCTCTTTTTTTTTTTTTTTTTTTTGTTTCCTTTTTGTCAGAGCAAAAGCCGGCTAGAATCACACAGAGCGCTTCTGTTGTAGCTATGATTCACTCTCTTTGACCACCAACCCCCCCCCCATGAGGCTGTTGGCCAAAATGGGACCAGAGTTTTGTTCCATAGTCTGACATGGTGCGGTCATGAAAGACCAAAAACACTGTGTAGTCTGAGCTGACCTTAAGCAACATCTAGCATAGTTACAGTGTGAGGAAAAACTTCACTTTTCCGGGCATAAACCTTGACAGAACCAGACTCATGTTGAACAGCAGTCTGTCAAAACACTAAGATATTGTATCCATGTCCAAATCCTCATGATCCTGCCTATGTATATGTCTTAAATCTACCAATAGTAAGTAAAAACCCTTCGTTTTGGGCCTTCAGTTTCATTTTCAAGTTTCTGAACTTCATTGAAAAACAGTCTTGGGGCTTTTTTTATTATTATTCTTGAAATCAAGTTTTTAAAGCACCAAACCTGGGGGGACAGAGCTTTCTCCATAACTCCCTCCCTCTGGAACTCATTCCTAAAACATATCCAAGACTGCACAGACTTTTCTACATTCACATCACTGCTCAAGACTCACCTTTTTGAATTAACTTTTAATGTGGGATTCTGCTGTTGTTTTGTCAATTTTTGTTGTTTGTCTGCATGCTTGTTTGTCTTGTTGCCTTTACACGTGTGTTATGCTGCTTTCCTTTTATCTTTTAAGCTGTTGTACAGTGTTGGAGTTTCAAAAAGTGCTTTATGAATAAAATGTATTATAAAATTGAAAGTGAAAACTCTGCTCCCTGGTTTGCTCCAATGGATCCAGTGGAATTTCAATCCTTTATATCTGTGGTTCTCAATGTGGGGGTCCAGAGACACTGGACCACAGAGGGGGTTTCTAAACGCCTTAAAAAGGAATATTTTTTAATCAACACTTTTGCCACCTTACACCAATTTTGCCAAATTTTAACCCACTTTGATCACTTTTTCTCACAAATTCTGCCAATTTTAATACATTTTTGCTACATTTTTTGTCAGTTTAAACCCTTTCCACTACATTTTTTCTAACTGCTTTTGCCACTTCTAAACCAGTTTCTGCCACCACCTATTATTGCCTCTGTTGACCCATTACTGCCTATGTTAACCACTTTTTATGCCCATTTTTGTCATTTTACCCTCATTACAGTATTTGTTGTGCCCATTTTTGCCAGTTGAACACATTTCTTCCAATTTCTGCCAACTTTTCTGCCTCAGTTAACCAATTTTAACCAGTTTAAACCAGTTTTTCCACCTTTTTTAACTCATTTTAATTTTGTTTTTAAGAAAAAGGATTTACATTTTTAAGAAGGTTATTTACTACAGCACAAAAGAATAATAAAAAAGCAGGCTAAGTATATAATATGGTTATCACAGCTTGACTTTACAATAGACCATGATTTTGCCAACATCCATTGGCATTGAGAACCCCTGCTTTATATGATAAAACAAACCCTCCTCATTTACAAACATTTAAATAACCTTAACAAGCTGAACAAGTCTCACATTCATTTTGCATTTTTTAAAATTATTTCTGCTGGTGAAGATACTCAGTGCTTTAAATACACTCTCTGTCTCTTTGTGTCTTTCAGCCGACCCTCTGGTGGGAAGCATCGCCACACAGTACCTGACCAACAGAACAGAGCATGACAGAATAGCCAAACAATGGACGAAGAGATACGCCACATAGACTCCCCCTGCCGAGAGCCCACCCCCCTTTACCTCCCTCTCTCCCCTCTCACTGTACCTCTCTCTACCTCTCGCTCTCACCCTTATTAGTCTGTCAAAGCACACTCACTAAGTGCAACGGTAAACCCGCCCTCCTATCACCCCCTCTTCCTCCTCCTCCACCGCCTCCCCGACATTTTATCTACCTTTTCTGTGTAAAAAAGAAAAAAACTGAAACAAGAAAAAAAATGTCCTTTGTTCCTTGTTGACTTGAAAGCTTCTTTTTTATACAAAGAGTAGATTGGGATTTTTATTTTCCAATATCTGAATGTTGGAAGTATTGTATTGGAGAAAAAACACAGAATATTATAATTATCATACACATCGTCCTCTGGCTATACAGTATGTATTCTCATTTTCTTAGCAGCACCTGGAACAAACATGCAGACGATTTGCTTTGTTTTTTTTTATTTTGTATTTGTCATCGATATCTGGTATCTGCATGAAACAGAAAGGTTTGCGTCGATGGATTCCTTCATGCTTTTTAACTTCCTCTGATTTTGTTTGTACTGTATGTATTTTTTCAAAGGCTTTTGAGGCAGACCACAAAAGTATAGGTCTGCCTGTGAAAGAGGCAGGACTTGTATATTTACTGGCTACCCGCCACCTCTGCAATTGCAGAGTGGTTTGTTGTGCACTTGTATTACTGAAGCACCCAATAAAACACACTGTGGTCGGCTTGTGAGAAAAAAAAAAATGCTCGGCTCTGTCTGGGATTTTTTTGTGTTTGACTGCAGCCTCACAAATATCCACAACATCTACACAAATATTTACACCTATTCAGTGATCCTCCATTAACTCCAGCTCTCTGTCTGCTTTTATGTTTTACACAGGCACAATTATAAAGCTTTACAATCGGATATTTCAGCTCCTATAAAGTCAAACTCATATCATATATCTGCTAGAGTTCAGTGCGTCTCATTATGACTCCTGCTGTAACATGAAGCTTTTATTACCTCTTAAAGGAGGTGTGAGATGAGCAGGATATGAAAGGCACTGATGAGTGGATCTCTGTCAGATTGTTTAGATAGAAGGGAATGATTGTGCTTTGGCAGTGATTCAGTTTTAAGATGTCTTTGTTCGTAGATCTTGATCACAACTCAGAGGGCCTGTTTACTGAGTGCTGAAGAACTGTTGCTACTGTGATGAAACTGCTCAGTGTCAAGTACATTTAAAGGTACAATATGTTGAATTTTTGCACTGAAATGTTCACATTAATTTAAAAATATATGCTTTTATTGATAGTGGAGGACATTGGGCTAAATGGGAAACAGGGATGAGAGTAGAGTGGAGCCACAGTCCGGACTTGAACCCAGCCTGCCCATGTGCATGGGGTGCAAAATAACCACTAGCCTATCTGTGCCCCTAATGGAATAAAAACCTATGCTACTTGTATGTTTTTGTGGAGTATTTATCATTATCTCGAATATTTCCAACAGTTTCCAAAGGTAGAGAAGTGATTAATTTTAGTGATGACTTCATTGCTTATTTGTCATTTGTAAACTGCCACGTAAGGAAGTGTTGACTGCTACAGGAAGCTGCCCTTCTGTTGCTGTACCTCATGCATGTTTTGTGCTGATTTCTTGTGATGGACCAGGACTCTTCTCTATCATGTCTGTTACCCAAGCTTCCCCTGTAAAGCCCTTCATCCCCCCAGCCCAGTGATGTTGTGGCCCTACTAGACATTTCAGAGTAGAATAGAGACCAGAGACTCACAGCTCAGCTCTGCCCACCTCTGTTGCTTGCTTTTTGTTTGAATCAAAGATTTTATTCAATTAAAACTGCTCCCCACTTGGAATGGTTACTAAACAGAAAACCAACATTTTGGTTCCAAGGATCATTGTAACATAGTGAGAGAGAAAAGCTGTTAAAAGTTCCCTTCGAGGTTAAGGCTGTGAGTGATTCCAGAGTGCTTTGCAAGTAGGTGGCAGCAAAAAAAACAGGAGAACCACACATTTTTTTTTTTTCACTTTTTGCCTTTATAAGATACGACAGCTGAAGAATGGGAGAAACTATGGGGGAAGAGAGTTGGGACAGACATGTGCCAAACAGGGCCAGGATCCAGGACTATAGCCTCTGCAAATGAAAACATTTTTTTGTGTAGTCTTAAGAATAAGATCATAATATCACCTTTACTTTTGTAGCTTACTTCTTTGTACAATCTGGGACTTCCATCCATTTACACCATTTTTAACTTTTGGGGTCAGTGTGGCTGGAGCTGATCTCAGTTGTCATTGGGCGAGAGGCAGGTTACACCCTGGCCTTGTTGCCAAGACATACAGAGACGAACATCCAGGCTGACTCTCTCACACCTACAGGTAATTTAGAATCACTAATTAGTCTAATGAGCATTTCTTTAGACTGTGGGAAGAAGCTGAAGTGCTTGAAGAGAACCGACACATGCACAGGGAAAACCAGGAACCTTCTTTCTGCGAGGTAGCAGCACTAACCACTGCACCACTGTTCAGCAGTTTGAGTAGCAGATTTATTTTAAAACAGCAGAGTTACATGAACCAAATGACAGACACCAAAGCATCAAAGCTATCATTTGGCTCTCTCCTAACTTCACAGAACTCATTAACTCCTCTTGATTCTTTAGTTTTGTGCAGGTTCATGACAGTTCTGTCAAAATCACCTTGTTAGAGACATGTTTATATTATTTGAGAAGCTTGTTTGCCGTGGAGGGAATTGAAGATAATGAGTATTTCATTTTAAGAAGAAATGGGTTTTAGGGAGAAAGTGTGAAGTTTTGAAATGTAATATCACACTTATTCAAAACAGAGATAATGGACCTGGTGACAAAAGCCTCGGTTGTTGTACTCGTTCATACTCAAATCAGAGCCCGCTTGGCAGTTTGCGATTTTGGCTTTATAAATTAGTCATAGAGCAAAAGCTTTGAAGGAAAGGACTGAGTCAGCTCTTGAATCAGTCCTTTCGGCTTTCTGTTTTTATATTTTAACAGATTTTGCTCTCCAGTTTGAACCCTTTTTAAAAAAAAAACAAAATTTAAAAAGAAAACTCTTAGAATTCAACTTTTTAATGACAGCTGGTTTGCATGGATAATAGGATGAATGTTGAATCCTGTGAAGCCTGCAGGCTGCCATCATACCTGCATTAGTGAGAGCTGAAATAAGTAAAAGTATATGTGTCCTGCCATGCTGTATCTAAATGTACGAATCACTCAGTAACAGCCTTCTGAACGCATTAAATAAGACTTAAGAGGGGTTAAAGGTGAGCACTTGTTAAAATATTGACACAGCAGTGTTCACAATGTGACAAGATTACCTTATTAACCTTTTCAACACACATATCCGCCACCAGGTAAAGGTACATAGTGTACTTCGCTGCTCATTTACCTGCAGGAAGGCACTCTTTCCACCTACAAATCTCTTAATATGTAATTTATTGGTAATTGTACTAGATACAGTTCAAATTAGAAGGTTCTAGTAGCATGTGATGGCTGCTCTTTATAAAAAAAACTCTTTGATACCCACACTTTGCCCTTTAAACTGTAAAAACAGGCTCTTTAACTGCAGCATGCAATCAATATTTTCCACTTATTGGACCTATGGCAATAATAAGCATGAGTAATTCTTAGCTGTGTGCACAGATGTGATTCACAGCAGTGGTTTTCAGTTTCTGTGGTCAATTTAGTCATTGCTGAAGCACCATTACAACAATAGCAACCAAATATAACAAAAAGCTCATCATGTTTTCCAAATCATTTTATGTGAGTGATGGGAAATGACTGGAATTGCTCTTGTGGGTAGATTTTAATTAGCACTTCATATTTAATGGGTGTTTTTTGGTTGTTTGAGCCTCTCACAAACCTGTCTGCACAACATGACACACATATCTCTGCCTCCTAAACACACTTCCAAATATGTGCACCGATATAGTTCAGCTTTTAACTCAGTCAATTAAATCACAACTGGTTTTAAAGCCATGACAGATATTGGTTGGACACACTGATAGCAGAAAATTACAGGCCTAAACTGTGGTGGAATCAGGGGAAAATAATAGACTATGGTGTCTGCTGTATGTGATGTAGCATCAATGCACAAGAAGTTTAGAAAATAACCTGGACTCATATGAATGAGAGCCCATTTCTAACACTGAAAAAGAAAAATGTGAAAGTCATAGGCAATTAACAAAAAGAAGAATCCAAAGTCATTGTTATGAGAGAGTGAATTATAATTTTGAGATAAAAAGTCAACTCATAATTTTGACTTTTTAATCTCATATTTTTGACTTATCTCATAATTGTGACTTTTTGTATCATAAATTTGACTTTGATCTCACAAATATGACTTTCTATCTCATAATTTTGACTTTTCATCTCATAATTATGACTTTATCTCATAATTGTGACTTCTTACCTCATCTGTTTTCTTTTAACCTCAATATTATTACTGTTTATCTTATAATTTTAACTTTTCTTCTAATTATGACTTTATGTCTCATAATTTTGAATTTTTATCTCAGAATTTTGACTTTTTTTTTCTCATACGTAATATTGACTTTTCTCATAATAGTGACTTTTTGTATCATAATTTTGACTTTTTATTCATAATAATGACTATCTCATAATTTTTCATTTTTATATCATAATTTTTACTTTTTCTACCATTTTAATGACTTAGAATTCTTTCTTTTATTTCTTTAGAACAGCCTTGCTTCCACATTTTACTTTTTTTATTCATAGAGAAGGATTTCCATACATATGTTTTTGCTGTACTATGGAGTACAGTAGAATGTAGTGAGACGTGGCCTCTTCAGGCTTCCATAAATGACTGACTGATAATGGTTTATTATTCATTTGCTCTTTGCTACTTCCAGAGCCTTGGTAATCCAAGCTAAATATCCACTACCAGGGTTTTTTTTTTTATTGTGCAAAACTGATGGAACAAAACAGATGTGACACAAGGAAAACAAACACAGCACGGGGTCGAATGATGAAAAAGTCACACATCATCCCTCTGGGACATCATGCAAACCAAAGCTAGAGTGTGTGAGAGGGCAATTCAGAGCGGGGTCAGAGTCCTTCTAGGAAAAAAAAGGAAGAATGACACAGTTCCAGTCAGGAGAGGCTTTTTTGAGTGATTATATTGTAGAAAATAAGAAATTTCCCTTGTCTTTGATTAGACTCCATCATTTGTCTTTGTGAATTCAAGGCCAACAGCAGGATGGGAAACCCCCATTCTGGAGTCTAGACGGTGGACAGGAGGTGACTCGGGTGGTGGCCGTGGTGAAGGATGCAGGGCATGATGCTGGGTGGCCATCTGAAGATCTGGACCCTAACACTGAAGAGCTGGATTGGTTGTATGAATGCACTCTGAAGACAAGCCGACAGCACAAGACAGGGAAGTCGACTATCCCGGCCACTGGTCATGTCGAGATCTCAAAGAGTAAATGTCCATACCCTTCATGACTGAACATAGGCTTAGTTTCATTTTCTGCACTTTACTCTGATACCTCACTGAAACACTTTGATTTGCCTGTGCATTATTTGGATGTCAAACATGGTACATAATAGATGAAGGCAGAAATTGGTGCTCACAACCACATAAAAAAAGACTGAATCCATCCCTTTTTAGGAGGCAGAAGTGGAAATGAATGGTTATCAACGTGTTCAAAAGGATACAGACAATATGAAAATATTTACATATTAAAAATGATGTTGCCTCTAAAGGAAGACTTTACGTGGAACTGTGTTATTTTTGCCTAAATGATGTTCAATTGTTGTCATTCTAAATCTATAATTGTATCTAAAACAGCTTTAAAACAGTGAAATTAACTACCTGATAAGGTAGCATGTCTTCCTAAATTGGGCTAAGCCCCAGATATTCAACTCCCCTGGCTTTGCCCCTTCACAGAATCATCACTTTTTTGTCTATTCCAGTTCAAAACATTTGCCCCATTCTGTAAATTTTGGTAGTGCAGATAAAACAAATGCAATGGAATTGATGTGCAAGGTATGAGTGTGTCTTTTAAATGGATCACCGACTAGAAAAATGTTTCTGAAAATAAATGACTGTGTGTGTAAAAGACTTTAAGTCCCTAAAACCACAAGGGTTCCTTTTGACTGAGGTTGTTTTCCCCTTTTGTCCTCCTTTCTGTCATCTTCTTTAGCTCTTACTTTTCAAACTATGTGCCCAAGCTTCCTCTGCTCCTCACTTAAATTAAACTGAGAGCTGTTTTAGTTGGAGGGGCAGAGCAACGCTGTGCTGTAAAGCAAGGCAGGGTGCGCTCTATTTACCACACATGACAAAACCAATGGACCAAGACGAGGCTGCATGGCACGCAACACAGTAATTGTTTAATCTTGATTATCTCGTCTTCATGATTGCGGGGAGCTGAAATCCTAATTGAAATTGAAGCATGATTAATTGCCCAGCCCTATTGTGTGGGGTAATCCACCTGCTACCCGGCACTTTAAATCTTAAGATTGCTCTGAATTTGAAAAAGCTCTATGAAAAAGCTCTGAAAAGCTACAATTCAGTCATGTTATCTGAAAAATTAAACATCTCTATCTTTCTGTCTATGCATTTTATTGTCTTATTCATGTCGCTCGTGTCATGAAAAACTACAGAAATGCCTCAAAGTTCCCAAGTTCCACCTCCTGTTGCAACTGTTGCCCTATATGTTGTAAACATGTAAAAGTAAAAAGATGTTGAATTAGATAGACTATGTTAAATGGGTAGAATAAACATATTTATTGCTGATTCAGTGAGTTTGAAACTAAAAAAGATGTAGGCTGTTGTGTTTCCAGAGTAGGACCGGTGCCGCACAGCCCACTGCAGCCGCGGTAGGCTACTTCCGTTCCGCAGAGGGCGACAGGCAGCAGCCAGCCAAGACTGTGGCGGAGGTCCAGACACAATAGACTGGGTAAGTTTGATTAGCGAGCAAAATACGTCATAAAACATCGATATTTTACCACGCAGTGTACGTGTACGAGAAGCTCTACTGGTCGTGTATGTTTCCAGGAAGAGTCGAGGGTCGATTTGAAGGAACACACGCAGGAAAGACAAGCAAACAAACAACACGATCGTGGTTAGTAGGTCTCACGGAAAATGGGCTCCGGCTATGTGCTGGATCGGAGCGGTTCTTGGCTGCTGTCTTAAACGAGTCATTGTCACATTTAGTCTCGAAAATACGTCGGTACTCTTAAGAGGCATAGCCCTTTAGTAAGGCGTAACATCTAAGTCAATCGATGGTTGTTTTATTCTTAAGGGCTACCGGCGTGTGGGTTCACTTGTGAAGGATGCTTAGCAAGCAGCCTCACCGCACGCCGTTCCAGGAAGTAGTCGTATCCCTGAAGTCATTAGGCCTGGGTGTTCGTTGCCAGTTGGAGTTAAGAAGGTGTGGAGGTGGTGGTGGGGGGGCTATTTACAGGTAGCAGTCGCTTTATGTTTTTAAGGGCAGGGGGTCATCAAAACGATCATCTATATTCGTATTTATTAGTGTGTAATTTCGATGTAACAGCGGGAGTTAACAGTTGTTGAACGGTTAACTTCATTTCACACGGGTGTGAACGGTTAGCTAGCTCGTCCGCTAAAGACAGCGCGTGCACCATCACGCAAACATTGCGAACGTTTAAATGTGCGCAAAACAAGTGCTGCAGCTAATGGCTGTGTACGCAAATTAACCTCTAACAATGATGGGACAGCCAGTTTAGGACACCACCACGAATAGATGGTAAACCCGATAATAACCCTGGTAGTATTCAGATAATGCCTGTAATATTAAATCCTATCCATCTTTACCTTCTCCATCTATTTTACTGCCAAAGCCCAGCGCTGCTTTGGCAGATGGCTGTTCAACATGAGTCTGGTTCTGCTCGAGGTCTCTGCCTGTTATAAGGCATCTACCCACCACTGTAACGGTGCTGAATGTTGCTGTGCTCATGGTGGATTAGGTCTTTGTAAGTGTAGACTATGCCTGCCAGCATTATGACCACAAGCTACTACAACCAAATACAGCTGTTATACTACAAGCTCTACTTAAACAAAGCTCCAGCAACTTCAGACTTCATTGACATGGTTGCACTTTGTTTGTATTATTGCAGCTGTAGTGGGTGGTTATGAGCTGAAGTTAGTTGTATGTTAGTGTTCCTGATGTTTTGCTCCCTTAATGTACACTTATAACACAACATCATATAGTTTTGACAGCTGCCTGGGTTTTGGAGTCTTCGAAAGAGCTCGAAATTGTAATTTTATGCCTCTCATGGAGGAAAATAGCTATCAGATGGAGTAGTATCAGATAGAGAAATAAAGTAAATTAGAGCAGTGGTTCTCAACTGGTGGGTCGGAACTTAAATGTGGGTCGCAGAGCAGTTTTCAATGGGTCATGACTATGGCTAATTGATTTGCAAAATTAATCTCATTGCGATTTTTTTCCCCAATATTGTGATTGTGTTTTTATATTGGTTTATCCTATGGTCTATCTTATGTATTTTTTGACAAATTCAAGCAATAAATAATTCTATAAATACGACCATGTGTATTGAAAACAATGAAATTTTTTCAGAAGCAATTAATACATAGTAGCATGAATCTGAATATGGGGGTACAACAAGCTTTAAGCTATAAAGGAGGCAGCTGGGATGGGGGAGGTGAAGCTGGCTATCAGCTGAGGTATGACTTTCATGAAGTAATGCTAA
Organism: Cheilinus undulatus; assembly: GCF_018320785.1. Taxonomy (NCBI): domain Eukaryota; kingdom Metazoa; phylum Chordata; class Actinopteri; order Labriformes; family Labridae; genus Cheilinus; species Cheilinus undulatus. The sequence continues at coordinate 44,714,683 of NC_054872.1, forward strand.
GCTTCATAAGTTTTAGATAGAATGAGTGAATTATTTTTGCTCATTTTGCAAATGTGTAGTCATTTGCTTTGTTAAAGGGCATTGTCATTTTTATGTCACTCATTTTGATTAAGAAAAACATACATAAAACACAAAAAGGAGGATTTATGTAAACCATTATAAAAAATGATACTTGAATGTTTGCATAATATGCTTAAAATCACTGCAAAAAAAAACTATTAAACTGGTATTTTGACACATTTCAAGTTAAAGAAATATTGCAACTTCTGCGATTTGTAAATTGCAGCAGGCCATATTGCGATAAATTGCCCAGCCAAAGTCATGACTAGGTGTCTGAAGAAAAATGGTGGCAAAAGTCCTGAGGTCCTTATTGAACTAGCATCATTAACTTTTATTTTACCCTGTTTTACTGTGGAATTGGTTCAATTTAACTGTTTTATTAATATTTCAACTAATTTATCTCCTCTTCTTGCAATAAATGGCCACTATTCCCTTGATAATGAAGTAATTTCATAAGTTCTCTGGAAAATAGACACAAAATGATGAGGAAAGAGGGTTTAAAATTTGTTAGTTTTGTCCCTCTCCCTTTTAATATCATATTCAATTAACTAAACATGCGTAGTTGAAAATTTTTTGGAAACTTGGGTCGCAGTCTGTTGTAAGACAGACTGGTGGGTCCTAAGGCCGGGCCAGTTGAGAACCACTGAGTTAGAGGGTGTTTAGAATAAAAAAATTTACAACTGGGGTTCCTACATATCATTGAAAAGCATTGAATAGTATAAAATTGCACATTTTGACTTTTATGCCTTAAAAAGTCTGAGTCTTACATTTTCTAGCCAGCCTTAGACTATTTTAAAATAGAGCTGGGCACTTAGTCAAAATTTAGATAAAATCACAATATGCCCCACTGTAGTTTTCAAATCACACAAGGTGCAATATTTTTGCGCTGATATGTGTTTAAAAATACCAGTTTGAGGCAGAGATGTTATTCTATTATGTAAATATCCAAGTTTTTTTTTGTTCAAGAAATTACAAAAATCCTACTTTTCTCATTTTTATATGTTTGTCTTATTAAAAATGAGACATAAATCATTATTCCCTTCAATGCAACAATTCATATCGAATTTGTAATGAGTCAAAATATTCACAATAAGATATTTTTTCAAAGTTGATCAGCCTCAATTCAGTCTACTAAATACTGTGTTGTAATATTGGATGATTTATTGCTTGTTTGTTGAGAAATACACAAGATAAGGAATGTAATAATTATTGCATGTTAAATTGCAATATTGGAGGAAAAATCCACAAACTCTTGCATAAATATTCTCCCGAAGTCAGTGTTAGGACTCCCAGATCCTCTCTGATTTTATTTGGCTCACTGTGATTAAATACCCTCTATACTGCTGTAAAACATTTTTCCAGTTCCTCAACGTCTGAGCAACCAGGTTAGAAATCTGTGCAGCCCATAGGTCTTCCCTGTCTAAAAGCATTATTCTGCTTTTTAATGGCTCTATTGTTTAGAAGCAGCTTAGCACATCTGCTGAAATATGTTATGATAAATACCACTATAGGGCATATCAATAGAATACAGGCATCAGATGTGGTGGAAATAATCAAAGTCGAGTATTTATGATCCAAAAATAGTTTACCTTAAACCATTTGACATTTCATAAATGGTTCATTAAGTCAGAAAATTCAGCCCTGGTCTGTGTTTGCTTAGAAATCTCACATGCCTTTAAGTTTTGACTGTTTGGCTAGGTCTTAAAAAGGTCTTTTAAAAAGCTTAAATTAGAATTTCTTAAAATGTGTAGAAACCCTGTACAGTAATTTATGAAATAAGGTTTGGAAAACTGTGCTCATCTAATGAAGAAAATCAAGCTGTAATCAGATAAACCTGAGGTATTACTCATCAGCATTCATGAGTCATCATATTCACATCTACATGAAGATTTTCCTGAAAATCATGCAGAATGCAATTACACAACACATTTGAGTGTATGAGAATCATATCAGTTTACAATGAGGAAGTTAATATTTTGGGGTAAAGACACTGTATACAGAATTATCACAGCTAAAATGTGCTGAGAAAGCTTAAAACGCACCTTAGGGGTCCTTGAAGTTGACCTAGGAAGTGTATATAAACCTCATATGAGACACACCTTTGATATAAAGCCCTCAAGCTGCCACATCCTTAATAATAAGCATGAAGTAGCCCTGTCACCTTTCTGACCATGTCAAATGAAACTTTAAGTGGAGATGCTGAAGTAGAACTTAATGATAGAACTAGGGATGCACAATATTGGAATTTGCCGGTGTTTACAAAACAATTTTAGCCAATATTTAAATGAAGTTTGGACCTAAAACCTCAGTCCTTAAAAAATACAACTTAAAGTTTGAGGATGAAAAAATTTTAGCTCTAAAGAAACACTATAAAAGTGTAAGGAATGATGATGATCATAAAAAGACTTCAACTGATGTAGGGCTGTTGGCTCAGACTAAAACTCCTCTAACTTGTTTGTATGGCCAATATTTAAAGCTGATGTAGGCAGTTTTTATACCCAAAATATTGGTTATAAATATCAGCAGAAATCTTCATATCTACCAGTGCGGATAATTCATTTTTTAAGCTAATATCTGCTGATACTGCTATCATACAGATAATATCGAACTGTTCCATGGGTTAAATTAAAGGTGGTCATCATGTCAAGGCAGATCGGTTTATATTTACATACAGTGGTGTGAAATTTACCCAGGCAAATGGCCAAAATAGACGAGTTAGACCACAACTCTGCCTTGATGATAATATTAGCCCTATGATCATTTTTTTATAATTAATCAAAGGGTCAAAAGTACAAGTAATTTGTGTATGAAAGTTCTCATTTTGTGATAAGAAGAAGTCATTTGAGAAAAGATATCGTTATGAGATTTAAAGGTAGTTATCTAACAAACAGTTAAGTTTAAACTTTGCCCACTTTGTAGTGCCTTGAGGTCACACTGGTATGAATTGCAGCTAAACAAATACTGATTGATGATGATGAGTCATGAAAAAAGCAAACATTGTATGTTAAGTGATAATTACAAGGGAGATTGTCAACCTTGAGATAAAGAGTCAAAATTATGAGATAAGTTTGTCAGAACAGTAGCTCACAAAAAAATGAAAAGAAAGGATTTTGAGAAAAGGAAATCACAGCTAAAAGTCCCAGTAATGAAGTAAAAGCTTAAATTATCAAGTTTGAATGAGCCAAAACTATGAAATAGCATGCAAATAATGAAATGATAATTACAACACTATCAGTTATGTGAGAGAAGTCAATTTCTAAATAAGACTTAAAAGTGGGTCATAAAAATGACATTATAGTGTAATGAAATTATAAAGTTTAAACCTTTTATCCAACAATCATGTATTAGCTCATATTTTAGAAACAATGTCACATAATTGTGATTTTCTAACCAGAATTTGAGATTATTATTTACCTCCTAATCCCACCTCTTTCTCTTGTGATTTATCTTTTTAACTCGTAATCTCTGGCATAATTTAATTTTACCATTTTGTCTCATAATGTTGACTTTTTGTCACATAATTTACACATTTCCTCCTATAATAAAGAATTTCATGGAATATTTTGACTCTATTTCATAATTATGGCTTAAAATTCCCTGGTAGGACTTTGTATTGTGTTATTTTTGTGACCAAGGCAAGTTTGTTACTATAAATAAAGATCATTCTTAGTCTGTTCTTACAAGAGCAAGGTTGTTAAAAAACCCAAGTAAATAAAAGTTTGTCATCATATTCCCTGGTCTCTGTAGTGGGTCAGCAGCAGCTGCTTGTGAAAACATGCAAATGATTGTTTATAAATGGTGAAAGTTGTTTGTGCATTATGAAACCTGTCGGCTGTGGTGGTCACTTGGAGGATAAATTAGCATCTGCTTCTGTTACAAATTATTCTGCAACAGCCGCACCCCTTGCAGCTGCGGTGTGACTTATCATGTGTTTTTCTTTGCTTTTGCCTCAGGTCCCGGCTCTTCTCCAATCCAAACCGGTATGTCGGATGAGGATTCGCGTGCCAGCACCAGCTCTTCCTCATCACCGCCTTCCTCCAGCCAAACCAGACAGAGGGACTCGCTTTGCAAAAAGAAACGGGAGAGCAAAGCCAGCATGAGCAAGACCTCCAAGCTGCTTTCCACCAGCGCCAAAAGGTAAAAATAAAACGGTTTGCACTGAATAATCAGTCCTCTTACCATCACAAAGACTTTTTTCCAAGTGTTCCTCTTGTTTCTCATTTCTCAGTATTTGCAGCTTGAGATGTTTAGAGGGGTGAAGGGGCATGAACACTTTCAGCAGCTTAACAGATTGGTTATGTTGATTATTTTGCATGGATATATTGACAAAAGTATAAAATGTGACAAATGTTTTAGAATTTCAACAAACTGAAAGTATCAGCTGTAATTTTTGATGCAGCAAGCATAGACTTGCAAAATTCCACCTTGCACCCTTACCCAGATGTCACATAGGTAGATATCATCCTCAGAAGAGGAACACATGCTAATTTTTCTTTGTATAGCAGTTTCAACAGACTATCATATACAAAGTCACAAGATACTCTCTCATCTTCCCTTTTCTCTTCTGAAAACATAACCAAACGTTTCATTTTCTTTGTGTTATCTGTGCTCATAACACAATTATGCACTATAGGACTCACAAACTGATAAAATAAATGAAATGCACACTACATTTTGTTACTCATTAAACTGTCATCAAATGAAATGTGACTCCCATAAGGCAGTGGTGGATGTTTTTTGTGTAGTCAAATGTTGTGCTGGCTAAGTTTGTGTTGGTTATTTGTGGTTGCAAACAGATAACTGTAGTTGGAACACTCGGCTGCTGATTCAGAGAACAAGTCACAGCTGAGCACAAATATAACATGACGTAAGTTGGCAACAGGTGCCATGAAAACATTGGGTTTGTTTGCAAAAGAGACTGAAAGATAATGTATTAGCCTGCCTAGAAAGATACGTCACATTTAGAGGGCACTGTCCTATAGTGAACTTGGTCGAGCTATGCAAATTGGGGATGGCTTATTGTACTTGGTGAATTTATAGAAGCCTTCAAAGACCCTAGGTCCCACTTAATTGATCTGGAATTAATTGAAAAAATGCACTTATCCTCGTTTTTGAAAAGTATTTTATACTGAAAAATGTGGAACAAAAGGTTGTTTCATGAATAAGTTTGACTAAATTTGTGCTCATTCGAAGTTATATTTGTTGTAGACACAAATGTGGGCTCTGTTTCCAGACAAAAGAGGGAACATATCTGTCAAAACAAGCAAAGAGGATAGGGTTGCACAATATTATTAGCATGATATTAGTAACAGTAGCTATTTGCCTAAAAAGCTGACCATATCATCAGCAGATATGAATCTTTTTGTCGATATTTACAACTGATGTATTGGCTCTACTTATGCACAAATAAGTTTGTGAAACTTAAAAGCAAAACCAGTAGACCTACATCAGCTTTTTGTTCTCATTCCTTCGTCTTTAAAGTGTGCTTTAGGGGCTGAAGTTTTGGGACTGAACTACATTTGTATGTTGCTATTTATATTGGTAGCAGCAAAGATTAATTTGTAAATATTTGCATAACAGAGATCAACAAATTCCAGTATTATGCATCCCTAGAAAATGAAAAAACACATTGGCAAACATTTCTGTAAAATTGTTACATTAAACCTATCATCCCAAAAAACAGTTGCATCCATGTAAAGGTAATTTTTTTTTATTTTAATGAAGAAACATCTGCAAACCAGTTAAAGCAGATATCTTGAGTTGCACTGATTTCACCCTTGACATGCATCATTATTCAGTCCTCTGACAAGATTCCCAGTCTCTCCTATTGCCAGCTCTGCATCAAATCAGTACTGCACCTGTGCTTTTAATCCCCACCACCCCACTACCCACCTGTGGGCTCTGATGGAAAGGGGGAGTTAAGATACTATCTCATGAATCTTCAAATTCTCCTTGTAAAATAAATCTATGAGGAGGAATGAGAGCCCAGCCTAGACGCCAAACTCTAGCATTGTTCTGCTGAGTGTCTTAAATTTTACTTGTATAACATTATAATTACTTGACATTAATACATAATACACATCAGTATAATAGTGTAAGAGTGAAGGGTTTTGTCAAGAATTAAAATTCTTTACTTTCTCTGTATAAGTAAACAACGGAATTTGGTTGCACATCCAAAAGTGGCCCAGATATAAATAAGATATTAAAATAGTATAGTAATTAAAGTAATACACGTTAGTAGTCAGAGCTTGTCATGGTAATAAAACACTTTACTACTCGGTCAATAAAACAGAAAATTTTGATTTTGTGTCCGTATGAACCATTTTGGACTGAACATAGATCCATTCACTTACTGACTCACATATACATGAATTTCATCATTTATTTTCCAGTATATGCATCCAGGCTAACATGAATTCATCTGGATCGTGCAGTACTGAGCCATTGCATCTACGTGCACCACTATCTTTGAAGCATTGATTGGGTTTTATGTGTTGGCAAATGACTTATTTTGTTTTCGTTTTGTGTACAGGATTCAGAAAGAGCTGGCTGATATCACACTGGACCCTCCGCCAAACTGCAGGTGGGTTTGTTTCTCAGCTTAAACCCTGGTAGTCATCATTTGAAAGAGATGCCACTAGGATTTCTTCAATTTCTCTCCTTTTTTTTAGTTGCACCTTTGGATTTATGTACTGTAGTTTATTGTTGCTTTTTTGCAATACTAACTCTCAAATCAATATTTCTCTAATGAGTTAAGATCTGCAGATTCACTGTCATAACTAAGCTTTTCTTATTTATTAGTTACTAACAAGTGAGATAACCATTAAACCCAAATATATGTACTTACAAAACTTAATGTTGCATAAAATTGCCTCCTTTTAAGTTGCAGGGAATAAAACTTTCCTAGGAGACTATGGCAATTAAAGTTACTATAAGGAGAGGATGTTAAACTTAAATATAAATGTCATTGGAAATGCTCCTGTGTAGCTGAAACATTTAACAGAAAATTACAAAAGCAGATCAAATCATTGGTGTTGTTTTGTCTCATTCAAAATGGGAACTGTTTAACAGCCTTAATCCCCTAAATGGGATGATTAGAAGCTTTTTTTCCATTTTTCAAATAATAAATTGAGTATTTTGTTCTGGGTTGACACTTCTTGACAAGAGTGATCATTTTAGAAATTATTCAGCAGATTAGGAGAAAATGAAGGTTGTTATTTCTTGCTGCCATGACTTTTTGTTATATTGAGCTTAAGTGCTTTGGTATGACAGCCTTTCTGCAGCTCTGTTTGCTGTAGTGTTGGGGTTTGATAGATTATCTTCAAATACTAGATGGTCTGGGTCCATGCTCCCATCACAGCAGGCGTCCTCCCTCCTGCAGTGTCCTTAGGCGAATCACTGAATCTCCTCCTGCTGCAGGCTGCTCTGCTGCAGCTGAGCCTGACCTTGACCTCTGATTGAAAAGAGAAAGAAAAACAGTCGACTGGCTCAGTAGATCAAAAGAGTCACCTCAGGCCACAGACCAGCCCCCCAAAAAATCAACAGCGTCTCAGTATTTCTGCTTACTGAAAGAAAACTGCTTCCAATTTATTCTCAGTCACAAAAAAATCTGCTTTAAGTTTCTGTTGTTGTTGCTGCTGACATTTTTCTGCAGACTTGCTCTCATGTATAAAACATCAGCTTCTCAGGCTGAATCTGGAAAGGAATCATTTTCTCTTTACCTGCCGCCTCACAGCCTACAGTCTGTCAGTCAGCGTGTTTACAGAGAGAGAGCTGTTTGTTTGCTGCAGGGAGGCACATGTCATGCACAGATGGTTAACTTTCCCCCAAAGTAAGGTTGTCATGATAGCAAAATTTCAAACTTTGATACTCTACTAGTAAAATTCAAATAATACCAACACCTGTTTTCATACCACAGCAACAAAAATGAAATTTAAGGCACCAGATATTTGGAAACTCTTGTTTTGATGACTACAAGCTTGAATGCACTGGCTAGGTTTGATGATCTGTTGTTATTTTTAAAACTTCTGGCATTTCCTCATACTACACAATCACCAAACTCACGCAGATTTTATTGTTTTTCAAAATCATGCTATGAAAAAGTATCAAACATTTTAATATTCATACAACAAAGAACTTAAGTTTTACTTCTTTATCACCTCAAAACCTGAAAAATCAACAGATGTGCAGGAAACATTTTGATTTAAGAGATCATTCAATTAGAATACTATCTAAATGTCTAAGAATAACTTACCACAGAATTTCAAATTAGATACTGTACCTCTGCCCTGGAATTTGAAAAAAATCATGGAAAGTCCTGGAAAAGGGGAAAAAGACAGGCCCACTCCCTCCTTCCTGCTGTCCCTCATCAGCCACAGCTTTCAGGTCTATGCTGCTTTTTGCTTTTTAGATTTAATAAGCTAACCATTCAAGGCAGACTTACACCAAGCTACACGAGTGTTAAACGATGGCATATGGCCATGTAGAACAATGGTTCTCAACTGGTGGGTTGAGACCAAAAAGTGGGTCACAACTTTGTGCCTGGGAAAAAAAGGGGACACAAGACCAGGACATACTGAGGCCTTTAGTGAACATACATCCATACATTTTCTTTTACTCTGTTTTACAGAGTTAATAGGTAAATTTAAATATTTCTCAATATTTAAACTAATTAATCTCCTTCTCTTGGGATAACAAAGCTGAATTTTCCTTTACACTTAAATTATTCCACAAGCTCTCTGGTACATAGGCAAAATTTACACAATTATCACAGGAAACTGGGACGTAAAAAAATGTATTTGGTTCGTCCCATATATATTTTGATGCATCCATGATTAGATCTGCAACATATTTCATTAAATATTTATGTTTTGTGGATTTTTTTTAACATTTGGGTCAAGATCTGTCATTAAAGACACTGGTGGGCCCTAAGGCTAGACCAGTCGAGGACCACCGATGTAGAAGTCACAACTTTATATGTTATCCATGTCGTTTTAAGAGAAACATGGTTTGCTCGTAATTTTTGGCAACGGCATCATTTTAGCTACAATCCCAGAGTGTCTCAGAGGTATCTCTGATTGGTTAAGCCTGCCTTTACCCATTAAACTGCCGTGTTCTGCTGCTCCTAGTGAACTCACCGGTCCTTTTTAACCAAAGATGGTTTAAAAGAGAAAACAATCATTAACAATGATTTATATTCATGTAGAACCTTGTTTCCCAAACTGGGGAACCCCCTGGGGGGCGCCAGAGATTTCAGGTGGGTGCAAGGGTCTGTCTGCTCTGAGGTTGGTAAAATTAGGGTCATTCAGACTATCTAAAACCATGATAACACACAGAAATTGTTCATACAAAAGTGTTTTGGTTATAACACTTGTGTTTTGGCTAATATTGTTTGGCTTTAAATGATGAAAACAATTCAAATTGATGTGTATTTTTGACAACAATAAGTCACTTTTTCGTGGGTGCCATGGGGGACCACAGGTCTTCTTAGATATGTAAAGGAGGGCTCAGTGGAAAAAGGTTGGGAACCACTTATGTAGAAGACAGCAGCTAGTATTTTATAACCTTATTTTTAGAAAAAAACATGGGTTATTAGCAATCTCTGTCAACAGCTTTATATTACTTTTAATCCTAGAGTAACAGTAGCGTCTCTGATTGGGGGAGCCAGCTTTGATCTGCAGATTCAGCTGTCAGTTGCTACTAGTGAAGCTGATGATCCTGGAAAAAGTAGCTAGAAACTGTTCAGCTCTGTGGAGACCAAAGATGGCACCACAAACACCACCTGCCACAACATCAGCAAGTAGAAGGTCTTCAGTTGCAGTAGCCTGTTTCAACCTGTATTTTCAACACAAAATGTAGAATTTAAATACTTTGTGCTAAAATGTCAAGGTTTAGACCTTGAATGATCAGAAGTAATTTTAAATACCCACATACATAGGTGTTTATTAGAAAAACAGTCGTCTGAGTATTTAGCCACTTTTTGATAACACATATGTGACCCAAAAATGGCTGTTTGCACAATTTATCAGCTATTTTATCTGTTTATTCACAGCGAGGTTTGGTTTTAGTTCTTGCTAGAACAAGAATCCTGCACAAAGAAAAACACAGTGAAATGCATCCAGGTGATTATTCAGATCTACTAAAACTTGTGTAAGTTTTCTTATTAAATCCTTAAAATATAAATGAGTGTTTTTCTAATGACATTGACATGACTAGTGCTGCTGTCCATATCATTAGTGCTATAAGACGGTGTTGTTCTTGGTTAGATTAATGGCTTAAATTATGCATTACAAAACGGATGACTGCAGCTGGAAGTTATTACAATAAAGAACAAAAGCAGCAGCAAGTTTGAGCAACAGGCTTGTACCATTTAGCCAGATTCATAATGGACCACCTAATTACAACAGTGAAGTGTGACAGTTTAAAATACCACCTGCCCAGAACATGATGGATTAAAAGCCATGTTTAATTGAGTTCCTTGTAGTATATGATAATGTATTTTATAACTACTTTAATGTTCAACATGTGAATGTGCACTCACGCTTAACTTGTTACTGAAGGAGAAGTTATAGTGATATTAATGAAATGGAAGTAATGGCTGCGCTGTTCTCCCTGGGTTTATGTCATGTAGTTACAACTTGATTATGCTGCTGATTAAATTCACCAGAGACTGGATTTGTTGATTGATGGCCATAGTTAACAGTACATTTCACTCTGTGGGTAGCACTAGAATCTGATGTGATCTATTAAATTATCATTTGGTTCATTTTGTCACAGATAGGTCTAGCAGCTAAGGTGTAAAGTAACATATTCCTGATAACTGGCATATTCTAAAAACGATTCAGACAATGTTAAGCAGTTTACCAGAGGCCCAAATAAAATCTTACTATTATGTCTTTTATCCAACCAGCCTACCCAACACCAAAGACTCCTGGCTTATTTTTATCAATGACAAAGAAATTAAGCAAATCCTCCTGCTTAAGAAGCTTGAACCAGATTTGTTTGACACTTTTGCTTGAAAATGATTGAAATGACTTGTTTACAGAATAAAGCACTCTATTTCTGAATGGGAAATTAGGCATAAAAAAGGCCCAAAAATATCCTTTATAAATGCTTGTCTCAAGTTGCCAGAGGCCAATATAAAATATTCAAACTGGTTATTTTCTCCATCCAGCAGTCTAAAAACCAAAGACTTTTGAACTGCTTTAATGAATGACAGAGAAACAGAGCAAATACTTCTAGTTATGAAGCACAAATCAGTTTATTTTGACACTTTTGCTTGAAAATGGCTGGGATGTGTAACTGATAAGTATGCCATTGATTAACTGTATTTCAAACTAAATGTTAAATGGACTTGAGCTTGTATACACCACAGTTCACACTTTTTCATTCATAGCCTTCACTCCACATTCACACTGATGACAAAAACTGATATGTGAAGATGTTAAGTATTTGATAATCCTATTCAAACACATCCATACACTTTCACAGCAGTAGGAAAAGTTTGGAGTTAAGTGTCTTTCCTGAGGACACATTGACATGTGACTGAAGGAGCTCGGGGTTGAACCCTCTGCCCTGCAGTTAAGAGATGACTAACTCGAGTTACAGAGCCAAAGCCTTCCTTAAACTAATTTTTGCAGCTCCTGCAACACAGAAGTGATCAGTTATCAGTAAATCTACTGCTTTATTCATCAGTTAATTGATTTTAAATTTGTCAGTTTTCTCCTTTATTTGCTGTGGTGTAAAAAATATTTCTCCTGTTTTTATTTCCAATATGTATGGTTGTTAATTGAAAGCATAAATAGAAACAAAAAATAAAAATACTCACATGGCTTGTTTAAGTAAAATTGCCCACATTATGCTCCAACATGTGAATAGATTTGATTCAAAGAAACTGCGCCTAATTATAGATATATAAGGGTATAATTAATTATAGTAAGGTATGTACAGCAGTAGTAACTTTATTGACAGTAGTGTTGGTAATTCAGACACAGACCAGTGTTCTGTTCATGCGAACTGCGAGTAGGTAGGCAACATATTGAGAATACTCGATGTACTGCAGCTTTTGCTGTGTGAGATGTTTAAAATGACTATATTGCAACCATCAAGATTAAAAACTTGAAGATTAAAACCATCAGCATGAAATTCTCTCATTCATTTTGCTTCTCCCAATGTACTCTGGATAATACTCTGGGTCTGTCATTTGGCAGTAGTTCTGATTTAAGACAGAAGATGTTAAACTAAACATGGTAATCTGTAAAATATGATGCAAGATTATGTTGTGATTACGGTGGCAGTGATGCAGTCTTACTAAGACAATCAACCCAAAGTCTGATCTGCCCAGGCACAGTTTTTTTGCTGAAAGCTCCCTGCTGGAGTTGTACATGTCAGCAGGAGAATAGGCGACCCAGCATCTAACAAACGTGACCCACTTCTCCACAACTATGGAGTCATATCTCAATTGACAGTTCATAACATCGACAACTGGGACTTAAATAGTTCATGCCTCCAAACAAGTTTTTTTCCCCCCACAATCACACAGGAGATTTCCTCGATAAAGGTCTGAAAGATGCTCTCATGTCATGGAACTTGTCAGAAACTCGTCAAGTGTGCATCAGCAAAGATAACAGACTAATTAAGTCAACACTGTGAGTCTAAATGGGAGGACAAGACCACAGCGTTTTGGCCATTGGCTGTAACTTGAGATTGGTGAGTTTTTGTGTAGGATTGCTTCACCCTTAATGTGGTAAATAATCATTATTAAATAAATAGTAAACATAACAAAGAAAACATTTGAGAACTTGCCATACACAACAAACAACGGAGTATTTCATGACTTTTCTTCTAGCTAAAGGGCCTGTCATGGTATTATTTATGTTTATTTGTAAAAGCTTATGAGTGAAATCTTTTTCAAAATAAAAAGTGTGGCAAATTTAACTTAAAACTCCATATAGAACTGCATAACGCGAACCATGGCAACTGTAGACATGTCAGTACACGGCTTTTGTCATTATAGAAAAGAAAAGAACTCAGTGCTGCTCTTTGTTCTTCTTTTAATGAGAAAATGTCATCAAGTTCTGATAAAACTGGCGCTTTAGCAGCACCCACGCTAATGTCTTCCGCCATAACTGCACCAGCCTCTTGTTGCTGCTTGCTTACGTCACAGCGTCACAGGGGGCAGTACTTTTGCCACGCCCAAAAGTACTGTCCCTCCTGTCACTTTCTAACCGGGCCCAAGCAGTTCAGATGGGAGCTTGCACAATGGATTCGCCTGTGAGAAACACAGAAACGGGCGTATCCATCTGCTTTGCAAGGTTACAAAAATCCTACCTTCTTCATTTTTGTACTTTTTTCTTATTAAATATAAGAATGCATTAACTCATATCCAATTTGCAATACAAGTTGAAATCATCAGAATTAGACACTTGTAAAGAATTGTTCAACCCTTGTTTAGGAAAAAAAGAAAGTTAAGCAATTATCACATATCAAATCGCAATTGCAATATTGTGGAAAACATCGCACTTATATTATTTTCCATAATTGTTCAATCTATTAAATTGTTATACACCGACTTTTTAAAGTTATTATAGAGCATTATTTATGTCTACAAAGTCTGCAAATAAAATGCTGTTAAGAGTTTAACCTCAATAACCTTCAGATTTCAGTTCATCCATAAAACTGCAGATACTCTAAAAGTTTTAAATCAGAATTTTAAAATTCAAGGTGACAAAATGTATTAAACATGTCCTATTTTATGTATAAGAGGCACTGTTACTGAGACATTTCTGAATATATTAACAAATCTACACAATTGAGTTAGCTTTAAATGATAATCTTTTTTTATGTGGTTTTGCTTGTTTGTATGTTAATTTGCTGCAAGTACAGCAGCATCAATGGCAGTGCATTACTGCAAACAAATTTAGGAACTGTGAACATAAGAGCAAAGAAAATGAGCGTTCAAGGAAATTTGGATTTTGATGAAAAATACAGAGAATAGTTGGCAAACAAGACCTTGCGAGATTGCAAAAAAACACTTTTACATCAAGTCTGAAAAGAGCGAAAGCTGCTTGGTGCAAAAATGATGATATTAACCTTGTTTGTATGTATGTAAAACTGCTTCCTTACTTGATATCAATGAGCAGTGTAATGAAAGCAAAACTCCTCCTTTCTAAACGGCCTTTAAATGTTGTAAAATTCAATATTACCATAAGCTTTTATCTTCAGGCATTTCATGTTCAGCTCTGAAACTTCAGGCTGTTTGTTTAAAGTCTTCATGTTGAATTAATTTCCTAAAAGTGGCTGCCGCACACTGCTGCTTTTAAATAGAAGCACCACATTACTTTGACAGCAAAAGGTTTGTTTGTGCCAGTTTTTATAACTGTGTGTTTTAGCTCAAACCACATCTCTAATAAAAAATAAAACACCTGATCTACTTTCAGACTCCTGCATCCCTTAATGGCCTGTCATAAATGCAGATAAGAGTGTATCGGTGTCTTGAGGCTGATTGGGGGTGTATGCGTTCGGAGGAATGTGTTCATATCATAAAAATCATTGTCTGTGAAGCCAAATCTGCTTCTATGTTGGACGTTTTCAGTCTTCATGTCGTTTTAACACCCTCTTAATTATGTCAAACTGCTCTCTCTGGATCCATTTTATACAGTATGTCATAGCTGGATGGTAAAACTCTGCCAAGCATCCGCCTTAATGCCGATCAAAAAGCACAGCAGAGCGCAACATCTGCCCCCCAAACCCCCTGAAGAGTTTTAGATCAATACTATTATGTCTTGTATTCATGACCCCGAGGGGTTCATGACCACATGTTCTGCATGTAAAAGGGATAAAGGCTTGTCTGCTTTGAGGGAAAATCAATACAGATCACACATCCTGATGCATAGACACATCACTGGGGATTTGCTTTGAACTGAAAGATGCACAAGGGAAAAAGAAACTTTCTTCACATTTAAAAGGAACATTTTATGACATTTTTCAATCTGCAAATTTATTAGTCTGTTTCTTTATATTCAGATTATGTTAAGACCACAAGAAATGACACTGTGGATTTCCTTTCATCCATCAAAGGCAGGGCAAGTTAATATATTTCCAGTGATGTTTTTTCCTGTTTCTTTGAGCTTCAAGAATAACTGAAATGTTTCACATTGTTGTGGAATTTCCCTTAAATGACACATGTTGCACAGATTTCAGAGGAAAAGCAGCGCTCATTTTGCATGACGTACTCATTCAAGAAAGAGAGTACACCGCCCGCAAACTCCTGCATTCTTCTAGTAAATTTGAGCTTTCTTGTACTTCTTTTAGGTTTATACACATATCATGAACTAAAACTTGTTTTTCTTAATGAAATACACTCTGCATTGATTACTCCATTAATGCAAATCAAGCTGCATGTTTGAAGCAGCAGGAGCATCTAATCTAAATTGATGTATTGAGATTCTCTCTCACTGTGTGGGTGGCTTTTTATCTGTCTAACTTAATTTATTTATGCCGTGTTCACTGTTTAATGAGCTAGTGTTCATTTTTCTTTCTTCTTCAGTTATGCTGATTAGACTGATTTAAAATGTTAACACTGAAAGACAAATCATTCATTCAACTAAGTTTCAAACATGATGATCTCAGTCCAGATCATGATTGGCAAAATACTTTGGTTGTTATGGATCACTCAGCAGAGAACTTCTGTGTTATGTGGGTTCTTTGTCACTGCTTCAGTTTGTCTTTTTTGATTTAAATATGCTGACATTGGTCTAATATTTCCACCTGCAGCGCTGGCCCCAAAGGAGACAACATCTATGAGTGGAGGTCGACCATCCTGGGACCCCCTGGCTCCGTGTATGAAGGAGGAGTCTTCTTCCTGGACATCGCCTTCACACCCGACTACCCTTTCAAACCCCCCAAGGTACTGAGAGAAGCTCCTCATGCATGTTTAAAGATACTGAAAATAATATCTCATACTAAATGTCTCATCTGTATTACCTGGTTGATATTACAGGCCAGTATGGTCACATAACAGATTTTTCAATATGTGCATTTTTTTTTTTCTTAAAAACCTTCTGTGTCTTAAATTACACAGAAAACAAAACTAGTAGTTGACATCCTACTCCTTTATTCATTATACTCTGAAAATTGTTATCTGGGCACTGGTAGTGCTGCACGGCACTAGAAATAGTTGAAAAAGTTAATATCAGAATCTGCTTTATTGTATGCTTGCAAACAAGAAATCTGACTCCAGTTAGCTTTGCGCTCAGTGTACAGGAATTAATCATTAAGTATAATAAGACAAACTGGAAAAAATATAATTATTAAATTGAGATAAAGCTCTAATTAGACATTAAAGAAAACAAAAGTTATGTTCAGAAAAGAGACCTTCTGAGAGTAGTAGCAATGTCATATTGGTGCACATCCTACTCTGAAAAACTCACAAGTTTAATATAAGATCAAATATTCCTATTATCTGCCATCATCATCATTTTATCAGTTAGTTAACCTATGAAATCAAAATTGATTGTGTGCACATGTGCATTTCAAGGATTTTTTTCCCTAAACCACGGGCAAATATTCAAAGAAAATGCACAAGCATGAGTTTGTGAGCTTGTTGCTCACATATCAAAACTGCCATGATTTTACATTGTGCAGTAATGTTGACCTGTGAAAGGATTTGTTTAAGAGTACAAAGCAAAGTGTCGTCCTTCGATTATGAGATGCTGAATCACTTTTCTTAGCACCTGTACAGTCTGTAACACAACAGTAGTGCCATGTGACGCTAATGCTTTCTTCTTTTTTAACGTTTATTTAACCAGATAAAACCCATTTAGATCAAGATCTCTTTTTCAATGGTGACCTGGCCAATAGGTCAGCAGCACACATCACAAAATGATACATTTCAATGACCGATTACAACAATAAATTAAAACAAATAATAGTTTTTGAAAGTGCATGGGTAATTGCAGATAAAGTGCTGGAAAAATGCCTCACAGTAACAAATTTAAAATCAGAGGCACTGTTCCATGGTCTTACAATGTCTGTCATTTAAGAAAGAACTAAAAAGGCTCCAAGTGAAATGAATTGGGACAGTTTCAAATCAGACTGGAGACTATTCCATGCGGAGGGGGCAGCAAGACAGAACACTTTTTCCCCAATTCAGTCCTCACATGAGGAACAAGCAGATGAACAGTGTTGCTAGAGTGCAAGGCATAATGGCTTTCAGTTCTTTGAAGAAGAGTACATAAATAAGAAGGAACTAAGCCAAGAAGAGCCTTGTAAATTAGAGTCAACCAATGCATGTACCTGCGCTCACTCAAAGAAGGCCATCCAGATTTGGCATAGAGTTCACAGTGATGAGTAAGTCGATGACAACCAGTATTCAAAGACTGTAGATCTTTGGCTGAAGCAGTCACAGAACATCACCATAATCAAGAAACCGTAGAAAGGTTGCAGAGTCAAGGTATTTTCAAGCTCTGCATGATTTATTTCTGTAATAGAAACCTATTTTCACCCTGAGTTTGGTGACCAAATTGGCAATGTGCGCTCTTGTTTTATAACAGTGGACAGCAAACGGCTTTCAGACACCTTCTTTTATTAGTAACATGTTACAGGCAGTTTCCTGCAAAACATATGAAACAATAATAATAACCCCAACTATTAGAATATCCTCCTGAGACCCTGCGTGCACAATAAAGGATGCTGTTGCATTTCGCCTTTCATACGACTATGAGTAATAAATTCTGCTTTTCAATCTTAAGAGGTAATTAGCCAGAATTTCTGTAAAAGTTTTAAGTGGTTTGCTTGGAATGTCTGGAGAATTTATGTTGATTTTTTTTTTTTTTTTAATTTTCCTTTAAAATGTTTGGGGATATGTTTTTATATTTTGGAGTGTTTGATTCAAAGTCTTTTTAGGTACTTTAATGTGAATTTAACAAATTTATTTGTAAAATTTGAATGGAAATGTGTGTAGGGGATTTTCTTTGAAATTTACATTCAAATTTCACAGAATTTTAGGGGAACACTTTATGTAAATCTTTAGGCATTTTCGGAAAAGTTAACTGAAACATTTGGGGAATATTAGAGGAGATTTGGGGGGATTTTGGAAGGATTTTTGAATTTTTCACAGAATTTTTTGGTAATATAGGGGGATTTTTTTTTTGTTTTTTTTTTATGTTTTGAGAACCTCTCATTATTTTATTTTTGGGGTTTCTCCAGAACTTTTAGTCAAAATTAAGTTCATACCTGGCCATAACAAGCTCTTGTTTTCCATTATCAGAAAAAGGACTGGACCATATGTTTCTGAATGACTGACATCATTTCTTACAGACTTAACAACTTCCTACCAACTGGCCAAAACACTCTCAAAATGTATACAAAATTTTAAAAATCTGTTTTCTTTTAGTGTTGCACTCTAAGGTAAGCCTGTTGTCCTCGTTTGCAGACACAATTTTTTGGCAAAAACCTTCCTGTTCAAAGACAAGACGTCATACATATCAGATCCAACTGATAAAATCACAAATGGGTGAAACTAAAAATTCATTCCAAATAAAAGCTCAGGCCTCAGGAGGATATTTGAGAACCATGACTCATCAATACTGTTTATCAGTATATTATGATTTCTTCTTATAAGTTTAAGCCTTTTCATTCTTTATACTGATAGGCCTGAAACTGTTTCTCTAATTGCAACAATATTTTATAGTTTTATACATAATCTTACAGGGTTCCTGCAGAGCCTTGAAAGTTTTAAATAGTCTTCAACTGCACATTTGAATGTTAAGGCCTTAAAAAGTCAGATTTTACCAGTGGGAGGTCTTGAATTTTAAAAGGCACCTTGACTTCAGCATGTTTTTTATACATTCTTCATGTTTTAGACAACATTTTACAATTTTAAACATTTTCACCCACAAATTGTTGCATAAATGTTCTCCATAATTCAGGGAATTCAGTGTTGGATATTTTCAATTTCTTGGGGAAGAACCCCAGACCCCCCTGAATTTATTCAGCCCACTGTGATTAAATACACTCTGTGCTGTTGTAAACACATGTCCAGTTCTTTAACATCTGGGCTACCAGATTGCCCACTTCAAATCTATGCAGTCCACCCTTATTTTGAAAGGTCTTCCCAGACTAAAGGCATTATTCTGCTTTTTAGTAGTTATATTGTTTAGAAGCAGCTTAGCATACCTTCTAAAATGTGTTATGATAAATATCAGTATAGGGCAGATGAATAAAATACATGCATCAGATGTGCCAGAAATCATCACATTTGTGCATTAATGACAAATTAATTCCATTCATTAAATCAGAAAATTCAGCCTGGTCTGTGTGTGCTGAGAAATGTCAAATGCCCTTGAATTTGATTTAAAAAGCGTGTAGGAACCCTGATCTTATCTTAAAACAATTATGAGACTGACTGACAGGAAATCTGACAAATTGCGGTAAGAATCTAAACGATGAATAATGAAGCTTCACTACATTTATGTTCAAAAGGAACTGATAAACTTCCTTTAAGGTAAGGTATCTGAACAGCACAAATGTAATGATTTTTAGACTTGTGTTAAATCCGGGTTTTTTGTCAGAACATTATGTACATTGTGATGTGTTTTAGGTTTAGTCCTTAACTGGCTATTAGACAAAGCCCTCATGATGGGTTTTGGCAAGAAATTATAATACATACCTGTTTTGGGTAGTAAAATGCATTTTCTTAGCAATCTTAAATAATTACATCAGTTGCATAGTAAAACTGAGTGAAAGTTCAGAGACTGATTGCCTTTTATTTATTGAGTCATTTTCACTTTTCAGGGTATTGTATAAACTTGGGGTCATCTTCAATTTGTTGACTGTTCTGTGCATGAACACATGGACTGAATGGATCCTCATAATATGTTAATTCAGTTGTCCTTGGTGTGGGGTGCTTGCAGTCTTGCTTCTTGGGAGGTTTTTCTGCTGCTCTGTTAAGCAAAGTAAAAGCATATTGTCAACTGAGGAAGGATGGCATTTGTAGTCCTTTAATCAGATTACTTTGTCATCAGTTGGAGGTCCCAGTACACTACAAAGTTAATTGACGAGACAACTTTTAAACTAGCTGCTATGACAAAACACAAAATGTGATTGGGATCTGTATCAGCCAGTTGCACCCATGGGTGATCAGTGGTTGGCGATGACTGCAAGCGCTTGTGTTTAATGGTAAATAAAGAATCAGGCCACCATGTTCAGCACTGACTCACTAATGTGTTTTTAATAGTTCATGGAAAACAACAGAGCTCAACAGCACATGGGTAATGATCCACGGTTGGTTTTAGTCAGTGTTTGTACCGTTCTTTTGTGTAAATGTAACTGAAAATAGATGTTTGTGCTGCTTCTAGTCTGGAAGCATGCTAGTCAATTTACAAAATGAGCCCCTTATTGTCACATCAGTATGAGGTCAACGATGTGGAGAAATTGTCCAACATGGTATTTGCAGCTTAATGACTGCTTGGTCTGAATCAAGTAAAATTTTATATATTATTTAGATGTTAAATTCAAAAAGACTGAGCTAAAACAGTTAAATGTGGAAGTTTCCTTAGAACAAAATAATATCAACTGTTGCATGTTTTCAAGACACAGACAGAATTCCTGCACCTGCTCTATGTTTACAACTTTCCTCTCCCTTGTGTCTGTACACATGACACTGCTATGCAGGGCTGCTGGATTCACGTGAGAAACCAGCCCTGATGTGTTACTCAGCCTGCCCCAAATAGTTTCCTGGGTGGAAACATTGTCATCAAATGTGGCACAGTGTGTACTGACATGTTGCCCAACCCTAACCTGAATAATACAGGATTTTCAGGCAAACATTGAAGCTGTGGTTTGAGCACAGTTTTACATTTCCTGAAAAAAGCCTGTCAGCAACATTCAAAGAGTCAAACGTTGCTCCTGAGTGATTTTTTTTTCTGCTTTAACAAAAGTCCAGAAGAGGAATTTCAACATTTGTTTCATTTCAAACATCAGCCTCACTAAATTCATAGTTATCTATGGACACCTCAATAGTCTTTTGTACTTCCTATGAATTTCTCCTTCATGATAAAGGATTTATTCTTTATTGAACTCATTGCTATCTTATTTATAGAGTGTGTTCCCTATGGACACCTATTGTTTTGTATTTTGACTGTAAATGGGTGGATGAAACAGTTGTTTCCCCTGCAGGTTTGTTGAGTGTAATTAAGCTACTTTATGTGACAAATAGGCTCATTCTGAGTCCCAGTAGTATAAACACTCTTTTAGTGAGGCTTATTTTCAGATGGATAAACAAATTAAGTCACAGAGATAGTGATAATGGGTTTGAAAAGATAAATAACATGGATGAATTAACATCAACCTCTCAGTATTTTTTACCATCCATGCTCTCCCTGTTGTTTTTGAATAACAAATACGTGTATTTTTTAAGCTCTCAAGCATATTTAAGTACATGTTTGGTGTTGTCTGTGTGACTGAGAAGTCTTATGTGTGTAAACATGAGCAGGAAACTGTGTTGTGAAGTTTAAGTCTGTTTGACACTCTTAGCTGCGTGTGAAGAGCCACCTTCACAACAAGAATGCTGCTGCACTTTCGATGCATCGACTGCAAAGTTTCACCAACACCTTTAAATCACAGCAACTTCTGCTGAGATTTTCCATTGCTCACTTATTTCAAAATAATGTTTTGTGTTGTTTGATGAGGATGTTTACAGTAAATAAATCCCTGCTGTACCAGACATCCCTGCGCACTCATGGAAAGTTTGTTTTTGTGACATTACTATGAGTGAAAATGTCAGTTCTTTTTCTGTCATTTTGAAGTACCTATTTTCAACCACCAGAGGGCTTTCATCCCCTGCAGATCACAGTGCATTGTAAATCAGTGACTGCAGTTGTAGCAACACTGTTTACAGAAGTTTAGTATTTTTGTATAATCTGACTTTTGTTTTAACTGGTTTTTACAGGCGCTGTACAATCAGTGAGTAGCCTTTAACATGACTTCCTTTCTACTCAAGAAAGAGTAGTTTTGGAGAAGGGTTGAACGGTTTATCAAATAATACTGAAGTACTTTTAAAGACAAGTTTTTAAAAACACAGAAGTTACATCATTTCTCCAAGGTGAATGTGTAACAAAACAGGATTTGAATGAAATACTGAAGTGCTGTGAAGAAGCCTTGGCTCATACATTTTGTTGAAACATTAGCATTGAAACAGATCACAGCTGATCACATGGCCTGTTTTGATGCCTCGCACATAGGCTGGATTTGTAAGGATGCACATTTCCACAACTCAAAAAAGAAAAAAATGTAAAAGTTATTATTAAGATAAAATCAAAATTACCAGAGTGTAAGTTAATAATTAATACACAAAAGGTCAGAATTCTGTGGAAAAATTAAAATTAGATTATAATTTGGACTTTTTTCTTCAAAATTATGACTTTTTATCATAATTTCAACTCTTATCTTATTGTTTATTTTTGCCTAATAATTTTCACTCTTCATCGCATAATTTACTTTTACTTTAAAATTTACCTTTTTATGTCATAATTCTTTCATACAATTGTAATTTTAATCTCATTTTGACTTTCCTCTCATATTCTTTTATTTTATAGTTTAAACTCTTCAAGTTAGACTTTTTTATTCACAAATTCGTTTTATTTCACAGTTATGACTTTTTTGCATAATTATTTTGTTTTATCTCATAATTTTGACTTTTATGTCATAGTTATGTTTTTAATCATAGTTTTAATATAATATTTTGCCATGATTATAACTACATTTCTTAACTTTTGCTTTTATTTCATAACTTAAACTTTTTAACAGAACTTTGATTCTTAAAGTCATAATTACTACTGTGTTCCACACTGTTGGGGCTTTTTATCTAACTTAAGTCCAACTTTGATCTCATAGTTATTGCTTTTTATTCCATAATTGTAACTCTTCGTGTCATACTTATGACATTTTACTTCTCAGTTTTCACTTTTTACCTCAGAATGACTTATCTCGTCATCATTTCTTCTTTATCTCACAATGTGGACTTCCATCTCATAATTAGATGTAAGACTTTTATAGCTTCAACTTTTTATCTCATGATTTTGACTTTTTATTTTATAATTGACTTTTTTATGCCAATATGAGTTGTTATCTCAGAATTTTGTATTTTTATTCTGACTTTTCTCCCACTTTCTCATAATTTCAATTCAAAGACATTTATTCAAGGTGTCTACAGGGTCTTAAAAAGTATTAAAAGTTCATACATGAATTCAGCAAAAAATAAGGATTTTAAAAAGAATTATAAAGCCTTGCTGTGTCTCTAACTAGCAAGTTAACTATGTGATCAAGTGATGTGTGCATGTACAGTAAATAATGGGTAAATGCAAGTTTTCTGAGAAGTGGGTGGAGGAGAAGGTGTTGGAGATGGGACCAATACTTATTAACATTTTGTAGGATTTTGTAAATTAAAAGCAGCTTGGCAGTGAAGCTTGCTTATTTGCACATTACAATAACAAATACCATGTGCATTTTCTTCACTATGTTAAAATTTTTATCTTGCAGTCTGCACAAAACATGCACATAACTGGTAAGAAATTAAAGATGTAACGGATTTGTTAAATATACTGAGGGGTTTTTCAAAGGTCTTTTAAGTATCAACTTTGAGTTTAGATTTTGTCCACATACCCTGTAACTATAAGACATATCATTAATCCTTTTTTAACAATTACTAAACTTAAATTGATCATCATAGTATGATATAAAGGTACTGCATCTAAATCTTTGTACAGTCAAAGTGAAAAGAAAACACTACTTAAGTAGTCTGTGTCTGAGCCATGTTGGTCTGCTGCACATTTAGGAGGGCGGTTCAGCCTTTTGAAATAAATTTTATGAGAATACAACTCCTCTCTTTCTTGTCTCATGTGGGTATCAGTTGATGGCTGTTTAACTTCAGAGTCTTCATGTTGGTAATGTCACAGCCTGCTGCAGTCTGTAGCTGTAAAGTTACGAACTCGGTTACAAACTGCAGTGTTTGCTCCAAGATCTGAATGTATGTTCTGTTTTTAAGTGAGCCACCCCACCTGCCTTCTTGTTTTTTGTTTTTTCTTTGTGTGCAAAAACTGTCATCATATTGATTTGATTGGGGGAGGGGGGTTTTGCTAAATTGAGCAGCCTGGTCCAAATGTTAACAGACCAGAATTCTCTTCAAAAATAACTGCAGTACAGTATTTTAAATTCTGATCAAAAGGCATGTCTGTAGCTTTATATTGCCCCCTGGTACAAAATTACGCTTTGTTTTTTTTTCTGTTTTTTGTTTTGTTTTGTTTTGTTTTGTTTTGTTTTGTTTTGTTTGTTTGTTTGTTTGTTTGTTAGTTAGGGGCTCGGGGCAACGACACAAGCCACTCTCCTCCTCATTTGTTTTTGTTTTTTTACAATTAAAGCCATTTTAAGTGCATTTTTCTCCGTTAAGATCCATAGATTAACAATTATCTGGCTCTAAAATATACTATTTGTGTGTCCACAGGTCACTTTCCGTACAAGGATCTATCACTGCAACATCAACAGTCAGGGCGTGATCTGTCTGGACATCCTGAAGGACAACTGGAGCCCCGCCCTCACCATCTCCAAGGTGCTGCTGTCCATCTGCTCCCTGCTCACAGACTGTAACCCAGGTAAGACTGAAGATTAATTTTTTTAACCTTTGCTTGAAGGGTGCCTAGCATGCTACAACAAAATAAAGTTGTTGTAGCATGCTTTCAGGTTATACCTTAACCACCACCTCTTTGGAGGTCATGTCATGCCACTTCAACCTACTTTTTCAATCTGTCATACTGTGTCTGCATCCATCCAAAACAAGTGATGGGAAATAGAAACACAAATGACATACTTTATGCTCAAGTGCATTTTCGGAAATGAACTTAGAATGTTTTGAACTTCATGTGGTTTTAAAAAACCTGACACTTGTGTGTAGGTGCTGGTAACTGTGAGAATGTGCCACTTTGACAGGAAACTCCGCACCATCTGGGTATTGTATGTTCTTTATAAACGAGCCCAGCTAGCAAGAGTGAAAGCAGAGAGGGGGGTAGTTTTCCCCATGTCATTTGTTTCAACATCTGACTGCTGCTTATTAAAAGAGTATAAGCCAACTTTCTGATTCAGCTCAAGATAAGCTTTGTATTAAACAAAGGGAAACTTCCAAGTTGTTTTTAACTGATTTTAAAATGAAAAAGTGAAGTAATTTCAGCAGATTTCTAAGGAGAACAGATCATTCTGTTTTAAATGAACTGAAAACCAAACGCTTCATTCACACTACTAGCCTTTATGCTCCATTCAGATTTATTTCTTGGATTCTGTTTTTGCTTGGCTGTTCACATTACTTTTGAATGTTGCTTTAGTCAGACTCCCACATGTGGAAAAGAACAACAAAGACGTCACTCTAAAGGACAACTCGTCTGATGATCGTTAGAGTAAAGATTATCTCCTCTATAATCAGCTGAGAGGCAGCTATTTAAGCTACTGTTCCTGTTTCTCTGTGTCAGTGCACAGTTCACAGTGCTGTTTAAAGCTATAACATGTACGCTCCCGTGACATTTCACCTTATCTGTGAACACTGTTGAAGTGTGAAGTGATCCCCCAAAGTGCCCTTTTGGGAGGTAGTAACAGATATACAACTAGTAATGGAGATAATCAATATTTAATAATATTGATACCCTTATCAATGCTTCAGTCCATGTCCGTGGGGTCTTGAAAAGTTTTAAAAGTTGTTAAGTCAGTTTCGTGAAAATAAGGTATTAAGAAATCTTACATACAAAACTCCAAGGTCTTAAATTTTATAGAATTTAAATTCATGTACAGTATTCATCAAACAAGGCTGTAGGCTAGTTTCCCTGCATTTGTTTTATATAAACATACTTAAGACACATGATTAATTTATTTAGATGAACTGGTATTTTTTTTATTATTGTATGCTGGGAGAATTCTCAGCCAGTCTAGACTTGCATGGAAGAAATTTAAAATAATACAATTCAACTACTGTTAGCTCCTAAGTGACTACTGTGACTTAACATGACTGTAACTATTTTTAGTCCACTTAAAAATCAGATCTGTCATTGACAGCTGCTTCATGGTATTAAACTGAGGTCTTTCTTCCCTCATAGTCTGATCTCAGAATGCTTCTAGAAAGCTGAATTTGCAAGCTACAACAAGAAATACAACGGGCAAAAAGCACGAACAGTACATGACTTTGTAGTTGATAAAACGGGTAAGAAATTGAAGATGCAATAGCGTCTTAAAATGTATGAAGAGTTTTGAAAAAGATAGTAAAAAGGTTAAATTTAATGTCAAATTCTCAGCAAACACCCTGTTTTTATCAATCTGAGTCCTTATTGATTCCACTATTGATCCTTTGAAAGAAGTGGTATAAGCTAGAGCTAGAGTTAAAAAGGTCACAACTCCGTCTGTTAAATGTATTTCGTATTACTGGAAAAAATGTATCCACACAGCTGCTCTAATTCAAGTTTCTCATTGAAAACAAATTAAGAAATGTTTTATATGACATTTGAACCAGTGTTAATTTCGTCGACTAAGACTATGACTAAAAATGTTCATCGACAGCCCTTTTTTTTCATGACGAAAACTAGACTAGGACTAGCCAAAAACAGATCTGTGATGACTAAAACTGACTAAAAGTAAGTTAAGTTTTCATCAGGATGACTAAAACTAGACTAAAATGTAATGTAGTTTTTGTCAGACAATCAAAATCCGTGATATTTCTCCACTGTGGGTAAATCTGTCAAAATACAATGCATCTCTTGCTATTCTGCCTCTCAGCTGTAGAAAACAGGGACCCCAGGTCTGGCAGGATGCATAGAACACATTATCATGATTTGGTACCAGATCTAGGCAAGAAATTAAATGCTTGGACTAAAAGTAAAGACTTAAATGTGAGGACATTTATGGACTAAAAATAGACTAAAATGTTTTTTGAGTTTTCGTCGACTAAAACTGAAAAGGGCAGAAAGGACTAAAATGTGCCTAAAACTAAAAGACATTTCATTTAAAGACTAAGACTAAAATTAAAAATAACTGCCAAAATTAACACTGTTTTGAACACATTACAATATTTTATTGACATTCACCTCATAGTAACTTTTACTGAGCTAACCTTGAACTCATCATATTATAACTGTCTGTCCACTGATTAAGTACGCTATGTAACTTTAATACAGCTGATTTCAACACACATTTAAACATTGGACTAACATTTTTTATTACGGGACTTGCCATAAAGTATGAAGACACTTGTTAGCGCTGATCTTAGCTGACTTGGAAAAAAGTGTCCTGTAACAATGTAAAGCCAGTGCTATGAGAGCATGCTACTCTCAGTGCAGTCAGTCTTATTTTCCTGTAGTTTGATTTGATGCAAAATGCTAATGTTCTTTGAGCTCATGTATGCCCTTGTAAGAACTGATGTATTCTTTTGCACAGGAGATAAAATGCCACAGACCCTGTGAGAATTGATTGACTTATCAGTAATAGAGATGCCTGCAATTAGCTGGCCAAATAGTTAAATTCAGGTCCCTTTGGCTACGTTCACACTGCAGGCCTTAATGTACAATTCTAATCTTTTCTCAGATCTGATTTTTTGTTTGGCTGTTCACACATTAGTCAACTTCCAAAAGATCTGATTCAGAACTACATCTGTCAGTGGCCTGAATCTTATTCAAAAAGGTCAGATTCAATGTGACTTGTTCTGTTCACACTGTCAAAAAAAAAAAAAAATCTCATATGAGTCACATGTGAGTAAAAAATTAATTTCAGGTCGCTTTTAACTGCGGTGTGAATGTTGCCTTTGTCGCTGGCTCCAGAATAACAAGTCAGTAACTAAAACAGCCCACAGTCCCAGTCCAATGCTCTTTTTAAACTTTAACACAGCTCCCCACCTCTAGTAACCTCTGCAGTTAATGACTAATGCCTTGCTACCACAGCGCCCTTAAACCAGATTATTAAACACAGACTGCTTTTTTTTTTTTTTCTTTTTTCTTTTTGGTACCACAATGGTTTAGATTATATTTAGGAAAAACCTCACTGCAGACTGATTGGTGCATCTCATTTGATTGACAGATAGCTCGGCAGGCAAAGCTACGTTTCTGTCAACCAGAATGCTAGCTAGCCAGCTGACAGGAAGTCCAGCTTAGGGGGCGGGTTGTTAGGTTGATCCAAAGTTTGGTTGAGACTGCAATTTCAATATGGAAGCCCCCATGGATTGGCTTCCAAAGCAGTTTGAGTCCATCTGTTGTAAGCAGACGGCTGATGGCACACAGGGTTTGTCCAACCAATCTATGGTTATGATGCAGCCCTTCAAGTTTTGCTCCAAAAATGCCTTTAGGATCAGACAGCTGATCCATGTTTGTTTTGAAGGAATGTGATAAACAGTGCTAAGTGTGGCTGAAGAGTGACATCAAAGTCAAGTGTATTCAGACCTGGCTGTTCAGACTGAGGTCACGTTGCGAAAGATCCAACCTGTATCTGATTCAGGAATGCAGATGGAAAGATTAGATCTCTTTTAACATGTGCTGTACAAACTTGCATAAAATAATCTGATCTGAGTCAAACATGAGCAAAAATAAAAAAAAAACAAAAAAACAACAACAAAAGATTTGGGTCAATTTGTCCTGCAGTGTCAGCAAAACAGAAGAGAAAGACTTATGCAAGAACCAGAAGCAAATTTACAAGAACAAAACAGAATAAAGAAGAAGCATTATCATCATCATTTTCCTTTTTGTCTGTGTGAAAAATTCCCATGAGCAGATAAACTCATCTTGACAATACTTTTTCATTTCAGCTGATCCCCTGGTGGGAAGCATCGCCACCCAGTACACGACTAACAGAGCGGAACATGACCGAACAGCCAAACAGTGGACGAAGAGATATGCTACATAAATCCACTGAGGACAAGCGTGGGAGGAAGAAGAGGAGAAGAAAGGAGAAGGAGGGCTGGGGGGGCTCAGGGTGGTTTGTGTCGGGGGGTTATTTGTATCTCAGATTTTTAGTACTTTATTGTCTGGTATATTTTTTCGCTTCCTGATTAAGTTATCTCCGCAAATATGGTAATAAAGGAACACAATGGAAAGGAAGCCTGGTCTGCCCTCTCTTTATTTTCACATTGTTAACTGAAGGATGAATTTTTGGATGTGTGTTAAACAGCTGTACAAATTGCAAGTAATGACTTCAAGGTCAGTTGTGTAAGACTGGGAATGGAATAAAACCATAAAGTCCCTTTAAACTAGAACTGTGTTTTAATACCATAGAATGAGAACTTGTATTAACATGGGGTGAGTTCTTGGTCAAAGGGTCTGCCAAATTGAGCCTCCATGTTTTTGCAAAAGCTCAGAATGTACAAAGCTAATACTTTCACTTTTTTCTACAGCCCCCTTTATGCTTGAAAGTTGAGATTTTTCTAGGAACTGACTGCAAACTACACTAACAGCTGCTTCTGGATTCTCCATACCTCAGAGATTTATGAATGGTATTGAAAAGACTATTGAGCTCAATAAAGACTTTATTAACATTAATAATAATAGAAGTAATAAGAGCAACTTAGTGGCTTAAGATCTTGTTTGATAACCTGGTAACTTCACTGGAACTCCTATCCATCTGTCCCGTTTTCTTCACTGCTAATCCCTTTCAGGGTCTGAGGTGACCAAAGCCAATCCTAGCTGTCACTGGGCAAGAGGTGGGGTACACCCTGGAATGGTCACCAACCACAGGGCGGATATGTAGAGGCAAACAACCAGGCACACTCACATCTACAGCCAATTAAGAGTCACCAATTAACCTAACAAGCATGTCTTTGGTTTGTGAGGGGAGGCCGGAGCACCCAGAGAGAGCCCGGGCATACACGAGGGAACATGCAAATTCTGCACAGACAGAGCCTGACCATGATTCAAACCAGGAACTTTGCTGTGAGGCAATGGCGCTAACCCCTGCACTGCCATGCAAGAACTCGTTTATTGAGCATTTATACGTTTTTGCCCCACATTTAATGATCTAAATAAAAACAGCAGTGTAAAGTGACTGTTAACCATTGGGTAATTCATTTGCCAACAACTACCCTAGCTGTCCTGCAGGCATCCATAAGAGGACTCTAGTACATACATGTTTAATGACTACACATATTTTGCTGTGCTTTGCATTGCAAGCTTTTTTGCACAAATTAATAGTTTAAAGTCTAAGAATGGATCTTAAAGTTCAGCTCTTGAAATAGTTCTGATGGCTGAAAGCTCAAGGGATGTAATGTCCTGCCAAGTGTGAGTGCGTCTTCTGGGGCCTGGACTCTATTCACAACACTGAACTCTACAAAATAAAAAATGTTGAACTGAGAATGTGAAGATGGAATTGAAAAATAAGAATTTAAAGCTATTTGATGAGGTACAGTTGAACAGAACAAGAAAACTCATAGGAGCTCTGTTCCCACTTTTTTTTTACATTTGGACAGCAGTTTACTGGTCAATCCTGCACGGGAATATGTTTATTTCTGCAGCAGTTCTTATTTTTATGACGTTTAAACAGGTCAAGTTAAAGACTTGTCAGGAAGAGACATGACAGAAATAAGATGAACCAGAACAGAAGTTTCTTTGTTACCGACACAAAATCTCTACAGAGGTCTTTTACATATTTAACCCACTCAGTCTAGAGCAGTGATCATCAAAAGTAAACTTACTTTTAGCTAGCTTTAGTCATCAAAGATCTATGTTTAGGTAGTCTTAGTGTCGTATTTCTCATGGGAAAAAGACTCGTTGAATAATTTTAGTCATAGTTTTAGTCGACAAAATTAACACTTCATAGGTGGCTACTGTATAGATGTCAGGGACTGATCTCACCTTCAATGCCTAAAAATTACTAATATTTCAAAAGTAAAATACACATACTAATACTACAAAATATTAATTAGATTAAAATATTTATTCCAATTCAGTTAATGTGAAAGTCAGGCCCCCAAAGAATCTGCCAAGGCAAAATTTGTCCCATGTCCAAATGCAGCTGATTGCCCCTGGTAATCTCTCTAAAGACGCAATCACAAGGTGATCTTTCCATAACCCTGTTTGAAAGTAACAAACACCTCTTAGGCACTTTATAAGTTTATAGGTATTAAACTATTGAACATATATTTTCAATGCACCTTGCCTTAATATATCAAAATAATATACAGTTTTGGGGGCAGGTTGGACATTCTTATTAATGATGAAAACACTGATCATGTAGACTTAAATTCTGACAAAGCTGGGATCAGTTTTTGTCTTCAAGTCATATCTCTTAGTACAACACTGGACTTTAAACCACTTAAAAATCCAGGGGGGCCACTGATGGGCTAAGATTTTTTTAACTGTAGAAAATGACTGTTTACAAGTATACCGCATGTTATACACCACCAGAAAGCTCTGATTCTCGGGATTCTGGCCATGTAGGAGAAAACCACCACAACAACCACAATTTATGAATTTGTCAGGCTAAAAACAAACAATAATAAAAGTGACAGATCACCATTAGAAGCTCTTCTGATCATAAGATTCCATCAAAAACAGTCCTGCTGAATCAGGAAAAGTTCCCACAATTTAAATCCAGTCAAATATTTAGCCCAAAAACATAATTACATTCATACAGACCCATGGACCGGTTTTGAATTACTTCAAGTTTGATGTTTTGTTCCCAATAGTCCACAACTTTTGTTGTAGAAATGTTTTTATAGAGAAAAAATGCCTGCCAACTTCAGTCATTTTTGGAGTTTCCAGTTCAAAACTAGTCTTTTTTTCCTCATAAAACCAGTGTAAAATCCTCATTTTCTGTTGTATTGTTTTCAGCTTTGAACTTGAACTAGCTATGGCTTCATGCTTTTCAATTTAATTTGGGTCTTCCTGGATTGGTGACTTACTTTAATTCTAGGGGTTAAAATCTCAGTGGAATGTTTTTTACATGTAAACTGTTAACCAATTTAAATATTATTTATAGTGCTCTTTCCAGGGCTCTGTATGTTCTTGTTTTTACAGGTGCAGTAACAAATGGACTCCAAAACAAGCCTCCACTGCATCAGGTTGGTGGGTTTGTAATTTTTTTTCCTGTTTAAAGTTCAATTAGGTTGAATTTTGTGTGCTGCGATGTTACATTGGGCAAATAACCAGCTCGTGTTGCTTTGTGTTTGACAAAGCCTTCAATGTTAAGAACATTATGTTCTTACCACTATTATTACTGAGTACCAGGCGTCCTATACAGGACCGGTAAGACCAGCAGTTTCAGCAAACTAAGGTTTGTGAAGTGGGGCATATCGATGACTTTGTACATGCTTGGTTATATATGTGCTAGATATTAACTGTAAGAACATAAATAGCACGAGAGTCCAATTAAAAAGTCTTTGCAAGTTTTAATTGTCTGTGTAATAATTGTTCAATCATCTCTGAGTAAATGTAAATGCTCAGAGTCTGTGCAGCACAAACTGTGTGCCTGAGAGGACCTTTGATGCAAAGAACATGGTGTTCTTATCACATATATTATTAACCACCAATCATACTAAAAATAGCCCAGTTGGAGCACAGTGCCCATGGTTGGATTAGTTTTTGAGTATTTCTTGTTCAGTACAAAGTGGTTTGCTGAGACATCCAAACATCTTCGTGGACATTAAGTAAAACATAACTCATGTTTAAGTGACACACAGAAATGCATCTAAATAAAAGACTTTTAGCATATTCCTCTGTTTCTTTTTTTCCTTAGTGGTAGACAAATACTATTAAAACAAGGGCTGTCAGCATTAATGCATTAGATGCAATTGATTTAGGCCTATAAATGTATCATTTACTTCTAAATCACAATCCATCGCATGCTTTATCATCCCACACACTTTGTTTAAAGCCACTGCACACATCCCTGCAGCCACAGTGATGTAAAATAAGCTTTCTGTGAGTTTCATTTCACTTCTACGCCTTACAGACAGCCCAGTGGACAAGTAAAAATAAATCTGCACCTTGTTTGATCCAATATTTACCTTTTAGTGTTGCCTTATTTCCTTTTTAATTAATGTTTCTTTTCATGGTTAAGTTCCTGTCATAAGTGTGTATCCAAACAGGCAGTCCTCTACCTTTAGTTTAAGACGGAACAAAATTCCAAAATGAAACAAAAGTTTTGAATGCAAAATATTGGAATTTCAAAAAGGGTAGATTTGAGATTTGAATCATTTGACAGCCCTAATTATGAGTATACTTTATTGTTTCTAAACTACAGTATTGAAATTCTTGCCCAGTGGTCGCCAAACTCTGCAAGGCTCCCGTTTGGCAGATGAAAAGCCCCTTTGGCTTTCATGTGAAGTTTTTTGCAGACTCAAAGGAGGCTTTCATGTGTTTTGCACTGATGAGAGGCTTCTATCTTGCCATTCTGCCATAAGCCCAGATCAGTGCAGGGCTGCAGTGATGGTTGTCCTGCTGGAACTTTGTCCCATCTCCACATAGGATCTCTGGAGTGACTAACAGGTTCTCAGTCACCTCTCTTACTGAGGCCCTTCTCCCCTGATTGCTCATTTTGGCCACATGACCTGCTCCTGGAAGTTGCCCCCATAATTCTGAGAATTGTGGGGGCCACTGTGCTCTTGGGGACTTTCAGTGTAACAGATTTTTTTTTGCCTTCCCCACATCTGTCTCTGAGCTCAGTTCCTTTGACCTCATGGCTTGGTTTTTGCTCTGATATGCATTGTCAGCTGTGAGGCCTTCTAAGAGGGGTGTGTTTTTCCAAATCATGTCCAATCAATCCCTGTATTTAACCTTTCACTGCTTAAAAACTCACAAACATCCACTGAGGTGTGATAGGATCAAAATATTCCCAGCCAGCTTTTATTTCAGGAAGATTAAAAGAGCACAGCCATGCTTATATTTATGTGAAGTTGTGTTTATATGCTTACATGGATTAAGCACTGTAAAAGTTTTGTTTACATGTGAAAAGATTTCAGTTGTAGTCTTACTCAGCTGCTTCTGCCTTTAACTTCCCCTCAGCTGTGGGTGAAGACAGATGGTCCTTTACTGCTCAGATGCGTCACTTTAGCTGGTTTTGATCTGTACTCTCTGTCCCAACACTTCTGTCACATCTGAAAAATCTAATCAAATCCATTCCCCACCCTAAGTACACCTCACACATGTTCACTTAATACACTAGTTTTAGTTTCACTGTGATGTCAGTAGCTGTTGAAGCCAGGTGCACTCTGATCAGAAACATATCGAGCCTACTTTTTTATCACACCTTTTCAGCTTTAGAAAGAAATCTCAGTCTTCACTCTAGTTTGGGGACTTCCATGATGGTCAAGAAATACAAAAACTGCTATTTCACTTTCACTTCGTGGAAACAGAACAACACCTGAGAAGCAGGACTGTTTATTGCAAGTTTTTAAGCAGGCAGTGCTCTAAGATAAAAGACACACTTACCAAGTGTCACCAATGGGTAAATAAAAAAGAGAACGCGAAAACATACCAAAAAGCAAGACTGCCTGTCAGAAGCTACCAACGCCCAAAAGATTTAACTGATCTGATAAAGGAGATGGCGTCGTAGGGTTGAGGCTAAGACAGCTTATTTGTTTGCACATCACTTTACAAGAATTGTAGCATAAGGAGAAATTTAAAGGAGAAATGATGCCCTAGAGGTTCTTATGAATTCAGATTGAGTGGTTGTGAAAAAATAATTAAAAATTTAACATGCTTTATCAACTTTAATATAGGACGCACTGATTTGTCTTTGAAAGCCTAGTGATTATATCCATGTGCCCCATGCACAGAGGCTGTAGTCCTAAATGAGGATGGCCCAGGTTCAGTTCCTGTCATGGCTCCTTTCCTGCATGTCATTCTCCAGTCACTCTCCACAGTTTCCAAACTGTCCAAATAAATCCTAAAAAGAATCAATGTGGCCTTCTTGGAAAACAAAGTTGCTCATCACATCAACTTTAAAGGTAAAATATGTAAAAATCTTAGCGCTAAAATACTGACACCATTTAAAGAAAAATGGTAATGTATATATTGAATATATTGTTGAGTTGAATACTTACATCACCTAAAATAATTCCAACAGTTTTCAAAACCAGAGAAATTTTTAATTTCAGTAGTCATAACCAGGGCCGCCCATGAGGGGGGTTAAAGGGGAGTGCTTTCTGGGGCCCAGCCAAATGGCAGGCCCATGTAGGACAGGCAAGTTCATGCTCCATTTCTTTTGGTAATGTTAACAGTGTGGATGGGCACATTGAACTAAACCATTAGGAAAGTAATGTTAGACTTCATCTGAGCATCAAGTGCACAAATGTCAGAGAATAGAACAGAAGGAACTGAAATAACTTCAAGGAAAAAAATAATGTATAAACTGTGAAAAGAGGCAAAACGCATAAAGTTTGAAAAATGGGTTAAATTTGGGTTATATTGGCTGAAAAAAGTAAAGAAAAAGTGGTTATAGAGTGGCAAAAATGGGATAGTGGCAGTAAAATTGAGTTAAAAGGCAAAAAATTGTGGAAAATGGTTTTTAAAAAAATGTTAAAAAGTGGTAAAAATGGGTTAAAAGTTGCAAAAAAAAAGGCTAGAAAAATCAGAATAAGTTAAAAGAGACATAAATGGGATAGCAGCAAAAAGGGGCTAAGTGAGGCAAAGAAGGGCAAAAAATTGGCAGGAAAAAGTGAAAAGTACTTAAAAAGTGGCAAAAATAGGCAAAAAGTCATAAAAAAAATTTGGATAACATCAGCAAAAATGGGCTTGTAAAAGGCAAAAAGAGGCAAACATGGATGGGAACTAGGGATGTACGACATTGATTTTTTTGCTGATATATGATATGCAGATATTTACAGATTCATTTAGCCAATACATATTTCGATACAGATATTTAAATATGCTTTGCGTAACTAAAAGTTCAGTCCTTCAAACACAATTTAAGGTTTGAGGATGAAAAGATAAACAAACTTTGTTTTTTAAGACACACTTTAAAGTTTAAAGAATGAGGATAAATAAAGAAAAAGATCTCAACTCACATAGGTCTGTTGGTTCATCCTAAGTACATAGTATATAGGGCCAAATTTTACAGTCAATATATGCTAATACTCATGGCCAAAATATTGGAAGTAAATATCGTCAGAAATGTAGATATCTGCCGACACTGATATTTGCCTTTTTTAGCTAACAAATGCCAATACCGATATCAGGCCGATAATATTGTACATCCCTAATGGGAACAATTGTGAAAAGTGGTTTAAAAGTGGAAAATATGGTTTTACAAGTGGCAACAATGGGTTACAGAGTCAGAAATATGAGAAAAGCTGCATAATGGATCCAAAGTGGCAAAATGGGAGGAACAGTGATGAAAAGCAGGTTAAAAGTGGCACGGACAAGAATATCAGAATCCAGTTATACCTTGACACACTTTCAAGATCCAAAATGAAGTAGAAGTAAATGTGAGATGTATGCCATAAATTGTTTCATTACTTAAGATGAATATTGTGAATGTGAAAAGTATGCACATAGAACATACAGTTCTGTCAGAATAGAGTTTGACAGTCTCAAAAATTCCCTGGGAAGTATTTCTAGCCTCCCTACTGGGATTCAAACCCCTCAAAATCCCCATCATGTCTTCATATGAAACTAATTTTAACTATAGAGAGAAAGAAATATACAGTACATCTATACAGAAATATCAAATACATGAAATAGAGAGATTACTCCTGTCCTGCTCATATATTGTTTATTTCTATAAGTTACACTATGCCTGGAGACGTGTTAAACTGTTGAGACATGGAGATGCTGAGTTATAATGTTACTCATTTAAGAGGAAATGAGCAAGTACAGCTTGCTCACAGTTGGGTATGTCCTGGCGGTGCATAGACCTGTGGCTTTGTTCACTGAAAAAGAAAACACAACTTCGAAAACCAATGTACACACAACTGAGAAAAGTTTGTGTATTCCTGAGTATGTGGTGAACCTGTGGATTGGTTTGGGTGATGAGTTAAAAAAGAACAAATATAAATCAATTTTAAAAAATAACATTTTTTTAAAGAAGATATTTTAATCAGGTTCATGGAGGAGGAAAGGTGTGAGAGGTGTTTCCATTTATTTTGCAGCACTAAATTATACCTGTTGTTGTGTATTATTGGTAAAAAAAAAAAAAAAAAAAAAAACATTTGAGGATTTGTTGAGTTAAAAGAAGACAACTTAGTATGGAGTACACAAGTTTCACTTCTATCTACTCCTTTCTGGACAGTTACTTGTGTTTTAATTTTTGGTTCAAAAAAGCCCTTCATTTATTCATTCATTCATTCATTCAAAATAAATGCCTTATGTACTTTCCTTTGCCTGCTTTCACTGCTCTAATTAAAATAGAAATAGTTGTTTTTACCTGGGCCCTCTGAAATACCAAACTGCCTCTGCTCAGGCATAAACTTTTTTACAATTAGGAAAAGTAGGCATATAAATGATTTCTTATCTAATATATTGGTATTTTTTAATATAAATGAGTTGTTTCTGTCCCTTGCCATGTTTTTGATGCTACTGAATTTATAATTGCTTTGTTTTGGCTCTGTGAAGCACTTTGTTTTACTGTTTGTCTGATTAGTGAACTTTAAATAAAGCTGCCTTGCCTACTGTAGTGCTTAAGCAAAGCCATTGAGTAAATGTTCTTGTTATTGACTCCAGTTTTGAATTCTTTCCACTGGCTCCCTCAGAGGCTCATCATCTGACTGTGGTCTGCCCCTGGACTCAGAACCAAACGGGAGAGGTAGTGTTCAGTTTTCAGGCTCTGGAACAAAATCTCAGAGAACTGCAGAAAGTCTGAGTTTTTTAATAAAGGCTAAAAAAACAAGTTTACAGATGTATTTTTATTAAATGGTTTTAAAACATCTTTTTAAAAGTATATATTTTTACTCAAGAGGCCTGTGTGTATTTATAAGAATATATAAAAATCTCATTCATAGCTTAATTAATGGTCAAATACAAAAAAACTGGCCTATTTTACCCTAACACACTTTTACTGTCTATTTTTTCCTTTATTCTTTATACCCTTTTATACACTATATTTATATACAAAAAGACAGTGGGTAACAAGAAATAAAACTAAAGTATATATTATCTCGTAACTTTTATGCTTTGCTGCTCTATTTTATTTAAACCTTGATTTTTTTGAGTGTTTCCTTTAATTATTTCAAATGTACTCTTCTGTTTCCTGGTGTTATGGTGTTTTTAATGTTTTGTTTGATGCACTTTAAATTGCCTTGCTGCTAACATGTGCTAGAGAAATAAACTCGCCTTGCTTTATTGAACATCATTCCTTCTTTTACTGCCCGCTCTTATATTTACACTCATTGAACTCCCTTTAAAGTTGAATATCACCTGCTGGAGCACGTTATCTGCATACTGGAAAAATAAAAAACACGCTCTTGGCTAAAAAAACTCCATGACTCGATGTTCATGTCCACCGACGGGACACGAGCGCACGCGGCATAGCCGCACTTTCCTGTTCAGTCTGCAGCCTACAGTTGTGCTGTGCAACGTGACTGCTGTGTTACCATTCCTCTGTTACGTCGAAAAACGCGTTTAGCTCCGCCTCTATGGTGTCCTAAAAGTGTGTCACTGGGTTAAAGTGGCTCGGCGGAGAGGCGTGTCCGACAGCCCACTATTGAGAACATTTAGTCCTCCTGACTAACCCGCAGTCACACAACATAGGGGAGTTCCTTTGACTCAGACGGACGTACTCGTCGTGTTCTCTCGACCCTGCAGATTATTTCCTGAATCACTCTTAATATGAGCATCAGCACCGTCCTTCAAGGTGGACTAGTTTACAATCGTCGAGTTTAATCCTCGTTACGGTAGCAGAAGTCGTGACAAACAGTTGAATTTAGCTGATCATCAAGTTTGGAGATTTTTTTTTCCTTTTCCTCGAACGGAGATGCCTGAGGACATTGGGACAGCCAAGCCTGGTAAGAGCACAAATATTCACATAATAACCCTCCTGACAGAACAGAAATGGTATAAATTGCATGCACTCTGCAGGAAGTTTACTGCATTGATAATCTTAACATATATTGCTTGATTTGTTTTCTTCAAAAATGCTCTTTTAACACAAAGACAGCCTTTAAATCAAGTTTTGACATGTATTTTATCGATGTAGTAGAAACAAGTGGAGTGGAAACCAAGTCAAAAAGTGTCATGAAAACAACCCTGTTGCTTGATTCCATTCAGAGCATGATATTGAGTATTATGGAGGGGATGTGGAGTATAGAAAAGTATATTGAAGGGCAGGACAGTAATGAATGGCGTCCTACCATTGAGACATATTTCTCTTTCTTGCTGATATGCTTCATTATAAAGCTCGACTTGGTGTCTAAAAAGTGTATAAATATGTGTAAAAATCTTCTCATGAAGTTTCTGAGCGCTTCAGCCGTGTTAAAGACGAAGTTCTATCCGTGTAACCGTGTTTTAAATCGGGGTTAGGAGTGCCAGTGCGGCGCTGTGCTGTTGCTGCCTGTACATTTGACACAACAGCCAGTGTTTATCTCCCCCGGTCCTGCTCACATGGACAGCGTAGCTAGCCATGTGCCTCTGTGTCTACACGCGTCCTGAACACGGCTCTGATTGGTCGAGGGGCGTTCCCTTCGCCGGCACGCTTCTGGCGAACTAATTTCTGATTGGCTGAAAAGGACCCATGACGCAGTTCATTGCATAATCCACTGTACACAGCTCTCCCGGCGCGAGGCTGGCCTGCAAGATACACGTGAGACAGGGTGAGACAACAGCCACTGACCTAGATTTTTTTGCCTCCTCCTCGCCTCGCTTTCACAGAAATTCATGACAGGTCCACGTGTGGGTGGGCCGTGAAAGAGAACAGTCATGGCTGGGGTTAGGTAATCATTTGCTCCGAGCCTCTAAATTTAGGCGTTTTCGACACTTAATTCAGAAAACACGCTTTATTTTTGCACAGATATACCAAAAAAGAAGCATAAACGAG
Organism: Cheilinus undulatus; assembly: GCF_018320785.1. Taxonomy (NCBI): domain Eukaryota; kingdom Metazoa; phylum Chordata; class Actinopteri; order Labriformes; family Labridae; genus Cheilinus; species Cheilinus undulatus. The sequence goes on from NC_054872.1 coordinate 44,754,715, forward strand.
CAAGCCTGCATTTATTTTCATTTAAAAGGGTAGTCACTAAGTCTGTTGGATTTAAAGCTTACTGCCCTACTTCAGCTCACACATTTAGACACGGTCACACCGCCACTGGAGCAGTTTAGGGTTACATTCTAGTGCCGTGCTCAAGGGCATTTAGATAACAGATCTTAAAGATCAAGTATGATAAATGGAAAAATAAATGGCATTTAATAGCAGCATTACAAGCTTAAAAATAAAATTACAAAATTAACTTTAAAATCAAAATAAGTAGTTACCATGCAACTGTAATCTTCTTTAACCATATACATGCAAATTCAAGACAGTATAAATAAGAATGTGTTCATTATTATGCACTAGATACATTAGGGCATACATATTTGTACCTTTCATTAAAAGTATAATATAAAATGTGGCACAATTGGGTATAATCATAAAAGGCTAAAAATGCACTGAAAACCTATATATTATAACTGCTGTATTTACTAATTTCCATAACATGACTGCAGACTCTTGTAAGTCAACCAAACTCTCAAACTTTTTGTTTGTTCTTTCCAAACATGCTATTACATAACAAATTGCTGGATGTTTTCCCTGTTTGGATTCTTTTGTTCCTACAACTGTTATGTTGCTCCAGTGCTTCAGTGACCCTGTCTGGTCGTCAGTCAGCGGAGCACACTCCCATAGAGCCCCAGTCATGTTATGTAACATGTTATCCAACCAGCATGCACTTGGGGTGATAAAGCAGGTCAATCTCTGCAGTGAAAAGATCAACACACTCTCACAGGCGTGTCATAGATACCTGATCCTACTGTACTGGCGAGAATGTGATTATTTAGCAAACAGGGTTTTTTTTTTTTTACACCGCTGCTCCACTTTAACAACTGTTATTATCTCTGGCTTTGAGCAACTTTGCTGGAGTTGTGATAAATCTAATTGGTTTCCTGATGTTGATATGACTCTGTTTGTTCTTACAAATCATACACTGGCTTAAATATGCAGTGGATAATTTCACGTAGCTGTAGGATGAGTCTGCAAAGATAACAGTATTCAAACTCATATGAAAACATCAATGCAGGGATGTTATATGCAGTTAAGGAGACTTAAAGGAAAGAGGAAGCGCTCATCCCTTAAAACATGTCAACATCTCTCCCTCTCCACAGGAGGAGTCATAGCCTATATTTCCTCTGGCTCCGCCTCCAGCCCAGAGTCCTGTATGAGCACAAGCTCCAGCAGCAGCTACCTGTCGACATCGCCCACCCCGTCCCGCCCCTCGTTGCCTAGCAGGGCTGTAGGCATGGTGGTGGATATCTCTCCGCCAGCCAAGAACAGCCACCAGCGTGGACACGGCGTGGAGAAGGCAGGTCGCTCGTCAACATCGACCAAGAGCAGCATCACGAGTAAGCAAAATCACACCATTTTTAGTTGCAGTCCTTTTGAGTAAAATGTTTTTATTTGTTGCACATGAATCATTTCTTTGTGTATGTTTTGCAGAAATCAACGGTATGGTGCTGTTGTGTAAGGTCTGCGGTGACGTGGCCTCGGGCTTCCACTATGGCGTTCATGCTTGTGAAGGCTGCAAGGTGAGACAAGTTCCTGCTGTGACACATTCCCCTCTATTTAAATTAGAATAATTTTCCTTTATATATGGCACAGTCACATAACTAATGCTACTCCTCTTGTGGTTCTTTAGGGCTTCTTCAGGAGAAGCATCCAACAAAACATCCAGTACAAGAAGTGTCTTAAGATGGAGAACTGCACCATCATGAGAATCAACAGGAACCGCTGCCAGCAGTGTCGCTTCAAGAAGTGTCTGGCTGTTGGCATGTCTAGAGATGGTGAGCAGGACTATTAGTCTTTGGGCTTTTTTAAGAATTAAAGTTAATCTGAAGAGTTTTTAGATGGTATGAGCTAAAAAATTTAATAAGATCATCAGCAAGAAAATTAATTTTTCCTGTATTTAGACAGCAGAGATTTTAACTGAGTGATACTTTGACTTTTAAAAGGAAAAATAAGATTCCTTGGGTCAAAAAGTGTTAAGAAAACTTCTTCACTGCAGCTTTAAGCAACACTTAATGTGTGTAAACAGATGTGCTTCTATGTGTAGTTCATTTTGACAGAAGCTCATAATCATCATTTTCTACCATCAGCTGTCAGATTTGGACGCATCCCAAAGCGGGAGAAGCAGAGGATGCTCCTGGAGATGCAGAAAGTCATGACCGACGTGATGAGTAATAACAGCCAGCTGCACAGCATGTTGCATGGACACCAGAGCCCCTCGCTGCCCATGGAGACCCTGTCCAATGACTCCAGCTCTTCGACTTCCTCTTCCTCCTCCTCTGCTTCTGATTCGCCCTCGAGCTCCAGCCCCTCCTCCCCACAGTGCCCTCAGGACTCAGAGTCCGTTGTTTCCATGGACACCAACTCCAGCTCCGCCTCATCATGCGCATCAGACAGTGGTGAGGACGAGGCAGTCGTTTCGGTGAGCAGGCAACACCAAGATGCCTTCACATTTAGCCAAGAGAGGTCACCAAGACAGGACCAGGCTTCACCCTCACCGGTCACCCTGGTGACGGGCTGTGAAAACCGCATGGAGGAGCAGCAGGAGAGCTGGAACAGCTGGAACAACAGCACAGCTGTGGGAGGGTTTCAGCACTGTTCATACAGTAAAAGCCAACACGTCACCAACACTGCTTACAGGGAGGAGAGAGGAGTTTACCAGCAGCAGCTCAACAGTGCCCCCAGCTGTGAGCCATCAGAAGACAGCCAGTTTAACACACCAACTGCCTCAAGTGGTTACAATGGACCAATCCACTGTGTCAACAACAGAGCACACTTGGTGAGTTATTTTTTTTTCTTCTTCGTCTACTCATTTTCACTGTTTTTTTTTTTTTTGTTTGTTTGTTTTTTTTAAACAAAAGTCTCAATCATCCTCCCTTAATGACCTCATGTCTTCATCTTTCTGCAGGTCTGTCCCATGAACACATCGCCCTATGTGGACCCTAACAAGCCAAGCCAGGAGATCTGGGAGGAGTTCTCCATGAGCTTCACCCCCGCTGTGCGGGAGGTTGTCGATTTTGCCAAGAGGATCCCGGGCTTCCGTGACCTCTCAGAGCATGACCAAGTCAGCCTGTTGAAAGCTGGAACTTTCGAGGTAAGACAGCAAAAAAGCAAAAACATAAACACCTGGTGTTATTTTGTGCTCACTTTGAAGTCAAACATGGCGGCCTCTTCAAACATTGAGGCTTTCCCAAACAGAGCAGACTGTCAGCTCTGTGTGCTGACTAATATTTGCTCTGATAACAGTTGGACTGGAAATGAAAGAGACTTCATACATTCTTAATGGGTGCTATTGAGATTTTTTAACATTAGTTTCTTCCTGTAAAAGCTAAAATACACACCATGTAGCTGGCTGGATTCAGACTATTCCTGGCTGTGTTTTTCTTCTACACAGATTTATCCTAGACTTAAAACAAACTCATAAGCTGAAAACCCTGCTGCTGTCTCATTTCCAGGTGCTGATGGTCCGCTTCGCCTCTCTGTTCAACATGGTTGAGCGCACGGTGACCTTTCTTAGTGGCAAACGTTACAGCCTCGACACACTACGGTCGCTAGGTGCTGGTGAGCTGCTGAACTCCATGTGCGAGTTCAGCGAGAAGCTGGCAGCGCTGCGGCTGGACTCAGACGAAATGAGCCTTTTCACAGCCGTGGTGCTTGTCTCAGCAGGTAAAAAGACCCTCATGGAAAATATACTGATATTTGGTCAAAAAATTAACAAGGGCTGTCAAGATTAATTGTGTTAATCCCAATTTCACTATTATTTTAAATTATGATACTTAATTGTCCTTTTAAGAACACTTTGGTAAAGCCACTGCAGCATCTCCATGCAGCCACGATTAAAACTTTCAATCTTTTGACAGCCCTGAAATGAACCATGACACATCTGATCTATATCATTTGAAATATTTTCTCTGAGTAGAATAGTCACTCTCAGATCCTGTTACTTCCTCTAAAATAATCTTTCACCTTCTCTTTCTCTTTGCTCAGATCGCTCAGGGATCCATGACTTGAACTCAGTGGAGGCCCTGCAGGACAAACTGATCCGGGCTCTGCGTAACCTTGTGATGCAGAACCACGGCGAGGAGGCGGCCACCACTTTCACCAAGCTGCTGCTCAAGCTTCCTGAGCTGCGTTCTCTTAACAACATGCACTCAGAGGAACTGCTCTCATTCAAAGTTCACCCATGAAAGCTTCCTGATGGAGGGGTTATCTTCGGTGCCCTCCACCCTAATCCACACACCTCCACCTCCACCAGGACCTGCCTCTTACAGTCCCCTCGTTACTCGACCAACCCTCCTTTGTGTGTCTGTTTTATAGAATGTAAAAGTTGTTTTTTATCTATTTTTGTTATGTAGACCATGTGGGGTCTGAGGAGTGAAGAATATAAAATGTACTGTATTTAAAGAGATAACTTACGCTTGTTGCACACAAACACACGTAAGTGCACGTGTGTTTGAAAGTTTCTGAGTTTGTTGAGATTCATGGCGCTTTTCTGTTTGTGAGTGAAACAAGAGTACTTAACTGGCTTTAGGAAAACTTCAATTAGAAACTAATTAGCGGATCCAAAAGCCATTTAATTCCAAAGTGTATTTTCTGATGAGTGAGTGAATGTGAGAAACAACAAAAAACGTACACACCGCATGTCTGTTTGGTCCAATATTTTGACAGAGAAAGGCAAGCTAACAGAAAATGGATCTGAATGTGTGACGATCGCTGCTATTGCATGGCTGTACTTAATGCGAACATCTATTACTTGGATCTTCTCCCCTTGCCTCAGAAAGCATCAGTTCTTTGTTTTCAGCATGTATAAAGTGTTTGCTTTTTTTATTTAATGCTTTTTTACATGTACACTGCCTGTACACTAACTGGTGATTTCTGGGGGAGTTGATGACGCCATTTTTCAGCAACACTACATTTGCACATGTTCTGTAGCAGAATAAAATAAAACAAGTAATGCAAAATCCACAAAATGTGTGACTCCGCATAATGTAAAGGCTACATGTTATCTTAGTCACGCCTGAGTGTTTCTGTTGTTTGCCCACTTTCCAATTTATATGACTTTTTGTTTTATTTTTTATCAAACTGTGTGCTTTCGGCATAGCACTGAATTTGACATTTGTTCTTTTGTTATCCAGTTTGTTGAAATACTTGTTTCTTTGACTGGCAGCACTGCCACTTGTAAATAACTATAAATATATATATAAATATATATATATATAAATATCTGATGAACATAGAATATAAATATGATATAGTATGAATAAATACAAATGAAGTGTACTTTGATTGTTCTGTGTTTTCATTGAAAAAAATACATCATTTTAATAGAGGGGGAATATAACAAAATGTATATGAATGAATCTATGAATGAACTGAAAGAGCAGTGTACAATACTTAGATGCGAGGAGAGGCAGTGGTTGTTTTTCACCACTAGGTGGAGCTATTTACCCACAGCATTTTTATATGAACCAATGCTTTTTACACTTTCAAGTTGTGAAACAGGAATGAACAGAGCAATACAGGGATCCAGCACTAACCAAAAGAGCAAACATATTCTTTCATGCATTTTGAAAGAACAATATTTTAAATATCCTTTTTTAAAAATAAAAATAAAAGGTTAACTCACACAGATTTAGTTTGGAAGTTGATTTCAGATCACATATCTATCTTTTTATCCAGGAGAGGAAAAAGAACTTGACTATTGTATTAAAGTAAAAATCATTCTGGTTTGTATGTATCTAATTAAAAGTACCGGTCCATAAATCCACTCAAGTAAAAGTAAAACATATTTTATTTAAAGTTTACTTTGAGTATTTAGCAAAATGCATTTGAGAAAATAATCAGCCATTTTTTTCTCCAATATTGCATTTTTGATTTGACATTCAAACATTTCTTAATGGCCCCATGTTTTGTATTTTTCAACAAACACAGGCAATAAATCATTCAATATTGTAACTAACACAATATGAGCAACAGGACCCAAACAAAGAGTCAGACAGCCAGTGATAATTTTGTTGTCTAAAACTATGACTAAAAATGTTCATCGACAGCCTTTTTTCCATGACAAAAACTAGACTAACAAAAATAGATCTGTGATGACTAAAACTGACCAAAACTAAGTTTGGTTTTCATCAAGATGACTAAAACTAGACTAAAATGTAATGTAGTTTTTGTTGGACATTCAAAATCTGTGATATTTGTCCACTATGGGTAAATCTGTCAAAAAACAATGCAGCTGTAGCTATTCTGCCTCTCAGCTGTAGAAAGCAGGGACCCCAGGTTTGGCAGAACACTCTACCATGATTTGGTACCAGATTTAGGCAAGAAAATAAATGATCCGACTAAAAGTAAAGACTAAAATGTGAGGACTTTTTTATGAACTAAAACTAGACAAAATGTTTTGAGTTTTCGTCAACTAAAACTAGACTGAAACTTAAAAGGATAGAAATGACTAAAATGTGACTAAAACTAAAAGAAATTTCATTTAAAGACTAAAACTAAAATTAAAAAAAGCTGCCAAAATTGACACTGCAGACAACAAAACAACATCAAGAGAATACTCAAGGTAGAAGAACCTCAACAAAATCAAAATCCAAACTATTTATATAACCCGAACAACATTATTACACAGACAACAGGTGGCATCATTACTCCTAAAACATCCTACGACATTGTAAGAACTAAGACATCCCAAGTCATCATAAGCTCTGGGACATCCCAAGTAATATAAAGAACTAAGATACCACATGAACATCAGCGTTCCTGTTAGGATGACATAACATGATAACCTTGCAAAGCAGCTGGATTCGCCCATTTCCGTGTTTCTTACTGTGAAACAAATCCATCTGGCGTGTCAGGTTAATAACATGATGTATGAATCAGTTACATATCTTTTTTACTTTGATCACAGACGTAAATTTACTGATTTGGTTAACTTAAAGCCTTGCAGCAATCATCATGAAAACTAGGGCTGAGCAATCTGGAAAAAAAAATCTAATTGCAATTATTTTGACTTGTATTGCAGATGTCAATTAGTATATTGAGGTGAATGAGCATTTTATGTCATGTTATATATAACATCTCTGCTGCAAAAAAAAAAAAAAAACTCATAATCATGAAACTTTTTGGACACATTTCAAGTCAAAGAAATAATTAAACTTCAAAAATGTGGAAATTTCAGAAGGAAATATTTCAATTTAATCAAAATTTCCATTAATTACCCAACCTTGCCTAGCTACAGAGGAGTTGCAAAGTAAAATATTAATTTTCCTTACTGGCAGCCACAACATGAGAAAATGGATCTCCAACCAGGTTTTCCAGGTAAAGTTTCACCTCTAAAATAAAATAAAATACAACTGCTGTTTTGGTATGTGCTACTGTGTAGTCAACAGAGGTGGAAAAAGTAAAGTATTATCAAATAAAGTACAATTACTCTGGTTAAAATTTAAGTACAAGTAAAATGACTGATTTCAAGAGTGCTCAAAAAGAACAAGCAGCCGCAGCCCCACCCCCCACCCCCCACCCCAAACTACTCAATTGCAGTAATTTAAGAAATTGTAATCAGTTATTTTCCACCTCTGCTCTAATCGAAATGTATTTAGGTATTCTCAGTTCAGAACTTTTAACACACAGGAGGATAAAAACTTCTTGCACAATATTTAGATTTATATATACAATATAACATTCTGTAAGATGATGACCAAACAGGAAACAGGAGAGGAAACAAAGAAACACAAGTTATACAGAACATTTGAAGGTGATTAGTTATATGGATGGATGGATGGATGGATGGATGGATGCCCCCTAACAAAGTTCTGACCTCTAGAGAGACTGCTGAGAGCCTCCCCCTCAGAAAACTGGTATAGAGACTCTGTTCATCTGCACAGTACTCAGACGCAAAACCAACCAGCTTAAACCAATTTATTCAACAACAAAAAGAAAACAATTTAACTCATCGACCAAAAATCAAAGCAAACTGGAATGCTATTTAAAGGGAGTATGCAGTTGCAGACCACTTAAGCACTGTGACTGAACCACAGCTGAGGAAATTTCTGACTATGAACAGACTCAGTGAACACAAACTCGACTTCGAGACAGGACACCATAGACAAAGATGGGTCCCCAAAGAGGAAAGTCTATGCACCCACTGCAGCCAACAGGAGGTTGAAACGCAGCTCCACTTTCTGACCACCTCAGAAAGTAGTACAATGACATCAGAGACAAGTTCTTTCCACTTTTCACCAGCAAACAAAAACCAGGATTAAGAACAGAAGCTTCCATATCAAACAAAAATCTTTCTACCAACTAAGAGAGGAGGCCTTTTAGAGCTTAGATATCACTGAGAAAATTATCTAGTCATGACTTCAGTGTTTTTAAAGAACACATTGTTTTTGTATTCAAATCTCCCCACATGTAAATCTCAGACTGAGTTTGGTATCCAATGGCCCATGAGGAGTTGGCAGAATGACTTTGTTAGTCAACCTATTGCCTCAAAACACTATCAACAAACCTGTAAACAATATACAATACAGTTAATGTATGAATAGTAAGCTTTAACTACATGCTACTTAAGTATTAGCCATATGAAACATTTATGTATTTATCAAGTAGGACACATGGACATACAGTAGTTGAGCCTTTTCCAAACTTGAATACACTGCAGTCATATTTAAGACCTGAAAATCTTCTGTGGCCCTCCAAAATCCTTGTACGACCATAACATGAGACTCAAATATTTACCTTTTTTTTATCATATTTTTGTTTCATAAATACGGAATCTCAGTGTAAATGTTTTACTTTCAGATACATTAGCATTACTCTGAAAGTGTTTGTGGGGTCACAAAGGACAACTGATGAGCCACTGCCATTTATTTTGATGTAATCGGGCATCTGCAGAGCCATTTAAATTTTCCTTTGTAATATTTTTCCCTGCAAATATATTTTGTGGCTCAGCAAATTCTTTCAGAGTAGCATTAATGTCTCAGATGACACTGAGGCATAGTAGAATATTGAACAGAATGTCACAAGTTAAACCAACACCAGTTAAACTACGACACTGGTCATACACATCTGACAAAGTGATAAAAAGGTGACATGACTTCAAACTTCTGGCAATGTTTTTTTAATGCCTGAGTCTTAAAATAGTAGCATGTAATCAGGTATTTTTATGATCATTTAAACATGATTTTAATTTTTCAAAAAAAATCAACAATTTTTAGTTTTTGTTAATGACCTCTCACGGCCCACCAACAGTACTTCTGAGAAGCACTGCAATAGTGAATAGATAATGAGCTGAGGAAAGTATGCTGATTCTTCAGACATGAACCAATACTGTATGCAAACCAATCAAGTGGACTGCTATAAGACAAGATATACCTCAATGTCCCTGTAGGGACATTTTGTCTTGGACTCCATCCCACAGTTACACAATCAATAAATACATAAATTGAGGTCATACTAAACACAACATTACATCCCATAACAGCAGTAATTCCACCAATCAATTTCCATATGTGCATAAAAACCCTCTGGTAGCATTGGTACACTGACAAACTATGACCCATTGCCATGTCTTACCTCACCTAGTGGGATTTTTTTAACCTCAATAAAATGTACAGTGTTGTATTCAGTCAACCCTTTTTAATCTTAAAGAAACATGGGGGGGGGGGGGCATGCCATTAATTTCAATGATGTTAAGAATACAATCAGATCATACTTATAAACTGACCTGTAGGAACAAGTGTTTGCAGTTTTCATAGTCAAATACACACAGTACCGTTAATGATAAATCACTCAAATGAAGGACCACCGTCATAACATAGTTGAATATGTTGGTAAATTACTCTAAGTCTGGTGCACTGATGGAGAGTATTAGTATGCATTATTAACATCAGCACAGATTACTTCTCCAGAAGTTTTAGCTTGGGTAAGATTGTTTTCATATTCAAATATCTTCAAATGTCTCATTTAAATTCAAGCAAGTACACAACATAAACATCCACTCAAGGATGATGATGCTAAGAAAATGAGGCACATAATGAGACAAGTTCTGTAAAAGTGCTTGTTTAATATTTTTTGTGAATCACTTGGAGGAAAACAGCAGCAACTGAAAAAAGGCAAACATCAGAAGACCAATCTTATGTGATAGTGACAACAGATGTCTTAAACAATATTTCATGAGTTAAACTTGTCCCATGAGTGTCGTTTGCATCAATAATTAGTGGTCACAATCTCAGCTTTTTTTTCCCTGCCTGCTTTGTTTGTAGTCATTTTCCTCCTGGAATCTGATCTTGGGAAGGACAGTCTGATAAGTTACAATCTTCACATCATTTGCATTCAGTTCTTTGATGATTTATTCAAATCTAAGTGAACATGAAATGTCAGCATGCAGTCAAAGACTGATGGTGATGGAAATGTGGCCATCAAAGAGAAAAAGCATGTGTAAATCAAGATTTACACTCACATTTCATCATAACTGGGCAGAAATTATCATTCAGGTTTTTAAAATGTATTTATGTAATTATCCTCTCATGATTTTGCTGAAAGTGCGATTAGAAAATCAAAACCGTTCTCATTATAAATGAACTGATTTTATCTATTCTTTATAGTTAGGGCTGATACAGATTTTCAAAATGTCAATGTCAACATCAACAAATACAGATAAGCAACCACAACATGAAACTTCCAAGTTGAGACTGCTCTAGGCTCATTTTCAATGTCCAGCAGTTCATGACACAATATTTGCCAAAGGCCAATGTCTGCCAGCTGTCAGCTGTTTTGGCTGATACTGATGTTAAACTGATTCATTGTTGCATCCTAACTCTCATGGCTTCATGTCAAATTTAAATATACAGCCAGCTAATTTAGCTTACCATAAGAACTGTAAGAAAAGGGTGGACAAAATTAAGATCTTTTAGTGTAATGGATAAGTCCAAAGTCATAAATTAAATAAAAAGCACTTCCTGAGCTCCAAAGTAAAACCTTTTCGACTATGTTGTTGAGAAAGCCCAGCTTTGTCCTGATGCTAATATGCTTTTGTGTTTACTGATATTTTTTATCAAACTTCTTGCAAGAAAGAGAAACATTTAGAGTTTTTTGAAAGGAATTTGAAAGATAAGATGAAAAATCTGATCTTATAACAGAATGTATTCACATGCCACATTCTATCTTTGGCAAAATAAAACATTTTTGAACAAGGCTAAATCATCTTTTTTGGTATTATATGAATGTGAACATTTTCAAATACTGAGTATGAAATGAAAAAATACCAACTTCTGACTGTGGCAAAAGAGATTTTAACTGTGTTTTTATTTTTCCAAGGGAGGGCATGTCCTTCTTCTTACATTTGTCATATTCAAAGTGGTCAGTAAACTGTGTTCATACTGTACTCCTTTGCATTCCCTCTTTTTGCATTATGACACAGAGAGACACAGTGACTCAATGCAGAAGAGGAGCAGCTGTCCATGCATGTTGACTGAATACGTTAAAAAATAGGTAAGTGGATATAATGGAAAACAAGTGTCTCATATTGCTGTATATATATATATATATATATATATATTTATTCTCTTGCTTTAAAATGAAATATTTTCTCCCCTTCCCTGATGCTCAATGTGACACTACACAGGAATGACTTTAATGCTAAAAACAGTTTAAACTGCATGAAACTAAAGCTCTGACAAAGCTTTTTAAATGTTTTAGAACAGTGGTTCCCAACCTGGGGTCCGGGCACCTCTAGGGGGGCGTCGAAGATTGCAGGTGTTGGATTGGGGGCGTGGGACCCTGTCTGCTCTGATGTTGTCAAAATTAAATGTACATATGTATATTTTTAAACCATAATTAGAAACATAATGTATTAGGGCAAACCTAAAAGCCGAAAAATGAAGAGAATCTGTTCATTTTGTGCAAAAACATCAACATTTTCAGATAAAACCCCAAAATTTAAGAGATTATAAAGCTGTATATTTCCAAGGAATCAAACTCAGAATTTCAGGGTTCAAAAAGCCAGAAATGTACAAGAAAAACAGAAATATCAAAGCATAAAAAGGCTTAGATTTTGACACCAAAAACTAACAAATGTCAAATTTTAAAACCTAAAATTTACAACAGTGTAAAGTAAAAAAAAGTTACAACAAAGCTGAAAATAGAGATTGGATTTTTAAAGTGAACTTTTAAGGTTAAAAAAAAAAAGTCTTGTAATTAACAACTTTTTAGACTGAAGTTTTTTCTCTAAAATAAACAGATCCTCTTTGTTATACACCCTAATAGTAATGGATGGTTTATACATACAGTAGATATTATGTCAAGAACAAATGTATGTAGGACTATTATGTTGGGATTTTTTCGATGAAAACAATTAAAACTGATGTTAAATTTTTCCCAATGGGTCTTGGGGGCTTATCTATAAGCTAAATGAAAAATCATGTAAATTTGTCATATAACTTTGCAAATACATTAACAGTATAAAAATAGCAAGAAAAAGAAAGAGGAATCATATATTAGAGTTCTGAATTAACATAAGAGGCATTTTTCATTTGAAAAATCTACACCAGCATCAACTCTGTTGATTTAACTGGTAGCAGTCTTAGATTATGTCTCATTTTAAAATACATCTTTGGAAAATCAACATACTGTCCAGCCCTAAGAAACAGCTCATCAATACAGAAAGCATCTTTTTCACCTTTCGAGAAAACGGTGTTCTCCTAATTCAGCTATCTTGTTTGTTTGTTTGTTTTTTTTATCCACAGTTGCTTAAAAATCAGCATGGCCAACGTGTTGATGGTTCTCCTGGTGACAGGTCAAACTCTTTTCCCATATATTTAAACTGTCTCAAAAATCAAACACTGTTCCTTTTAATTTAATCATTTTTGAAAAATTCTCATCAGGTTTCTGTGTTCCCTTCACATCTACAAGCGACGTCTACTACTTCATCTCTGAGGCAATGTCGTGGGATGATGCACTCATGTACTGCAGTCAAAACTACACTGATCTCGCTCAGATACATAGCAGCAACAACGTGACCACAATAATAAACACACCAACACAGGGATACACTGGAAGTGCTTGGATAGGTCTGTTCAAGAACACCACAGAGTGGACCTGGCAGGATGGCCAGCCAGCCACGTTTACCAGATGGAAAGACGGACAGCCTGACAACTCTAATGGTGACGAGTTCTGTGTGTTCATGGGAACAGATGGCACCTGGGCTGATCAGAGGTGCTCTTTGTTGAAATATCCTGTTTGTTTTGATGGTAGGTAGCCCTTACTGTTTTATCTAAGTAGACTTTTTGAGGATCTGGAACTTTACAGCATTTCCACTTTGAATGCCAGAAAAATGTCTTTAGCCTGTTGTGAGAGTGTAAGGCAAGACCAGAGGTGTCAAAAGTATTCACATTCATTACTCAGGTAGAAATATAGATACTAGGGTTTAAAAAGACTTCTGTAGAAGTTGAAGTATCAACTCAAGCTTTTTACTCAAGTAAAAGTGTAAAAGTACTGGTTTCAAAACTGCTTAAAGTATAAAAGTAAAAGTAATGTAAGGGGGAAAAAATGCAATTAGGGACAAAAGCTTGGGCCACACCACAGGGGCCTGTTGTGCACTACCCCACCTCCCCAGTAAACATTATTCTAAAGGTCATAATGACTATAATGTTACATTAAAATGTTAATATTGAAAAATTTGGGATGCACCTGTTTCAGCCACATTCATGCCCACTGAAAATGAATGAATTTTAGTACAATGCAAATACATTCAAGAACCATATATGTGTACTACCAACCTCCTCACTGGTTCTTGGTTGGGACATTTCACTCCAGTTCTCTTGAGTCTCTATGGACATCTTCGTACTAGGCTACATACGTCTGCTACTTCCTTGATGGAGTGTGACGTGATTTGTGTCATGTGCGCAGGTGTGATGGATTGTGTACAAACCAGTAGGGTGTCGGAATAGTATTATGTTTATACTTCTCATCCAACCATAATCAAATTCACTCTATCTGGATGCAGTGATTTATCTGGATGGGTTTTGGGGTTTTTTTATTTGGGTTTTTTTAAATGATGACAAGCTGGAATGAAAACAAGCTGAAATGAAAGAGGAGTAACAAGGCTATTTTTAAAATGTAGGGAGAAGAAAGTACAGATAATTGCTTGAAAATGTAAGGAGTAGAGGTAAAAAGTTGGCTGAAAAATAATTACTCCAGTGAAGTATAGATACCCAAAATTTCTACTTAAGTAAGGTAACGAAGTATTTGTACTTAGTTACTTGACACCTCTGGGCAAGACTTTGTTTCCATCAACAGGACATGGATATCAGTCTACTGGGTCAGAGAGCTCCAGAAACTCTCTTAGTTTAGAGAACAAACTTTATTAGACTGATGCATTTTGGCTTGTGGACTTCATCAGGGTCATCGATGACCCCAAGAAAGATCACAAGTCTGAACAATAATGAACCATGATGTATTTGCCAACCCTCTTCAAAATTCTCACAAATGTATTACTTAAAGACAAACCCATGATCCTAACGATATGTTAACCTCATGGAAACACACTGTGTGCTGGTTGTAGAAAAGGAAAGTTGAGTTTCATATCCATTATTGTTTCATTACAAAGGTGCTTGCTGATAGAAAAGTTGAGTGCTATGAAATTTCTCAATGTGTAGAGTACATTTACCGAGGAGTTGTTTTCAGCCCTTTTTTTTCCTAAAATCACGCAGAGCTCTGCTCAAAGTGTAGCCTCTGTGCACATCTGCCTGTTTCTCTACAGTGGAGCTGAGCTGATCATCATCTTCTGCAGCTAATATACTTTCTATTGGCAGTATCTACAACCCCATTTCAAAATACTGACCTAATTTGATTTTCAAATTCTGACAGCCAGCAATTTTATTTGTATATTTCAAATCCAAGAAGCAGTATTAGGTGTAACACTACAAAGGAAAAACCTGAATACAGCATGAACAGCAGACTAAATTTAGTACTGGATTTTATTTCAGTAGGTAGTAGAGTAGTAAAGCTACACAAGGCAGCCAGGTAAAAATGGATGCAATATTACTTTGTACAAGTGGCACAGGAATTTTTACACCGCCCCACTTAAAAAAGTGATAAACCTTGTAATCTAGACCAAAAACTCATTATTTGTTGCAACAACGCAGCATCTCTATAGACAAGGTGATCTTTATGAGAAATAACGAATCTAAAGTACTTAAATTCAGCATATTTGTTTTATTTTATTCATTAACATAAAGTCATTATCAGACCATCAGTGTATGCTGAGTTTTGCTCTCCTCCCATTTTTATTTGATTTTTATCTGAAATTGTTTGCAATGGGACACAGAACACCTTCTAGTACTATGTATGACTTTATCTTTTACATTTTCTTTTCCCAACAGGCTCCTCATCAAAACCTAGATACAAAATTGGTACCAAAAAAGTGATGTGGAACAAGTCTGAAGCCCACTGCAGATTTTTAAATTCTACCCTTGCCTCTAATCTCAATAAACACAAAAATGATCAAATCAAACCAGTGGTGCTAGACCAATCTGGTGTGTGGATTGGCTTAAGCAAGGAAGAAATCTGGTACTGGACCGAGCCAGGGGAGGATGTCTCCTTCCAAAACTGGAAATCTGGACAACCTGATGACGAGGGAGAAGATAGTTGTGCTGTTGTACGTGTGACTGATGGAACCTGGACTGATGAGGCGTGTGAGACAAATTTACCTTTCTTCTGCTATGGCGGTAAGAATCACCAAACCTTCTCTTGTTTAATGGTAGAAAGTCTTTTCTTGGATGCCACACATGGAGGACATTGTTGAATATCGAATTGGCATAACCATGATTAGAAAAACAGACATTTATCGATAGCATATATCATTCATGGTTAAATGGAATCTAATAGGCTACGTAAAAGTGTCTGTAAAGTGTCAGAAGAAAGGATATGTCACTGATAATGAGCATTTATTTTCTTCTTGATGTAAGGGGTTTGAGCTATAAGATGCTTTTGAAAGAACTGATGAATTATGGGTGGGTATTTGGGTATTTATATCTCACATCTTAACATTTTCTGTAGTTCTGTGGCTCTGTCAGCCTAAAAGAGATGCTTTTCTTTTTTCCCCACACATTATTAAAGGTTTTAGCTAAAGGAGGAGGGGCCTCATATTGGTCTTTGCCCTGGGCCTCAAAATGACTAAAACCAGTCCTGCCTCACACCTGCAGCTCTTTCAGACACACAGTCCCAGCCTGCCTCATTTTGTAGCTTTGATTTTATGTTTCTGCTACTTTGAAAGTATTTATTATTAGTAGTATATTAAAGATCAAATAAATCGCACACATTTTGACAATTTTCACTACATATTATGTTGTCTCTACATGTGATCTGTGTATGTTAAGCTCTTTGATAATGACGCGCATTGCAATGATCATCATAAAATATGAGTGTGGGAGAGCATCTGCAGGAAGTGACTGAAGAAAATAGTTAAAACAAGGACAAAAGAAGCTTCACACCTCAATGAATGAACTAACTGATGAGGCCCCCCAACATTTGAATTGCTATAACTTTAGTGAAGCAGCTGATCCACAAAAAAAAACAGGAATCTTTCAAACTAATTTGAACTACCAATTTAAAATGAATACAAGTTTTAAATAGCAATTAGAAAAGAATATATATTATTATTGTCTTTTGATTGTGGTTCTGTGCAGTTTACAAGGCCAGAAAAACTATGGTAAAAGTAAAGATCCAGTCCAGTGCAGACATGGAAGATCGGGCCATCAGTGTGGAGCTGCGCCGGCAGGTACAGTTTGTTAGATATATTTGTTTGACATCTTTGATTGTACCTTTATCACACCACATTTCACTAAAATATTTACTGTATTTTATAAATCTTCCTTCTCATTTTTAACAATGACAATTCACTGGTACGCATCAGTTATACTTCCTTGCAATGTGTCAGACAGAGTTTCTGCGCTATGCTAAGACATGTATCAGATCAGATGGAGTCACAGGAAAAAATGCCTTTAAATGACTAGTATATAATCTGGACTCAGTGTGCTGCTGTCTGTTGTGTAACCAAAACTGAACTACTTGCCAGTTTCATTAGGGTGACAAAAAACTTGGACCTTTCTCTTTGACTTTGGTGAGGTCCCTTGGATAAGCCTGTTGGCTTCTTGACCTTTCCTTTATAATATGTTTGTAATTTGATTTTATGTAATTCTATTTGTAAGCAAGAATTACAGTAATGTGAGTTAATGTAACATGTTACTTTCCATCCCTGCTTGGGACCCCTATATTATCTGTTGCTTTAATAATAAATCAGGATTCATCTTTTCCTTCTGTAGCTGCAAACAGCATTTACAAATCAGGGACTGAAAGTGAAAATGACCTGGGGGAAGCCGCCAGTAAAAACACAAGAGCAACAACAAAAAGAAGAGGGTAATCACAATAAAAAATCTACAAAATATTTGCAAAAATACTGCTCTATAAATATTAAAATTCCTTTTTCTTTTCATTTAGATGGATGTTGACACACACAAGAAGAAGCACCAGGACATTTCTGGCCAGTGGTTTACTGTAAGACATTCGGTGATTACAGAGTTCATGTCTCAACATTGTTTCAGGCCTGTAAGCTGCATCATTTGTTCATCTAATTCAAGATGTCACCAAGTTCCCCTTGCCCTAATACTTCATTTACCTATGGAAATCGAAGCTTTTCATAGGATTACCTGCAGATTTGATTGTTTTCCACATTGTAACTTGGCTGATAACCACCTTGAACAGGAAGTGTGTGGTTAAATCTGATACGTTTTTGTTGTTTTGATAAAAAAAAAATCTATCAGGTATGATTGAGAATATATCAATTATTACAACCTTCATAATTTCTTCTTTGGTATTTTCCCCACATCTTTTGGTCTCTTTAGACATTTTAGACAAGGTTTCCTTTGGTGTAGGTCATCAATGATTCTTATCTGTCCCAACTTGTCTCATATTCCTTGATGTATTTTTGCTCTTTTTTATTATTTCCAACCATGTTTTGAGAGCTATTTACTTGATATTATAGCCTACATATTTTAATAAGCTATGTTTCATTAGAATTGTAACTGCTATGAATTTTTTGTTATATATTAACCCCTTAAAGCCTGTTGTTGCATATTTGATACATACTTTTATGATACCTCTATCTAATCAATATAATCAATAAATTACTCAAAAAAAAACGAATGAATACAATCTGAAAAATGAAAAAAAATGCTCTCAAGTGGATTATGAGTTACCAAAAACACCTAATGTATCAAATGAGACACAAAAATATATATGTTAAATTTTATGGAAATTTGGATTTTTTTGGATTTCAGAAGAAAGTGAAATAAACATTTCATTTCCAAAAAAATTAGAATTTTCTGGCTAGAATTTGTGTTTTAAGGCTTTAAAGGGTTAAAACTATTATCTGTACATGATTGATGATTTTTCAGTAGTTGCATTGTGGCATTATTTCCTTTGATAGAGAGTAGTCAACTACATGGCGGTTCAATTTATATCATTCACCTTTTCTTTTCTGAACAGAAGATGGATAAATGGATGTTTTTTAAAAGATACCTCTGCATAAACAATTCTCAAACATAAATACATCCGCTTGTTGTTGTGTCTTTCCTCACCTTCTAACACAATAATAAAGTCCACGTTTCACATCTGAGCTTTTGTGCTGCTATCTCACAATAAGTTGAAAATTTTCATGGTGAAGAGGGTGGTGTTCATATCTGTATACATGTAAATGATTCTGTTCCTGCTGAACCATGCTGGCCTTAAACTAGAAACATTAACTGGCAAAATCTGTTTACGAGCAAGACCATGGGTGTTTTTTATGTTTAAAGACATTTCAAAGACAGGATTGTACATTAGGTCAGATATTTGCCAAATGGTGATTATACCAATGCATCTGAATGAACTGCACTGACAAAAATGTTTTTGCATATCTAATCACCTTAAGTCTGCAAATAGACAACTGCTATGAAATGGATAGATAATTACAACAATGGGTTATAACACAAATGGTACAGCTGACAGTATAGTTATTATATAATGAGATATGTTGAGTTTTAATGTCAGGATGCTTGTATTAATGAATTTGGATATTAGTCAATGTATTTGAGGTCTTGCTGTCTTTTATTGCCAATAGCAGCTTCACAGTAATGGTTTTCATGCTGAAGAATAAGGATGTAAAGGTACCGTACTGATTCGGAACAGGCCTCTCAGTACGGTACAGACGTGTACCGCACGGATACATGTTGAACGAAGCTCATACACAGACGGAAAACCACAGAACAACTCACTGTCACACTGTCCTGGCAACCACACAACGGCAGCAAACAACAGCAACAGCCTGAATATTCCCAGATAAAAGTGTCCTGTTTAGGAACACTTTCTTTCCCAGTAAAATACAACAGTGGACACTAGGGCTGGGCAATTAATCAGAAATTAGACTAAATCACAATATGGCCTGCTGCAATTTTTAAATCACAAAAGGTGCAATATTTCTTTGACCTGAAATTTGTGTTAAAATACCAATTTTTAACTTTTTGTTGCAGCAGAGATGTTATGCATGACATATCATGTAATCATTCAGGTGCCGTTTGTTTAGAAGTCAACAAAAAATCCTACATTCTTTTTTTTTGTACTTTTTTCATATTAAATATGAGAATTACAAAACCCCTTTGATGCAACAATTCATATCCAATTGGTAATACGAGTCAAAATCGTCAGAATGCAAAATTTTTAAAGAATTGTTCAGCCCTTGTTTAGGAATAAAAGAAAGTTAAGGAATAATCGTGTATCAAATCGCAATCGCAATGTTGGGGGAAAAAAATTGCAATTAGATTATTTTCCAAATCGTTCAGCCCTAGTGGACACAGACAACAACAGTAGCACTGACATTATTCAGCAGCTGTGTCACTGACAGCACATCGTCCAGCGGATCAATCAAAGCATTTGAAAAGGCACCACTTAAACAAGAACCTCACCGTAACGAGGAGGAACAACAAAAAGTCTCACCAGCCAGTTATGAATATCCCATAATTTAAGATCTTTTTATTCTAACAATGATGCTCTGGTTTTGTGAATTAAACTAATTCTAAATGCACACCTTCAACTGTCCATCATGTCTGCAGCTGTGTCATACGTAAAGTTATCCTTAGATTTCACATGGCTCTAACCCAGTGATACTCAACCCAAGGCTCTTGAGTCGCATGTGGCTCTTTAGTGACCCGTTGAGGCTCTTTTAAGGCTTACTTGGAAAAAAAAAAAACCTTAACTAAAACCTTTTATGAAGGTAAACACCGTCATCAATAAAGATACACGGTAGGTCACGTCAATAAATCTGTTCCCCACACAAAGAAGACAGGCTTCAACTTAAACGTGTATTATTTTAAATCCATATATTACTACCATAGGATGTGCTGGACAGAGGAGGGTGTGTAAGAGAGAGCAGAGGAAGTCTGCAGGTGTTGTGTCTTTTCAGTAAGCTCATTCATTTAGGTGTGCTGTCTTTTGTTCAAACTGAAGCTTCCCATTTCCTCGTTTTAACGTTTCCTCCAGCCACTTCCTGCCGATGCTCTCTCACTCATGACAATTGTGCCAATGCACGTCATCAACAAGCACAGCACACAGGGATCACGGATCACACATGGAGATAACGTAATATCTAGTGAAAGTTGTCCAAACATGGTTGTTTTATTTGATCTTTAATGCACTAATGATCATAAACATTGTCAAAAGAGCAGAAATATAAAACCAAAGCTCCAAAATGAGGCAGGGTGAAACGATGTGTCTGGAGAGGTGTGAGGCAGGGCTGGTTTTAGTCATTTGGAGGCCCAGGGCAAAGACCAATATGAACCCCTTTAACTAAAGAATTTATAATAAGTGGAAAACATCTCTTTTATGTTAATAAAGCCACAGAACTCCAGTAAATGCCCCAGTGTGAGATATAAATATCCAAATAGCCAACCATAATTCATCATTTTCTTTGAAAAGCATCTCAGAGCTCAAACTCAGCACATTCTAATATCTTAAAAAATCTTTAGGCCAGGTGAAACTTTCATAACGCTGGTGTTGGGCCAAAGACTGGTATCTCCAAAATGACTGCTTTTCAGGGAATAAAAAAAAAGTATCTTTTGACATAATTTATTGCTTTAAAATTAGTTAAAACCTACTGACTGATATAAAGGGTGACCAATAGCACTGATTTATAAAAACAAATTAAAATCATGAAAAATTGAGATACAAGATTTTAGCCTGATGTCAGTGATAAATAAAATAAAATAAAAATAAAATAAAAATCATTGTTTCATCTGACATTATACATACATTTGTATCCCATTAAGCTCATAATTATCCACCAATTCACAGTTTAACATCATTTCAACTACAGTTTAAAGAGATACTTTAACATTTTGGCAAATTTTCCCATTGCCATAATCCCCATAGTCTTACTAATATGTTCGTTAACTTTAGCTGTTGGTGCAAGCTATTTTTAGATCGGCGGGGCTGAGATAGGAGCTGCTCAGCTAATGCTATGGTGTCTTATGGTATTCCGGCTTGTAGATAAGTTGTGATCTGCACTTTCATCACGCTATGAATTAATAACGACAATCATGTAACATTACAACACATGTAGCAAATACTCGGAACTATTTCTTGAGTAAACCACTGGGTGAAGTGTCACACTGCAGTAGCCATGTCTGGAGTGTAGTTCCGGCTTTGCATTTATCTTTAAAACATCTCCGTCTCGTAATGTTCCATGATTATTTCATGTAACAGGTGTAAAACATTCCATTTCTGTTCTATTGTTATCATCTTTCAATACAGTCTAACTACAGCTTCATGCTTTATTCCAGCTAAGCCTCCCAGATACTGTCATCTACAGGCCTCTGTTTCACATTACAAATTTACATAGGGAATTTTTGTGTGGGTGTGTGCATGTGTGGGAATAAACCTATGATAGTTACCTTTCTATGGACACCTTGTTTGTGCTAGTACTCGAAATGGTTCAAACACAGCATTCAATTTAATTTTGGTATTCTTGGATGGGCATTTTTGACTAAATTTACCCAGAATTCCAAGGACTTAAAAACTTAAAACTACAAAGATAACAGTTGCAAAAGCTATAGCTACTACCAAAGTGACACAACTAGCCCCAGCTGCAGCTAAATTCCAAATTCAAATGTTTTACTAAGTACTCAACAAAGCTGCATCTATGCATTTAATAAAAAACATAATTTGTCTTCTTCTGGTCGTTGTGAAAACAAAAGAGCATCAACAACAAGTTGGCAATCACAACAACATATTTACAAACACAAAAAAGACTGCTACCTAAATATTCAAATTCCTTCTTCTTTTCATTCAGATACATGCTGACGTAATAAGAACAACAAACAAGAAGATACACCAGAACATTTTTGATCAGTGGTTACTTTGTGACATTTAATGATTACAAAAGAATTCGTGACACAATATTGTTGTACGTCCTTCAGTCTGACCATTCTTTGGATTATTAACTGAGCATCAAGTTGCATATGCATCTGAATTCACATGACTCTAACACAGACCACTAACAAGAGAAACCTCATAACAAGTAAGAGCAGTGGCAATATTTGAAAAAAATAAAAAAAGAGGTAAATTTGTTGAAACTAAAATCAAGACACTGAAAACATAATGGCTTATAGACAGTGGCAACATTTGGCCATAATGTCACCAAAACTGAAACACTGACATCTCCCTGATACTTCATTTTCTTATGGAAATAGAAGCTTTTCATAAGATTAACTTCAGATTTCACTGTTTCCTGGAACAGTCAAATCAGTCCTTAAATGGCTGATAACCACATTAAACAGGGAAATGCACGATTTTATTTGATACATTTTTATTGCTTTGACAAAACAATTCTATCAGGTATCATAGAGAATGTATCCATGACAGTTCAGATCAGATCACAACCTTCCTCATTTCATCCTTTCTAGTTCGTCCCCCAGCGTCTTGTCTCTCTACTGTTCTCTCTTTGGCACTATTTCCCTCGTCAGGTAGGCATTCTTTGGAGTAGATTATTTAGGATTCTTATCAATCTCAATTTTTCTCATATTCCTTGATTTATTCTATTCATTCCCAGTGATGTGTTGATAGCTGTCCATTTGCTAGTATACATATCTTCATAAACTATCCCAAATAAACATTTCTTCAGAGTTATTTTTGCCGCTCTAATGTCAGGTCAAGTCAAGTGTACATTTCGTATTAATAAGCTATTGAATAATAACTGGAGTTGGCAACAGAAACAAAATCAATTTCATGTTTTGCATGATTAGGAATAATGAAGAACTTCATACTATTAAGGTATCATTCATGAAAGCTGCAGCTACAGATAAACTGATGAAAAATAACCACTGCTGCAGCAAAATGCCAAATTCAAATCTTATACAAGGTACTCAAGAAACCAGTGGGTGACATCATGTTAGTGTTATCCAAGCACTGAAAGTCTAAACCTTTGCTGAGGCACACATTAACACATTTGAGAAGCCAAGGTGTCCTTTGTCAAGTTGCTCATTTGGATATTGAAATATGTGAAAGCCCAGCAGGCTGCATCAGTAAAACTCTTGGAGAACTGCCCACAGTGGCTAAGAGGTACCTGAGGGAAAGAGCCATCATGAGTTTGGTTGAATTTTGAATTATAAATCCTTGATTTGGATACTGGAACAACATGTGAGTAAACCTTAATCAAACTCCCTCTTTAAAAACATTATTGTTTGATTACACAGTTTCTTTCTTATCAAGCTTTGACATTTTTGATTTAATAATTTTTATAAAAAAAAAAAGAAGTTGCTTTGACAAACAACTTTCTGAAATAAAAATCTAGTTTTTAGACAGTCAAGTAAAAAAATTCACTTTTTAAACAATACCTTGTTTAAAAGGCTTTAAATTGTAAGATTGGAATCTATACATCCTCAGAGGAGTAGTACAGAACCTGCAATTACATCTGGCACCAGAATATTTCAATTTCCTAACTCATCAAGTGTGATTTATGTTTTTGCTCTTTCAGTCATATCAGAAATGGATTACAGATTGCTTTTGCTGTTATCTGTATTTGGTGAGTGTTCTAGCTCTTTAAATCATTCTGAGTTGATTGTTTCCCCTTGTCCCTCAGTTTGTAAGACACAGACCTGTCAATAATATTTCTTTGAATATCTTCTGTGAAATACACAGGCCTGAAAATGTACAGAAGCTCTCAGAAGTTGCAGGACTTAGACCAGAGTTCAGATGGAAAGTTCCAGAAAATCAATGCTAACTACAACACTGAAATACATCACTAAAGAGCTCTGATTTTGAATAGATTTTAGATCTGACATCCCTGGAGAATTTAAGATAGACACACAGTAATGAAACATTGAGAGTATATAGAAATCTCTAGTCATTTTTACATATCCCCTTTATAAGTAAATGTCTAATCAGCCAATCACATGGCAGCAAACAATGTATTTAGGAATGCAGACACAGTCAAGACCACATCCATCATTTTAGATGCAGTGCATGCTGATAGCCACAACAACCTTTGTGTTTGGTTAAGATTGTGCCCAGAATCATCATTAAAAATCATGAATTCAAAAGATCAAAAAACTTTGACTCCAAATGGTTTAGAAAGAAGCTCAGCTATTTGGTCCCAGAATTTTCAAACCGGAGGAAACTCCCACGTAAAATGTAGAAATGTCCCTACTTGGTTTAAATCACACAGAGAACAACCTGGAGACTGATCAGTGCTCATCCTAAAACACTGTATGGGTGTTAGATAAGTCTGACGGATAAAGTATGCATTTGTTAGTTTATAATTTGGATGTTGGGATACACAGCATTTATTTTGCCAAACTTTAACCCAGCTGATTGATGATTCAGGGCAGTCTCTGTTCCATTTTGATGCAATTACTAAGGAAGACTGTGTTTGATCTAAAAGCGTGCTATAACTCATAAAAACGTGTCCGTCAGAAAGCCCTGAAAGTTTCTAAAATCAACACCATTAAAGGGTGGACAACAGGTAGCCTATCAGTAGAAATGTCAGCAGCACGTATAGCTGAACGAACAAAACTGTAAAAACAGAAAAAAGTACTGGGTGGCAATTTACATGTTTCCATTAAGTCCATGAAAAGTTCTTAATCCTAAACTGTTCATAATATCCTCTAAACAGTGAACCACCAGATTGTACCACTGTTGTGAAACAAAATGTTTTCCACCAGATTTTAATAGGCTATTATGAAACAATGGTGTGTTGGTGTGCCATTGAGACTTCCATTTATACATCTCTTCAATTTTCTTTTCTTTTTTTTTTTTTTTTTTTTTAAGATTTATTTTTGGCCTTTTTGCCTTTATTGGATAGGACATTGGATAGAGTCGGAAACAGGGAAGAGAGCGGGGAGAGACATGCAAGAAATAGCGCCACGGGCCGGATTCGAACCCGCGTACATGGTGGCGCCTCAACCACTTGGCCACCAGCACACCGATCTCTTCAATTTTCTTAACATTTTCAGTTGCATAACTTATTATTGGACCATACTTAATCCTGCATTTTTATTTGAGCATTGTGCAAATAGGATGTCTTTTAGAGAAGCTGGAGCCACCAAATCTCTCTCAATATTTATCCGTAGAGGTAAGAGATTGTCTCCAAACCAATACATAACTGGACGAAGGGTAAAAGCTTGGAAGTATAACTTAAAGTCAGGCACAGAAAGACCCCCGAACTCCTTCTTTCCTTAGTAAATTAGCAAATTTTAGTTTAGGGCATCTGACTTTTCATAAAAATTTCACAATAATACTATGTATCTTTTCACAGTACATTGGAGGAAGACATAAAGGAATTATATAACTACAAAAATTCATCCAGGCAGTACATTCATTTTGATGAGAGATATTCTACCAGAGAGAAAAACTGGTCAATTCTGCCATCTATCCAAGTCCTGTCTGATCATATTCAAAGTATCTGTGTAGTTCTTAGAGACAGTTTCACTAAGACATGGATATATATGTATTCCTAAATACTTAAAGTGAGAAACTGCTGGATAGTAAATTGAGCATATTCATCTCTAACAGTATGATTTAACGGTAGTAATTTGGACTTGGTCCAATTAATCTTATAACTGGAGAGGAAGCAAAATTCCTCAAATATCGCAAGGATCTGAGGAAGAGAATTTTTTTACGTATGAGAAAATTGAAGGACATCATCATCAGAAAGAGATATAAAATGGCAGGTGGGTTTAATTTGAATTGGTGCAATACCATTTGATATTCTAATGGACTGTGCCAAAGGTTCTAGAGATAAGATAAACAACACTGCAGAGACTGGATCTCCTTGACGACTGCTTCAACTTATTTGAAAGGCTGATGAGCATATGTGACCAGTGACCACACTTGCAGTAGGATTTGCATACATTGTTTTTACCATATTAATAAAATTGGCACCTAAACCCATGTGTTTCAACACACACCATAAAAAAGGCCATTCAAGGTGGTCAAATGCCTTTTATGCAGACAACATTCAAAATAGCTGATGATGAAAGATTTTTCAGAAGCTTCAAGAATATGTAATGTAATGTAATAATCGACATATATTGAAATATCCATTGAGCAATAGTTCTCACTACGAAAATGCCTTGTCGATGGCAGAGGTCAAAGATTAACCAGAGGTGGCAAAGTGTGGCAAATAAATGTGTACATTCATTTGTGTTTTTCCCTCTAATGTAAACATTTCTGTCATATTCCTATAATGATATTTACTCAAAGCCTCAAGAAATTGAAATTGATTTTAAAATAAATTATGTTTACAATCAAATCTGCTCTTTATCATACTCCACAGGATTTTGCACAGCCTCCAATTATGACTCTCGTCAGTTTCACTACATAGATTTGAAAATAAACTGGACCCAAGCTCAACGTCACTGCCGAGAAAAATACACCGACCTGGCCACCATTGAAAGTGAGGAAGACATGAGCAAGCTCGACAGACCAGGCATCTCAAATGCTTGGATTGGACTGAATGATGATCCGCTGTCTTGGAAGACATTAAAGAGCAACGCAACAAACTCCTGGAGATGGTCAAGCACCTCTGAACCAAGTAAAACTGGTTATGACAATTGGGATACAGATGCTCCAAATAATCGTGAGGCAAAAGAGACTTGTGTTCTAGCTAGAGGTGATGGAACATTGAATGATTTTAAGTGTGATGCTGAAATGACTTTTCTTTGCTACACAGGTAAGATCAATTTTAAATATGACTTAATAAGTCACTCCAAAACTGCCTACAAACCAATTCATATAACTAGAGGTGTGCCCAGCTAATTATGTGTACCTGATTTTTAATGTAATGGTAAGTATTCCTAAAGGACGTAACAGTACTAAAATGTATTGTAGGCACTGGTCATGTCAGGCAGAAAAAAAACAAACCCCCTGAAAGGTAAACACACCAGGGAATGTT
Source organism: Cheilinus undulatus (assembly GCF_018320785.1). NCBI lineage: Eukaryota > Metazoa > Chordata > Actinopteri > Labriformes > Labridae > Cheilinus > Cheilinus undulatus. The sequence goes on from NC_054872.1 coordinate 44,782,250, forward strand.
AAGGGGTTGTACAGCACCTTAATTGTGCTTGACTGTGATGTTTCAAATGAGAGAGATAGAACAGTCCATTAGTTATGTATAGTGGAGTATAACTGGTTTGTAAAACCACCCAATTTATGTACTATTATTATGTATTTTTAATTGTTCTCATTATAAATAAAGCAAAATTAAGCACTTTTTGTGCTGTGACCATGGAAATCATATGAATATAAGCAGATGCACACTGCTCAGGGTCAGTTAATTCTCTACAAAACAATAAGGTTAAAATGTATTACAATGCAAAAGTTTGTTATTTTTCAGTTAATTTAGACGACCAAAAGTGAGCAATGAGGGACTGTAATAGATCAGATTGATTTCGAGATAATGTGTAGTGATTTTTGTAACCCTAACAACCAATCGATTTTAAAGGTTTTTTGACAGACTAAATGCCTAGTTATAAGAACTACTTCTGATTGAGGAAACCAGATCTTAACTTATTCTTCTCCTCTACACATAGCTCTAATATTTGTTTAGCTATCTTTTTATATTTACCTTACTTTTTGTTTGTTGTGCTGTAGATAAAAATACTGATGGCCAGAAAACATATTACCTTATTAAAACTTTAATGAATTGGACGGACACCCAGGCTTACTGCAGAAAACACCACACAGACCTGGCTGTGATTGAGAATGCTGAGGAAAACACAGAGATGACCAGAGTGAAGGATGGATATTTCCCGTGGATTGGTCTGTACCGAGAAATGTGGAGGTGGTCTGATGACAGAAACAGCTCCTTCAGAAACTGGAAAGAAGGAGAGCCAAATAATGCTGATACTGTTCAACACTGTGTCTTTAGTAATGTACATCATCAATGGGAGGACTTGAGCTGTGCAGAAAAGCTACCCTTTTGGTGCCAAGATGGTGAAAAAAAAAAAAAAACCCTGTCATTTTCCATAATTTATTTATTCCATTTTGTTGTCTGTCAGTCAAAACTAATTCTGTCTTTGTTTCCCCACACTTCTTGGACTGCCCAGTCCCCAAGGGGAAAACTGTTTTGCTCAAGATGAAGTTTCAGACGGGTGCTGACCTCACGGATCCAGCTATCAATAACCAGCTCCTACAGCAGGTGAATCTCCCTCCAGTTGTTTTCACTCTAACATCTATTCATTTTCATTTATACATACCAATATTTATATATTAAATACCAATAAATAATGAATGTTACCATACAACTCTTTACAAAAAGCGCTTTCCTAGACTGTACTCCTTCTTACAGAGACCCAATAATAATCTATCATGAGCAGAGCCCCTTGGTAACTTGACAACAATCAGCAAGTGAAATGGCAGGGAAAAACTGACATTAAACAGGCATAAAATCTCACAAAATCTCAGACAGCAGCCACTTACTACTGAGACAGTGCTGGGCTCAAAAAGTGGGAAAGAGGACGATGCAGAGATGGGTAGAGAAAAATCAAACTGAGTAACAGTATGTAATCCTGCAAACTATAGCAATGCTGACTCAGGAGAGAAGGTGTGGTGTTATTAGTGGAAGTACCACTTTAACACAGAGTATTGTGCACCTTCATAGCCTAATGCAGCCACAGTTTCTTTATCTTCAGGTGGCACTGTTATCCTGTCCTCTCGTATCCTCTATCTTTCTTCCTCTCAGACAACAGGTTAAGTATATTTATGTGTTTTTCATTTAGACCCTAATAACATCATCCCCTCTTCTCCCCATGTGCTTCTGCTGCTCATTTTGATTCGCTGTTGAATTTCTGGTTCTCATGCCATAAATTCCTACCATTGATACGGAGGTCCAAAGCTATCAAAATAATGCTTTCACACTGGGCATGAACTGGACTGTGGTTCAGTTTGATCTTGACCAAGACCACCTCTTTTTGTCGGACCAAGGTCCGGCTGTTTATTTCGGACTCTGGTCCAGGTGAGGTTTCACACCTTTTTGGTTCAGATCAAACTTAAAGTCTGAATATCTGGACCAAACTACACACTATTCACATCCAACATTAAACATCGTCAATAATTAACAAGTTTTTAGAGATCCTGAGTTATTCTCACACACCTTTCTGCATCGTTGTCCGTATGCTTTCACTGAGGGCAAGTTTATTAAATAATAGGATCAAGGTAATCAAATGGTTGGGTATTACTGTTTTCAATTGTTTTCATGGGAAGAAGCCTAGAAACAAGATTTATTTTTGTCTTACCTAGTACCAGACAAAATGTAAATGATCTGTAATATTAGCTGTATTACAAGTATGTTTGTGTTTAACAAATCTGTGTCCACCTCTGGTAAACAGTCCAAGGTCAAATGCTTCATTGCTATTTGAATGACCTTTATTAAGAAGATTCTTGAAACACTGATATGGTTTTTAACAATGGCTTTCTGTCAAAACTTTCCTTTCTCAGTTCGGTGCTGCGCTATCAGAAAAGATGGGACAGACTAACGTAAAGCTGAGGTGGAAGATTCAACAAAAAAAAAACAAAGAGGAGAAAGATCAAGCCGAGGATGAATGCACAGAAACCGGAAGGCAGGCTAAGCTACCATGACTGAATGCTTCAGGCCTTGTTGGATTCAGATTAATCACTTAAAAGTCAGCCGAGAAAAAACAAGAGTTGTGATGGAAAGTTTTGACAAATTTTCAAATACATCACTACCTGTCCCTGCAAGATGCAACTTATGAACAACAGTTGCACTTGTTCCCAAAAGTCTGTCTCAACTTTATTTTGAAATTTTGCCACCAATATTGCCTAGCGCACAAACAAAAAATCAAACTGATGTTACAGAAAATGAAATCAAGAGTTCTTGAACTAATTCGAAGGTCGACTTCCTTTATAGCACACTGCTGCTATGAGCAACAAGTTACTGCAGCGGAACTAAGAACTAATGCTTGTCATATCAGTTTGCAAAGAGAAGTCAGTAAACCCAATAAGTAAATAAATAAAGGTTGTTCCTATCAATTTTGTAAACCTTCAAAATTCAAGCCAACAAATATTAAAATGTGGTACTAGGTAGGCAGGTAGGAGGTAGGTAAGTAGATCATTACTTCATTAATCTTGAGAGATATTCGAGAGATACTAGTGCTTAGTGTGAAAGCAATATGGGCATTGCATGCCTGTACAATCCAGAGAAGGATGATGACGGTCAGCGGCAAGCATTGCACAGAAGATATGGCTTAGGAGCAATGTGCCAATGTGCTGCTTCCCTGAAGAAACAAGTCCCCTAGAACCGTCTGACTGCAGAAAATAACAGCGGTTTTGTAAAGCAACATTAATAGTTACAGAGAAAAGCAACTAGGAAAGGCAACAGTTCCTCTTCTGACAGCCATGATTTCACTTAGGTTAAAGGTTAAAATTAGCTATTTTTAGGATCTTTGTTCAATGGAAAAGTTGTTTTTAGGGTGTGACTTTTAGTGAAGGTTTTCTGAAGCTTAACTCAAAGGCATCTTGGCACAATTACCATATTTGAAAAATTCAAATTTATCCAGATTTATTATCCACCACTTCAAAATGGTTTAGTGAGTAGAGACAATGTGAAGGTTTCCCTTTATATTAACCTGTTTAGGTTTAGGGTTTAGGTCATTAAGGACATTAAAACTTCACATAATCGCCAAAACGTCAGGGTTAAATTTTGTTTTCAGAATAGAGCTATCATATAACAAATACTTTATTAGTATAAGATGTCCCAAAGAAAAACAAATCCTCGTAGCTGTTCATCACAAGAAAGAAATTGCTTTTTTTAGGTACTTAATGCTCATGTCATTAAAACAAAAAAATTCAATTCAGAGGAGTCTGACTTAAAAGGAGCTCTTTAAAACCTCCTCAGTGTCTGTCATACCATTGCTGCTTGTGGGACAGTGGATTTAAAGAGCTAGCCTATATTACACTAATGAATAACTCCTCAATGGTGCCAGGCTCAGACCAGGTGAGAAGGTGAGAACAACTGAAAGTGATCTGTGAGCCTAAACAAAGTCACTACTTGTGTGTGGTGCCTCTAAATATTTTTAGATTTCCTTCATGACTTTGACCATGTGCATAAAGAGTGCTTTAGAAATAGATTTGTCATTGCCTAATTATGTTCAATGGCATTTGTTGTGTAGATGTATTATGTTACTGATTTAACAAATAAATATATTTAGTGTAGGGCTGGACAATTCATTACAAATTAGATTAAATCGCAATATGGCATGCTGCAATTTTCAAACCACAGAAGGTGCAATATTTCTTTAACCTGAAATTTGTGGCAAAATACCAGTTTAAAACTTTTCTGCAGCAGAGACATTATGCATTACATATCATGCAATCATTCCAATGGCATATTTTAAGAATACTGTACAAAAAAAGGAAAACAATTGTTCTTAATTGTTGTATGTTTTTCTTGTTAAATATGAAAATTATATTAAAATTATTGCTACCGTCAATACAACAGTTCATATCCAATTTGCAAAATGAGTCCAAATCGTCACAATTAGATATTTTTTCAAAATTGTCCAGCCCTAGTTTCATCTGATATTGTGTTGGCTATAGTATAGAATGAATTATTGCTTGTTTTGTTGGAAAATACATGAGATGAGGAACTGAAGAAATAATTGCATTTTAATTTACAATTGCAATATTGGTTAAAAAAAATCTCAATCAGATTATTTTCCCTAATTATTCAGCTCTAATTTAGTGGTTTCTTTTGGTCATTTTAGATCCTTAAAATGTTCACTTCTTAACCACTGGTATCTCCTGTTTCAACTGAATGATGCTTCCATCACTGACTGTAATTCTTTTAACTAACTCCATTTTAAAATGTGTTTTGTATATTTATACATTTCTATCATCTGTCGATTTTGCATTTTATTCTTTGTACCTGTTTGTCATTGTAACTGAGAGCTTGTCCTCAATGATTTTTGAGTCTAAATACATGAATAATGATAAGCTATAGGGGGTTTATATCACAAAAAGAATCCAATTTGAATTTGGAGCCACATTTCTTTGTCATTCATCTTTAGAAGTTAAGTAGTAAAGGATCAAGTGCTGAAGAACTTGATTTCCTCTCTGTTAGTAAAAACATTATCTTGTATTTTTTTATGGTGCTGAACACAACATAAATCCAAATAATAAACAGACTCATTCTCTGCAAGAAAAATCCTTTTGAAAGCTTTGTATTTTGTCTGGTCTAAGCCACAAAGAGCGTACAGCTCCATTTTCTTACTGTTTCCCCATTTTTGCCATTTAAATTAAATTACAGAGATGCCAATTTGCACTGGATAGGTATTAACTATGGATCTCTGTGTGTGCTTAAATATAGTAGGTAATTTGCCCTTGAATTTTTAATCTGCAAATTACAGACATGGTCAATTAGAAACACAGACGTCCTGAATAATATGCATTAATAAATGTTATATAACCTCAAAACTTATGAATTTTCAATACCAATACACTATCAAACACCAGTGTTCAAAAAAAGTGTTTTTTAAAAATTATTCCAACATGGAAAACCTAAACTACTATAACTACCCAGTGTTTTTTCTTTATATTGCACAAATGAAAACCCAGCCCACTACCTCCCACTCCTCTAATTTCCCCTCTTGGAAAAATGTGTGTTGGGGTCCATGGAAGGAGAATAAGTTTAAAACAAATGAACAATAGAGTATGGAGTCAAAATAACTAACTAAATAATTAAAGTAATACAATTTTGAAAGTATTACAAATGAAAGTAAACAAACTCCTTCCTCTAGCATGAACTACATGTACTGCTCATCTCCTTTCCTTATGCAGTTCTTTTTCCAACAAAACTAAGACATCATCTTTCCCTGCTAGGAGCAGAGTCTGCTCCACACTCATCAGTCATGTGACCTTCCACGCAGAGGCATAAACGTCACACACAGGGGCCGTTACATCATATTTGTATACTGCAAAAAGTTAACAGAAAGTGGCAAATTGATTCATTCTGCGATGAAATAAGCAGCAAGGACGAGCCTGTGGCTCTGTCACTCCTTCAAAATCACTCTGAATCCATCCTGACAGAGTACTTTGTACACGCCAGCTGCGCCAAGTTAGAGAGATGGAGAGTAACTTGTAGGACGCGGTCACACTAGGCAGTCAGCACTGAGCCTTAATTCAGTGTTTGTTAGGTGCCTGAGCGAACAAAAGTATCCCTTAATCTAGTATGTTTCCATGGTTGATGTTCACATGATAAACGTACAAATCACGGTGTTTAAAGTGAGGATTCACTACAAGAGAGCAAGAGGGAGGGAGGTGAACGAGCAGGAAACAGCGGGAGCCAGTCAGCCATGCTTGTTTTGTTGATTCAGTGAGCTGCTACTGACGTCATTACTCACGTGCGTGCAATGCTGCGATCGCATCCGGCATGGAAAATTGACTACTCTTCCACTGTCTTGCAGTCACAAGGATGGGTTCAGGTACTGAAACATGGTACCGTTTGATTTTACGTGAATCAGTACTCGTTAGTACCGATGGAATTCGGTCGGTGCCTATAAAAATACCAAATTCAGTATCCATCCCTACTCTTCTACGGTCTCTATAAAATGCCAGTGTTTCCCCTAGGCTTATAGCTTGGCGGGCACAGCACTCAATTTAATTTGGGGATTCTTGGATAGGATTTTTTGAATAAATCTACCCGGAATTCCAAGGAGTTAAGAACTTAAAACTACAAAGGAAACAGTTGCAAAAGCTATAGCTAATACCAAAGTGACACAACTGTTTCCTGAAACAGTCAGATTAGTCCTTAAATGGCTGATAACCACATTAAACAGGGAAATGCATGATTATATTTGATACATTTTTATTGCTTTGACAAAACAATTCTATCAGGTATCATACAGAATGTATCCATGACAGTTCAGATCAGATCACAACCTTCCTCATTTCATCCTTTCTAGTTCTTCTCCCAGCATCTTGTCTCTCCACTGTTTCCTCTCTGGCACTATTTCCCTCGTCAGGTAGGCGTCCTTTGGAGTAGATTATTTAGGATTCTTATCAATCCCAATTTTTCTCATATTCCTTGATTTATTCTATTCATTCCCAGCGATGTTTTGATAGCTGTCCATTTGCTAGTATACGTATCTTCATAAACTATTCCAAATCAATATTTCTTCAGAGTTATTTTTGCTGCTCTAATGTCGGGTCAAGTCAAGTGTACATTTCATATTAATAAGCTATTGAATAAGAACTGGAGTTGGCTACAGAAACAAAATGAATTTCATGTTTTGTATCATTATTATCTTTGTCTTGTTGAAGTGACAGGATCAATCAGTGAAGGGGGAAGTACTTTTGGGCGCGGTAGAGTCATGATGTAAGCAAGCAGCAACAAGAGGCCGGTACCGTTGTGGCGGAAGACCTTACCGTGAATGCTGCTAAAGCATCAGTTTTATCAGAACTTGACATTTCTTCATTAAAAGAAGAACAAAGAACAGCAGTGAGTTGTTTTCTTTTCAAAAACGACAAAAGTTGTGTACTGACATGTCTATAGTCACCATGCAGTTTATTCCTCAGTAGCTGTGCACGCACACTTCTGTAGCAGCGATGACGTCACGTGTTTTGTTGCTCTGATTGGCCCGTAAAGATGTGACAAACAGAACGTTCATCCAATCACCCTCTGAGGTTTATTTCAAAGGCTCTGCCCTTTCCCAAATGCGGTGTATCCAAGGTTTCCCATCTGGCATGTCAGGTTAATTTTTTTGCTGTATGTTACAATAATTCTAAGTCTAATGCTCTGCCACAGTTTCCCTCGTGTAAAAACACAATGAAGGTTCTGTTCAGTTCAAACTCTGTGGTTTACTGGATTAACAATGGTCAGACATCTACTTGTTGTTGGGTCTTTACTTTCTAACTTAATACGAATGTTCCACATCTGTGCTTTTATTCTGTTGTCTCACAATAAGTTTAATTTCAATGATGAAGATGCCAATTAAACCTGAATGCACTATTTCAGTGCACCATTTGAGCCTTTAAAAACAAGGTTTTTGCACATCTAATGCCCTTAAATCTGCCGATATATCAAACAAGACTGCAGCTAAAATTGAGGGATAATTACCTTTCAGGGGTATTACACAAATGGGCGAGCTGCCAATGCATGTATTACAATATCAAGATATCTGATTATTATTATTATTATATAAGATATAATGCTTTTTCAGACCTTTTTCAGAATATATATGTAAACAAGTAAATGCAGTGGACAAGACGAAAACACGTCTTGGTCCAGGTGCAATTTAAATTTCAAGGCAATTTTAAAGACTTTATTGTCATACATTTCAAGTCCTTCTTTTTACTTTTTGAGGCTTTTCAGGAATCCACAGGAACTCTGATTTGGGTTGTAAGTTCTGAATGATTTGAGGGTTTTAATTTCAAAATGTATGTTTTCATTTATGTCAACATTCGGCCCATGTATTTCTAAGTATTGTTGTCTTTCATTTCAAACAACAGCTTCACACTAATCATATTGCATTATTAAGAATAATTAATAACTTTATACTAGGGTTGTCAAAGTTAACGCATTAATATCGCGTTAATTCAAATTACTTTTAATGATGCCGTCATGATGCGGTACAAGCAAGCAGAAATTGATACAGGACAGAGGCTTCTAAATGTCAGGTTCAGCTTTCAGATCATGTCAGATAAAACTGAAATTATCTGCTTCTACCGTCAACATGAACTGAGTTACCAGGAGTTCATAGTGTCTTAAAAAGCCCATACCACTCGCTGGCCATGCACACGGCTAATGCATAGAGCCACCCCCTTCACCATGCTGGATTTGTTTACAACAGAGACGCTCAGATAACTCTGCAATCAGGGATGGACTCACTATCTGGCATACCGGGCATTTCCCGGTGTGTCTACGCACTTTTGGGCCAGCATGATTCATTCATTTATTTATATCTGCTATGAACCGGTTCTACAGCTGCGCTGACCCTTTTTATTGACTTTTGACTGGTCCATTCACTAAGGTTTACCCCCTCCCCCATCCCCATGCAGCTCCTGCTTGAAAGTGAAAGTATTCAGAAAAAAAAAACAAACTTACCAAAACAATTGACTGGAACTGTAAATAAACGCCAAATTAAAAAACAACAACAACAACAACAAAAAAAACAGTCAATCCAGATGCTGCAAAAGTGTCAAAGACTGCAGTCCCTATAGGAGACGGTCTGGTGCATGGTGAATGTACAGCTACATCATGAGGAGGAGGAGAAGACAGAACAGCAGAGGCTGGTGTGTGACAGGGGAGCAGAGGTGTTACAGGTGAGCCTGAGAGTGAAGCAGTGAATGAGCTCTGTAGAGTATCATAATATAAGCTAAAAATCATTATTAGACTATGGGTCTCCTTCATTTAGGAAGAAAAAAAGGTTTTAGATTAAAACTGTAGCTCTTCTATGATCTGAAGAATGAAAAGATGGTAAAGTCCTCTTACTGCACCTTAAAAGTTCTCAACTGAGACTGCTTTTACTTTGTGTGTTCATGAGTTTTGAAAAGTAGTTTCACATGTGTGTTTATTATTATTCCAGTAAATCTACTGGACTGAAGACAGTAATTTCTTGCTGTCAGCATTTATTTTACATTTGGGCATTTTTTTAGTTTGAAAGTAAAAATATGATAAATAAAAGCAGACTTTTTTTCAGTAATTACTTGCTTTTTCTCTTGAGCAGGGCAGATATGTCCACCTTACTCACAACAGAATGGTGAATCACCATTAAATGTGTCTGTGCCTTACTAGTGAGCTCTCAGAGGAGACTTGACTTCTCCCTGTGATCTGTAGTGTAATTCTCTGACTGTATTTAGTCTCTCTTTTTTGTGTTATCCTGTTGTGAGTCCTCCTGGTGTAAAGGGATGTTTCTGTGAACCTTTATTTCCCCCATATGAGGTTGAAATTCTCTGCTTTAGTGTGAAGGACCCAGGAATGATCTTTAAGTGAGTTAAACCTGACTGGCCATGTTCTTTATGTCCATGTGTGATGATTACATCTGTTGTTCTGTGTTAAGCTGCTGAGAAAGAGGAGTTAACTTCTAGAAGTCTAAAGTTGGACACTATTGTGGTATTATTCAGTAATGTTGAAATAAGGTCTGTATCTCTATCTGTTGTCCTTGTTGAGCTTTAGTTTACCATGTGATGCCCTTAGCATATTTTTGGAGCATTCAGTATCTTTGAGCTTAGACTAGAGAATTTTCTGGACATTATCTGTTGTAGTTTTGGGTTGTTGACATGAACAAACATTTGCACAAAGAAAGCATTTTATTCCACTTGTATTGGTAGGGGTATTTGAATCTTGAGAAACAGTCCTGTAAGGTACATTTAGAACAGACAAAAAAAGTGTGATTAATTTGCCATTAATCTCAAGTTAATTATGAAATTTGTGAGATTAATCACGATTAAAAATTTTAATCTATTGACAGCCCTACTTAATACTATAAAGGTATCATTCATGAAAGCTGCAACTACAGATAAACTCACGAAAAATAACCACTGCTGCAGCAAAATGCCAAATTCAAATGTTATACAAGGTACTCAAGAAACCAGTGGGTGACATCATGTTAGTGTTATCCAAGCACTGAAAGTCTAAAACTTTGCCGAGGCACACATTAACACATTTGAGAAGTCAAGGTGTCCTTTGTCAAGTTGCTCATTTGGATATTGAAATATGTGAAAGCCCAGCAGGCTACATCAGTAAAACTCTTGGAGAATTGCCGTCAGTGGTAAAGAAGTACCTGAGGGAAAGAGCCATCATGAGTTTGGTTGATTTTTAAATTATAAAACCTTGATTTGGACTGAAATAACATGTGAGTAAACCTTAATCTAACTCCCTCTTTAAAAACGTTATTGTTTGATTATACAGTGTCTCTCTTATCAAGCTTTGACATTTTCAATTTAATAATGCTTTAAAGAAAAAAGTTGCTTTGACAAACAACTTTCTGAAATAAAAATCTAGTTTTTAGACAGTCAAGTAAAAAAATTCACTTTTTAAACAATACCTTGTTTAAAATGCTTTAAATTGTATGGTTGGAATCTATACAACTTCAGAGGAGTAGTACAGAACCTGCAATTACATCTGGCACCAGAATATTTCAATTTCCTAACTCATCAAGTGTGATTTATGTTTTTGCTCTTTCAGTCATATCAGAAATGGATTACAGATTGCTTTTGCTGTTATCTGTATTTGGTAAGTGTTTTAGTTCTTTAAATCATTCTGAGTTGATTGTTTCCCCTTGTCCCTCAGTTTGTAAGACACAGACCTGTCAATAATATTTCTTTGAATATCTTCTGTGAAATACATAGGCCTGAGAATGTACAGAAGCTCTCAGAAGTTGCAGGACTTAGACCACAGAGTTCAGATGGAAAGTTCCAGAAAATCAATGCTAACTACAATCTGCTAACTAGAAATCTCTAGTCATTTTTACACATCCCATTTATAAGTAAATGTCTAATCAGCCAATCACATGGCAGCAAACAATGTATTTAGGAATGCAGACACAGTCAAGACCATGTCCAAGACCTAACTGCTAACATCATTTTAGCTGCAGTGCATGCTGATAGCTACAACAACCTTTGTGTTTGGTTAAGATTATGCCCGGAATCATCATTGAAAAGCATGAATTCAAGAGAACAAAAAACTGTAACTCCAAATGGTTTAGAAAGAAGCTCAGCTATTTGGTCCCAGAATTTTCAAACCGGAGGAAACTCCCACGTAACATGTAGAAATGTCCCCACTTGGTTTAAATCACACAGAGAACAACCTGGAGACTGATCAATGCTCATCCTAAAACGCTGTACGGGTGTTAAATGAGTCTGACAGATTAAGTATGCATTTGTTAGTTTATAATTTGGATGTTGCGATACACAAGATGTATTTTGCCAAACTTTAACCCAGCTGATTGATGATTCAGGGCAGTCTCTGTTCCATTTTGATGCAACTACTAAGGAAGACTGTGTTTGATCTAAAAGCGTGCTATAAATCATAAAAACGTGTCCGTCAGAAAGCCCTGAAAGTTTCTAAAATCATTATTAGTACAAATGTCAGCAGCACGTATAGCTGAATGAACAAAAACGTAAAAACAGAAAAAGTACTGGGTGGCAATTTACATGTTTCCATTAAGTCCATGAAAAGTTCTTAATCCTAAACTGTTCATAATATCCTCTAAACAGTGAACCACCAGATTGTACCACTGTTGTGAAACAAAATGTTTTCCACCAGATTTTAATAGGCTATTATGAAACAATGGTGTGTTGGCGTGCCATTGAGACTTCCATTTATACATCTCTTCAATTTTCTTAACATTTTCAATTGCATAACTTATTATTGGACCATACTTAATCCTGCATGTTTAATTGAGCAGTGTGCAAATAGGATGTCTTTTAGAGAAGCTGGAGCCACCAAATCTCTCTCAATATTTATCCATAGAGTGGAAAGATTGTCTTCAAACCAACACATAATTGGACGAAGGGTAAGAGCTTGGAAGTATAACTTAAAGTCAGGTACAGAAAGACCCCCATAAATCCTTCTTTCCTTAGTAAATTAGCAAATTTTAATTTAGGGCGTCTGACTTTTCATTAAAATTTCACAATAATACTATGTATCTTTTCACAGTACATTGGAGGAAGACATAAAGGAATTATATAACTACAAAAATTTATCCAGCCAGTACATTCATTTTGATGAGAGAAATTCTACCAGAGAAAAAAACTGGTCAATTCTGCCATCTATCCAAGTCCTGTTTGATCATATTCAAAGTATCTGTGTAGTTCTTAGAGACAGTTTTACTAAGATATGGATATATATGTATTCCTAAATACTTAAAGTGAGAAACTGCTGGATAGTAAATTGAGCATATTCATCTCTAACAGTATGATTTAACGGTAGTAATTTGGACTTTGTCCAATTAATCTTATAACTGCAGAGGAAACTAAACTCCTCAAATATAGCAAGGATCTGAGGAAGAGAACTTGTTACATCTAGAAAAAAATAGAAGGACATCATCATCAAAAAGAGATATAAAACTAGAAAAGCACTCAGAGAGCGCAGACCTCTGCCATTAACCCTATCTCCCAATTGTAAAGAATCCTTTCAAAAATTCCTGGATCCAGACGGTGATCCGGATCACTCCCAATATCCAATCAGTTCTCCCTTATGCCATTTCTGACATTTCCTGGAAATTTCATCAAAATCCATCCATAACTTTTTGGGTTGTGTTGCTAACAAACTAACAAACACACTGACAAACCCAGCCGATCACATAGCCTTGGCGGAGGTAATGATAGGTGGGTTTCATTTAATTGGTGCAATACCATTTGATATTCTGATGGACTATAAGTTCTAGAGATAAGATAAACAACATTGCAGAGACTGAATCACCTTGACAACTGCTTCGACTTATTTGAAAGGCTGATGAGCATATGTGACCAGTGACCACACTTGCAGTAGGATTTGCATACATTGTTTTTACCATATTAATAAAATTGGCACCTAAACCCATGTGTTTCAACACACACCATAAAAAAGGCCATTCAAGGCGCTCAAATGCCTTTTATGCAGACAACATTCAAAATAGCTGATGATGAAAGATTTTCAGAAGCTTCAAGAATATGTAATAATCGACATATATTGAAATATCCATTGAGCAATAGTTCTCACTACGAAAATGCCTTGTCGATGGCAGAGGTCAAAGATTAACCAGAGGTGGCAAAGTGTGGCAAATAAATGTGTACATTCATTTGTGTTTTTCCCTCTAATGTAAACATTTCTGTCATATTCCTATAATGATATTTACTCAAAGCCTCAAGAAATTGAAATTGATTTTAAAATAAATTATGTTTACAATCAAATCTGCTCTTCATCATACTCCACAGGATTTTGCACAGCCTCCAATTATGACTTTCGGCAGTTTCACTACATAGATTTGAAAATGAACTGGACCCAAGCTCAACGTCACTGCAGAGAAAAATATACGGACCTGGCCACCATTGAAAGTGAGGAAGACATGAGCAAGCTCGACAGACCAGGCATCTCAAATGCTTGGATTGGACTGAATGATGATCCGCTGTCTTGGAAGACATTAAAGAGCAACGCAACAAACTCCTGGAGATGGTCAAGCACCTCTGAACCAAGTAAAACTGGTTATGACAACTGGATGGAACGCGCTCCAAATAATCATGGCGGAACAGAGACATGTGTTATAGCTAGAGATGACGGAACATGGGCTGATCTAAAGTGTTATTATAAAATGTCTGTCCTTTGCTACACAGGTAAGATCAATTTTAAATATGACTTAATAAGTCACTCCAAAACTGCGTACAAACCAATTCATATAACTAGAGGTGTGCCCAACTAATGATGTGCAGCTGATTTTCAATGGAGTGGTAAGTATTTTTAAAGGATGTAACAGTACTAAAATTGTTAAGGGGTTGTACAGCATCTCAACTGTGCTTGACTGAGATGTTTCAAATGAGAGGGACAGAACAGTCCATTAGTTATGTACAGTGGAGTATAACTGGTTTGTAAAACTGGTGAGCATAAATGTCTTGTGTGCCAAAGATGGTTGTCAGAAGGATTTGAAGGATCTAGAAAGAAGAGCAGGTAATAGTGTTGGCAGTGAGGCATAATCAGAAAGGTGTTAAATTTATCATGACAGTTTTACCTTGAGTGTGTGATGTCTCCAGGTGTTGGGAGTCAAGGGTGTCTCATTGCAGGAAGTGCAGAACCTAGAAGAGAAAGTAGAGGGTATCAGGGTGCTCTCACACTAGGCCATCCGTACCGTGCCTGGGCACATTTGAGCCTAAAGTCCAGTGCTTTCAACTACTGTGAGTGCATTCATCCCGTGCTTGGCTGCTGCACGCTTCCCGGCTCCGGCATGGAAGGACAAGATGGCATGGTATGAATGCAACCAAAGGAGCACAGGTGAAGGGATGTGACGTAACGTGAAGTAACAACAAAAGGACTCACTTCAGAGCGCACAGAGCACAGCAGGCAGCAGCAGCTGCATGTTAGAGATGGTAGTATTTTTTCTAGAGAAATAAGGAGAGATCTATATTTTTTGTCTCATTGTACTTGACTGTTTAGTTAACGTAGCCTACTGATCCCAGGTCAGATGAAATAACCCCAGTGTCAGATCACGTATCGTATAAATCTGTTGCAGCCTTGAAAACAATACTGATGTATACCGAGTCATCAACATGTATAAATTCATCAACAGTGGATGCCCCTTGTGATGACGTTGGTGCGTGACGTATCCGTGCTCAGGTCTGGATGTATTGAGCAGTGTGAGTGCGGGCCAAAGGGGGGAGAGGGGTGGGGCTCAAATGGGCTTTAGGAAGGTAGAAATATGGCACAGTACGGATGGCCTAGTCCGAGTACACACTTAGTGTCTCTAGCGAAGCTTTGGTGAATTCTAGTGTATGTGCAATCCATAATGAGGTAAGGAACAGCCATTAGTGTCAGTAATGATGAATAATAAAATAGACTGTGGTAAAGGCATCTCCAAGGGAAACTATTAATTCATATAGTTAGAGAAATAGAAGAAAAACAACTTTATTACCAAGATACATAATGTAGATTCATCCATCCATTTAATGTCCTAAGTATTTTGTATTTTTAATTGTTTTCATTATAAACTAGAAAGGCACTCGAAGATTAGATTGATCTCGAGATAATGTGCAATGTTTTTTGTAACCCTAACAACCAATTGTTTTTTTTTTTTTTTGATTGACTAAATGTCTAGTTACTAGTTCTGATTGAGGAAACCAGATCTTAAACTTAATCTACTCCTCTACACATGGCTTTACTTGAATTTTGTTGTGTTGTTGTGTGTTGTAGATAAAAATACTGATGGCCGGAAAACATATGTCCTTATCAAAACCCCCATGAATTGGACGGACGCCCAGGCTTACTGCAGAAAACACCACAAAGACCTGGCTGTGATTGAGAATGCTGAGGAAAACACAGAGATGACCAGAGTACTGGATGGATGTGTCTCGTGGATTGGTCTGTACCGAGAAATGTGGAAGTGGTCCGATGACAGAAACAGCTCCTTCAGAAACTGGAAAGAAGGAGAGCCAAATAATGCATATGCTTCCCTGTCCTGTGTCTTTAGTAATGTACATCATCAATGGGAGGACTTGAGCTGTGCAGAAAAGCTACCCTTTTGGTGCCAAGATGGTGAAAAAAAAAAAAAAACCCTGTCATTTTCCATAATTTATTTATTCCATTTTGTTGTCTGTCAGTCAAAACTAATTCTGTCTTTGTTTCCCCACACTTCTTGGACTGCCCAGTCCCCAAGGGGAAAACTGTTTTGCTCAAGATGAAGTTTCAGACGGGTGCTGACCTCACGGATCCAGCTATCAATAACCAGCTCCTACAGCAGGTGAATCTCCCTCCAGTTGTTTTCACTCTAACATCTATTCATTTTCATTTATAAAGCACCAATTAATAATGAATATAATCATAAAACTCTTTACAAAAAGCGCTTTCCTAGACTGTACTCCTTCTTACAGAGACCCAATAATAATACGTCATGAGCAGAGCCCCTTGGTAACTTGACAACAATCAGCAAGTGAAATGGCAGGGAAAACTGACATTGAACAGGCATAAAATCTCACAAAATCTCAGACAGCAGCCACTTACTACTGAGACAGTGCTGGGCTCAAGAAGTGGGAAAGAGGACGATGCAGAGATGGGTAGAGAAAAATCAAACTGAGTAACAGTATGTAATCCTGTAAACTATAGCAATGCTGACTCAGGAGAGAAGGTGTGGTGTTATTAGTGGAAGTACCACTTTAACACAGAGTATTGTGCACCTTCATAGCCTAATGCAGCCACAGTTTCTTTATCTTCAGGTGGCACTGTTATCCTGTCCTCTCGTATCCTCTATCTTTCTTCCTCTCAGACAACAGGTTAAGTATATTTATGTGTTTTTCATTTAGACCCTAATAACATCATCCCCTCTTCTCCCCATGTGCTTCTGCTGCTCATTTTGATTCGCTGTTGAATTTCTGGTTCTCATGCCATAAATTCCTACCATTGATACGGAGGTCCAAAGCTATCAAAATAATGCTTTCACACTGGGCATGAACTGGACTGTGGTTCAGTTTGGTTTGGACCAAGACCACTTCTTTTGGTCAGACCAAGGTCCCACTGCATAGTTTGGACCCTGGTCCAGGTGAGGTTTCACACCTATCATTTTGGTTCAGATCAAACTGAAAAGTCTGAATATCTGGACCAAACTACACGCCATTCACATCCAACATTAAACATTGTCAATATTTAACAAGTTTTTAGAGCTCCTGAGTTATCCTCACACACCTTTCTGCATCATTGTCTGTATGCTTTCACTGAGGGCAAGTTTATAAAATAATAAGATCAAGGTAATCAAATGGTTGGGTATTACTGTTTACCATTGTTTTAATGGGAAGGGCCTAGAAACAAGATTTATTTTGTCTTACCTAGTACCAGACAAAATGTAAATTATCTGTCATATTAGCTGTGTAACAGCTGTAATATGTTGTATGTAACAAATATCTGTGTCCGCTTCTGGTATACAGTCCAAGGTCAAATGCTGCATTGCTATTTGATCGACCTATTTTGAGAAGATTCCTTTAACACTGATATCATCTTTAACAATGGCTTTCTGTCAAAACTTTCCTTTCTCAGTTCAGTGCTGCGCTATCAGAAAAGATGGGACAGACTAATGTAAAGCTGAGGTGGAAGATTCAACCCAAAAAAATCAAAGAGGAGAAAGATCAAGCCGAGGATGAATGCACAGAAACCAAATGGCAGACCAAGCTACCATGACTGAATAAGATATGATAAGATATTCCTTTATTAGTCCTGCAAGGGGAAATTCCATTGCTTCAGGCCTTGTTTGATTCAGATTAATCACTTAAAAATCAGCCGAGAAGAAAATCCAGAGTTGTGGGAGAAAGTTTTGACAAATTTTCAAATACATCACTACCTGTCCCTGCGAGATGCAACTTATGAACAACAGTTGCACTCGTTCCTAAAAGTCTGTCTCAACCTTAGCATGAAATTTTGGCCTTTACTGTCAACAATATTGCCTAGCACACAAACAAAAAATGAAACTGATGTTACAAAAAATCAGTGTTGATTTCATCGACTAAAACCCTGACTAAAAATGTTCATCAACAGCCTTTCTTTCCATTTTAAAAACTAGACTAAAACTAACAAAAATAGACATGTGATGACAAAAACTGACAAAACTGAGTTTAATTCTCGACAATATGACTAAAGCTAGACTAAAATGTAGTTTAGTTTCCGTCTGACATTTAAAATCCAAGATATTTCTCCACTGTGGGTAAATCTGTCAAAAAACAATGCATCTGTATGTATTCTGCCTCTCAGCTGTAGAAAACAGGGACCCCAGGTTTGGCAGAGTGCAGAAAACACACTGCCATGATTTGGTACCAGATATAGGAAAGAAAATAAATGTTTGTACTAAAAGTAAAGACTAAGATGTGGGGACTTACGGACTAAAATTAGACTAAAATGTTTTAAGTTTTCATCGACTACAACTGGACTAAAACCAAAAAGGATAGAAATAACTACATGTGACTAAAACTAAAATGCATTTCATTTAAAGAGTAAACTAAAGCTAAGATTATAAATAGCTGCCAAAATCAACACTGCAAAAAATGAAATCTAGAGTTGTTGAACTAGTTTATTCTACTGCAACACAATCATTCAGATCAGATTGGTTATGCATAGAGTTCTAAGGTCTTCTTCGTCTACAGCACACTGCTGTTATGAGCAACAAGCTACTGCAAAGGAACTAGCTATGAACTAATGCTAGTCATATCAGTTTGCAAAGAGCAGTCAGTAAACCCAATAAGTAAATAAATAAAGGTTGTCCCTATCCATTTTGTAAACCTTCAAAATTCAAGCCAACAAATATTAAAATGTGGTACTAGGTAGGTAGGTAGTAGGTAAGTAAGTATATAGGTACTTCATTAATCTCGAGAGATATTCAAGAGATACTAGTGCTTAGTGTGAAAGCAATAAGGGCATCGCATGCCTGTAAAATCCAGAGAAGGATGATGACGGTCAGCAGCAAGTATTGCACAGTAGATATGGCTTAGGATCAGTCAAATCATTTTTATGGTTGATCTCCATCACACTAAGCCTTGCTTCTTGCAGCATCCTTTAAAGATAATTAAGACATTTGCAAAAAGATTACCTTACTCACCTTCAGGAGGCCTGGAAAATATTCATTTGTTTTGAAGGGACGTGTCCTTGAAGACTTTTATAACTCGAGCCAACATGCTGCTGTCCTTAACAAACAAGTCCCTTCAATGTCTAGAAACATCTGACTGCAGAAGACAACAGCGGTTTTGTATAGCAATATAAATAGTTACAGAGAAAAAGCAACTAGCAACTCTTCTGATAGCCATGATGTCACTTAGGTTAAAGGTCAAAATTTGCTATTTTTAAGATCTTTGATCAATGGAAGAGTAGTTTTAGGGTGTGACTTTTATTGAAAGTATTCTGAAGCTTAACTCAAAAGCATCTTGGCATAAATACCATATTTGAAATAATCCATAGTTTTGCAGATTTACTATCTACCACTTCAAAATGGTTTAGTGAGTAGAGACAATGTAAAGGTTTCCCTTTATACACTGCCTGGCCAAAAAAAAAAAAAAGTCGCCACCAAAAACAGGTCACACACTCTAATATTTTGTTGGACCACCTTTAGCTTTGATTACAGCACGCATTCGCTGTGGCATTGTTTCGATATGCTTCTGCAATGTCACAAGATTTATTTCCAACCAGTGTTGTATTAATTTTAATATTGATGAAGGGAGAGTCTGACCACTGCGCAAAGCCTTCTCCAGCACATCCCAAAGATTCTCAATGGGGTTAAGGTCTGGACTCTGTGGTGGCCAATCTCATGCTCCCTGAACCACTCTTTCACAATTTGAGCCCGATGACTCCTGGAAATGTCATCTTGGAATATGCCCGTGCCATTAGGGAAGAAAAAAATTCATTGTTTAAGAAATGAGAAGTTACTCATTGCATCAGCTGGGGTTAAATAACTTGTTGCCAGCTGAAAGATAATCGCCCATGCAGTAATTATCCACTAGGAGGCTCGTACCTATTTGCTTAGTTAAATCCAGGTGGCATCTTTTTATTTGGCCAGGCAGTGTATTAGCGAGTTTAGGTTTTAGGTTTAGGTCTTTGAGGGCATATGTGGATATTAATCAGCATTTAAGACAATACAAATAACCTCACTGACTGCCTATTTAACAGTTTTTCTGGTGTAACATGAATTTAGAATCAATGACCAATTAAAAATGTCTGAGTAATTTCTTTCCAGCTTTATTGTTTTAAAAAAAGGACATCTAGGAATTTAAAACTGCTTAATCCCCAAAGTCAGGGATAAAGTTTGTTTTCAGAATAGAGCTGTCATTTAACAAGTATCTTATTAGTGTGAGATGCCCCAAATTTTTAAAAAATCCTGGCAGCTGTTCATCAACAGAAGGACACTGCTTTTTCAGCTATTTAATGCCCATGCCATTAAAAACATAAAATTCAATTCTGAGGAGTTTGGCTTAAAAGGAGCTCTTTAAAACCTCCTCAGTGCCTGTCATGCCATTGCTGCTTGTGTGACAGTGGATTTAAAGAGATATATTACACTAATAAATAACTCCTCAATGGTGCCAGGCTCAGAGCAAAGGTTTACAACTGGTTGTAAAAAATGTAAAGGACAGCTGAGGATTCAAAAGGTAGCTGGTCATTCAGATCCTTCCTGCCATTTGGTGGAGTGCCATATTCAGACGAAATGCCAAGGAAATGAAGGTGGGAACAAATGAAAGTGATCTGTGAGCCTAAACAAAGTCACTATTTGTGTGTGGTGCCTCTAAATATTTTTAGATTTCCTTCATGACTTTGACCATGTGCATAAAGAGTGCTTTAGAAATAGATTTGCCTTTGCCTAATCATGTTCAATGGCATTTGTTGTGTAGGTGTATTATGTTACTGATTTAACAAATAAATATATTTAGTGTAGGGCTGGACAATTCATTACAAATTAGATTAATTTGCAATACGGCATGCTGAAATTTTCAAATTGCAGAAGGTGCAATATTTCTTTAACCTGAAAATTGTGACAAAATACCAGTTTAAAACTTTTTTGCAGCAGAGACATTATGCATTACATATCATGCAATCATTTTATTGGCATATTTTGAAATTTGTGTACAAAAAAACACATTCTTAATCGTTGTATGTTTTTCATGTTAAATATGAAAATTATATTAAAATTTTCACTACCTTCAATACAACAGTTCATATCCAGTTTGCAAAATGAGTCGAAATCATCACAATTACATATTTTTCAAAATTGTCCAGCCCTAGTTTCATCTAATATTGTGTTGGCTATAGTATAGAATGAATTATTTCTTGTTTTGTTGGAAAATACATGAGATGAGGAACTGAAGAAATAATTGCATATTAAATTACAATTGCAATATTGGCTAAAAAAAGATGGCAATTAGATTATTTCCCCAAATCATTCAGCTCTAATTTAGTGGTTTCTTTTGGTCATTTTAGATCCTTAAATGTGAATTTCCTAATCACTGGTATCTTGTGTTTCAATTGACTGATGTTTCCATCACTGACTGTTATTCTTTTACCCAAGTGCATTTTGAAACATGTTTTGTATATTTATACATTTCTGTTATTTGTCTAGCTTGCATTTTATTCTTTGTATCTGTTTGTCACTGTAACTGAGAGCTTGTCCTCAATTATTTTTGAGATTAAATACATGAATACTGATAAGCTGTAGGGGGTTTATATCACAAAAAGAATCCAATTTGAATTTGGAGCCACATTTCTTTGTCATTCAACTTCATTAGTTAAGTAGTAAAGGTTTAAGTGCTGAAGAACTTGATTTTCCTTCCTTTTTATGGTGCTGAACACAACATAAATCCAAATAATAAACAGACTCATTCTCTGCAAGAAAAATCCTTTTGAAAGCTTTGTATTTTGTCTGGTCTAAGCCACAAAGAGTGTCCAGCTTCATTTTCTTTCTGTCTCCCCATTTTTGTCATTTTAATCAAATTACAGACATGCCAATTTGCATGGGATAAGTATTAACTATGGATCTCTGTGTGTGTTTAAATGGAGTAGTAATTTGCCCTTGAATTTTTAATCTGCAAATTACAGACATGGTCGATTAAAAACACAGACGTCCTGCAGGATTATCATAAACTGCTAGAGGTCCCTGGGCAAGATTTATCCCATGTGAATAAGGCATAAGGATGTGAAACTAGATACAATTTTGTTTTCATCAGATTCCCATTGGAATGAATAGACCTCCAATTGACTTGCCTCTGTACATGTAGAAAAAGTATTCACATGCATTCAAATCTATAAACAGTGGTGAAAATAGCAACCTATCACAGAATGAAAAAGGCATCCATCCATCATATATACTGTCAATTGTTTTTAGAGCTGATCCTCACTGCCACTGGGCAAGAGGGAGACTGGCCACCAGTCAAACACAGAGCTGACACAGAGACAAACAAGCATGATCATAGTCAAACCTATGCACAACTTAGATAGAGTCACCTATCAGCCTGAGCATGTCATTGGACTGTGGGAGGAAGCCAGAGTACCTGGAGAGAGCCCACTCAGACCCTGTCCAACAGGGATTCAAACCAGGAACCTTCTTGCTGTGAGGTAACAGCACTAACCACTGCAATACAAAGTAGCCCCAGAAGAAAAAAAATGACTAAATAAATAATAAGATGAGGGGAAAAAATATGTGAGTGATGCTTAATGGAAAGAGGATGAAGCCAAGGAGCCAGGGGAGGATGGATGAAGGAGGAGAAAGGAGGACAGGGAAAGACTGAGCTTGGGAGGGAGGTCCAGCAAGAGCAGCAGGCTGCAGGAATGTTTCACATGCCTGTCCTCTGGCTGACCTCGCCTCCCTGGAGTGTGGGAGATACTGGGAGTAATTAGCCTCCTTTAACATTGGATCTGTGCTGCCTCTGTGCCTCAATGGAGTTAGCAGTGGCATTGAAGGAGATCAAGTGTATTTATATTTTCAAACAAAACTCTTTGTCTGTGCTGCCTGCTCGTATCACACTCTCTCCATTCATTATGTTAAGATACTGCTTAAAAACCTTTTAATATGCATTTCTTCTACTTTTTTGAGTTATGGCAGTGCAATTATTTTCAGTCATTCACTGTTGAAAAAGGCAGTAATTTAGACCATTATTTTCAAGTGGAACAGATTTCCTCCCCCCTTACCCTTCCACCAGTTTTGCAGCTGACCTACTTTATCTTCAAGCAAATTGAATCATGGATCCTCTAAACTGCAAATAATTCTCATTTAAAGTCAAACACTGAGGAATAAAGTGGACGTGAATAAAGAGAAATGGGGGCTAAAAGTATTGATTTTGTGAAAGGCCACATGTTTTCCATCATGAAATGCCAATACTGGGACATCAGTGTTATCTGCTGTGCTTTGATGCCCTTTACTTGAACACACAAGTGTCCTTTTATGGCAGACCATAAATCCAGAGCTAAAAACCCTCACATCTAAAGGTTTATAGACCATGCTAAATCAGTGGTTGAGAGGATTCCACCATTTTTTGTACTCTTTAAAAATTCTTCTTAAATCATCTGAAAGTCATGAACTCTGAAAGAATCCTTTAATTGGTAGATAAGATTTGATCCTGGATGTATACTCATGTTCTCTGTTTATAGTGACTGTATGCAAAATCCAGATGAGGTGAGGGAATGCCTTTTCCTGTAAAATATATGTTTTTGTTAGACATGAATCAAGGGCTAAATCTAATACAAGAAAAGGGAGAGTAAATGATATGGTTTACCATGAAAAGGTGTTAGTGAGGGTTTGTTAGCCTAACCTATTTTTCTCAAACTCTGCAATCTTTATCTAAAAAAAATTAAATCGATAATATTTGCATTTAAACCCATCCTAGCTAATTAACCCTAGCTAGAAGTGTAAGCCTATTCAATCTAACGTGTCATATAGGCAGGGATGGAAAAAGTACACAACTATTGTACTTAAGTAATTGTCTATAAATCTACTGTGCAGAATTTTTAGGTGTGTTTTGGCCAAAAATTACGAGAGGCATCTGGCTGCAGACCTCTACAATGGGGCGTTCAGCAGCAGATCTTTATGTTGGGGGTTCAGCAGCAGACCTCTACACTGGGGCGATGATGTACATTGCCCGAGCCACTGACCTCTACACTGGGGAGATGATGATTGCTTCTCTCAAACATGACGGACGAACGAGAGGAGCACAGGAACACAACAAAGAACTTTTATAAGCTTTATTTTTTTTGTTTGTTGGTTTTAACCAAAGTATTTAATCTGTAATAAAATGTTAATTTGAAACAGAGTCATTTTCATGCAAAAATAAGTGATAATTAACTTTTTTAAAGCCTTTTTTGTTCATTTGTTTTTTTTTGTTTGTTGGTTTTAACCAAAGTATTTAATCTGTAAAAAGTAACTTTTATCCCCCTATGAGGATTACAAGACATGATACCATCATCTTTATGAAAAAATAAGTGATAATACACACAAAAATGTGTACTATTTTACTACTAAAGAAACCAAAAATGTATCTACTAGTATTTTTATTTTTTTGTGAAAATACATTGTGTTGTCAGTTTTCAGTGAATTTCTACTGTTAATTTTGATCCTCAGCCGTTGTCATGGAAATCTACAAGCTGATTTTTTTTTTTTTTTTTACGTTATTGCAATTATTGAAAATACAAAATCTCAATGACAAAAGACAGACACAAGAAACAATTCAACTGGATAACAAAAAAATAGACAAGGCAACAAAAAATAACTATGGGGGTTGAAAAAATATAAAATCTACAAGCCGTTTATAATAAACGTTTTAATTGTGAGACGGCGATGACGTCATTACCCACGGCCGGAATGGTGTCCAAAATGATTTTCGTGTTTTGCAGTTGAGTCCACTATACAGTCACCTATATGCTGCTCTCTATATAGTGGATAGGGAGTAGAGAATGAGTGTGTGGTTTTGGACACAGCTATAATCTCTCTTTTAAAAGATGCAGATCATTTGGCTCAGCTCAGAAAAGCTTGTTGTTTGGCTCCCAAACAGCTCCTTATTTGGTCACAGTTTGGCTTTTAAAATGCGGATTAAATAACAGTAAAGGATAGAGGAAAGGAAACTGGCACTCACACAGGAGCTAGCTACCTTGGCTAACAAAAAAGGGCCATCTCGGTCCTTCATCCCACAAGGTTTATTCAATTGATAGTGTGTTCAATTTAAAGGCATTTCTGTGACAAAATTAAGATTTTTTTCATATGTTAAAGGGGGTCAGCTAGCCTCTAAGACTCAGTACAAGACTCTTAAAGACTCGTCTCTCTTCATCTGGCTAGAGAATGCTATATGCTAGGAGGTATGCAGGACTGAGCAATGTGTGATATTGAGTGCCACTACATCAGGCAAATCCGTTAAACTGTGGGAAAAAAAACAGTATTCTGTAAAGTGCAGGAATCATACTCAGTGTAGTGCAGTATTCTTATGCATTCTTCCATTCTCATTCATTCCTTATGCAGGGTTCCTACACACTTTTAACAGTCAGATTTAAGACTTTTAGGACCTCTTTTAAGAGCTGAGCTGATAAAAATTACTTACATATTTTGTGCAGCAAACTGTCAAAAATGAAAGGCTTGTGAGATTTCCCATAACACCAGGCAGAGCTGAATTGTCTGGTTTGATGCACTGTTAATGAAATGCCAACTGATGCAGGACAAAGAGAAGTTTTGGTCATTAACACAGAAATTTGATATCTGGCACATTTAGCGCCTCTTTCCTTAGAATACATGGCAGGGCCTGAACTTTGGTGAAGGATTGTGGGAACTGCGTACAAGATATTCAATTACCACAAGTTTTGCTCTCATATAAAAAATATTTGACAATCATTTAGTCATATTGCAAAGATTTGCACAGTTGAGGAAATATTAACTGTTGAGCAAAGTAAGCCTGGATCATTAGAGCACCAGCTCATGTTCTCTCCCTCTCATCCACACACATGGGCAGGTGTGAACTGAGGGGACTGTGTTAAAACGTAGTGTTTGTAGCGCACTGGTACTCAGCCCATGCAAGTAGGCTAAGGCTGCTTACAGGAGATCTTCTGGGATTGATAAACTCATCCATATTCTGTACTCGTTCTGTCTGCACAATTTGCATCCGTGTTATAGTGGCGTCTAAAATGCTCTGCATTCTGCAATATTTGGATCATTTAATACGCTTTACATCATGAACAAGGCTCGTCTTTGAGCAGGTCACCCATGAACCCAAGAAACATTTTATAAATTCTTAAAAAATAATTGTAGAAAACGTCATACTGCAGCTGAGAATGGTTAAAGACACACAGGTGTAGAGAGGAAGGAGGAGTACTGACCAAGCTAAAGTGTGTTCGTTTGTGCCCGTGTGTGTGTGTTTGTGGGAAATAGAAGTGAAGGTGAGTACATTAGAGTTGTTTGTGATCAAATCCCAAAATAAGTATTAGAATGCTGTAATACATGTACGTAATTTAATGTAATGCTGTAAAGATATTCTTACCTATTATGAACAGGGTAATGAAGCATATATCTTAGATTATTGTTCCCAAATTACCTTATTTGTTTGATGTTAATAATGATGCCAGTCATATTAATCAGGCATTAGACACTGAAATAAAATGGAAAAAAAACAATATCAGGCTGATCAGAGATAACACTTAAAGTCTCATCTATGATGCTTGAGAAAATGGAGTTGAGGGTCAAGCTGATATCAAAAGTTAAAATTACTATCAGAAACTTCTGTGTTGGTTTTTGTGACTCCTGTAAAGGAGAGTGTGCCTTGTCCTGTACTTAAACACAGTTCATGTGTGAGTAGTGATCTCACACTGAGTGAAGAGTATCCTCAACATGTTGCTGTCTTTTAATTATCAATACAACTCCCTTTGAATCCTTTTCTGGAAATTGTTGTGTAAGGCACTTTTGGTTGTTGAGCAGTAAATTTTCATCCGACACTTATCCAGTGGCAGAGATGACAAGCATATAAATACAGAAGCAGATATAATCAATGATCTTTTGATGACTTTGTTTGCTTTTAAAGGTCAAAGAGAGGCAACATTTACATCAGTCAACAACAACAAAAGTCAAATTTAAGAATTTAAAGATCTACAGAAACCCTGTTATGGCTGCCCCCTGCGACCTGACCCCCAACGGACATTCTGGATCACATGACTGCAAACAATCTTTAGAGTACAAAAGTTAATCTAAAAAAAAAATTCAGTATCAACCCACCTTTTCTCCCCTTGTCATCTTTGTTCAACACCAGCTGCCATATTGTCACTTTAGAACCACTGCAGGTTTCTTGTGTTTGAATCTTGTGGATGAATGATGCAAGTGGAGCTGGTTTTCTCTTTTAATATTACTTCTGAGGAAGAAACAGTGAATTAGTACATGTATGACAGTTACAAAGTCCATTCAAACTCCTCTCTTATTGTTAAATTGTTTAAAGGGGGAATAAAATCCCCCACAGAATTAAAACTACAGATAAACATACCTGGCAGAGAAATCTCCGTGTAAATGTCACTGTAGCTCTGCAAGACAACATACAGAGCAAAAAGGTTAGCTTAGTTTGCCGCGCATTTTTAGCTAGCTGAATTATCCATTAAAACAGTTCTTTTTACAAGATATATATATCAAATAATCCCATCAAAAACTTACAACAGACACTACAGAGTGGTAGAAAGTTCAAAAATCTAAAAAGATACGATAAATAACTGGATGGATTGAGATTAAATGTCTTACGATGTAAAAACACCCACCTCTGCTGGTTCGTACATAAGAGGAGGGAAAAAATAAATATGTAAAAATAAAACACCAGAAGAAAGGGCTTTGAACTCTACTATGGATAAATGAATGATTTCTTCCTAGTCACAGATAACATTGGTCGGCAAATAGAACTTGAATGAGCATAAACACAAGAGCAAAACGACCCTGTTAAACAAACTGCCAACCGCTACGTTAGCCGTTACTAGCTTAACACACCGGTGTATCGGTGTAAGTAGTGACCCTTTTAACTTGTGGCATTCCGGCTTTCATTTAGCAGTTGTGGATGTAGCCACAACAGCTAAACTAATCCGATTTGTCTGTAATGGCTAAAAATTAACAAAGTGACATGCATGAGGACAGCTTTTCCTATTTGCTTGTTGTTGGAATTACGACAGTGACATATATATATATATGCAGGTGAAAGTCACCACTTAATTGGGTCACTCGTTACACCGAAACACCTCCCTAACCGACAACGGTTTTAACAGCTCGTTCTACGTAGAATTTGGGCAATAGAGGCACCAGTACCGAGGGAAATGTGCTGTTCTCTCGTTGACTGATTATTCTTTTTATGTTAATTCGATTTAGCGTGAGTTTTTAACGTATCCACTTCGATATTAGACTTTTCCTTGATTGAAGGACTTGCTCTGACTGTTTCCACCGCTGCTGGTGATGTCAGACGGCGGCTGGGTCATTGGGAGGGCAGCAGCAGAGGAGGTTCACGGAGAGTTCACTCGCATACATTAGGTAACACCATCGCTCGCTCTGACATAACTAGTATGAAGCAGGTTGAGTTGAGGCATTCGTCAATAAAGAAGAGATAAGAAGAAGAAGAAGAAGAAAAGACAAACTTTGTTATGCTAAACAGCTTCCAGATTTGGATGTGTTTAACCGCTGTCTCACTGCTGGCGGACTGTAGTCTGCTGCGTGTCAACATGCAAACAATTTCTGAGCGTTTGCAGTGAAAATAGGTCTGTTTCTTGATCGTACACGCCTCCTTCAAATGTATTACAGGCATGTTTTCCTGCTTAAACTAAATAGTACAACCTGCAATCAGAGAAAACCCGCCCTGCTGTGAGGGCTTTTCCATGCGGACAAAATCTCAAAGCTGAATCATGTTCGACTATCTGGAATTTCAAGCTTTCGGTCCGGGAGAAATCATGGACTTGTACACCACATCCAGCCCTGCTTGCATGATGCAGGAGCAGGACGAGGATTTGGCAGACTTCTTTCCCGAGCTGATGGAGGCGGATTGGCAGCAGCACCGGTGCTCACAGTGTAGGTGAAACTGATGTTTGGTTAAAATTTGAATGAGAGATATTTGAGTCCATTTGTGGCATCGTGTCTTTGGCCTCCATTATGAAAATATCACTTTATTATGCACACAGAAATCAGTTATGTTGAATTATGTTTCATGAAATGTGAAACCACGCATTTTCATCCCTCCACCTTTCACAAAAATGAATATATTTGCAACAAAGATTTAATGTAATAACTTGATGGTCATAACTTGCATGAAACCTAAACAAAAAAAATGCCTGCATCCCTAATGTTTTTTGCTAATATTAATTGCCCTGATTAAAAAAAAACACTCATATGCTACTGTATATGCTTGAAATGTAGCAAATCACTCAGAATTTCTTTGCATGGCACACTTTTGCCGGGAAAAGATAGCTTTACAACTAACTGATAATGAAATCACCCAGATGTAAATATTTTGAGGCCAGGGCAAGGAATTCAAATGAGTAAGTGATGGGGAAATTTACAAATAAAGACGATAAATGCATCATATAAGAGGCTACATGAACATTTTATAGAAGGACTGCATCAAATTTAAGTCTGATCAGAAGTTAACTTTTATATTTTAACTCACAAATAACTCAGGCACAGGATAATAAAGTTAAAGCAAAGGAAAAAAATAATAATAAGTGATTGAATTAAAAAATAAACAGAGAAAATTTAACATTCAATGTTTTGCAAAATAAGATAGCTTTACAAGTAATAATGAAAGCACCCAGATGTAAATGATTCGAGGTCAGTGCAAGGGATTCAAATAAGTGACTGATGGAGAAATATACAAATTAAGATGATAAATGCATCATATAAGAGATTAGCTTATATGAGATTATATGAAGTCAGATCAGAAGTTTACGTTTATATTTTAGCTCACAAACAACCAGGCACATGACACTGAAGCTAATGAAAAGGGGGGGGGGGGCAATATGTGTATGAATGAAATATAAAATACAGGAAATAAATCATCAAACAGCATGAATATGGTAAAAAGAAAAAAAAAGTAAAAAAATAAATAAATAAAGGCCATTGGTTCCATCTTAAAAATAATGTCTGACACGAGCGTGGATTTGTTCAGAAACGAGGCAGTAAATCTTAAATCTAGTATGAAAACTTGCAAGACCTAATGCATTTCTAAATTTTATGCTGTATGTAGCCAGTGAAATATTTACTGGAAATTGAAGTTTCTTTTATTTATGAGTGGAAAGCATCACCTTTAATTTGAATCTTTCCATGAAACAAGCAAGCCGTTATATGAACATTTTTCAGAGGGACTGCATCAAATATAGAGTCAGATCACAAGTTAACATAAAGAAAAATAAGAAAATTAAGCGAATGAATGAAACATAAAACAGAGGAAATAAAAACATCCAACAGCATGAATACAGTCAAAAGAAATAGGTGAAAAACAAATATAGGCCAATGGTTTAATCTTAGAGACAATGGCCAACAAGTAGTCTGGTCCAAGAATGTGGGAAATGTTAAATTCTGTATTAAAAATACCAGGACAAGGTGCAATTTGAAAGTTTATGTCGACGTTTGAATGAAGGTGGTGTACCTTTGCTGGGAATTTAAGTGTATTTTCTTTACGTGTGGAAAACCTTACCCTTAAGGGCGGAAGCAAGTAACCATTTCACATTCATGAACAGTACATAAACATTTGATCAGTCCTTGTGAGCATCGTAAAGGCCACCAAAAGATATGCACAAAATAGTATATATTAGCTATCATTCACGTAGGCACAATTAAACAAATGCTGGTGCATTGATATAACTAAAAACTAGTTAAATTAGGTTTTAATTAAATAAAGTACAAATATGCTACTAGTTCTCTTTTGTCCTAAAAGTGGACCCCATTTTGGAAAACACTACCCCCTTTTTTATTTCCTTTGAGCTTTAAATGCTGCAGAGCAGTACTGTGTGT
This sequence comes from Cheilinus undulatus, assembly GCF_018320785.1. Classification (NCBI taxonomy): domain Eukaryota; kingdom Metazoa; phylum Chordata; class Actinopteri; order Labriformes; family Labridae; genus Cheilinus; species Cheilinus undulatus. The sequence continues at coordinate 44,813,304 of NC_054872.1, forward strand.
TCCTCTCTTAATAGGATACACAACATTATCAGCATGATAATGATACAGTCAGATGTTAACTTTAAAAGTTAACTATCTGTAAAAGCAGATATGAAAATTTCTGCCAATATTTACAACCGATGTGTCATAAATATCGGTTTGTGTCAACTGTAAATATCGAATGTATATAGTAATAACTGTAGAGTTTTAGGCAGGACTAACAGACCCATGCCAGTTGAAGTCTTTTTTTTTTTTTTGTTTATCCTCTTTCCTTGAATTTTCAAGTGAAATTTAAGGGCTAAAGTTTTAGGTTTAAACAGTATTAATATACCGGCATCAATATTGGTATTTGGGAAATGAATTTATAAATGTCAGCATATCAGATATTGGCAAAAATCTGATATCATGCATCTGTAGTTCTTAACACAATCATTTATTTAAGGAGAATTTAAATAGTGGTGCTAAAACAAGATCTGGGTTTCCTTAATGTAGATGTCAGGCACATTAATTATATTTAAAAAAGAACCTGGACCTTAAATTCTGTACTTTAACACACTTAGAAAGTTGTTATATCAGTGTATAGAGCTTTAGAGAAGAGAGCTACAGAAAGCCCGGCTCTGTGTCTTAGCTGCAGAGATCTTCCTCATGGTGTTGTGTTGGTCTGTGTTTGGGACGAGGCAGGCAGGGCCGGTCAGTTTGGGGTTACTGTGGGTTCACCGGACGGTCACCAGTTTAGGAGGTCAAGGAAGAGCCAGACTGCTGCCAGTGTTGGAGGAAGAGATGCTTTAGGAAAAGTAAAACAAAGGTAAAATACTCCCATTGCAGAATCCTGCATTTAAAGCAGAAGAACAGAAATGTAGGATGATTTTGCCAAATGTTTTATTTAAAGAATTATAAGCCAGAAAGATTTTAAGTAATTATTTGTGAATACGGATGTCAGAAGAATGCAAAAAGTGCAGTATTTTCCTCTAAAATTCCATAACGCATGAAGGAAAAAACAAAGCTTCTCTATGCTTTTGCACAGTACTTGCTTAAACATGCGTCTTAGATTTTTCTCCTACTTGACATTTGCAATATTAATCTTATTCAAATGCATTTTTTTAACTCCTGGAAACAGAATTTTAAGCCAGAGAGTAATAGTACCCTGATTTAAGTGTTTTTTTTTAATTGGAGATTTATTCTTACATTTTAAAAGCTCAAAATTAAAAAAAAAAAAGGTCGTTTCATAGAGTTACAGGAGGCAACTGTAAGCACCAATTATTTGATTGAAATAAGGAATAACTCTGAATTTTGATAGTTTGCTCATAAAATCCATAGAAACAATAAAATTGGCATCTATTTCAGAGAATCTCTTAGTATTTCTGGCAAATTTTAAAACAAAAAATTTTCAAAAATTGTTCAATTTCCAGCTTTTTAAAAGGACTATATAATTCTCTTTATATATTCTATGTGAAAGTTACTCAAATATCCTTTGATTTAAGGGAAAATAATGTGATATTGTGGGCCATTAGAAATGGCAAGCATTCATTTTAACTTAAGGGCGTAAATTGAACAGAAAAATCAGATAGTAAATCAAAACTCTTATTTTGAATGGCTTTAAGGAGGATTATGTTGATTCAAAACAGGAGCCAGGGTTGTCTTTGTTTTTGTCAGGATACCCAAAAATAACCTTAAGCGGTCACATTCAATGCATTGTCTATACATCAAATAACACCACCTTAATTGGGAGGGGGTCCACCTCCTCCCCACTCTCCCCCATCCTAATCACTTACAGCGCCCCACCACACACACTTTCTGTTTCTCTTCCCTCCCTCTCATCAGTCAGCTGGGCTTGTGGCATGCTCCTGCATTGTTTTGTGTTGGGAGAGAGCTCCAGCTCGTCGGCTGATGGGGGTGGTGGTGTCCTCGTGTGACCCGCTAATTCCAGGTTCAACCGGAGGCCACGGGTTCAAGGGGATGTAGATGAGCAATTTTTCTCGTTTTGTCCCTTTTTCAAAATGTCTTTCTTCGTTTTCTGTCAGCAGTGGAGGTGAACAGAGAGCCGGCGGGGAGGCTGAGCGAGCCCCACAGACTGCAGTGGTTCTCCTCTGAGAAGTGGTTAAAGAGTGGGAGGGGTCACTGTTGTTATTAACGGAGTGAATTGATACACTCAACTGGAAAAATGGAGGTTGAAGCTGTGCTACAAAAGGTCCAGCTGCTGTATATTTATTATAAAGGATTAAATTATACATTAAATACATAGAACAGAGATACTCACAGACATCATTTTTCTCATCCTGATATCGCAAACATAGTGAGGCCTGGTCCACAAGTAGGTGGGCATTTTTGAAAATGGAGGGCTTTTTGTGTATTTCACACAAACATACTTAATTTTGGGGTCACAGAAAAATACCTTTCTGGAAAAGTCCATCCAAGGTGAAGATTTTTCTAAACTACTTTTGCAGCATTTATGTGTTGACATAATGTCCCACTGTCCTTTGGCATGCTTACGAATACAGACACAGTTGCTCTCCCACTATGTATTTGAACAAAGACACCTGAATGGACTGAAACACCCAGTATTGGACAATTTATTGTCTTTAGCTATTAAAGATTGTAGGTTAACTCCTGCACACGGTCCAAACTGAACAGATAACATTTGCAATGTTCATAGGAGTGGACGGAACTGGAGGGGTGCATGTCCTGCATTTCTTTGCTGTGCACTGGTTTTCTTTGAAAATAATTAAAGGCCCCTAAAAAAGGCAGGGCAGTTTCACAGTCGGTGGACAATACAACCCCAATTCCGAACTAGAAAAGCATTCAGAGAGCGTAGACCTCCGCCATTAGCCCTATTTCCCAATAGTGAAGAATCCTTTTAAACAATCCCTGGATCTGTCCCCATGTGCCCCCCACCACGGCATTTGCCAATAACTCCCTCCCCAGTGGGGTGGCAACAGAGTGAGGCAAAGCATTGGCTTCACTATGGGTGCCAACAGATGCACCCATGATCTCACCAGACGACTGGAAGTCATGGCAGAGGGTGAATATTTCTCTGTTCCTCCCAGCATTGTGAGTGTACTCACCACAATTTGCTGTCTTTCTCTCTGTTAAACTCCGACTCGTCTCTTCGACTGGGCATGCATATTTCAGTCTATAAACTCCAAAACTTTGAATAGAAACACACCCAAAATGCTGCTGGGATTGAAGTTACTCATGTCCGCCATCTCCTGGTGTAAAGTGGTATCAGTGCAGACCTCCACCATAAGCCCTATCTCCCAATCGTACAGAATCCTTTTAAAAAATCCTGGATCCAGACGGTGATCCAGATCAGTCCCAAAATCTAATCAGTTCTTCCTTATGCCATTTCTGACATTTCCTGAAAATTTCTCGAAATCCATCCAAATTAACAAACCCACCCGATCACATGACCTCCTTGGTGGAGGTAAAAAGTTTGGGCGCCATGTAAAATGTAAATTAAAACAGAGGGCAATGATTTACAAATCCAATAAACTCCTACGTTAATCACAGTAGAATATAAACAGCATATCAGATGTTGAAACAGACATTTTACAAGATCGTGAAAAGTATTTGCTCATTTTGAATTTGATGGGAGCGACACATCTCAAAAAGTAGGGACGGGGCAACAAAAGGCTGGAAAAGTGAGTGGTGCAAATGAAAAACAGCTGCAGGAGCATTTTGCAATTAATTAGACTAATTGGCGATTTAGCAACATGACTGGGTATAAAAGGAGCATTTATAGAGAATGGAAGTCTCTCAGAAGTAAAGATTAGCAGAGGCTAACCAGTCAACAAATAACTGCATCTACAAATTGTGGAACAATTTTTGGAAAAATGTTCCTTAATACAAAATTGAAAATATTTTAAATATCCCACCATCTACATCACATAATATCATCTGAAGATTCAGAGAATCTGGAAAAATCTTATGTAAAAAGGGACAACGTTGAAGGTCAATAGTGGATGATCTTTGGGCCCATCCAGAAACATAGCATTAAACTCAGGCATTATTCTATACTGGAAATCACTGCATGGACTCAGGAACACTTCCAGAAACCATAGTCTTTCAACACAGTTTTCCATTCCATCCACAAATGTAAGTTAAAGCTATATCAAGCATAAAAGAAGCCACATGTGAACACAATTCAGAAATGCCGCCATCTTCTGTGGGCCAACGCTCATTTAAAATAGACTGAGACCAGACCATGTCCTGAGGACTTAAGAAGAGAGGGAGCATCCAGCTTGTTATCAGTACACAGTTGAAAAGCCTTCATCTATGATGGCATGTGGTTGCATTAGTGCCTCTTTCAGGGAAGGCATTGCATTTTTTTAGCAAGACAATGCTAAACCACATACCACATCCACCACAACAGCATGGCTTCACAGTAAAAGAGTCTGGGTGCTCAACTAGCCTCCCTGCACTCTAGACCTTTCTCCAACAGAAAATATTTGGCACATCATAAAAGGACTGTTAAGCGTGGCCCTGTCCCTACATTTTTAGATGTGTTGCTGCAATCAAATTAAAAATGAGCTAATAGTTTTCATTGAAGTGGTAAAATGCCTCAGTTTCAACACCTGATGTATTGTTTTTGTTCTATTCAGAATAAAATTTGGGTTTATGAGATTTGCAAATCATTGCATTGTGTTTTGATTCACATTTTACATGGTGCCCCAACTTTTTTGTAATCAAGGTTGTGATTTAAAAGTACAAATTTAATCATTTTTTAATGTAAATAAACAGTAATTGTGTGATTTTATCTCATGTGTTTTACAGCAGTGGGAAGCCAGAGTTCAACCTCGAGCTCAGACGATCTATTCGCCAGCCCCCCCTCCCCACCGCCGCCTCCTCGCACTTACAAGCCCTGTTTTGTGTGTCAAGACAAGTCCTCAGGCTACCACTACGGTGTCAGCGCCTGCGAGGGCTGCAAGGTAACCCGTGGTCCACTTCCTGACAACACAAACACAAAAACACTTCTGTTATGCTCCAGTAAAGGCCAGTACACATTTTATAGGAGCAGCTATGTTGTTTATGTGTGTCAGTATGCTAGCAGTTGTGGTTTTCTTGACAAAAGCAATGTAAAAGCATGAATATGTTTATTATAATCATGCAGATAGGGAGTTTTGAGTTACTGATTGCTGTATTTGCTCTGAGACAAAAAACATGGCCTGGACTTTGTCCTGACAAGATTTTTGGTCGATATCAAATTTAGTGAAACAACCTGACAACAAAAGACATGTGAACTCCCCTTGTCACTTATCTACACAGATAATGCAGACACACAGATATACATTCTTATGTATTGTTCACACATGCATACTGGTAATAATGAAATAAATAAATACACAGACAAGGAGAAGCTGTGTTATAGAACACAAACAAGACAGAGAACAAATATAGTCAGGATTATTTTTATTCTCAGGCAACTTAAATTATTAATACTTCCTCTCTGCAGGGCTTCTTCCGCCGCAGTGTGCAGAAAAACATGGTGTACACCTGCCACCGTGACAGAAACTGTATCATCAACAAGATTACAAGGAACCGGTGTCAGTACTGTCGCCTGCAGAGGTGTTTCGCTGTAGGAATGTCAAAGGAGTGTAAGTTTTTAATCCTATATCCTCTGTGACTCCCTGTTATGCATTAAAAGGACTTGTGCTGTGGGTGTAGGCACATTTACTGATGTTATGACACCCTAAAGCATAGGTTCAACTTAAGATAATGGATGCCATATTGTTAAGCAGATTTCGAAGTCAGACAGAGAAACATGTAAGAGGCCGAAGTCATACATATGAATAATCTACTGAGGTTTATTGTACGTTTTTGCACAGCGTGTAACAGGAGTGAATCATAAAGCAAAGGTTTAAAAAAGGCAATTATAGACAAAAGAAGCAAGGACACTGACTGGTCTTCAATATGAGTGATATCTATGTAAAACCCCTTTTCCTAGAAGATAGGGTTTTTAAATATATGCACCTCAATTTTGAAAAAGTTGGGACCTGTAATCAGTTGAATACAGCATGAAGCTAAGATATTCAGTGTTCAAGCTGTTAAACTTCTTACATTTTCTGGAAATACTCACTCTTAATTTGATTCCTACAACACATTCAAAAAAGCTGTGACAGGGGCAAAAAAGTTTTGCAAATTATCTAAAAAACAGCAGGAACATTTCAGCAATAGTAGGTTAATAAGTAACAGGTGATAGTACCATGCTTGGGTATGAAATGCTCAGTCATCCGGTGATGCTAAAGGTTCTACACTTGGTGAAAGACTGCATGGACAAATAGTCCAGCAGTTTATAAATACTGTTCCTTAATGTATAGTGCTTAACAAATTTATTAGACCACCTGTCATATTAGTCTCAGAGACCATCCAGCATCATGAAGTGCTTTAATCCGGACTCTTTCATTTTCAGTGAGCTCTCCACATTTTACCATTTTGAACAGGAATGAGGAATTTCTAACTGACTTGTCCTTTTTATACCCAAATTTGAGCCGGCTCACTGGGCTTCTCTGAGAAATCAGAAATTAATCAAGCATAACATTCAACCACTAAAACTCATTTTTCTGTTCAGGAGTGCAAATAAATAACTATAATTTGACATATTAATCAAGAAATAATAATGTGCTTTACTATTTTTTTCTTTTTTTTGGAAATCAATAAATTTGAAAATTCATGGATAACAATAATAATTATATTTTAGCATTAAAAATATAATTTGGGGGCGGGCCGGTAGTCGAGTGGTCAAGGCGCATGCCATATACGCAGGCGACCCGGGCTCGAATCCGGCCCGTGGCACTATCTCCTGCATGCCTCTCCCCACTCTCTCCCCTATTTCCAACTCCATCCACTGTCTTATCAAATAAAGGCAAAAAGGCCATAAATAAATCTTAAACTATATATATATATATATATAATTTGGGTTAAAGAGCTTCTACATATTGGTGTAGTAACCATTGCAGAAACATAAAAAATGATTTTGGTAATTACCAATGCTGTTAATTTAGGGCAGCTGTGGTATAAACCTTACTTTGGTTAGGGTTAGGGTGGTCTAATAAATTTGTTAAGTACTGTATGTTCTTAAGTCATGTGATATTTACTTTTTTCTTGGCCCTTGGGGATATTGCCCCCGCTAAATCCCATGTTATTTTAAAAACCTAACTCTTAAACTAAGAAAAACCAAATTAAAGCCAAATAAAAGGATTTTCACAACATAAAATCACACTAAAAGAACAAAAGGGCATTCAAACTAAACTGAAACTGAAAAGTCAAAAGGAAATACAAATAAGAGCATATGAAAACTCAAAACAATTTTGACCTTGGTAACCGCCCAGTTACACATGTTCAGACTTACAAAACATCCTCTTTGCCCAGACTTTTCCTCTTAATTTTAGAATATTTTAAGTATTTTTGACGTTTTACCTCAAAATGTTTTGTTATTCATTATCAAGTTTAAACAGATTTGAACTCTAATAGCTTCAGAGAAGCAAACTGAAACTCTACATGTTCATACAAAGTCAGTGTGAAGGCCTCAGAAACTCCAGCAGTACTGCAACGCCTCTTCAGTACGTCAGAAACAAAGTCTAACTCTGTGTTACCCAGTAGTGAAGTGACCTAAATAACAGTGAGTGTTATGTGGAGCGATCTGTAGGGCAGTGATATGGCTGCAGCCATGGATCCACCCATCCACATGTCTGATTGTTGCTGCTCCACTCTCAGACGCATATGCATTACATAAATACGTCACATGTAGCAGACAGATGAGTGCTACGTAACTGCGCGCTGGCCGGTGTAATATGATCTCACTAGGAGTGTTTACACAATGACGACTGGATGTAGGGCACCCAGAGAGAGGAGGTGGAGGTGCAGGAGGAGGAGGTGTAGGGTTGTAGTAAGGACAGCAGTGTTGCATAATACTGAACCCGGCTGACATGTGTGTAGCCGGCTCGGCCAAGTCAGTAGGACGCGCAGGAACGTGTTGACACGGTTACCAAAGTGATTATGAAAGGTTAACCTGGTTAGGCTGCGTTTGCTGGCTTCACGTGCTCCCCGCTGTAACAGATAATCCACACAGCTCTCAGCCAGCGCTCTTTACTACGGACTATTTCTACCACAGAAAGAGCTGACAGAGAGCTTCTCAAAGGCCATTTTTAGATTCTTTGAAACACTACTTGTTTCCTCAGTAGAATGCCCTGCTTCTAACCCTTTTCACCCTGCTTTTTCATTCTTTTTAGCTTACAGCTAAGGCATGACTCCTATGTAAGTCTGCTGCAGTTTCTTCTTTCACACTGTTGTGTCTTTAGAGTTATTTTAGGAGAACATTTCACAGCATATGTGACATGTTTCAACTGGTCGTCAAATGCCAACACTTTGTCACTCCCCCTGGCATCTTACACATCCTGTTTACATCTTCAAGGGAATCTGCATCCGGTTGAAAAAGAGAAAACAAAAATGCCATGCCTTTGTATTTATAATCAATATCTAAACCATGTTTCTCTATTTTAAAATCCCTTTTCCTTCCTTAGATGCAGGATTTCTGCAGAATCTTGAAAAATCTTAAATAGTATTTAACTGCACATTTGAAATTCAAGGCCATAAAAAGTCTCAAATAGTCTGTTTTTTTTTCTTACCAGAGAGAAGTCTTAAATTTTTGGAGGCATATTGATTAATGCTGACAACACACTACAAGATTTTTTTGTCAGATTTTACCCATGATTCCCAGCTAGGCAAAGTCCGCACCAGTCTGCGCTAGTTGGGGGCAGTCGGCTTGGTTAAATGGCACAAAAATCTGCCAGTGTCTGAGGGGAACAGACCCAACCTGACCTCAGTTGCAGTCAGTCAAACGTGGTTCAGTTTTTTTGAGCCAATCTGGACGCAAACAAGTAGTATGAACTGATTACCAACCCAGCTGCAAATAGTGATGCCAACAGCCAATGAAAAGAGAGGATAGGACACAGGAAATAGTGTCAGAAGACAACAGGAAGGTCTTCTGGGCATGTCTTACCAGGAAGAGACCCAAAGGGTAGATCCAGGACTCGCTGGAGGGATTATATACAGTATCTCATCTGGCCTGGGGATGCCTCAGAATAATAATAATGATAATAATAATAATAATAAGTTTATTTATATTGCACCTTTCAAGAACAGCAAGGTCACAAAGTGCTTTACAAAGAGATAAAAGAAACACAAGCAATTAATACAAAGGTACAATAAGAGAATACACAGTGCACAAAACAGAATCCCCAAGGGGGAGCTGGAAAATGTCTCAGGGGATAGAGAAGTCAGAGTTGACTTGTTTAGCCTGCTGCCACCGCGACCTGGCCTTGGATGAGCAGACAAAGATGCATGGATGGATGGACAACTGATGTAAAAACATAGGCTTACATCAGAGCAATATAGCTCAAAGCACATCAGCATTGTGCATCAAATTAAACCAAAATGCAGCACCTTTGACCACTGATACTCAGTGTCACATTTCAGTTTAAAAACTCAGCTCAGTGGACTCGTCAAAAGTCATCTGCACCTCATATCAAACATACACAGTGCCTTTAAAACGTTTTTTTTCGCCATCTTAGATGTTTTTCTCTTCTAATAATTTTATAAATGGATCATGGCCAATATATTTTGACATTTTGACAAAAAAAATTACAAAAAACTTGAGTGTCAAAGGGCATCAGGTGTGAACAGCTCTTTTAAAGTCCAGCTACAAATTCTCTATTGGATTGAGGTCTGGGCTTTGACTCGGCCACTCCAGAACATTCACCTTGTCTTTAAACCATTTCTGTGTAGCTGTGACTGTATGCTTCAGGTCATTGTCTTGCTGATAAATAAATCTTCTACCATGTTGTAGTTCTCTAGCAGACTGAAAAAGTGTCCTCTAGGACTTTACATATTTTTGCCACATTCATTTTAACCTCTATCTTTACAAGCCTTCCAGGGCCAGCTGTTGAGCAGCATCCCCACAGCATGATGCTGCTACCATCATGCTTCACAGTAGGGATGGTGTGTTTGTGGTGATGTGCAATGTTTGATGACCTCCAAAAATAGCAATAGCAACCTTATCTGATGACCAAGAAGCACCACTTTGGTCTCAGCAGACCAAAAAGCTGTCTTGCACTTGACCATAAGCATAAGTAAGTCATCCTTAGTTTCGTCTAAAAATCAAAAATGAAACAAAAATTGTTTTAAATACAAAATAGGCAAATTGCAAAATACAGGGTGATAGGGGTGAATCATGATTTTTAAAGATTAATGATTTTATGGCCCTGTTTTGATGTCTTTTTAGTGCTGTACAAACAAAATTGCTGTCTAACTTCCAACAATGCATCTTTATTGAAATGTTAGGATAGAAATATTAGAAGAAAAACATCTAATCAGACACTTATTTAATTCAAAGGCTTTTCAGTTATCAGATAGCTCAGAAGGATTTTATTTGTTTGCTTTAACATCATGTGGCTCATATTGTCTTCCTCCTCAGCTGTAAGAAATGACAGAAACGGTCGAAAAGCGAAAAAGGAAGCAGTGAAGATGACTATCATGGAGACATATGAGCTGACGGCGGAGCTCGGACTGATCGTGGAGAAGATCTGCACAGCGCACCAGGAGACCTTCCCCTCTCTCTGCCAGCTGGGAAAATACACCACAGTGAGTCAGCACAGCGACCTGACAGATAAAATACTTTAGTAGAGAGAAAGCATGCTTCAAAAGCATGAAGCTAGGCTGGTAAAATGGACTGAGGCTTTGAATTATAAAGAGCATTTATCAAAGTTTTGCTTAGATTTTTTGCTGAGGCATGCTGCAAAGCACATACCTGCCTTACAAACACAAATAGATGCAAATCCCTTCATGACAGCAAGCAATAACTTCTTATTGTTACATAATCATTATCCAACATGGAGGAGGTACCTGGGAGTGCCTTCTCTAAAAATACACAAACATTTTCCACATGACGTGTTTGTGGTTTGATTAGTCAGCAGAAGTGAGCAATGCCTGGAAGTATGGCAAACAAAAGGAAGTACAGATGGAAAAAACTTATCTGTTTAATATGAAACAAATTCTTCCTCATTTAAGATTAATCATAAAACCTTTCAAGTCTTACAGAAAATCAAAGCCATACTGGTCTGAAACAACTTGATCTTTTGTAGTAAGATTTTGGATTGTAGTTTTTTGTACTAAATGATTTTAAGTTAACTTAATGACAAGATTGCCTTAATGTGAAAATCCTGAACCTTCTCTGACACACAAACTTCTCTTTTGCAACAATCTTTAACAGATGTTCTCTGTTTTTCTCCATCCAGAACTCAAGCTCTGACCACAGGATCCAGCTAGACCTCGGCCTGTGGGATAAGTTCAGCGAGCTAGCCACAAAGTGCATCATCAAGGTGGTCGAGTTTGCCAAAAGAGTGCCTGGTTTCACCGGCCTAACCATCGCTGACCAGATCACTCTGCTCAAAACTGCCTGCCTGGACATCCTGGTATGTCTCTGTGTTTGCAAGAATACCGTAAATGCACAGTATGTCAGTTCTGCCACCAGGGGGCTCTCAGTCAAAACAATGACATAAGATGATGAGTAGAGACATGCTGCTAAGCTCCATCACCTCCACTGCTTATGTCTTTTGAATTAAAGGCTTTTCCAATAAAAATTCAGTCCATAAAGTGTATTTACTAACAGTATACTAACAGTAATAAATTATAGGAGAAAAGCTTTTAATAATGGCCCTCCTAAGAGGCCATAGGGGTTAGCTTCTGCAGCATGAACCAGAAAGGTCACTTTCAACAGCTTTTCTCCCTCATTATGTGAAATTCATCAGTCAAACCAAAACATTGGTTTATTGTTAAGTAAATACAAGGAATGCAACAATTCTCAATGTACTGAACTGTTAGGTACAGCATCTATGTAAACACGTGTGAGTTGCATTTCCATTGCAGTTACATTTCTTTAAATTGGCTTTGTTGTGGGCCAAACTCAAAAGTTATCACAAGTAAACACTCAATCGAGGGTCTGAGACAGACATCAGCCAAGCACCAAATGTGGGTAAATGTTTAATTTGGTGAGTAAATTTCAAAGGACTATGTGCCACACTGCAGACTAACATTTGTACCAAAATAGCCAGGTATAAGAAAACTATGCAGAGTTTAAATTGCATTGGCACAGTTCTGTTTATGCTCCTTCCTTTCTGCACACTAGAGCGTATGGCTGCAGTCCAGAGACTTCTCCTCTCGTATGTGCTACTGTTAAGATGAAACTGACCACACTCGTAACGCTTGTGATTCACGGAACAATAAAAATGTGTCATCATGGTGTGCAAAAGATTTACTGCCAGTAAACCTCTATGCAGATTTTCAGTGAAAAAAAGCTGTAATAAGTGTGGAAAAGCACCACAGAGATCTGCTAAAACCAGCCTGTCTCCTCTCTCTCTCCCTCTTTCTCTCTCTGCATGTATGCATTTCTGCATTTATAGGTGAGAGAGAACAATCAGCAATTTAATGTTCCTAACTTTCCCCTACAACCTGGTATAGAATTATCCAAACAGACTCTGTCAACAGTGATGTAAAAACAAATGATAAAGTTCTGTACAGCACATGATACAAGGCAGCCAATGGCAAAAACATATACACTCACTGGCCACTTCATTAGGTATTAGAAACTACTGATCTCCTGAGATTTTCAAGCACAACCATCTCTAGGGTTTACAGAGAATGGTCGGACAAAAGGGAAAACATCAAGTTGTGTGGACAAAACTGCCTTGTTGATGTCAGAGGAGAATTTTTAGACTGGTTGGAGAGGATAGAAAGGCAACAGTAACTCAAATACCCACTCATTACAACCATGCAATGTGCACGAAAACCATCTCTGAACGCACAGCATGTTTAACCTTGAAGCTGATGGAGTACAGCAGTAGAAGACCACAGCGGGTGCAACAGGAAACTGAGACTACAGTTCACATAGGCTCACCAAAATTGGACAAGAGAGGACTAAAAAAACATTGCCTGGTCTGATGAGTCTTGATTTCAGCTGCAAAATTTAGATGGTAGGGTCAGAATTTAGCATAAACAACATGAAAGCATGGATCCATCCTGCCTTGTATCAACAGTTCAGGCTGCTGGTGGTATAATGGTTTGGGGGATATTTTCTTGGCACACTTTGGCCCCCTTAGTACAAACTGAGCATTGTTTATATGCCGCAGCCTTCCTGAGTATTGTTGCTGACCATGTCCATCCCTTTATGACCACAGTAAACCAATCTTCTGATGGCTAATTCCAGCAGGATAGTGCACCATGTCACACAGCTCAAATCATCTCAAACTGGTTTCTTGAACATGGGTTCACCGTACTCAACTGGCCTACACAGTCAACAGATCTCAATCCAATAGAGCACTATTGGATCAGTACTTGATCTGGAAATGCCTAGTGGGGCAACAGTATTACTAGCGTGGGGAAGTGTGGAGTTTTGTGATACAGGGGGGAGCTTGACTGACTGAACCAGCAGAGAATAATCATGGTCCATCCCAGGTAAGCAGCACAAAACATGAATGAGTTACAGCAACAGAATGGTACCTTGCTGTAGAAGTGTGCTCTTTTTTATCCAGCAGTCTTAACCGAACATCAGTGTTTCCATAGCAGCAATAAACAAGGCATATCTCTCAAGGTTGCTCTGTCATAGCAGCCAGCATTACAAGACACGTCCTGTTATAACAATCGAGAATTTATCTGGCTTTGAAACCTGTCAAATGAGTCATATTGTAACTGGAATGTCCTAGAAGCTTGAAACTTAGTTAACCCTGCATGGTTTAAATTTCTCCCACCCACATCCAAGATTTTTTTTTCCACTAAATTACATAAACAGTATAATCTCACGTGTAAGTTCACACATAGCTCCGCCTCTTTTAAGTTTTAACCTCCAGTGGATGGAAACTCACACTGACAGCTGACCTTTAAAGACAAACTGACAGCCCTCCAGCAGTGTGTCAGGGTTTTATTCTCCTTCAGCCTCCCTTTGTCTGCTCCTCCTCCTCCAAGCTCGTTTCTCGTCATCGCCATCAGGGCGTGAGCACTTAATCTGTCCCTGAACGCACCAGAGGAGTGCCGCTTACGATCAACAACTCTGTTATGTTGTAATTTCACGTTTTCCCTGATGAGACATTTGAGCAATTGTGTCACTCCCACCCTGGCACTGTGCACTTAAATTAACTTATGTAACTCTGTGTGCCATGTACAATTTCATTGATTTTATTTGGTTTAAAAGTTGAAATGTAACATTTACTGGTATGGTGCTGTAATACCTGTTCTCAATATCGTTGCTCTGTTATCTTTCATCCAGATTTTAAGGATTTGCACACGCTACACTCCGGACCAGGACACTATGACCTTCTCCGATGGGTTGACTCTGACTCGCACTCAGATCCACAATGCCGGGTTTGGACCACTGACAGATCAGGTCTTCACATTTGCCGGTCAGCTGCTTCCTCTGCAGATGGACGACACAGAAAGTGGACTCCTCAGCGCCATCTGCCTTGTATCTGGAGGTACTGAAGAAACTACCTGTTCAATACCTGTTTCAATAGCACAATTAGAGTCCAAGGCACTCAATATTGAATGATAATATATTGTTTTTAACAAAAATTGCCAACAAAGTCAAGCACACTGTCTGAATTGCACATAACATTGCCAGTGTAATTGTGGAATTTAGATGTTGTGCAGGAGTTTGCTTGCAATTTTTAAAGATGATGGATTGGCCATGTCTGCCATCAGGCAGATCACTCTAACAAAGCTTCAAGCTGATGCCCTTGTTCCCCGTCAGAGAATGACTGAACCAATCAGCAGCATTTAAGGAGAAAGATGTGGTAGCCAAGGTTTGATCTGCAAACCTATAAACAATGGTAACAGGTGAAGAGATTAGTGTGGATGCAGCTATCATGGCAACATTTCTTAACAAAAGGAGAGCAAAGAACCACTCTGAATGTTTTTTCAATGGAAAGATGTTTTTGCACTTCCTCTGACCATCTTTAGCAAGTGTTATCTCCCAACTGATAGTGAACAAAGATGGTAGGTGGATATCAAGCTTTCGTGATATAGTTTACTCCCTGGGTTGGCGCACACGGGCTTTGTCGTATTATGCTACTCTGATTGACCTGTAATGAATGTGACAGACACAACATTTGCCCAATCACCCTTCAAGTTTTTGTTTAAAAAGTTCTGCCCTACCCAAACACCATCTATGGGGTGTTGCCCAGACGGATGTGAAATATATCCCATGCATTGGAAATGGGACACCATCGGTATGGTGTCCAGGTCATCCTTCTTCTAAACCTGCCTTAGAAATAGTTTTCACAAGGTTTTGGTGGTTATCGACTCTATCAATCATTACAAAAGAGGTTGTATGATTCAAAAGCATGTGGTAGTGGTGAATATCCAAGTATTGAGAATTTTGACAACCTTAACTCTTTACAAGTACATTTTTACATAATTTCATAACCTTGGTGGAAAAAATGACACAATAAAAGGGCGGAAAGAACTTGCAGTTATTCCAACATGTAAAAATTAAAAGTTCATCCATTTATCTGAACAGACCGTCAGGACCTGGAGGAGCCGTCAAAGGTGGAGGTGCTGCAAGAGCCGCTGCTGGAGGCGCTGAAGATTTACTCTCGAAAACGACGACCCAGCATGCCACTCATGTTTCCCAAAGCCCTCATGAAGATCACTGACCTGCGCAGCATCAGCGCCAAAGGTAGAGCCTGGCATGCACAGAAAGATTTATAAATTCATGTTGAAAATGTGAGAGATCCCTCACATGAGGACAAATAATGACAGATTTAATAGTGTGTGATGGAAGAGTATCATTAGATATTTTATCACACCCATACAGAAACATTGCCATTCAGGCTTTTCCAGCTGTTGGAGGAACTGTGGTTCCCAGGAAACCAATAATTTTCATCTGTTTTGGGCCTGTCCCAAAGTCAGTAGGTTCTGGTGTGATATCTATAAAATATTAATCGATATATTTGGGACAAAATTTACTTTTAACTGGGAGCAACTCTTGTTGTAATCTTACCGTCATCTACAAATGAGAAAACTAAATACTTGTTTGCAGTATGGAGTACTGCTGCTCAGAAGGCAAAAACAAAAAAAAAATGGTTCAAGCCAAAAGCTCCAACTATAGCAGACTGGTACAATTCAGTTTATAAAATATATGTAATGGAACGAATCACCTTTTCATTGCGGCCTTTTTTATTAAAAGATTTTTTCCTGTATAATAAGATTACAAATTGTAATTTTTTTTGTTTTTCTTCTTCTTCTTGTTTATATTTTCTTTTTTATCTCTATTGTTTCATCTACCTCATATCATTACGATATGATTGAAAATTATGTTAGACACATAAAAGAGATATTGTGCTGGCGGTTATTTTGCCAGTCATTGTATTGTCTATTATGTGTGATTCCAAATAAAATGATAATAATTATAAAAAACACTTGCAAACTCCTGAACATGTTCAAGGAGATCCCCTCCTTTAAATTGTTATATTCCTGAAAATTTGCAAATACATTTCTCCAAATTCCACAAAAATATGATGATGAATTCCCTTGCACATCCAAATAAATTCCCTAAAATTTTCATGAAAAATGCTTGACCATTTCAAATGCCCCCCCCCCCCCCCCCACCACCACCACCACCACCACCACACACACACCTCCCAGCCCAGTTAAATTGACAAAAAAGTTACCAATTTCCCAAATTTCCATTAAAAACCCCAAATAACTCTCAAAGCTAATTCCCCCAAAAATTCAAAACAAAATTGAAAAAATTCCCCTAAAATAACAAATTTGCAAAATTGACATGAAAAGGCCTAGAAATTTCCAAATAAAATTTGTCTCAAAAATTCGTATAGCAATAAATAATATATTGCTTGGTTGTAGAAAAGCCAAAATGTAATGTCCTCATATGTACATGCATGTTCATTATGAGGTTAAATGATGATAAATGATGCTGTCATAGCTGACAAAGCCAGGCCGATAATAACTGTGATCAGTCACTGCAGCTTGGGCTCTTATTACCATCTTAAATCAGATGTTTCAGTTATCAAGACTCCATCTTTCATGCTGGCATTGCACTCCTGATCTCTGTTAAACATTATCAGCTATAAGAGGACCGGAACAATCATGTGGTTATCTCAAGATTACAGCCCTCTTTTAGTAGCGATAAGGGGTTAATTATCTTGTTTTCCTAAGATAAGGACTAATGAACTTATGATCTTGGGATAACAGCATCAAAGAAAAAGGGCTGAATAGTCATCCTCTTGTTTAGTAAATGTCTCCTAGAATGAAACCTGTGGAGAGAGGTGGAGGATATTAAATACTAAAAAACCCTGATAGAGAGGGTTTTAGAAAATCATGTCTCTGTTAAATCTGATTACAGCTTTTTGTACACACTCACAAAACTAAAGAAAACCCCATTTAGGACCTCTGTTTAACCTATTGATACAATAGATTTATAAAATGAGGGGAATCAAAACAAATGCTTTTGCATTAAAGCTAAAATCCATGCAACATTTATTCTTATGGTTAGTATGCAAATGTTAAACCAAAAAAGTTGGGGCGCTGTGTAAGATGTAAAGAAAAACATGAGTGCAATGATTTTCAAATACAATAAACTCATATTTTATTCACAATAGAACATACAGAACACGTCAGATGTTGAAACCGAGACGTTTCATTAAAATATTAGTTCATTCTGAATTTGATGACAGCAACGCGTCTCAAAAAAGTATGGACATGGCCATGTTTACCATTGTGTAGCATCCCCTCTTCTTTTAACAACAGTCTGTTAACCCCTGGGAAGTGAGACCAGTTGCTGGAGTTTTGTGAGAGGAATATTGTCCCATTCTCGTCTTATTTTGGATTCTAGCTGTTCAACAATTTGTGGTCTTCTTTGCTGGATTTTTCCTGCTATAATGCTCCAGATGTTTTCTGTTGGTGAAAGGTCTGGACTGCAGGCAGACCAGTTTATCGACTGTGAAGCCATGGTGTCGTGATGTGTGCAGTATGTGGTTTAGCTTTATCTTGCTGGAAAATTCAAGGACTTCCCTGAAAGAGAAATTGGGAACATATTTTGCCCTAAAACCTATATATATATATATATATATATATATATATATATATATATATATACATATATATATATATAAATTATAGACTTTTCAGCTTTGACAGTGCCTCTCCAGATGTGGAAGCTATCCACGCTATAGACTATCAGAGATGCAGGTTTTTGAACTGTGCACTCATAACAAACTGGATGGTCCCTCTCCCCTTAGTCTGCAGCATCAGCATCACTGGCTTTCAAAAATAATTGATTGATCTGACCACGGAATAGTTTTCCATTTCACCCCACTCCATTCTAAATGAGCTTCAGCCTGGAGAAGACACTGGCATTTCTGGATTGTGCTTGAATATGGCTTCATCTCTGTGTGATACAGCTTTAATTTGCATTTGTGGATGGCAAGGTGAGCTGTGTTGACAGAAAATGATGTCTGGAGGTATTCCTTGGTTCATGCAGTGATTTCCAGTACAGAATTATGCTTGTTTTTAACAAAGTACCACCCAAAGATCGCAAGCATCCATTATTCACCTTCAGCCTTGTCCCTTGTGCTCAGAAATCCAGAATCTCTGAATCTTTTGATAGTATTACTGTATGTATGGTAGGATGTTTTAAGTCTTCTCAGTTTTATGGTAAATTACATTTGTTTGATATTGTTCCACAATTTTTAGATGCAGTTTTTTACGGATTGGTGAAACTCTGTCTTCTTTAGTTCTGAAAGACTTTTTCAAAGACTTATTCTCTCTAAAATGCTCATGTTATACCAAGTCATGTTACTGACCTGCAACTAAATAACCTAATTAAATGCAAAATGCTCCTCTAGCTGTTTTTCGTTAGTATCACTTACTTTTCCAGCCTTTAGTGGCCATGTCCCTACTTTTTTTTTTAGATGTGTTGCTGCCCTAAAATTGAAAAATTAATATTGCATGAAATGCTGTCACTTTTAACATCTGACATGTTGTTTATGTTCTGTTGTAAAAAAAATCTGTAAAGTCTGTTTTAATTTATATTTTACACAGCACCCCAACTTTTTGAAATTGGGACTGTACATAAAGTGATCTGAAGGTCTTGTCTCAGTACAAAGATAAATCGGTTGAATAAAGCTGTTAAAATGGAAGAATATGTGCTTTTTAAAACCACGTGTCGTTCCCACAGGAGCTGAGCGGGTGGTGACTCTGAAAATGGAGATCCCCGGCTCGATGCCTCCTCTGATCGAGGAAATGTTGGAGGATCTGCAGAACCTGGAGAAACACCAGAAGAAACACTCAGATGCTCCTCACAGCACATGAAACCCTCTGACTGTCTCTCTCTGACACTGCTCAAAGAACACTCAGTCTAGTTTTTCTTTCTGGAGAAATCACTAACAACAACTACAAGTATGATGCTGAAGGTTTCCAGTGTCTTACCTCAGTTTTTCAGTTGGATAAACGGGAGTGAAAAGAAACCACTGTGTATAAAGAAGAGATTCAGTTACACTAATGACTAAGCTGATAAAAAAGAGCTAATTCTGAGTTACGCTCTGCTTCAAAGGGGAAAAGAGAGAGAGATGTGGTGCTTCAATCACTGATTCTTTTTTTAATTTCCTCCTCGCAGGCTCCTCATAACCACTCCAGTCTCTCTGTTTCAGGTTTCTACTGTATTTATATTTGCATGAGATATCACATGGATTAATTTTTACCTCATGAAGTAACAAGAACTTAAGCTTTAGTTTAGTAAAGTTAGTATTTTCCCTTTTACAGGTTTAATTTCCATACATGTAAAGAAGAAAGCTTAACTAACTGTTGGAGCATATTTAGAGAAATAAGCAGATTTATATTTACAAAAGGGAAATGTAAGTTTTTTCATAAAAGTGAATGTTCATCACTGAAAAAGTTAACTCACTTATAAAGATCAGTTCACAGAGAAAGAGTAAAAAGTGAAGACAAGAAGACATAAGCTGTGTTGAAACCACTTATTTTAAGTTTGAGAAATCCCCAGCAGGAGCCGGCTCCTGTTTGAGAGCTAGTTTCCTTTTCTTCACATTTTTGTTGGTGTTAAAATGGTGCCATGGGGAGCATATTCTAAATAGACTTAAGATTTTGTGTTTTCAGACAACTGAGGAAGAAAAACAAAGGACTAGGTTGACTTGTTTCATATTTTGTGTGTCAGTACATACTACAGATACCCAAATATACGTGCAAAAATGCTAATAATGTAGGTTTTTGTTGATACAGCACATTCAGATCCCCTTCACTTTATAAGTTTGTTATGTTGAAGCCTGATGCTCCAGTCGATTTAAGTCGTTTTCTGCCCATCTTTGCAAATCCTCTCAAGTGCAGTCAGGTAGGATGGACTGCCTTTTTCAGGTTCAAGTCAGGGCTCTGGCTCTGACAGAGTTGTCCCTAAGCTACTTCCCTGCTGTTGAAAAACAGCCCTGCAGCATGATGCTGCCACCACCATGCTTCACTGTGGGAATGGTATTGCGCAGGTGGTGAACAATGCCTGGTTTCTTCTAGATATATTGTTAGAACTGAGGCCAAACTGTTCAATCTTGGCTTCATCAGACCAGAGAGTCTTGTTTCTCACAGCCTGAGAGTCCTTCTGGTGGTTTTTGCAAACACCAAGTAAGCTTTCATTTGATTTCCACTGAGGAGATACTTTCTAGCCACTCTGCCATTAAGCTCAGACCGATCCAGGGCTGCAGCTTTGTCCTTCTGGATCTTTGTCCCATCTCTACACAGAATCTCTGGAGCTCAGAGTTACCACCATGTTCTTAGTCACCTCTCTTACTATGACCCTTCTCCCCAAATTGCTCAGTTTCCATGGATGACCAGCTCGTGGAAGAGTCCTAGTTGTGCCAGCCTCCTTCCATGTTAGAATTATGGCAGCCACTGTGCTCTTGGGAAACTTCAGATTTTCTGTAGCCTTCCCCAGATCTGTGCCTTGCAACAATCCTGTCTCTGAGCCCTGCAGGCAGTTCCTTTGACCTCATGGCTTGGTTTTTGTTCTGATATGCATTGTCAGCTGTGAGGCCTTCTATGGAGAGGTGTGAGCCTTTCCAAATCATGTCCAATCGATTTAATTTAGCACAGGTGGACTCCAGTCAAGGTGTAGAAACATCTCAGCAAAGATCCAGAGAAATTGGAGGAACCTGAGCTAAGTTTATAGTGTTGCTGCAAAGAGTATGAATACTTATGTTAATCAAATATTTCAGTTTTTTATTTTTTTAATTTTATAAAAGTCTGTTTTCACTTTGTCATGACGAGGTGCTGAGTGTAGATAAATGAAAATAAAAATGAGTTTAAATGATTGTAGCATCAGACTAGAAAAACAAAAATCTGAATACTTTCTAAATGCACTGTTTATCCCCTCAAAAAAACTCCATGCACCATGTGTAGCAATTTATTAAAACCACTATTTTTACACTCTTTTTAGTGCTCATTATACAACAAGAACATCCGAATATTTAGAATTCAGGTCTTGTGATAAACAAAACCATGCTTACAGTTTCTCTCCGTTTGCAGTCTTTGTCCTAAGCTAAGCTCCAACTTTATATTTAGCTGACTGAGAGTTTTATCAGACAGCTTTGCCAATTTTTACAGGAATTTAGAACAACAGGTGTTGTGCCTCTACCAGGTATTACTCATTTAGGTTCAGAATAAAACTCCTCCTGGAGTACACTTATTCATTAAGCTGGAAATCTAACTAAATGTTTGCAGTAACAAGTACTTTTATGAGAGTTTGTACATTGTACTTAAGCTAACACAACTTTATTGTTCGACACATATTCTGAAAGTTTTAACCCCAGACGGTTTATTCTCACATGTTGGTAGGAGTGATTGTCCTTTAAAGTGTTTTTTTTTTTTTATTGATCCCATTTTTATGTTCTTTTTGATACCTAATTTTGAAAAATTCTGTTTTTTTTTCTGAAAATGTTTTTTATTCTGTTGAACAAATCCAGTTTTAAAGGCACAAGTGAAAGATTCAATCACCAACCACTTTTTAAGTACACCTGTTCAGCTGCTCATTAATGCAAACGTCTGATCAGCCAATTACATGGCAGAAGCCGATTCATTTTGTCATCAAGAAATGTTTAAGATGAGGGGCTGAAGTTCAAACCGAGCAACAGATTGTAAACTCAATATAGTGGCAGGAGATTGTATGTAAAATGATCAATAAATGCAAAACAGCCGAATTTTAACAGATGCTTTTGTTTGAAAATCTCTCTGTACTTAGAGTAGAAAGAAAAAGATTATCAGAAAATGTTTGTTTAACAAATCTCCACATTTAGCAGCATTTTTTCATAGTTTGTAAATCAAATGGGATTAAATGTAAAAAATCTGACAAACATCTGTGCCTAAAAACAACATGCAACAGAACCCGTGCCTACTCTCAATGTGCCATCATCTGGAAATTTTTCAAGTTTTGCAAATGTTTCAACCTGGAAAAGATCACATTTTATATGTTTTGTTGGTCTATTAAATTCTTGTGTACTGGATTTTATCGTGTTGTTTTGTGTTTCTTCCAAAAGAGGGGATTTTTGGTTTTATCTAAGGTGACAAGGCAGCTTTGTTTTTTTTTTTGTTTTTTTTCCAGACTGAGTTCAAGTGTCTTCTCTTTAAATCCAGACTTATACTGCCACCTGTGGCTCCTGTGAGTAATTACACCAAAGTACACCTTGGTTGGTATTGCATTTAGTGTTGCTGTGTTAAGTGGTAAAGAAAAGTCCACATGTATGAAAAAATGAGCTTTATTCTTTGTGCTATCCTGTACTTTAAAGATGTACAGGAAATATGCAGTCTTTATCTTGCTCATTCATTTTAAAGCTGAAGTTTCCCCACAATGCATGAACTCTGCACAAAAATGTTAACTTCATGTAGCAGTGACAAACAACCACATTATGCTTTGTAAATTAAATAGTGTTTATTTAGTTTATCATCTAAAGGCAGCTATTTTTAACACAGATATAAATGACTAATCCCTTTTGGGTCAAAGTGCATGAGAAAGAGTTCCCTCTGCTGCTCCCTATATTTCAAAACGAAAATAGAAAAGACAGGGAACAAGATGCAAACGATGCATTTAAAATGTGTGTTAATCAGATGTTTTAACAGTGCACGATAGAGTTCAAGTACCGCAATAAGTGGGAAAAAATCCAAACATTTGACCTTGTCCACTGTCTGTTAAAGCTCCAGCTCTTTTACAGTGAACTACATGAAGACATCTGGCTCACGTCCATTTAAAACACACTGAGACGACCAGTCCCACAGCAAGGAGTTGAAGAGTCAAACAGCCGAGTCTGGCCCTGAGAGTTTAAAGTCAGACAAACCTGAAAAAACAAACCTGAGAGCTTTGCACAGACAGAGGAGATGAATGTCACAGATAAAAAGCTCTGTGTTTGTGCAGGTCATAGTGGAGTTCACTTTGATATGAACAGCTTTCATGGGCAAAACAGACACACTAAATCAAGCTTCATCACAAATAAATGCATTTAACAGTGCTTACCAAATTTATTAGACCACCACCCAAAGTAAGGTTTATGCCACAGCTGCCCTAAATTAACAGCATTGGTAATTACCAAAATCATTTTTTATGTTTCTGCAATGGTTAATACGCCAATATGTAGAAGCTCTTTAACCCAAATATTTTTAATGCTAATATATAATTATTATTGTTATCCATGAATTTTCAAATTCACTGATTTACAAAAAAACTGAAAAAATAGTAAAGCACATTATTATTTATTGATTAATATGTAAAATTATAGTTATTTACTTGTATTCCTGAACAGATAAATGAGTTTTAGTGGTTTAATGTTATGCTTGATTAATTTCTGACTTCTCAGAGAAGCCAAGTGAGCCAGCTCAAATTTGGGTATAAAAAAGTGAATTCAGTTTGAAATGCCTCATTCCTGTTCAAAATGGTAAAACGTAAGCTCACTGAAAATGAAAGGGTCCACATTAAAGCACTTCATGATGCTGGATGGTCTTTGAGACAAAAAGACATAAAGTGTTCTCACAGTGTGGTCAAGTATGCTTTGGAGTCAATTGCTGAGACTGGTACTTACAAAATGAGCCAAGGAAGAGGCAGGAAACCAAAGTTAACTGAAGCAGATGTCAGACACCTCAAGATTTGAAGTACTAGAGACAGAAGGGAGACCACTGCTGATCTTCAGGCAGAGATGAATGCTTCTAGATCAGAGTCTGAGAAAGTCTCCAGAATGACCATAAGCAGACGACTGATGGAACAAGGCTTAAAGGGAAGAATAGCTGCTAAGAAGCCATTATTGAGGCCTGCAAACATCCAGAAACACCTCAGATTTGCCAGGGAGCACAAACACTGGACTGTTGATGACTGGAAGAAGGTACTCTGGATGGACGAGCCCAAGTTTGAACTCTTGGGTCAGCATCATCATGTTTATGTCCGCAGAAAAGCTGGAGAACATTTTGATGCCAGACGCATTGCACCCACAGTGAAACATGGTGAAGATTCCATTATGGACTGGGGTTCCATTTGTGGATACGGCATGGGCAAATGAGTGAAAATCCACGGTATCATGAACAAGAGCGTCTACCACAACATCTTAGTGCATCATGGAATCCCTTCTGGACTGAATCTAATTGGTCGTGGGTTCATATACCAACAAGACAATGACCCCAAGCATACTTCAAAGCTGTGCAGAGACTATTTGACCAAGAAAAAGGAATCTGGAGTACTGGAACTGATGGACTGGCCAAGTCAAAGTCCAGATTTGAATTCTACCGAACAAATTTGGGATTTAGTAGATTCAAAGATTGATGGCACAAAAGTTTCATCTAAAGCAAGTCTGTGGGAACAGATAGAAACTATTTGGACTTCAATAACAAAAGAGACTGTGGAAAAGTACATAAAAACAACGCCAGCAAGAATACAAGCTGTTATCAAGGCCAAAGGAGGCCATACAAAATATGAAGTTTTTTGGTTATTATGTGTGAAAAAGGACTGTTTAGTTGTTTTAGTTTGTTATTTGCCAAATAAATAACAACAGCATTTTTAAACAAGTTTTTGAAAGATATCTAAAATATTTATGTTTTCTCATTCTTATGACAAGTGGTCTAATAAATTTTTTAAGCACTGTATATTAGAACTTCTTTAAAGATTCTCTTTTACATCAAACTTGAAAAAGATTTTGATCCCTGACACAAAAGAACATTTGTGGTGTAGAGCTGTAACCAGTAGCTTATTAATCTCAACCTGGGGTCTTGGACCTCCTCAGGAGCGGCACCAGAGAATTCAGGGGGGGCACAAGGCTCTGTCAGCTGTGAGGTTGTTTACATTAGATTTGCACTTATTAGCTGAATGGTGACAATCATCACAAATAATTTATACTGTGGTCTTTGTATAAGAATATTTGTTTATTTTCTATTTTGTTTGCAAAAAGGAAATAAAATTGCTGTTATTTTGACCACTCTGTATGACTATGTTTTTTGTGGGTGCTCAAATACACTTGGCTACAAGTAAGGAGGCCTCACAGGAAAAAGGTTGGGAACCAGTGGGTTAATAAAAATGAAGTCAGCTACAACCATTTCAAAAAACATATCAACTCATTCTTCAATTTAAACAAAATAAGCCAAACAGTCCCATTTCCAGACTGTATTTTTGGATCGTCTGCTGCTTTGTAAATCAGTTTCTTTGGATTTTGGATTGATAGTCAAAAAAGTAGTTTATTCATGTCATATTGGGAAACGTTTCCACTGTTTCTTGGTATTTTCTAGACCAATCGTATTTTTATTGAGGAAAAACTACAATGAACCAGCAAAAAAAAGTTGAAGCCTGAGTGTTGTGATTTTTCACTTGTTGGCTCCTTCAAAGACTTTGCTTTTTGCCCATCATAGTCACAGCTACACGCTAACAGTTATAAATTGCATGTAAAGATGATTTTAATTAGGTTATTTACATTTAGAGAGTACGCACAGTCTTGTTGCTAACACGGACTGATGAAAACGATGCTGTGCTGGAATATATTCCCTGGATTTTTCCCAGCGGTGGCTGTAGCTATCTGATAATGGATGTGTCATCTGAGTCCTCTGTTTTCACGGTCATTTCTTCTCTCTGGGAACCTTTGGGAAGAATTTACAGAAAACATAAGAATAATTGTTGGTCATGAATCGATGTTCAAAGAATCAACTACAAGTGATTCATTATTCATCAATTTACCTACTTTATTTGTAGGAGAATCTATGAGCCTCTAAAGAATTTGCAGTCTTTCATTTCCCATGTCCTGAGATTTTAAAACCTTGCTTGCACTGTAGACTTTAAGAGCTAAAAGTAATGAACCAGTTCAGCAGCATTTAGAGACCTGAAGATTCCAACGATAAACTAAAAATCTGGAGGAGAAACTACAATGATCCAAAGAATCTGGATGCTTCAGTTTTAAAAACCTACTTTACTTTCACAAGTGTGAATTCAGTAATGACTCATTGAAAGACAACAGGTTTGGGCTGTTAAAGATGAATAATGACTGAGTTATACAGTCAGTTTTCAGCCCCCCTCCCACCCCCCACCCCCGCCTCTTTTCTTGCTCAACAGAGGTTGTTAGCTTGTTTTACAAAGTGGGGATAGCTGTGCATTTATAACATCCACATCTGTGATGTTTTACTCTAAATTGTTGACTCGCTGCTGTCAAATGCACGTTAATAGATACAGAGATCCACACTTCGGTTTCTACACATTCAAAAAAAAAAATCACTAGATAACATATTCAAAGTGGGAAAACTGAAAACTACAGAGCAGAAAATCAAATATTTAATGGATCTGGTGCTATATTTATATCATCACCCATTGAAAGCCTCTTTAGAGTTAAAGTCAGAAATGTAACGAAGCCCAGAGGTTAGTTCAGGCATCATCTCTAGCCTAATGATTCACACCTAACATTCATCTTAATCAATCACATGACTCTCATCCTTCTAATCCAGTGGTCTACTTAAGCCAGTCTCCTTTCCTGCTCTGCCCTGGTTTAGCAGCGCTCTCACTTTTAACCCACCTCCAGCCCAGCATCTACCTGCTGGCCCTTACTGGGAGGTTTAAGATGTTATCTCATCACTCCTCAATTCTGCATGTAAACTAAATCTGCGAAGAGTGAAGTTGGAGCCTGACACCAAACAAATGCTGTGCTGCCATAATAAATGCTTGAACGAATTACAAATGTGAAATGACTGAACTAACCATTGTTTAATATCCAATCACCTGCTGTAGTAGCTGCTTTCCTCCAACAGCTCCTCTATGATCGCCTGAAAAAGAAACGTTTTTAAATATCAGACCGATGTTTGTTATAACCATAAGACATGACTGAGAAATTCCTGATCCAAAATAAAACGTTATAAACAGCAGGCGAAGGTAAAATAGATGTAACCCCTCTCCCAAGAATTGGTATCTTTCAAAGATTTGCATCAGCATATTGTGGATTCTTTTATTGAAGGTATTTTGGGGCTTTTTGTGCCTTAATTTCTGAACAGAACAGTGGATAGAGATAGAGAAACAGGGGTATAAGAGCATGCAGGAAAGGAGCCACAGGATTGGACTTCAACCTGCATGGGGCCTATCCTAACCACTAGGCCATCTGCACCCTGATTTTTAGGATCTTTTATTGTATGTTTCCATTTAAGTCTCGAGAATTAATTGAATTATCCATCATTTTAAACTTTTCCTCTTCTGAAAATATTTTTCAAAAGTGATGTTATTTAATCATATCACATTCCAGAAAACTGACCTTCATTTGTTGATATGTGACTCCATCTTTAAGATCCCTATCACCTGTTGGAGGGAGATAAAGAGTAATGTTAAGTCACCCATCAAGGTATGAATCAGTATGTCAAACATGCACCAAATAGCCTATATCAGTAAACTGGTTTGAGTTTGTGCCAGAGGAGACCTAAAAAATGTTGAGTGCTTCCTTATCCTCCCTATCTTGGCAGCTCTAAAGGCCGATGGCAGCTTCCTCTCCTCAAAAGTTGCCATCGGCCTTTAGAGCTGAGCAGCAGAGCTGATACCAGACTCAGGAATAGATTCTGAAAGCTCAAACAAAAACTCCGTGAGCCTCATGACCTTGACCTTTGACTTCCAAACTCAAATCAATTTATGTGTAATCCAGAGGGAATGTTTGCTCTAAGTTTTAAGAAAGGCCCTCAGAACATTCTAAAGATACTGGTAATATCTGGAAAGCAAGGGATAAACATGAGGCCCATTGACGTCCAAAATCTCATAAGTTCATGCTTGAGATAGAGTGAACTTTTGTGGAAACTGGAAGAAAATCCGTCAAAGGGTTCTTGAGATCTTGCTTTCACAGACATGGCCAGATGCAGATTCGTACAACCAGCCCAAAAATATAATGCCTCTGCAAAAAATCCACATCACTTCTGGCAACAAGAAAAAAAAAAATACACTTGACGAACATTTGTGGAAAAAGCCCGAACAGAAGAGTGCTGAATGTCATCAAACAGCTCTCTGCTGCCCCACAGAGGTAAAATAACAGCAATACAAGGAAAGAGAGAAATGTGGCCACCAGTGATGAAGATAATAATGTCTGAACAGGGTGAAGCTGATGTGGTTCAGAGTCTTACCTGTGCTATCAGCAGCAGGAGGTTCTGCAGTGAAGTGTGGGACGAGGGGCCACAAGTCTAAACTGGTTGAGCCAAACTCCATCAGCTCTGGGGATGCTTGAAGAAGCTGCAGCACAAAAAAAGAAGAATCTAGCTACTTTTTCTTAAATTAGTTTTCCAACTAAGCTTTTTTTAATGATGCTTTCCTGTAAGTTCAACCCTTTGGGCTTTACTTTATGAATCTATTTACATTTATTTAACCATGAAAAACTTCTTGATATCAAGAATCTTATGTACAAGAATGCTTGGGCCAAGATATAGTAGAGAAGAGAGCAATTAACAAAGTAAACATATAAAATTGTTAATTACAAAGACCAACCAAATGCTGTCTCACAGAGCATAAACTCATCAGCTAAAGGATGTACTACCTGATGCATCTTCCTCCAGGACCTTAGATCTACTCTAAAAAGGAAACAAAGAGACCAACTCCCCCAGACATAAATTTTCCTGCACCAGATTCCAGGCTGCAGGAGCAGCAACTCCTTTAACCCATTTTAAATAGCAAGTGTTTTGACTCAGTCACAGAGAGAAGATTGTATTTTCCAGTTGTTTTTTTGCAAGTATGGCAGGAGTAGATTTAGTATAGCGCCATAAATGAGGATATACCAAAGATTTAGCCTACAGTGTTAAATTAAGGCCAACCAACTCGATTTGAACAGAGAACAATGCCTTATAAACCTAAGTGCTCTGTGGTGTACAGCAGTGATCATCAGCTGGCAGCCTAAGGGTCTGCCAAAGATTCCCATTCAGTCCCCAAAAGATTATTAAAATCAGAAAATGTGAGGAGGAAAACAAACGTTATGATTTTTAGGGTATGTTTTGTCTTCAAATCCCTACAGCCCTTAAAACAACCCAAAGCTAAATCATAATCATAATAAAGAGTTTTATCAGGACAAACTTAACATTTGAACCATATTGATCAGTCCAGTCCTGAATAAATCTGCAGTTTTCTGTGTCAACTTTCTACTTTGGGCTCTCAGAGAGTGTTGTTTCCAACCTACAAATTAAAATGAAAGACCTATCTCCTACATGTTTTCCACTAACCAGGACACAGCATATTAGTGTTTACCCAGCGCTGGATGATCCGACAGCCCCAGAAATATGGAGCTAAAATATCTCAGCTGGCTGCAGTAAAGGCAGTAGGAGCTGGTCTCAGCGTTAATCGCTAAGATCCACACATTTTGAAAGAAAATAGAAACACTGATGAAATAAAATGCTCAAGTGCTTTACTGTTTTGTCAAGGCCTGTAAAGCACTTTGGCCAACTAAGGCTGTTTTTTAAATGTGCTATATAAATAAACTTTGACTTGACTTGACTTGATGAGAAAAAAATATTTATTTTGTTTTAGTTCATTTGAAAGCCAGCCCCCTCTTACTCCCAAAAGGATGAGCGGTGTAGAAAATGGATGGACGGATGAAAGCCTGCCCCCTAGAGTGTCTGTCAAGACTAAATCTGGCCCATGTAGTTGGTATCCCATGGTATACAGTATCCAAAGATTTAAGATTTTGTTTGTGGTTTCAAAAGTGTACTTTTACTATAGAAATGACAACAAGCTTTGGTGGTAAATTATTTCACAGAAGATGAGATTATCCGTCAAACCCAAACATCCTTTTGTTTCAGCTTTTCACTTGTGAGCCTCTGCAGGTTTTCCTCATCTCCTGTGACTTTTTTTTTCCTTGTTTCGTGCTGCTGGAAAACAAAACAACCAAATAAAGTCAAATTAGAGAGCAGGAAGTCAACAGTGCAAACCTTGCTGAGCTCCACCTTCAGGTTGTATGGATCGCTCCCGTTGTGGAAAAGCGACTTTTTGAACCTCTCAATGACTCGCCGTTTGATGTTGTGGTGTGGAGAAGGTGGAAGCTGAAGATCAAAAATGAAGTACATCCCTTGGTTTAAGTCACAAATATTCCAAGTACATATCTAAATAAATAGTTGAATTTATTATAGCTTTAATATTTGCAGGATATCTAACACATTTATGATCTTTAGGCATGATTGATCCCGTTTGTACAATTAACACTGTAAAAAATGACTCAAGATGTGACTGAATGCAACTGTTTTCTGCTTGAAATGTAACAAAAATGGCCGAACACCTGTACCTGGGTGATGAAGATGATTTTGTGGAGCTGTACAAGGAGTCTCTGAATGGGATCATCGATCTGTCTGAGCTTCTTCTGAGAGACACAGATTCCCGCTGACACTGAGGGAAGATAAAATCAACCATGCTGACTGAGGCTAAATAAACAGCCTTGGTCTATTTATGCAATGTAAAGTCTTCTCTTAGGATGCTTGGCTGATTACATAATCCGTTCAGATTCAATGAAGTGAAGTATTCAATCTTAATGTCTCAAGAGATTTAAAGCAAACATACTTGGTCTTGGTTTGATCTTCGCCATGGTGTAATCGTCACTAAGAATGGAAGTAGATTAAGTAAACAGATCAATACATTTGATCAGATGCAGAGAAGATCACTTCCTTAGCAATCACCTAATCTCTACGCACAGGTTCTACATAAAGATGTCAAATCTGTACACAAAGGAATCCTGATTCCTTTATGTACAGTTTTTTTTTCATCAGCACAGTAAAGGTAGGAACGCATGCTGTTCTTGCTTTTTTCCACACAGTCCAAATACAAATAACACAATAGGTGCTAATTAATTACAGCCAATACAGACAAATATTTTTAACCGCAAATCATGTGTGTTTCTTGACAAAAGTGGTCCTGACTGAAATATGATTTGTTATAGAAAGAGCATACTCTGCTCCTGAAAAGATCAGGTAAAGCCCTTTAATAAGAGAAGTTAATATTTTTACTACAAAACAGACAGAAATAAAGTATGCAACTTTTTCTTACCTGGTCGTATTTTGGTCTGGTGTAACACAGAACCTGGACTTTAATCCTTTAGAAGAGGAAAGACATATATTTCAATAATCCAGATATGGAATTCATTTTATCTGTTTCTAAAACATCCAACCCAAACACATACCATTGGTCCCAAATACTCATACAAACACAGACAGGACCCTATGGAGATAACAGTCGTAGTAGGTAGAGTTAGTGATCTTTCAACTTGAAGGTTGTTGGTTTGATCCCCAGCCCCTGTGCTTTCCTGCTGATGTGTCCTTGGGCAAGACACTTAACCCACTGCTGCTTTAGTGGCATGTGAATGTGGATGGATGCACATAAATACAACTGCTTACTTTACAGAGCAGCCTTTGCCATTAGTATGCCAAATACCAAGCAACTGAACAGTCCAAATTCTTTATTTTTGTCAAAACAAAAATCCACTAGATCAAATCTGTTATGTATACTAAATAACAAACAAGAAAGGATATTAATCAGTCTTAAGTTAAAACTCAAACTGCTTTAAATTACAAAGAACAGTCAGACTACAAATCCCAGACTGATTACACTTTAATGAACTGAGTGCCTTCTGATTCTTGTGGGAACAGAAAACTTACCATAGTGTCTCCCTGTGTGAACATCACTGTTGGTTTTGGTTTCCCATGATTCACAATTGACCCCTGGGACATCATCTTAAAAGACACATTCAATAATATTCAATATGAAATCATTTCCATACAAGTCTTTTCCCGTCCATGCTAAATTCTGACCCTGAATGATGTGTTGCTGGCTGTTGTTTGAGCCGCAGGCTGCAGAGGAGCATGGAGTATGAGTTTCATTGTTCAGCAAGGATTGTTCCTGCAAAATAAAGCAAAACCTTACAAAGATACGCTCAAAATTGCATGCCATTTACAAATCCCATACTAATCAAAAGATGTATAAGTGATACATTCCTCAAAAAAATGTAATTCTTAAAAATTATTACCCGACACAGGTTGGAGTGACAGTAGTTTGTCCTGCTTTTTTGCCTTTCCTGAGAGTATCTCTGCGCTCGTTTCCTGTCTCTCTCTGCTCTCTTTTCCAGTGCATTCTGGGAAGTGTAGAGTCCGTCCATCAGCCTCATCATGAGGTCTGAGATCCTGGAGCTGACGGCCACGATGTCTGGACGCTGGTCTGGATCTGGACTCAAACACCTCATAGGACATCAACAACAACAACGGCGTTAACAACATTGCTATTGATGATGATGATAAGAATTTATTTATAAAGAACTATTCTAAGTCTAAATGCTTAACAAAAGCAAAAGAAGTAAAAGAAACTCTCACCACTTTATCATGTTTGTGACTCTCTCAGAGAAAGCTCCGTCTTTGATTGGCTCATATTCAGCCTCCACAATCTACCAAACAAAAGAAGCAGAGAATGAAATGAGGTGACAGAGAAAAAGTCCAGTGTGTGTTGGTGAGCTTGTGTGTTTTTTTTAAACCTTGTTGGCCAGCGACAGCATGTTGCTGCTGTAGAATGGAGGCTGTAAAGCAGCCATCTGGTACAGGAGGCAGCCTAAAGCCCAGACGTCAGCTTTCTCTCCGTATGGCTCGTTTTTCACCACCTCTGGACTAAAACCCACAGAAAACACTTGAAAAATTAAAACATCAAAGGATTACTCAGATTTAAATCTTATTAAAACTAACCAACCTGAACATTATTTTCATAGTAAAAACTGGTTGAAATGTTTTGAGTTTTCAAAACTACTGTTTCAAGACTACGTTTCCCAGAGTTTGACGAGTAACATGTGTGACAATGCATAGAGTTCTTGCACAAACCTGGATTATGCAGCTTTATTTTAGTAGCCAATTCTATTAAATTCAATGTTGTTGTTGTTGTTTAATCTTGTTAATCCTGTTTAGCCAAAGTTATGCATTCTGGGAAACTCAAGAGTAAAGAGGTAGAGCGTGTACTTTTATGAACCACTCTGCAGCCATTCTTTGTGAAACAAGCTGGAACACTTTCTCATTCGGGATGTTCCAGTTTCCTCTTCACATCCTTTTTGCCAATAATCCCTTGGAAGGCCTGCACCACTGAGGTGGCTACTACACCATCACTTCATCTATTACTCTAAACAAGATCCAATAGATAGAGGTTGCAAATGAGGCTTTATAAACCTGTGTTTTACATGTTAAAGAATGTTAATGCATGGTTCCCTATAAAGTAAAGAACACATCTAAAGATTATAAGCCAGCAGCTTGGTGTTATGAGTGAATTTCCTCACCAGGAGTAAAGGATGGTGCCGACCACTGATGTTAGCTTGCTGCTCTCCTGTTTCTGCTTGGCCAGACCAAAGTCAGCTAGAAAAGAAGATTACAAAGATGAAATCATTGTAAACTCAAAATGAGGTAGTGACATGAGATAAACTCACACTTACTAATGGTGACTTTGTCCTTTTCCCCTAGCATGATGTTGTTTGGTGTGAGGTCTCGATGAACTATCCTCTTTTCTTTGTGCAAATACCTCAAAGCCAGACACATCTGATGGAGCGTAAAAAGACCAGTTGAGCTCAGAAAGGCGAGACTCAGATATTCACACTAAGCCAAATGTCCCTTATTTGAAAGATTTGTTAGATGAGGGGGCTCACATCTGACAGATTCTTCAACTGTTGAGTAAAGGCCAGCTCAGACTACACATATTTTCGTATCTTTTACGATGGTACAGTATTACACTATGCATCTAATATATTGTCCAGTCTTGGCCAACAGAATGACCATGTTACAAGTGTGAAGCAAAGGACGTCAACCATGGCAACAACAGAAGTGCTCTTTGTGATGCTCAATGAAAAAACAAACAAGAAACAATTATGGATTCGCCCTGATGTATTAAAAGGAGGGCAATATGAATCTGCTATCCTTCAGATAAAACTAAAGGTATACGTGTGATAATATGTAGAGGTGGGTGTTAAACAGGTATCAGTACCGTCACCAGTAAAATTTCTAATACAGAATTGATTTTTGCAACACAACCATTATCGTTTGAATGCTGAGGATCTCTTTTTACTGTTATAAGAGTGTGATATGATACCGTAAAGGGCAAGAAAAACACTGTGATATGATATTTCAGCCATATTACCCAGGCCCAATAAGGTGTAAAGAAAATTTGTTTAGTTAGCCTAACTTACACATGCAGCTTTGCTGTATGTACACAAAAATCTCCAGAGAGAGAAGTAGGGACTTGTACCGTGCCACTCAGGTGAATGGTGATACAAAGATGGGAAGAAAATGCTATCATGATGAAATCGAGCTGTTGATGTCACCTCAGGGTGTCAAACTAGACGGATGATGCAAGAAAAATTCTGACATGATAGTTTTGTTAAATCGTAAAGTGTTTTGGACTGATCGTTCATTATATCACAATACAAGAGCATTTGTCATTCCCAACACTCACATGTATGTATACGAAACAACAAAAACATCTAGTACTGCGCTGACAAAAAAAAAAAAAATCAATATTTAGACTTATTGAAGCAAATATGATTCAGTCAAACTGATGATAAAACAATAGTCTGATGGTTTCCATCTTAAATTTCCCAGATGTGAACAGAACAACAACTTCCAGAGCATCTTGAGTGACTAAGCTGTCACTCAAAAACTTACTGGACAATAGAAAAGTCCACTCACATGTGACATCAGTGTCAGAAGTGCAAGTGAAACGTTCAAAATTTAAAGACTAATAATTTGTTAGCAATTTCTAATTTTTACTCTTGATGTGAAGCTAATTTGTTTGTTTGTTTTGCTTTTTTTTGCTCTCTAATGCTTATGTTTGTATGATCAGGTAAGTTTTGTTTGAAGCTTTTTGACACAAAGTTCATTCCATACTTAAGCAGGCTTCCTATCCACAAAACCAGGGTATTCGTGGTATTTTTGTGTCTGAGTTTAAATTTAGTTTCATTGAGTGTGTTAACATGGACTTGAGTATCCCAGTAATGACTCATATCCAGGTTTCTGAAAATGCATACGTGCACAAGCAGAAACCAGGATACTCAAGTCCATGTAAACACAGTCATAGAACATGGATTTATTTTTCTGATCACCCTGTGGCATCAGTGGTTAGTGCTGTCGCCTCACAGCAAGAAAGTTCTTAATTTTGATAACAACCAGACAGCACCCTGCTGTGTGGAGGTTGTATGTTCTCCACATGCATGTGTGGGTTCTCTCTGGGTACTCTGGCTTCCTCCAGCGGTCCAACAACATGCTTGTTAGATTAACTGATGAAGCTAAATGGTGTGAGCGTGACTAGTTGTCTGTGTGTGTCCGCCCTGTGATTGACTGATAACTGAGGACATACAGCTAGGTTCAGCTTGAGCACCCAGGACCCTGAATGGGACGAGCAGTAAAGATAATGGATGGATGGAAGTGACATTGTATGGAACATATACATTTTACAGTGTGCCAGTTGTGCCTATACTCTGGAGAGTCCGATTGAAAGTCAACTAAATTTTCACCAAAAGAGTAATTTCCCCAATAAGATTACCTGAATGAAAATATTCCAGATTTTGTCTTCTGTGAACTGTTGCTGCTTCTCCTTCAAAGAGTTAAAATGTTCGGCTAGAGGCACGCCCTCAATCAGCTCCATCACGATGTACAGCTTCTCACCTAAAAACAAGAATAGTAATCTCTGTTGAAGTAATTCTTTCTAAAAGTAACAGCATACTAGAATTGTTAATAAAATACTCTAACCTTCCAAAAATGTCTTGTAGTATTTTACAACGTTTGGGTGAGTCATCTGCAGAGAAAAGAACAACGGAGCACATTAAACATAAAATATAGTGGGACTTTGCTAAAACTGGTTGTAACATTAACATCTGAAACCTGTTCTCTGATGATTGTGAGCTCAGAGATGATTTTCTCCACGTTACTGTCCCTGGACTTCTTGTCTTTGCCAAACACTGGGTTGTGGAGGTTTACTTCCTTCAGAGCAAGCAGATTCTGACCGCTCTGCTTTCTGACCTGTCATTTAATATAAAGTAAATAAATAAACTGATCTCTATGTAAACCACCAGCAGCAATTTTGCATGGGGTAGAAAAGCTCTTAAAAAGAAAGTACTGGCCGCAGATACTGTTTAATCATCAGCGTCGCACCTTAAAGACGCTCCCAAAGGCCCCAGTGCCCAGATGGTCGAGTATGAAGTAACCATTGATGACTCTAAGGGGTGGGCGGTTCTGGTCCACAGCCTCGATGCTCTCTCTTAGACTGTCCAGCTCCTCTTCCTGCATCATAAAACACAAAAATCCATCCATATAACCAGGTCAAAGAAGCCTCCTTGTCTTCCTCTTAATCTTACTCACCAAAGAAAGCTGGATGTACAGATAAACTGATTGTCTTACAGTATAAAGTGAAACTTTGGTTTGCAGTCCCTCGTAGGCCGTGAGGTCTCGAACATAATGTCCAACATCAATAAACATCTCGAAGAGGTCTGTGGGAAAGAGTCTAAAGGGATGAAAGATTACATAACCACATCAGAGAAGATTTATAGAGATTTCTTTTAAAAACAGACATCAAAACTTCACAATTCATGCATGTACAGACTTCGGATTATCAGCGTTTTCTTCCTAAAATGTTAAAACGTCACCTCTTGAACAGATGTCTGTTTCTTTCCATGCTGAAAAGAAAGCGGAGGGTCCGAAATGCATAGCACTGCCAAAATACAAACAAATGGACAAATGTGGGACAGTTTCATCAAGGCTATTCAGTAATTATTATGTAATTTACATTAATCCATATACCTGCAAAGATGTGACCTTGGATCCTGAGTTATTTGGTAAAATCAACTTTGCAATAATATGGACCCCATTTTCCTAAGACAGACAAATGCAATGATGTTGAATGTTTCATATGATTATTCATCTAAAGATTAGTGCTTCCTTATGTTAATTCTCTTGAGTTTCCTCAAGTAAAGACTCTGTCTCACCAGGACAATGTGGTGAGCAGATGTGTCATCCAGGCAAAGCTCAGTCAAAACCGCGCAGCAGGCTGGAAAAAGGATTAAAAAGGATATGAATCAATTTAAGATATATTTAACACGACCCTTTCATCTGAAGACACTTCAGTGAACATTAGCAAAAGAATTCCTGACAACAGAATGAAAAAGAGGCCAAGAACCCGTTTAAACCTTGATGCCTTTGTACTGCAAAAGTTCATTTGAGGATACTTGATCTGACAGCATTACAACACCTTTAGGCTTTTTCCTTTCAAAGTTACTTCATCTATTTCAGTGGCTTGCAACATTTATTGTTCATTGTTTTTTTGTTTATTTGGATTTCCCATTAGTTTTGGCATATGGCCACAGTTTCTCCTCCTGTCTTAAATGATAAAGAATGAAACTGAGTACAAATATTTATCCATACAATATAAAATAAAGTGCAACACATAAAAGTTCATCCCTCTACCACAACACTTCCACTTATAACCACAAGCAGCAAATCAATTCATAATTAACCAAAGTAATGCCAAGAATGCCTTGAACAAAACAAAAACAAACCAGAGCAGCTGACTGAAGCCTGAAAAAAGCACCAAACAATCACAAGCATTTCCTTCAAAGTCACAAGCTTTAGTAGGTCAGATCTCAGCAGTTAGATCTCACTACAGGAAAAACTGTTTACATTCCCAGCAGCTGATAAGACTCCTCTGGGGGTGAGAATATACAGAAAAGATCTACTTACAAGCTTCCAGTATCAACAGAACAAGATTAGACTCTGAGTTCTGTAACTTCCAAGAAAACATACAGATAAGATGCTGATGGCCTTTCAGGTAGGTTACAGTCTTTATAGGGAGACTAGCTCTCAACGCAGGTGACCCAGGTTCAAGTCTGACCTGACCTTTCCTGACATGTCCTTCACATCTCTTTCTCAAGTTCCCTAATTTATCAGCTGTCCTATCACGCTAAATCTTTTTTCTGAAGAAAGCAAGGGTTAGACCTACCGCCTGGCAGTTAAATGCTTCTGTGCAGTATAAAACTGCTGGACAGAGAAAGTCAAGAGGTGGGTAAAGGAGGGCTGGGCAAAAGCAAGCTATGAAGATAAGGCCCTATAATCTTGACCTTTGACCCCCAGAAATACAGCCAGATCGTCCTTGAGTTTTAAGGTGCTTTTTGACCAGAGGTAGCCAAAACTTTTAGTCCCAGGAACTTCTCTTCAAGGAACTAATTGGTTCCCATGGCACACTGTTGTCTCCATTTCCACCGGGGTCTAAAGTTCAAGGAAAACTATGCTAATGAAGCTTAGCGCAAGTTCAGTCAGGAAGACTATGCTCTCCGTGTTAGCTTTCATTCCTGCACTGTATAATGCACTTCTCAACACATGTTCACGCATTGTCATGCAATAATCAGCTGTTCGCTTCACCTGGTCACTCCTATCCAATAGCACTACTCCTATCTCTCACTTGAGCTTATGCTTTTCTAGCCATCTCACTACTCAAAGCACTTTTTACACTGCAAGACACACCTTCCCATAATTCACTCCACATTCACACACTGATGGCAGAGGTTGCTATGGAGAATTGGCCATCAGTGTTAGCTTATCCCATTTATATGCATCCGTACCCGTTTACACACCACTGATGAAGCAGTGGAAGCAAATTGAGGTTGGGTGTCTTACCCAAGGACACATCGGACATGTGACTGTAGGAGCAGGGGGTTGAACCCACAACCTGTTGAACTCCTGACATAAAAAAGCACCTTTAGAGGACATTTGTGCAAGGCTTGGAGCACATCCTCAGAAGAATGGCCTAGACAGGACAATCTAACAACAAAATGTCTCTTGCCTTGGCCACTGTGCACACAGGGGCATTAAAAGCCTAGATTTTTTTTCATTTTCATGTAAGTTGCATTGTCTCCAACCTGACTGCAGGGCCATGCTGTTGTCTGTCTCTTCCTGCAGGCTCAAATCCTCTCTGACGTGCTCTTTGTGGATGCGACTGGCTGCATTAGCACTGGAGAGCGTTTCAGCGGAAGACTGGTCAGAGATGAACTGCCTGTCACTGTAAATGAGATTATATGGAAAGTCA
The DNA here is from genome assembly GCF_018320785.1 of Cheilinus undulatus. Classification (NCBI taxonomy): domain Eukaryota; kingdom Metazoa; phylum Chordata; class Actinopteri; order Labriformes; family Labridae; genus Cheilinus; species Cheilinus undulatus. The sequence continues at coordinate 44,852,872 of NC_054872.1, forward strand.
AAATATTAGTTTAGCCATTCTTTGTGAAAAATAAGTTGCTTCATACCACAAACTCTTGTGAAGCTAGTCAGATAAATCATTTTCAATATCTGTTTGAAGATATACTGCTGCTGTTTTTAATCTCCTAAAGCAAAGTACAAAATGCAGTGTTTGTGTGCAAGAAATAACAGCACTTTGTTTGAAATGACCAGAAGATGTATTAAATGCTTTTGTTTTCCTGAAAGCAGCAAGACATATTGACTGAATCAGTTTGCACCTCTTCACAAATCAACAAATGTACTTAAGAAAATTAATATTTTACTTCCATAAAGTTTGGTAAAATGACAGACGACAAAAAGAAGAGACAGTATTACACTAAACATAAGGAGACCAGTCTTTTGATCCTACAAGTCCTGTAATGCACTAAACAGCATCTCTGAAAGACATTAACCAGCCTGTAATTTTTCATTCTGAGTTAACCATGAAAACACCAGGGTCTAATGGAAGGCATAATGAGTTGTATTATGGAAAATTAATGATCTTTTTATCTGAGTTTGACCAGTGACACCAGATAGGTTAGAAGCCAGCATCTCAGCCTTTTCCAGTTTTAAGGATTTCCTTTATTCTATGTATCCTGTGAGTCATTGTAGATTACTGGAGTGGACCTTTAAAACTACAAATAACTTCTATGCAGACAACAATGTAATTGTGTTATTAAACAAACTTCTTTTTACACTGTTTTGATATTTTGGTTGAACAAACTAAATTATATGTCAGTGAATAAAGTTGCCGTTTACAATGTGATATACCATTAACAAATTTGCTCAATTTGCTGATTACCTGTGGAGTAGTTTTAGGAGCTGCTGCACCCCTCCCCAGCTTCGTATCTCTGTTCTTGTATCAGGATCTTCACAGAGCTGAACCAGGACCCAAGTGATGCTCCACAGCAGCTTTAGGTGTTGAATGTACAGCAGGCTCAGCAGAACTGGCACACCCTCCAGCTCTCTCACCTGGTCCCTCACCTGCTTCACTGGGGACAGAAGCCTCAGCAGCTCTGCACTCATTCTGGGGGAAACATCAGATTCAGATCCCTTCTTTTTGTTTACATTTTAAATCTTTAAAGGTTTCAGAAAGTCATAAATTAAGTTTGTTTGTGTAGTTTCAGATAAGAAGACAGCTAAAATGGGACATGCATGATTTGTTTAATCTATTAGCATTCATTAATAAGAAAACAGTCATACAACATTCAACAGGGACAAATTTATTGCCATCTAACCTCTTCGACAGCAGGTCATATTCCTGAAGTATAACAAGCAGATTTTCCACGATTGGTGGCTGTCCGATCTCCTCCTTGCATTCTGAGCTGCAGAGGAAATATGTCTTGCAACTATTGAAATTACTCATGTATTAACTGATACAAACAAAGTATTTCCTTACCTCTCAGCCAGAGTGGTGAGAGCCAGCAGCACTCCCAGCAGCACACTGCTGTCTGTTGTGGAGAGGAGCTTCACCAGCGTCTAAATACGATGCATTTCATTAGAGACAAAAACTCTTTCAACAGAGAAAAAAACAGAAGAAGCAGGGGCGCTCTTTCATCATGACTATGAAGAAATTAGTACTAAGCAAAGCTTTGTATGTAACATCAGAGAGTATATAAGAAATACTGTCATCCTAAGAAAGAATGCCTCTGTTTAATTCAATGATTGTCAGCTGATCTGGCCTCGAGATACACCACCATCTCATTCATGAGAAATCGTGTCCCAAATGTCAGATAATTTTCAGCCACTCAAATTCATTTAATAAAAAAAATGCTGCATTGTTGATTTTAGGTGGAACAAAACGTATGACTGGATAAACACACAGCACAAAGCAAACATGTTTTTTTCAAAGCACATCAGTACAGGAGCCCAGGAGGACATCTTTGCAAATATTTTATTTTACCCCATTTCCTGTGATAGCATGGTTGCCTTCAAGACATCTCGAGTAAAGAACACAAGTTTGTGGGAGAATCAACATTATCGATTCAAGAAATCCAGATCTTGAAAACACAAAGTCTTTTAGAGTAAAATGAAATAGTGCTTAGGGCTTCATCGTTCCTCTAGTTTTTTTATCCAGGCACACATTCATGAAAACACTGAAAACAGTAATGCAACCCGCTTTCAATCTCAGCCTACCTGTTCAGGTTAAAAAATACCTGGTTGTCTGAACATAATCAAATTATGTAAACTATTTCTACCTGAGTTAAATGTGTTCTTTCAGCAAGAAATAACTGTGCTGAGCCAACATAAAACAGCTATGTAGACTCAACAGTACTGTTTTACATTGGGCCAACATGCCAACACACACCATCGTGTTGGGCTAGCCTACTATGTTGGCCCAAAAGCTTTATGTTGGCTCGGCACAGTTACTTTTTGCTAAAAGAACATATTCAACTTAGGCTGATGTAAGTCTGAGATATTTTTATATCAGTTACCTAGACAGTACAAAGTACTTTATATTTAAGACTGCCACTTCACATTAAACTGCTATGGCAATGTGAGGTGTCTTATGGTAATCATGGAGCAATGAAACAAGTTTTATGTTAAAAACTCTTGCATTTTATGCTAAAATAACATTATACAATCAAGCTTAACCTTAAAGCATTAATTATCTATGTAGAAACTACATGATACCATCATGTAAATAGAGCGGACAGCAAGTTTCATGTCAAGGCACTGGTTTAATTGGAGTAATATCTGTAGTCACAAAGCATTGCAGATACCACACTAAATATTGTTTTATGCGTGATGTTAGCTTGATCATGAGAGCAAAAAGGCAAATTACAGTCATGTCTGCATTTTAGTGAGTTTTTCAGCATAAATGAGAATGATAAAAGTAGATAACACTATGCACAACCAAAATGTAAAGAGATGAGCTTGGAACAACTGAAGAAAGTAAAACTTACTTACCAAATAACTTTAAGAATTGTAATGATATGATTACATATTTGTATTTGAAGTTGATATCAGTGAATACCCTAATGCAAATTTGTAATTGGTCTGAAGAAAAACAAAGTCACATCGTCTCAATACAAAACCATAAACTTGATTTCAAATTAGTCTAGCTGAATCTTCCCATTAAATTATTCTGCTGTGCATCATCTTAAAGCCTTTGTGCCCATTAATCATCATAACCATTCACCAACATGCAAAAAACATGCAAAAACTTGCATGTGAAAAATGTATTGTGAATCTCTTATACCTGGTTTTGTGCTTGTGGAAAGATTAGAGGGCACATTAAAATGTCAGTTTATTATTTGGGATAAAAACCAGGGTGCGTCAAATCTCACTACATGTTCAGACAATGTATTTTGGTATCATTGCAATAAATATTAAATCTACAGCAGACAAATATCTGATGAGAATATTACTTATGGGAGGAAAGACAGCCCTGACGAGGAAGTGGTTACAAGCAGATGCTCCAACTTTTGAAGACTAGTTAAAAACTGTTCATGAAATTTACACTATGGAGAGACTCACTTTTTATAAGGCTACAGTCAGAGAAATTCAAAGGATTAGGGTCAAAATGGGTCTGATATGTTTCTTCACAGAGAAGACTATCTATTCAGGACTACCAAAAGTTATTAATGTGATAAGTGAGTAAGTATGATATCTTCTGTTCAGATGTTTATAGTTTGTTTCAAGTAAAATGAAAAAGAGAAAATAACAGGAAGAAATGTTTATTTTACATACATGTCTATTCCCCGAGTATATTGTATCTATTATACATTTGTTGTAATTTGTCTTTGTGTGTACTTTTTCTTTAGATACTGGATTATGTTTGAGCTTCCTGAAAAAAATAAAATACATAAAAAAAAAACCCAGGGTGTAAATGTAGTGGAATATAACAACAGTTCTACTCTTGTAAACTGTGTTAGTTTTGACAGCTATTTCAAATTTAGTCAAACTCTAAATTTAAATGTTCTTTAGTTTTGTTCACATTTTAGTCAATTTAACCTCTAAAGTTTTAGTGTAGTTTAAACTGACGAAAACTTGAAAACATTTTGGTCCAGTTTTAGATAGTAAAAGGTCCTTACACTTTAGTCTCACTTTCAATCACAATGTTCCTGTTTTTGAACCAATGTAATCATGCAAATTACAAAATTGATTTGAACATTAAAAAAATAATTAACTTGATTTAAAATACACTGATGAAAATACTGACATACCTGTGGAGAAATATCATGGGTTTTGAAAATCCAAAAGTCCCAGCACTAAGACTTTGGTCTTGTTTTAGTCTCCTTGTTAAACTAAACCTACTTCTGTCAGTTTTATTTTATCACCAAGATCTCTTTTTAGCTAGTCTTAATCTTGTTTTTCTCATGGAAAAAAAGTAGTAAACTAAATTTTTTAATCATAGTTCAAGATGACAAAATTAACACTGCATGTGCACACAATGGCCCCATTAAAATTGAGAATGAAATCAAAATATTTAAAATAAATATTTAAAAAATTTCATACAAGTGATGAACCTGTTGCAGCCTAGTGAACAACATTCTAGCCTTTAAAATATGAAGTGATTTTATTTCTTACAGATGGTGTATAATCATAGATAAAATGATCACTCACCCTGTGAGCGCCGCTCTCAATAACGCAGACTCTCTGATTTTCAGCAGCAGACAGCTTCTGAAACATATCTGCAGAGAAATCAGCACAGGCAGCACTGATGAGGACTCACAGATCACTATCAGTCTGTCTATCATATCATTATCAGGTTACTCACACGTCATTGTGACCAGCTTCTGCACTGCACAGTCCTGCTCACCACATGATACGTACAGGGCAGCAACAGACTCCATATACTAAAGAGAAATAAGGCAGCGGAGAGGGTGACATGACATTTATGCAGATAAATCATAAAGAGCAGCATGTCGAGGCATGTGAGGGAAAATCTTTTACCTTGGCAAGAAAATTGATGCCTTGGAGCTGACTGAAGATTTTCTAAAGAAAGCAGATTCAAGAGGAGTGTTTGTGTAAAATGAAAGCATTCATAAAATACACAGTGAACAATAAAATGTTTTTGAAGATGCACCTGGTGCTGGGGATCTCTGACCAATAACCTTAGGCAGATCAGGACTCTGAGGACAGACTCAGGCGATGCATGGTCAATCCATTCACTAAAAAGGAGTGATATTTGTGAATAATGTTTATACATTATGTGAGACAAGAGAGGGAATGTGACTTAAATCTAGGAATATTTTACCTGCAGAGTCGGTTCTTGACCAAAGATGTAAGGATGTCAGAGAACAGCATGTGCAGAGGATGGCTGCTGAAGCATCTTTGGTCTTTATATGTGATACTGGAGAGAGAAATATCTAAAATTAAAGTTAAACAGACTATATAAGACACGTCCTGATAAATGCACAGCCACCAGGAAACATAATTGGACCCTAACTTCTAGTAAAATGTTACACTGGGTGCACCATGTATGTGAAAGATTAATATCTTTCATCTTTTTTTATTATTTTTGGGCACTGCCACTTTTCCGTTTTGTTTTGGGGCTCGTAATTGAGCTGATAGACTCACGGGACCTGTCCACCCAAGATGCAAATTGTTAATTTTTACATAACATAAACGGAGTGCAACCCAAACTGCAAATCAGGTATTCGTCGACTAAAACATCAAGAGGTTTAGGATTTAAACAGTCAAGATGGTTGGCCAAGGTTGGGGAACAACACTGAAGAGATGGTTAAAAGCCACCAACAAGAAGGGGAGAGATTGTGTCATTCAGAAAGTCGCTAAGATGGATAAGGAAAACTGAAGGATCGAAGCTGTGTGCAAACATCTTCAAGAGTGGTCCACTTGGAAGACTGTTACCAACAGGGTCATCACATGGGCTGATATGTGGAGAAGCAAGGCTGAACTTCCTTGTCGGAGCCACATATGGCACACTCCCCAGCCCCTGGAACATGCACTTCTGTCATGGTTCTGAAGAAACCCGCCACCTCCACGACTCCTCAAATCTAAGCCTGAGGCAAACCCTCTAATGCAGGGCTGGTACAGATGACAGCATGACCCAGGATAGCTGGATGCTGGAGTCTTGCAGGCTCGAGTCAAATCGGGCCAGCCAAATTACATCCAAGCGGCTGATCCAGTTTGTCAGGCAAGGGAGTGAAGCGCAGCGCTGCAGCATGGAGGAGAGAGCCTTCCTGTCACTCGGAGGAAAGAGGCAGATAGCCGGCCTTAACTCTCAGAGAGATGAGCATGACATCTCTACAGCCAGACATTGTACTCTGGTCTGCGCCCTTTATAATAGTCATCATGGCAGAGCCGACTGTACCATGGGCAGAGAGGACAGAGGCCGCCTTTGACATAAGAAGTGAGCAGAACTGTCAACCATGTGCTCACAAGCTTGGTGCAGGGGCTTCACTTGAATATCTATCCAGCTGTTCCTGAAATCTCTCAGCATCACAGGGCCCAATAGGAGAACTCTTTTCAGAGGACAAACAGCAAGGGAGCTTCTGGCTCTGGTTATGAAAGAAGGAGAACACATGGAGAAAAGGATCCTAGGGCAGGCTGCAGGGTAAAGTATGGAGATGTCTGCTGCTCCAACATGTTAAGATGTTCTTGGATTAGAGGAGCGAACATTAATAAAGGGTGGCTCCAGGCTGATGACACTGCAGCCTGCACAATGGCACCATTTAAGGTGAGACAGGCAGGCTGAAGTGTCATCAGCCTAGAGAAAGAAATGCCCAGCAAGTGGAACCACCTGTGCCTACATTTGAAGACCTTAACTTTAATTGCTGACTGAAAAATAATAATACATATTACACAATAAATATATTGTATTAATGACAAAATTTAAACACCATGTCTGTACAAATAACCCCAACTTCTGTGTCCACACTCAAAAAAAGGTCCAACATAATGATATTGCTTCTAAGGTCAGGCATACACTAAATGATTTCAAGTTGTCTGACCTGACTTTTGGGACATAGGAATGATTTTGTTATTAGAGATTTATTTATTCACCAAAAACTATAGAAACAGAGAGCATCAATGTTTCAAACACTAAGCAGTTATAGCAGATTCACCACAACTTCCCTGTGTTTAAACATGGCTTTAAGCAAGAAAGCATCCCATGACCTCTCATTCCCTCTCACTTTTATCACAGATTCTAGCTAACGTTTACTCAAATTTTATCATTTCTAACATAAGAACCCACAACTACAACCTCTATCACAACAAAGTCATGTGCAGATACACTATATGGACAAAAGTATTTGGCCACTTGATCATTACACCCACGGGGATTCTAATGAAATTGTATTCAAAAACAAGTACTTTAATATGGAGTTGCTCTCCACCCTTTGCAGCTGTAACAGCCTCCACTCTTTTTTGGAGGCTTTCCACAAGCTTTGTGTGAATTTGTGCCCATTTATTCTGTAGAGCATTTATGAGGTCAGGCTATGATGTTTGATGAGAGGGCCTGGCTTGCAATCTTCATTCCAGTTCATCCCAAAGGTGCTCACTGGGTTTGAGTCCAGGGCTCTATGTGGGCCAATTCAGTTCCTCAATACCCAAGTCATCAAACCATGTCTTTATAGTCCTTGCTTTGTGCACTGGGGTACAGTCAAATTGGAATAGAAAAGGGCCTTCCCTAATCTGTTGCCACAAAGTTGGAAGCATAGCAATGTCCAAAATGTCTTGGTATGCTGAGACATTAATATTGCCCTTTTCAGCCAACACCCTGAAATAACAGGCTCATACCATTATCCCTCCTCCACCAAACCTCACAGTTGGCACAATACAGTCAGGTAGGGACTGCCAAACATCTTCCAAACCCAGACTTGTCCACCTGACTGCCAAACAGAGCTTCACGCCACTCCATCTGACGATTGGCATTGGACTTGGTGATGTAAGGCTTGCATGCAGCTGCTCAGCCACGGAGACCCATTCCATGAAGCTCACACTGCACAGTTTCTGTGCTTACGTTGATGCCAATGGAAGTTCAGAGCTCTTCAGCTATGGAATCAGCAGAGTGTTGGCAACTTTTACGCACCATGCACCTTAGCTGTCATTGACCCCACTCTTCTACTTCATGGCTGAGTTGTTGTTGTTCCTTAATGCTTCCACTTTCTGATAACAGCACTTACACTTGACTGTGGAATATCCAGCAGGGATAAAACTTCAAAAACAGTCTTATTGCAAATTGGCATCCACCACAGTACCATACTTGAAGCCACTGAGCTCTTCAGAACAACCCATTTAGTATCACAAATGTTTGCAAATGGAGACTGCATGGCTAGGTGCTTGATTTTATACACCTGTGGCAATGGGTCTGGTTGAAACAACAGTAATTAACAGGTATCGCCAATACTTTGTCCATATAGAGTGTGTTGAGCAATTGTTTGGTCTACTAGCAGACATAAATTTCAAGGATACGGGTACTTTTAAAGCCAAACACTTTCCAGTGCATGTACAAATGATATCAAAGTGGGCTGAAATTCAGCCTGATCACAGCCCAATCAGCTGGTTAGACCCTTATAAGACTGCACACACTTATATAGTGAGAGCAGAACCACGAGCTGATCCCCCAACTTCAGGACTTTTTTCCTGATTGTACCTGCCAAAACTGTGCAACAGCATCTGGACCCACTTTAGCAACAGCAGGCATGCCTGTCTGATGAATCTTTCCCCTTATATCATAAAATATATATGAATGAGTAGAAAATATCTGCAGACCTCCAGCTACAGGGGAACATTTATTATGATTTGGCTTGTTAGTTGTGTTGGTGATGTTGTGCATGCATGCAAATGTGCATGCAAAATAGTAAGAGTCTGAGCTGTGCACATGAGACAACATAAATACAGGTAGGCCTGACTTCAACCTCTATCCGTTAGACTTTTCAAAGGATACGTTATTGACATTTGTCAACTTTGCACCCTGATTTCAGCCGACATCCCAGCACATCTTTTATACAGTAGACTAGATTGAATAACATAGTGTACACCCAGCCTAAAGGATGAACAGCTGATTATTTATAGTGGGATTATGGTATGCAATGGGAAAAACATTTGACTTTTATAACCTGATGCATTTACAGTATTCAATTTCATCATATGGACAGATGAAATTAGGTCACAGGCTTGTGTTACAGGTGTAAAAAACATCTCAATGTTTTCATGGGGTTCCAGGAACTTATACCTCCAATAGCACGGATCGAAAAACTGCATATGGGTGAAAACCTGAATTTTTCCAGTTCAGCAGCTTCACTGTTGACGTCACTCTGACTCCTGAGTCTGTTTGTGTCTTTAGAAAGATGTGGGCCTTGAGATCTGCTGGCTCCACTGCTGCCTGCTTTGCTGTGACTCAGCGCTGCCACCTGCAACACACAGAATCTCATACCACCATATACACACAGGCTTGGAGAAATATGAGCTGCTCTGTGTCGTTATCAAAATGTCTAGACACAGTCCTTCAGCATGGCGTCATTTGTCATTATTGTTGTTCACCTCTTGTCTGGGGCTGCTTCTGGCAAGTAGGGACTGAAGCCTTCTGAGATCATAAGATTCCCTAGAAAACAGGCTTATCAGAAGATGTGTTTTTGGAAAATATCATGTGAATAAAAATGTTAAGAGATAAATAAATAAATGTGAAAATGAGATGAGTTAGCTTACTTGTTCTGGATTCCTCTGGACTTCAGGTACAGTTGTTCCCCTTGTTTCCCTTTTTTAGCAGGATTAGACATTTTTAATATTCCCCATTTGTTTCCATGTATTGCCTGGGGGGTCAACTTGAGATATTTTTTGGCACAAAATGACATTTAGCTAACGTTATTGTTATAATTTACATCAATGGAGCAATGCTGTTAAAGATGGTTAGCTAGTTTAGCCAAAGGAAGATTGGCTACGTGAAAGTCAAACGTCTCTTACCAATCCTCCAGCATCGTAAACAATAGAAGCTTTGGCTCTAAAACACGCACATTTATTTCCTCCTTCGGTTATAGAGGGGACATAGTTGTATACTGCAACAGCAGACACCTTTTACATCAGCAAATACAAAAATCTCCCTTTCTAAACAACCCAAGTTAGCAGTAATAGGAAGTCTTGGTTTCCATGGATACAACAGACGCTTTACGCATTCCGTCAACACAGGTAATGTTGGAATGTCGTTGAGCAACAGACTGACCTGAAAACGACACTTGACTCGAAACGCACGTCTTAAACGAACTGCCGCTAATGGAGAGTGACAAAAATGAGTTATGGAGTTAATTACCTAAGAAATACCAGGAGACTGACGTCAGCTCAATTAATTAAAGTGCAGTCATTTTTAAACAAAGGCGAGGATGTCCCCTCTGGTATTATGTGACGTTTAAAAGAGCCTCTCGACTCAACTTTATTTAAAACCCACATTTCCTACAGATAAGCATTAGGCCTAAAGAACTTTACTGAGGAATTAAATGGAGAGGGGGAAAAACAGAAATTAACAGATGTGTGTAAAATTACAAAAGACCCAAACAAGAATAACGATCGAGAAAAAAAGCTATACACACAGTGCTTAACAAATTTATTAGACCACCTGTCATATTTGTCTCAAAGACCATCCAGCATCATGAAGTGCTTTAATGCGGACTCTTTCATTTTCAGTGAGCTCTCCACGTTTTTTGAATAGGAATGAGGGATTTCAGACTGATTTCACCCAAATTTGAGCCAGCTCACTGGGCTTCTCTGAGAAGTCAGAAATGAATGAAGCATAACATTCAACCACTAAAACAATTTTTTCTGTTCAGGAATGCAAGTAAACAACTATAATTTAACATATTAATCAAGAAATACTAATATGCTTTACTTTTTTTCAGTTTTGTTGTAAATCAGTACATTTGTAAATTCATTGATAACAATAATATTATATTTTAGCATTGAACATATCATTTGGGTTAAAGAGCTTCTACATATTTGCGTATCAACCATTGTAGAAACATAAAAAAAAGATTTTGGTAGTTACCAATGCTGTTAATTTAGGGCAGCTTTAGGCAGCATAAACCTTACTCTGGTTAGGGTTAGGGTGGTCTAATAAATTTGAATAAATTTGTTAAGCGCTGTGTAAATATATATATATATATTTTTTTTTAATTTCTCAAGTAAGTAAATCAAAAATCAAATAAATTATAAAAGTCACTAGGTAAAAAAACGGTGTGAGTAGGATACATAAAAAGTAAAAAAAGGATGAAAGTGTTACCTTAGGTCATCAGATTAGTCAACTTTTACTTCTGAGTTGCAGACTGCATTTTGTAGCAGAAGGTCTTAAAGGGTTAATATGAAACTTAGGTATTTTGTTTGAAAATATATACAATCTAAATCGAAATTATGAGATAAAAAAGTCCCAGTTATGAGATGAAATTGAATATTATGAGATAGTTGGTCATGGTTATGAGTTACATGAAATAATCATTAAGTTAACAATTTGAATTATGTGATTAATGGTCGAAACTATGAAATAAAAACTCTCAACTATAAAGGGGGCCAAAATTGAGTAAGAATGTCAAAATTATTAAATCGACATTATGAGATAAAATGTAATAATTTGGGGGTAAAAAGTAAAAATTGATATGTGAAGTAATAATTTTGAGGAAATAAAGCAGTTTAAAAAGGATAAATTGGCTCAATTATGAGATAACAAATGTCAAATTGTGAGGAGATAACTCAATATTACGTTAATAGAAGTCATTAATTATGGGGTAAAAAGTCGAGATTTAAATATAGTTAAAATTATGACAAAAGAAGAGCTTAAATTGGCTAGATTATGAGATAAAAAGTCAAAATTGTGATGAAAAATGTCAAACTCATGGGATAAAAAGTCGTAATTGTGAGTCAAAAAGTAAAAATTCTGATGTTTAAAGTCGAAATTTTGAGAAAATAGGTTATAATTGAGATGAATTGGCAAAATTCTAAGATTAGATTATAATTTTCTAGTTTAACATCTTACTGTCTCATAATTTCGACTTCTTATGCCATATTTCTAGACTTTTTATGTCATGATTATGACTTTCTTCTATATAATTTCGATTTCAGATTATGTATATTTGTTAATAATCACTTTGACAGTTCTTACTTTTTGAAAAAAAATGGCGAAGGGATTTTATAGGGTATTTCCTGTTATAACAATTCAGAAAAATGCAGCTGTTCAAGAGCGTAAAGACCAGAAAGTGCTCAAAAAGAGAGTCCTTCTAAAATCTTAGCTGTAGGTTATAATCGCGAGACCACTTCGCTGCTGAAAAGATTTACATGTTCTCGCGAGCATTCGGCTTTCCTCCCTCCATGATTCACGTAGGATTTACGTCATTATCTCAGCGTGCGGCCGTTGAGCTCAGTAGGCGTTGCGTGCCTCATAGTGCGTAGCTCCAGCAAAAGTAGTGAGAAGGGGAATGTCGGCTTGTGAATGATCGGTTTCTGAGGCGGCTGGGAGCGTCAACGTTATGGGTGAGACTGCTGCAGTCTGTTACTGTTAAGACTTATTTGGACTGAGATATTTTAAAATTTAACTTTGATGGTTCAATTTAGATAGGAGTCGTTATTCGTACACTTTGCTATTTAGCTTCTGCAGTTGTCTGAGCAACCAACGCCCAGTCGTCCGCCTCCAGTTGGATGGGTTGCTAGCTAGTTAGCAGGCTAGTTGTTAGCATTGGCTTCGGCAGCAGGCTGCATAACCTAACGGGAGTGTCATTTCCTGCCTTAGCTTCAAGCAAAGTATTTCAGTAACAGTCCTGTGTGTATCATAATCACTCAAATTAAACCACTCCTGTTATGTTTTTCTACGCGTTTCTAAAAATACTCACATTTTGACTAACTACCTTACTTAGTATCGGACGTTGGATTAGACAGTTCACAGTTAAAACTGTCTTGTTTGATCACAGAACGAAACGACATGTTAAGCTTTTTACATTTCCGTCGTAATGGGTTTGTATTTGATTGTTCGACTTCTGAGATCGTAGCCCCGCATTAATGCAGACTACAGTCACTGGTGCTAACAACATTTATGCCTGAAAACATGTTCAAAATGATGCTCCAAATATGGAGAGCGACCACTTTCTGTCCTTTGTGTGCCCATGAGATGGGGGCTGCATTCGTACGTGATCAATAATTTGATTAAACTGCCATGGTTGGGGCATCTAGGTTAGACAGTCAGAGACAAACAAGTCAGATGTGTCACAGTTAGGTATAAGGAGGTTACCAGGCTGCCTTTTAATCTGGATTAAAGTGGATCTAGTACCTCACAGGTCTGAGAGTCTAAGGCCAATGATCTCTAAAAAGTCAAAACATGGACACTTAGTCTGAATATTAAACCTGCTGTTTACTTAAACTGGAGTTCTTTTCCGTTCAGGAGAGCCCTTTCAAATGATCTACATCAGGAAACTGCAGCTTCAACCTCCATCTGCTGCCACTTCCTTTAGCAGACGTTGTCTGAAAGGAAACAGGCAGCTGTCATTTTAAAATGACACGTCTCATATTTTTCTGGGCTTATTAAATTGTGTAATTCACCTGTCATAATAGATGATTTGTGGCAGTTTGCCATTTTACCTATCTGTAGTAGGATTCTGCTGAGATTAAACTGCATTTCCTGTAGGCAAATCAGCATACTAAGTCACAGCGTCACAGACATGTGGGCTGTTGTTAGTAGGCAGGAGATGCTCCAGCGTAAGTGCCAGAAATCCTCTCCTTGCCACAGGCGAAAAGAAAAAGCTGCAACTGAGAATGGGCCTCTGCTTTATGGTGCTGCTGACATTAAAGGAGCAAGTGGAGTGGAATATGTACCGGACTGGCCAACTGTCTGTGCTGTTATCGTTTCTCGGATCATGAATCATTTTGCCCCCAGGCCCCTGAGCTTTGGAAACTGATTCTGGAGACAGAATGGGTTGTTTGTCAAATGGCCTGAGATTGATTCCCTGTTGCTTTTTTTGTTTTTGTGCTCTCTCCCACTTTGGTTGCTGACTCTGGAAACGCTGGCTTGTTCTGGGACTGCACAATATTGATCTACACCAAACAGCTGTAAGTATCAAAATTATCTCTTTGCATTGCACTAACTCAAGCCAAAATAATTAAGGTAGCAGATACAATTTAAATATTTATTTAATAAATGAGAAGGATGGTTGAAAGTGGCAATCAGCGAGGATTTTCCGTATAAATATTTCCACAGATATTGCCATTGATACAAACCTCTGGAGAGATTTCCAGTGAAACATTGTTATCAGATTGTTTAGAACACCCTACATGCTTTCAAAAATAAAAGAGGGATGCATAATATTATCTGCATTTAATTGTGGCAGATATTAGCTTAAGTCAGCTGTAAATATCAGCCATATGTACAAATAAGTTTGTGGAATTGTAGGCTGGACCAACACAGCTACATCAGCTGAAGTCTTTCTTTATTCATCCTCATTCTTTGAGCTTTTAAGTGTGATTTAATGCTAGAAGTTTTATGTCTACACTGCATTTATGTATCATATCTGTATTGGGATCAGCAATGATTAATTTGGAAGTAAAAGCATATCATATAACAGCTAAAATACAATATAAATCCAGTATCCTACATCCCTAAAATAGAACCCTGTTAAACAGAAATTTTGGAGGAACTATGGAGAACAATCAGCAAATAATGCCCATATATTATTATTAACTTAAGCGAAATATTGGGACTTTAGCTTTCTGACTCTGGCCTTCTCCTGTCCTTCGTTGGGGCCTTCTTAGACACAGTGAGAAACAGACACATTTAAACACTTTGCAGCCAAAAAGACATTGCACTGGCTCAGAGGAGATTCTCCAGTACGGGGACAAGGAAATAAGTGGCCAGAGGAATTTACATAATGGAGAAAATAAATTTTAAACCAAGACTGGAAAATGTACCATTCATAAATAGATAGTTACCATGGCTGCAAGTGATGGAGGATGCACAGATCTTGGCAGGCAGGGAAAACTGTGGTGCTATACTAATTTATAACATGGAAATTGTACTGGGGATGGAGGACTTGGGTTATTTTTATTGCAGAAACTGATTAAATATTGTAAGGAAATACTTCTCATGTCAAAGGGGATGTGTGGGCCCCCTTCTCTTTGTTCGTCTGTTTTTCTTTGTAGTAGTTTTCTGTATAGTTTTCACTATAAATGCCATTTTTATCTATTGATCTATCAATGAAAATATCATTCCTTTTAATTTTTAGCTTTCTGGTTTTTGGGAAATTTGAATTGCACAATAAAAAAGATGTAATAATTGTATGTCTGTGTTTAATTTTACCCAACAAACACATAACTGCAAAAAACAAACAGTGTTACTTTCAAATAAGGTCTCTCATGCCTGACAGTTTATTTTTTCAGCTCAACATCTGCACTAGTGTTTTGCTTTTATCTTTTATTTGAAAATATTTTTAATCATGATGAAACATGGGGTTTGTAGAGTTAAAACATGAAGATACTATGGTTTTAATGTATCAGCTGTACAAAAAGGAATTAGATAATATTCCTTCATAGTGTTTAATCTGTGTATTTTTTAATTTCTCTCCTTCAGCAGCAAAAGAACCTGGAAGGATATGTTGGCTTTGCAAGCCTCCCAAACCAAGTGTACAGGAAGTCTGTGAAGAGGGGCTTTGAGTTCACCCTGATGGTTGTTGGTAAGAACACACTGCTCAGCCCTCTGTTTGCCCTTGTTTTATATGAATCATTTGATTGTATTTGTTGCGATCCACATTTTAGAGTCCGTCACTGTGGTTTGTTTTGGAGTGAGAGGCAGATTGTAAGTGTCTGTGTGTGTGCAGCCAAAAGAGACATGCCCCCAGCTTTACAGAGTTAACTGCTGAGTCAGAAAGGAGAGCACTGTTGCATCTCTGTGTTTTGAGTTAATCTTTATGTCAGGCCCTTAAAACTGTCACTCAAGAGAGAGTGATTTATATAAAGCTGCTTCCAGCAAATCAGAAATGCAGACATTCTTTTAAAATGCCTGGATGTGGTGTTTGACACAAGGCCAGTATCCTCCTCGGCTGATCAGTCCCTGTTTGGAGGGAAAGAGTCCTCGGGTCAAAGCTATTTCCTGTGGTGAGACCAACAGAGTTTTTACCCAGCATGCCTCTAAGAATAGCGTATCTCCCGTTGTGTTCTCTACTCTTCATTTCTACAGGTCCTTGTGTGCAGTGCTGCAGCAAATGTGCAATCTTTCAGTTACTATAAAGAGCTACAGTGTTTAATCACCAACTCCTGTAATTTAAAATTTATTTTTCAGTCTGAGTTGTAAGCAAAAAATGTAGTAATTCTCTGACTCCTACTTCTAAAAATGTCTTTGTGGAGAAGGTCAGACATTGGATAGAGGCATAAATCAGAGAAAGAGAGTAGCCAAAGGTTGGACTCTGATCGCCTGATTCACAGGGGAATGGAACAACCACTAGAACAACGGTATCCCCCAGCTTCTAAAATTAATATCGCAAATTTTTTTAAGGCTATATCGCGATGCACAATATATATGGCGCTATTTTGAAATCTTGTTAATTCAGCTTTCTGCTGCATGGAATGATGCCCGTATGATAAATATAGTAGACCTTTCTATATTGTCTATCCAGTCTTTTATTGTGTACGGAAAATTAAGAAATCTTTTCTCTGTTATGTTTACTATTATTAACTATTAAAAAGATATAATTTTTCTCATTAATAGTGAAGCAAACCTACACAAAAACTCAACAAACACAAGATGCAGTTGATGGCCTAACACTGCAGTCTTGTCCTCTCACTAGGCTCACAACTTTACATTAGTCTAGTTAACTGTGCTAATGAACACTCGACCAGTTTCTGACAGGTTCCATGATATGAGAGCTGCTTTCAGACCTTGAGTAAGGTGTGATCATCAAAAAAAAAGCTTGTTTGAAGGCACAGACATTTGAACTCCCAGTTGTCCATATAATGTACTGTTCTGCTGGATCATAGATCCATAGTGGTGGAGAAATGGGTCACATCTGTAGCGTCTGGGCCACCTTTTCCCTTACTGGCATGGAATATTCTGGCAGGGAGTTTTTAGCAGAAAAAATGCACCCAAGCAAATCGTACTTGGGGTCATGCGTCTTTGTGAGATTTTTAAATTTGGGCTTTCTAACAGAACTTACTGGGCCATGTCTTTGGGGATGTTTTGTGTTACTGCTGCCTTAATCTTTGTATAATCTGTGGTATCTACACAGATTACCACATTTTGGTTGATATTTTACTTTTGAAATCCAAACCCCTACCAGATGACTCAGTGCTGTTTTTCTTCAGAAACAAATCGTCCATCTCCATCTTAAACTACTGTCTCTTGCTAATTCGTTTTGTCTGTTTGTCCACTTTCTCTGCGCTCTCCTTGCTTCACTCCCTCTCCTTCTAATACAAAAGTGTGCATGTGTGGAGGAGAGTTTTCCTGATGGGTGGGGGAGTGTTCTCTATGCTGTAACCTCCAATTGCTACATAAAGTGACCGCGCTGTGATCTGTTGGCGAATCATACTGCGGAGCAAATCGCTCCCTCTCTAGTCTATCAGAGCACTTCCACAGCCGGCGCTCAAGACCAGCAGCGGCACATGCCTGGAGCGCCACTTCGCTCCACTTCATTCGAGACACGCTGCAGGTCTATTTTCAGCACTGGCCGCTGCCAACCCGCGTCAATACCCGTCAGTCAGAAAGCTCCAAAAAAGGAAGTCAAAAGCATAAAATATCCGGTTCTTTCAAAATACAACACAATGCACAGACTCCCAGTTGCAAATCATCACTATATCAACATTACCTTACCATTCTCTTCTTGCAGAGAGGGTAAAGGATCACAGAGAGGTCAGTGGGTCATAGAGCTACAACGACGCCATTGACAAGGAAAAGTTAACTTTTAAGGACATTTAGCCAAATAATTTTACATAAAATCACAGATCCTTTAAGCAAACATTAACCTTTCAACTTCCTAATGTACACACCCAGTGGTGGAAGCAATAATATCATGGACTTATACCAGAAAGGATGATAAATTAACCCCAAAGGTAAAATAGTCTGCTATTGACATACTTTTCCTGCGTGAACTCGCAGTTCTCTCGTGATCTGTGTCTGCTGATCAGGGCTGCGTGCCGTGGCGCAGCACTCTAAACTCGCTTTCACTTGGCAAGGTCACTCTCCTTCGGTTGGAGCAAACCTGCGGGTAAGAGGCCTTTAGGAGACAGTAGGAGAAGCAAAATTTCAGAGAGAATTGCATGCTGATGGCTTAAAAATTCCACCCAAAACGCTCACATCTCAGAGGCTGCGATACATTGACTATACTCAATATATTGCCCACCCCTATTTTGGAGGGCTTTTTAACCTCTAAGTAATAGGGCTGCACAATTAATCTTCTCGCAATCATGATGTCAGACTGTGCAATTAAGTAATCAGACATAGCCAGCAATTATTTTTGTTTTAAGTACTTGCAATCACACATTATTACCAAATCATGCAGCACTATCAGCTCACTAAAGATATTTGGGTTACGGGAAAAAGAAGGCAATCAATTAAGCTTTCTGAGCATCGAAAATTACAAATAGACATATTTTCACCACTTCTGTAAATTTTTTAAAATAGAAGATAAAGAGGGGAGAAGTTGGCTATAAAAATGAATGTCCAAGTCCTATTGCTGTAATTATGTTCTTACATTAGCACGTCCTTGTGATGAAGGCCTTTGGTTTGTTTGTTCCTGTTCTTTTTTGTTGTCCTTTATAAAAGCTGCTAGTTGGTGACCAAGCAGTCCTCTGGGATTTGAGAGTGCCTCTATGTGCCTATAACAAAAAGCTGCGTTTTGGGAGTAATTTTAGAGGAGATAGACATGGCATTGCATCAATTAACAAAGAATATTGAGGGGGTCCTCTCTGGGCTTGGTGGTTGTTAAATGGCTGCTATTGTTTTTTTGGTGTCTTCGCCAACAATATTCAGCTTTTCTTGGGTCCAACAAGCTGTGAGCCCACATGTCCCCACCGCGAAAGGCAATGTGTCATCATTGTGCTGTGAAAAGAGGAAAGGAGGATGAAAGATAGAGGAAGGGAAGGAGAGAGAGAAATGGGACTGGTATTACCAGCAGTGACTGGCACGTCTGCTCTGCACATGCCTCGTGACACACATGACCCAACAACCTGTTCACTTCACACATTGCAGAGGAGCTCGATTCACGGGCCTGTCACCACTTCATACTGCAGTAAAATTAACAAGCGCATAGCCATACCACATAGTGACATGCCACGCATAAAATGTTCAACAAACAGAAGCTACGTTACAAGCTCCAAACATCACCTCTAGCTCTGGTGTAAATGTTGGCTTGTTAAATATTGACTCGTGGCTGTCAGCCAAGGCAGGCAGTGTCAGTGGTCATTTCCACTAATGATTCTTTTCACTGGGAGCTTGGAAACTGGGCACACAATGGCTGACCAAGCTTGAGAAGCCTCACAGACCACACAGCCATTCAGCTGCACATAACAAGACGCATTGTCTGAGTTGTTTTCTTAGCTCTTCAACTGTGAAACCAAATAGAGTAATGTGTTGGGCAAATGTCAGCATCGTCCTTGGATAGACACTTGCCCTTTGATTGTACTAAGAAGGGCAAGTGTGACTTTTATGTGGACGAAATACAGTATGTTAGGTTCTTGTAATATACATATTCAGTATTTTTTCTCCCTCTTTTTTTCCAGGTGAGTCTGGGTTGGGCAAATCTACGTTGATCAACTCTCTGTTCCTGACAGACCTGTATTCAGCAGAGTATCCTGGACCCTCACATCGAATCAAGAAGACTGTACAGGTACATTTTGAATATCTTTGTGCTCAAATGTAGCACGCAATGTTGAAAAGCACCTGCAGCACTGCCATGCACTTAAAAAAAGCAGCAGAGGTAGTGGTGAAATTGACACATCTTCTCTTTTTAGTAGAGCAAATATCAGAGCTGAAAATGGTTTTACTCTTTGGTGGGTTAGTATGGTAGCTGTGGCAGCTTTCCAAACCATCACTCTGTTTTTTATGAAAATCACAAAACCAATGAAACTGAGTCTATAACATCTCATATCACATCTGTCTTAATGACATAAAAGCCTACTTAATAATTGTTTTCAGACCCAGTTTTTTTCAACAGTTCTTTTCCCACAAAGATTAACTGGCCTTAATTCCTCCAAGCTAAATCTGGTAACATCAAAATTTTTTGCTTGCTTGATTACAGCAGCAACTGGACCATTAGCAGACATGAAGTCTGCACTGTTTAAAACAATATCACGAGTGTAAGGCAGACAACTCGAGCCACACTGATCTCATACTTGCTATCCATCATTCCTATAATTTCCTGTCCTCCAAATTTGGAGGTCTATTTTTAGATTTCCAGTCTCTCCCCCTGCTCTGCCTTTGCCATTAAAACAAAAAGCCCCAAATCTACCTCCAGTTTGTGGGTGGGTGTGTGTGTGTGGTACAGATGATCAATTTAACATTGGTATCAGGCCTGTTAACAAACATGGACTATGCGCAAATAATGAGGCAGGAAACCTGAATATCTAACCTGTTGGTTTCATATACCCATCACATGGGATATATGCCACATTCTTGTGGGAAACATCCCATAAAAGTGTTGGGGAACAGCAGGACTTAAAAAAAAATCTCAGAAGTTGTTGTGATGAATGTTGTCTGAATGATGTCTGTCACATTCATTACAGGCCAATCAGAGCAACTAGACAAAATGAGATAGTAGGCATGTGCAGCTCTGGTCCGTAACGTGAGCTGAGCGGGCAGGCACTCTGAGTTTATGAACAGAGGCACTAGTTGATAGATAACACTCATGCTGAGGCAGGTAGGGAGAAGTGAAGAAACATCTTCCCTGCCAAGAAAAGCCCCAGTGTTTTTTTTTCAAAACCTCTTTTAGTAAGTAAATGTTTTCCAGTTCAGATAAAACTGCCGCTGTAGCTACATCTGAGCTAATCACTCCACCAGCAGCCATTGTATATCCTGGCATACAGTACAGCTAAACCTCATGTCTAACTATCCCATCATCGACTGAACTCTGCCGAGACCTGCTGCATTGTTTTCCTCAAATGATGCTGATTGGTCTGATCTGTTCGTAGACCTGGCAGTATCATTTCGGAGTGGAGCTTTGCAAGATGGATCAGCCTGATTGCAGATTTGGGATCATCTGGCAAATCCATCTCTCAGGAGCAAGTTTTTATCTGTTGTGTTCAGTCTGAATGATGCTGGACTGTAGTTCACATAACTGATGAATCAGATGAGATTTTTTTTTTCTTTGCTGGGCAGAAGAAATCCCTAAAAGGACAAACTCTGATCTGTTTTCATGGTCAAACATACAAGAAAATGCTGCCATACGAATCTTATTGGTATCTGCCCTAATTTTCAAAATTGGTGCATCGTTAACTATTACAGTGCCCATATTTCCTCGTCCCTTTTTCAAAAATGTCTATTAATCTTTCATAATGATTTGATCATTACTAGTATCATATCAAAGTTATTCTTTAAGTTTACATTTTTGATTTCCTTTCTAAAGTTTTAATTCAGTTGTGATTTGTTCTCTACACATCAGAGAAACGTAGCTTTTTAAACACCAGAATTTTTTTTGTCACAGTACATCATGCATATTGAAAAACAAAACAACAAAAGCCACTTTTTCAGTTTAATATGAGTAAGCATGATTGTGTTGGTTTAGCTCCTGTTGTAGGGCAAGCACCTCATGAACAGAGGCTATAATCTTGTCACACTGGGCACAGGTTAAGTTCCTGATCCTAACTCTGCAGGGTGTATGTCAATCTCCCACTTTCTCTTCACATTTCCTGTCTATCTTTTACTATTCTTTCTAAATGAAGGCAAAATCCCCCTAAAGTATAATCCAACAAAGCTTACATGGTCTGATTTTCTAAGAGGATAATATCCCTGATAACTATAATTTCATTTCTTTATGGCTTTAAGTTCAGAGCAGCTCTACTAGGTGCTGTCTTGAAAACATAAGTTTTAACATAACTTCTTATTTGTGCTTCAAGTAAAGCAGTTCAACCATATCTTCTCTGTTTGGTTTAAACAAGGCAGACTGTCAGACAGCTGCAGCCATAAAATCATCCTCCCTCACTTATTCTCAAACTGAAGTGCCTCAAGTGCTTCACTTTATCTGTCTGGCTCCTGACTGACAGCATTGCTATCTCCAGATGCTTGTGTGCTTCTCTGGTTTCCCAGCATAGCTAGCTAATAGCACAGTGTGGGTCTGCGTGTTGCTACATGCTGCTAGCTTTGAGTGTCTTCTTTGATGAATATATGATCTGAGATGCTATCAGTGTTCACTGATAAGGAATTCTCATCCCATCTTCAATAGTATCTATTCTAAGTTTGCTGCATGAGCAAATAATTAAATGTTTCCCTCTTAATCTCCTCCTGTTCCAGGTTGAACAGTCTAAAGTTTTAATAAAGGAAGGAGGCGTCCAGCTGCTGCTCACAATAGTCGACACCCCAGGGTTCGGAGATGCTGTCGACAACAGCAACTGGTAAAGATCACAAGAGCTAGACTACTCTAATAACAATGTTTTCTCTGCTCCCTTTCTTTGCTTATTTAGCTGTTACCTTTGCATCTTTTCTTGAAAAAATATGCAATTTTTATTTCACAGCTGGCAGCCAATCATCGACCACATAGACAGCAAGTTTGAAGACTACCTGAACTCAGAATCCCGCGTGAACAGACGACAAATGCCTGACAGCCGGATCCACTGCTGCCTGTATTTCATCGCCCCCTCGGGACACGGGTGAGCTACTTTTATTTAGAAACCCTATGGTGTTAGTAAAAGATAAAAACGAGTAACGCATTCTTTAAAAAATCGCATCTTTGATCAGGACTAAATAAAAGGGAGAAAGTGACGGGAATAAGAAACAACTGGACTGGGGTTCAGTATGAATCGAAGCATTAACAGTCCAGTAGAGTATTGCAGCCTGTAAAATAAGCATAGAGACAGAAAATAAAAATATTCCCCCTCAAGCATTTTCCTCATGTCACTAAACTCCCCTGTGCCTCTGAAGCAGCTCTTTGTCCATCAGCACAAAGCTGAGGTCATGCTCTGCAGCTTCCCTGTGTGTGCAGTAAATATATTTGCGTTGTCTTGCTCTATCTCCTACAACTGCTCCCCCAGGCTAATATTTTAAATAATCTTGTGAAACAGAGTCAGCTTTTTTGCAAAACAGGGGTTAAAACTTGAAGCTTGCAGAAGAAGGAAAATGAGGGGAGGAGAGCAGCGATATAGACGCTGGCAGTTCGCCCAGCTGTTGATACAAATCGACAGTGTTTCATAAAGAGATGACTCTTGGGAATTTTAATTTAAAGTGTTTTTATTCACAAGCCACCAAATCCTCTAGAGTACACTGACAGCTCAGATATGCTTTTTCCTTTTATGTGTGTCTTGCTTGTATGTACAACCCTTTCAAACTGCAGAAAGTGTGGGAGTAGCTAAAGTGAGAGACTCCAAAGGTTATTTCCTGCCCTAAAAAATGAACTGCTGAGTTGATGGCTCATTTAAATGCATACATGGGCTTAAAATTATGCTAATATGACAGCCTGTCCTTAATCAAGGATCTTAAGCCAAACAATAAAACAGGGGGGCTTGTGCTGGTTATCATTATAGGAGGGTTGTTTTTGTTGAAGCTGTTTGGAGCTACACAATTTGTGTTGCTGCAGTTGTTATCCGTGTGCTCACATGCCCTTAAAGCTGTTGACCGTGTCCGACTGTAAACAATGAAGGAGCCTCTGTCCTCCTTTTTCTCCTCTTCCTCAGTCTGTCAGTCTGTCTGTCCCCACTGTGAGACACTGTGTTTGTACAAGCTCGTCCTCTGTACCACACAAGCTGTGCTTCAGCCTCGAGGATGGCCAGCATATGTTCTCACGCATACACAGACAGAGCATCGCCTCATAACAGCAGAGTGCTCTCACACACAAGCACAGTGACCTCCAACACTGAGAGACAATCTGGACTTTGAATCCCCCAGCTAGACTCTGCTGTCTGGTTTTCTTAAAGGTTTGAGGTCAGTGACTCATTGAGGACAAGATCACATACATCATACTCTGTTCAGTCATTTGGCATGGACTTCCCAAAACTGTGCTTGAACTTGGTTATGAATAGCCTTTAATGACATGTGGAAAAAAGTAGGTATTACTGAAATTATTTGGTGATTAGTTGACTGACAGAAATGGAAGCTATTGCTAATGTCTTCCTGTAATAGAGTGCTGCAGGGATGACATAGCACATGTAGGCTAACCAACAAGTTAGCATCAGATGGGTTCCATTGACAAAAAGCCTTTGGGTTTGAGTATTTTTTTAACTGTCACTGAAAGTAAACTCTATGGTTACAGCTGTTTTTGACACTTGCGTATTATATTCATCAAAATATTCTTCACAAATGAACACTACTGGTATAATTTTAAAAGCAAAAACACTATTGGTTAAAGTAAAAAGCTAACATTAGACTACAAGGGAATTACACCACAGTCAACTGACAACTTTGGTGTGGTTGTCTTACCTCTTGTTTAAAATATCTTCTTATTCAAACCAACAAATTACAGAGTTGAGTAGTTTTTGTACAAATTACACCAGGCGAAAGGCAGGCTATTTGAAGATTTTGCATGTTCGATATGACAACACTTAATATCTCCAACAAACTTTGTCGTCCTAGTTAGCCACCTACTAGAAACTGCCTATTGTAAGATGTGCAAAAGCTTCAAAATTTACAAGTGAGGCACTTTCAGCTGTAATTTATTTGTTATTTTAGCTTGAGTCACAGCTACTAAAAGCTTATTTTAAAATCTCCATAGACTTTGAATGCATTTCTGGATTTAAGAAGTCATAACGGCAGTTGTTCCCATTCATTTCCCTAGGTGACCCCCCCAGCTTGTATGTAGGAAAAGCTGAGCGCCCCATAACCCAGATGAAAAACAAAGCAATGTATAGTTGACAAAAAATAAGATTCATTTTAATTGTTTTCATTGATTAATGCCCAACACAGTAGGCCTTCAGAACTGATCTTAGTAAAACAAGTCTGAAAGGTCTGAATAAAACTATATATATGTGTGTAAAACTAGATTTTACCACCTCAGATTAGACAAACTCCCTTAATAATTGTCTGCACTTCCGGGGGGGGGCAAGAACCCAGGCGGGGAACTGATGCATTACTGCAACAGTCTATGGAGCTAGCATTTGAGTTTTTTACTGAGTAAATGTTGAAGCTTATCCAATGGAAGAACATCAACATTTCTTTAAACTGAGTACATTTTAGGTTTTGGATACTGAATGATGCATCTCAGGGCATTAAAAAGGTTAAAATTTGTGTTTTTTTAACCAGCCCGCGTCAAAGCTTCATGATCAACAAAATCCCAACTGTGTACGTTTTTATTAGAAACTCCAGGGTCTCAGTTTAGCTAACAAAGTAAAACAATGAACACAAAATTTTCATCTAAATAAAAGTTTTACTGCTCATCTGTAAGAGACAATAAAGCACAAAAGTTGAAAGTATTTTAACATCAGTAAATCAGAAATTACTGACATTCTGACATGTTCAGTGTTATATCATCTTTTTTTCTAACATCACTGTCAATCAATCAATCAGTCAGTCTTTTATTTTGACACCAATTCATAACTGAAGTTATCTCATGACACTTTACTCTGTAAGTGTCTGGGGATTGAAGAGACTCATTGCTGAAGCATTGCAAACAGAATTCTTTCCCATTCTTGCTTAATGTTTAGTGTTTCTTAGACCAAACCTTGAGACCTAAGAGCACCTGTGTTTGATACAAATATGTGAAGCAGCACTCCTAAGCCATCTTGGCTCTTTTTTCTATCAGTACGGCATTTCTGTGCATAATTGTTCATAATGTGCCATACATTTTAAGTGGGCTACATTCTCATGCAGAATGTAGCTTGGCAGTGTCTTGCTGCCAAGCTACAGGACATCCCTGAAAAAGGTGGTGTCTGGATTGAAGCACATATTGCTCCATTTCCTGTATGTTCCTCTTAGTATTAGTGCTGCCCTCAGATGTGCAAGTTACCCATGCCATGGGCACTAATACACCCCCACACTGATGAGGCCACATGGATCATAGATATTCATACACGTTTTTAAGAGATTGTTGAGTGAAACGGGGGAATTTGACAAAGAATCAGAGCCGACATCCAAGGTTTCTGTTATACAGTAAAAAACAACTAAATGTATGGCATTTGTGGATCCATTTATACATGTTTGCTGGGATCTTCTTTCTTTAGATATTTGGTTGGTGTTGTTTTCTTCCTAGTTCAAAGATAAAACAACAGACCAGTTCAGACAGACAGACAAGTTCAGTGACCCGAAGGCGTCCAATGGCTTCTAAATCACAATGGAATTCATGATTTGGGATTTCAAGATTATATCTTGTCAAGAGCACATTGTTGTGGTTGCATTGTCAAGACTGACAGCGGTGCAAACTCCAGACCTCCATACTGGCTTTATGCATAATTATGCATAATTTAGTTTGTCCAGTTAACTTCGTTAGAACATACTGTATCTCTGAGATCTTTTTACCAGTCAACATTTAACAGTAACTCTTAATCTTTCTCCTCCTGTAAGCACTTTCCTCTGCAGTGTTAATCATGCAAGCACAGATACAATGACAGTTTTATTCATAGCTTCCCCGGCATATAATAACAGTTTTGGTGTCAGCTGTTGCATGCAGGTTTTCCTCTGAGTGTCAGTGAAGCATCGAGCTGTAAACTGACCTGCGTGGCTGTTGGCGATGTGACAAACACACATCCCACTCGCAATTCTCTCAATAAAACAGCAACAGATTCTGCTTCAGGGGAGATTTCTAGAGTGAAAATTCAACTTCTCCTTCAGAGAATCTAAGAAACATTAAATTATCCTAGATACCACATAAGAAAGTAATGCTGTCCTGTTACTCAGTACTTTCCTAATGCTGCATATTGTCTTTTCAGCTTTAAAAAAGCGCCATGCTTTGTCATGACTACAAGGTCAGCTTCTTAAACATAGTAAGGATTAGTCAGAGATGCTTTTCTATTTTTGGTCTTGCTCCAGTTATCCAGGTCTTGTTCAAGATGACGGAACCATGGGAAAATATAATCCATAAAACAGCAGCCCTGGAATACCCAGCTTTCTTACTTAACTGTATTAAGTATTTTTATTTAAGTTGTTTATATTAATCCTAAATATGTGAGACTTGGTTATCAAATCAAAGATTTTTTGTAAAAGGCAGAAGATAAAGAGTGTTTGGGGGGATCTGGCACATCTTACAGTATGTAGCTGGGCTATAATGTGTAAATCTGCTTCTTTATCTCTGTGCAGGCTGAAGCCCTTGGACATTGAGTTCATGAAACGGTTGCATGAGAAAGTCAATGTCATCCCACTGATCGCCAAAGCAGACACCCTCACCCCCGAGGAATGCCAACAGTTCAAGAAACAGGTCAGTTCTTTCCACAGCTGCAGACTACTGCAGAAATTGTACAGTGTTTGTTTAACTGCGGTCTTCAGTTTGATGGCAAATATGTGCATCATAAGGCAAAGCTAGATAAAATTAACCCTGCTTAGTGTTAGAGCTTATGATAACTGACTCTGCGTAGGAGTACTGTTACCTGAAAATTCACAGATAAATAATAAGAGAGATGAAGAACTGTAAAATCCACTGTGGGTTGCACCAGCTATGTACAAGTTAGATGTTTCCTGGTCTGAATGTAAGTTCTAACTTTAAACAGAGTTTATTCTCTATTAACATTTGAAGTGTTGCTCCAGTTGATGTAGTTTCAACCTTGGCTGAAGTTATTGCTTGAATATTAACACATACCTCCTAGTAGGTATGAGGTCCTCAGTAAAATATGATCGTCTTGATGACAGTCATGAAAGGTGGGATAACTCTGAGGATGATAAGGAGCAGAGGATTTTACCAGCTGTTTGGAGTCACGATGTCTCTGTCATCATTGACATACCTTTACAGGGGACATGTTTTACCCTTTTAAGACAAGTTTATATTGGTTTAGAGGTCCCCAAAACATGCTTGTGAAGTTTGTTGCTGAAAAACACTCTAGTATAGGATTTTTGCATGTCTGAAAAGCCTGCTGTTTCAGCCCTTCTCAGAACGAGCCGTTTCTGAGTCTGTGGCTTTATATGTTAATGAGCTGTCTGACTCCACCCCTGACCACACCCCTCTAAGGAAATGGATGTAGCAGTCCTGATGTCACAATGTTGCAGGCACTTTTATCCAAAGTAAAGGACCTGACAGGGATTGAACCACCAATCTCCCAGGTGACAGTCAGCAGGGTAACCCACTGAGCTATCCAGCATCTCAGCTGGCAGCTGAGAGGAAGATCACGAGAGGAGGGCGGACCTTTCTTCCAAGCAGGGCGGGTCAACCAAACTTGGGGGCAGGTGCTTACTACCCACATGAGGTCATGAGGGGAAAATCTGAGAACGGCTTGTTTCAGCAGGCATTTTCTGAAAGTTAGAAAAAGAGAGGGTAGAAGGGAATGGATTTTTTTTCTGGTATTTTAGGGGATTGTGGATAGGCCAGGGGCACATATTTTTGTAAGAAAAGCCTGAAAAAGTGATTTTTGCATAATATATCCCCTTTAAAATCATCTCATGTTTTTGATGATTCACCCCTCACTGTTGTTTAATACTGCTTCTAGGTTTAGGTTGTAGGCTAAAGTGACTTTTTCAAAATGGTTTGTTATCAGAGATGCATATTATCAGCATGATATCAGTGTCTGCAACTATTAGCTTAAAAAAATAGTTATTGGCAGATATGAAAATTTCTACAAGTTTTTACACCCAATATATCATCTGTAAATATCAGTATGTATGTTTAAATTAGTTTGTGGAGTCTTAAGTTGGACCCAAAAGACCTACATCAGCAAAAATCCAATACCATGCATCCCTTTTTGTCATATATTGGATCGACTTTTAGTGAAGTTTGAAGATAAACAGCAGGTTATTTTCAACTTTTAGCCTGTTTAGAGACAATTAACACTCCATAAGGAAAAGCTTTTCACCAAATGGTCAATGGAGTGAAAACGTCATATCTGGGACAATAGTTTTGTTAGTTTGAACATTACACCAACTAGGTTCAGATAAACCTTTGGGCCTTTAAGCTACAACTAAACTAGTAGGGCTTAGTGTGCACTTGGCGCCTTTATTTAAGACACAACTTCTGCATAGCTGTTGCGACAGCCTGCTGGTGTTCAAAACACTTTCAGAGCCTGTTTTTTCTCACCTAAAAAGTTGGCTGCCTCCAGCATATCAGGTCAACCAATATACCAGTAAAAAATGCTGACAGGTGCCTTCATTACTGCAAATGCAGCCACCACTGACCTAATGCTGTTGGAAATTAAGTTCCATTTATTGCTTTAGTAAGCAGCGCCGTTTATGCAAAACATACATTGCAACGCTACCGCTAACACATTTTTTCCAGCAAGTAACTAGCAGAGTTGGGCAGCACAATTTGTGGCCTGTGGGGCAGACCTTTCACCATTACCAGAGGTTGAGAGCTAAACTACTGTACCATTAGCTAACAGAATTGCAAAACTCCACATGATACAAATAGACGTTACTGAAGGAGCTACAGAGAAACTATACTTTGAGGATTTTAAGTACAATTGAAATGGTCATACAAGGACACAATTCAGACCTTTTTTCCTCCCAAAACCCAGTGCATCTCCTATACTGGTGGGATTTATTTCCAGATTTTACACGGTTTCTAAGTAGAAGCATTGCAAACTGTTTTATTTTGCAAGTGAACTGACAAAGTTATAAACCCGTTAATTTGATTGATCTGTGTTAGAAACAGAACCTGTTTTATGTCAAGATTATACAAGCCACACAAGAGCATTAAGAAAATGTTCCTGTGTGTAGTAGAAATGTATAAATGGCTCAGCTGCTGTCATTTTAAAGCGGTTCCTAATCTGCTCTTGCCAGAGGTTGCTAAAAAATCTTCACTTTCCATCTAGATCATGCGGGAAATCCAAGAGCACAAAATAAAGATCTACGAGTTCCCAGAGACAGATGACGAAGAGGAGAACAGGCTGGTCAAGAAGATAAAGGTACTCTCTCTCACTTAAAATGTCTTGAAAGATAAATGGAATAGTTTCCCCTAACTCAGAAGCAGACTCTTTTATTTATAATGCCTTTATCTTTCCTAGGACAAGTTGCCGCTGGCTGTAGTAGGAAGCAACACCATCATCGAGGTGAACGGGAAGAGGGTCAGAGGAAGGCAGTACCCTTGGGGCGTTGCAGAAGGTGTGAATGTTAAAGAAGTACAATATAAACACAATGAAAACATGAGAAAAAGGCAAGAAATGGTGGATTAAAACTCAGGCAATTGAAAACACCAGGGAAAGACTAGAAAATTTGTCTAACATGTAAAACATTTGTGTTTGAAATTTGTGAGCATCATGACGCAAGCAGTCTTAAAAACAGGAACTTGTTACATTTCTGTTTCCTGCGTTTCCCTGCACTGCAATAAACAAAGCTATGAATTTTGATGCTTGTGCAATCGGCTCTGACAACTAACTTCTTGTTTTCTCTTCTAGTGGAAAACAGTGATCACTGCGACTTCACCATCCTCAGGGATATGCTCATCAGGTACTAAAAATAGCACAGATAAGAAACCTTTATTTGTAGTTTATAAAAGCTTCATTCATCCAGAGAGCTGAAAAGTACTCAGCTTTACTATCTCATAAATAAAATGATCATTTATGTATTAAATGGAAGTTGAATAACATCTATTATACTCTTAGTTATTTACATAGCAGTTAACTTTGAACTATTTTAAATTCTTTGTCTGCAGGACTCACATGCAGGACCTGAAGGACGTGACGAACAACGTCCACTATGAAAACTACCGCAGCAGGAAGCTGGCTGCTGTCACCTACAACGGAGTGGACAACAACAGGGCTAAAGGTCAACTGTCCACCAAGTAAGTAACGGACAAAGTTCAATAGAGGCAACAGGTATTGCTGAGTCAGACAGGATAAGTTCTCATTCAAACAGTGCTATCAAGAGTGGGCCTCATTTGTAAAACAGCTTGGATTATGGATAATATGACTACCACTACTTACATCTTCGTAATTCAGTACGTTTATGTTAAGTAAGGAAAGTCAAGTTATTAGGTTAGCTTGACTAAAACTGGACTTTTCAAATTATTTTTAACGTATCAATCCAGCTAAAATCGTGCTAAGTCAAATTTCTTGAAGCTGGACTAACACACGGCGATAGAGATTGAGGTGACCGAGGTGCACTCTCGCATGTATACAACTCAGTCGGACCAACACTGGACTAAGCGTTCTGTGCATGCTCCACTGCCTCTGTGCCAGGCGTTGACCAGGAAATCAATCAAACAAATATGCTAGGTGTGAACCAAGTTGCGTTGTCACCTGCCTGTGGATATCACCACAAGTTAGAGGATAACATGCATCCTGTTTGTACCGTAGATAGAGCGCGTGCAGAGCTGTAACATTGTTCATATTTTTTTCAGTTTAACATACAGCCAGTGTAGGTCTAGTAGCTACTAGCTGAAGGGGGCATATTGCCTTAAACCCAGCGAAGTTTGACCTATTTCATCAATAAATAGATTTTCCCTCAGTACTGGGACAAGGACAGTGGTCCTTAATTTAACATCCAAATAAAGTTTTAATGTTGTTTTACCTTACTGTGCAGGTAAACATACTGAGTGTGGTCACAGCACATTATTAAGAAATTATTTAACTTAATAAAATAACAATTTGATAAATAGACTTAATTTGAACAGATTGTTGCAGAATGGGTTTGTAAAAGCCCTTTTTATTTTAATGGAATCCATTTTTTGCAGTTAGGAATAAACCTAACTCTTAAAACTTTTATGTTTTACACTAAGGGCCATGCATTTGTTGAACAGTGCATCAGGCTCTGGTCTTAAATAACGTAATATCTATTTTTCTTTTCAAAGCATCATAGAAAACATTAATTAAAAAAAACTTTGAGTAAAATAAAAATAATCTATTTGAAAGTTTAGTGTTTTCTATTTACAGTTTTGTCTTTATTGGAAAAAAATGCTTAAGGAGTTATTGCATTGTGTTTTTAGTTACACACGGTGTATTCTGTTTAACACTAGAACCACTGGGGATCACTCCATACCTAAAAGAGCTGATGGGTAAAATTGGCCCATTATTAGAGAGCATTTAATCTTCATTAATAGCAGTGATCAACAGCAATTTTTAACCAAAAACGCTGAGCAGCTGATTAACCACAGAAAGAGAATTGGATCATTGTCGGTTGATGATCCCTCACATCTAAAACTGTGTCCGGACTGATTGCTCAGTCCTAAAACTTCCCCACCACCACATTATTTTTCTCTCAAAGCGTTGAAAATGTCCATAGAATTTTCACAATGATGAATTTTTGTGTTGCACATGGTAAAAAAAGAAATGTTGATCTCTGATTTCTGATGAGGCAGTGCAGCAATAGAGAATAGGTGTTAACATGGCAGCATCTTATTTATCTGCTGGTGTGAAATAAAACAGGGAAAATTAATCAAATCAAACTTTATTTATAAAGCACATTTCATACACAGGGCAACACAATGTGCTTCACAGTCAAAAACAAGTGATCACGGCAATCATTGTATTGCAAATTGAGAACATAAAATACAACTTTTGAGCAGAAGTAAAAGCTCAACATGTACACCAAAATTATCCACACAAATTAATGGTTTCTGATGAGGTAAATTTTACCCACATGGTTGTTGTAGGTATAATTGGCCCTTTATAAAATTATGCAAACAATTTTTTGGAACCAGCTGTTTTACAACAAACTTTTGGAAAAGTCAATGACTGACAGTCTTTAAAATTGTATGAATATGAAGTTAGACACAATTTGGATAAATTGTATCCATTGGTGGTTCTGGTGTTGATAATAAGGTTTTAAGTCAGGTGTATGGCATTATTTTTTGCCAGGAATCCAATCATGCAGTTAGTGATGTCAATTTGTGCAAAAACTTGAGATGACTTGCATGAAAAGGTTTGTTTTTAGCATCAATAGCCTTAGGAGTTTACATTATTTATTGCAGGGAAATGCAAAAAAGACAAAAAGAAACCATTATAATGCATTCTTTGCCCTTTTGTCCTTATAAATTTTCACTTTTTTCTGTCCTAAGAATATTGGGTTTGAACTGTATTTATAGTATATGGTATTTAGAAAACCTTTGAAAAATCTGGCTTCTCATCCAGGAGCCTCAATGAAGACACATGTACATAACAGTTGTTGTCACTTGAATTACCTCTATCATGATATTTGATATTTGTTCCAGGAAACTAGAAAAGTCTAAGTTGGTGCGGCTAATTCATCCATTCCCTCTCTGTCTGAGAAGTCGACAAGCTCTCAGTGATTTTGCTTTTGTGGTGTCCTGTTAATGTACTACTTTGCATAAAATCATGCCACTGATTCTCATTTAAATTACCACGCTGCTTCCTCATTCATGTATACACAAGCAAACTGCAAACGGCTAACTCACTCAGCTAAAAACTAGCACTACAGCTGAATAGCAGCCTCACACTGCTGATGCTAACACACAGCTAAACGTTGTCCAACTCTGCTGATGAATTCAACACTCAGCTCACAGTGCAGAAAGTGTCGTTTTAACAGCTTTTGTTTCTTTATTTGACATTTGCAAAGCTATAAAGTCAGCTAAAATCACAGAACACATTGTTTAAGCTGTAGTTTTATTTTTGTGCATGAGCTCATGATTGCATGCTGTTTGTGTGTCTGTGTGTGTGTGTGTTTGTGTGTTTGGTTGTATGTTGTTTTTTTTTTAGACTTGACACAGTTGAAGGAATGTAAGTGGGCATTTTTTACTTATTTTTGAGACCCTTGTGTTTGACTTTCATTCCTCTCCAGTCTTCCTTTTTCTCCCCCGTTGGCTGCATTCGGGTGATTTCCTTTCCAGTGTTGACTTAGGCCTGCCTCCCCCCAGCCCTCAGCCCCCATCCAGCTTCCCCTCTGTCAGCAGATTTTTCCAGGAACAGTGGGAGAAAAATGTGAATTAACACATTTATGAATACGGCCTGTTGCTAGGAATGTGATGGGGCTTTTTTTTCCTCAAAGAAAACAAAAATCTTTTCACTGGTGCATTCATTGCTGGTTTCACCTGCTGCTGCTGCTTGGACTAATAAACGAGATCTGTAAATGAGGTGTATGGAGCGGTTAGGGATTATTATTACATGTGAAAGGCAAGTCTATTTATAGAGCACTAGTCATACACAAAGCAAAGTGCTTTAAGGAGTTAAAAACAGAACATTTATGGCATTAAGTATATTGAAGAATAAGACAAAAATAAATATATGAAATTAAATTAAAAAGGACTGAAATAGAGGAAATGTTTTAAAATATCCTCATGTTGTGTGTCTGCTCTGTGCCCCAAAGGGTAATATAGTGCTCTGAAACCACTCACTAGAGTTTTAACATCCAAATGGACACAGCTTCACGTCCTGGTATTGTCTGATTGAGATACATTCTGTCTAAAATCCACCCCAGAAAAGATCTTACAAAGGATTTAGGCTCACAGTTTGCTCCGTCTGTGTCAGGCACAGCTCTAAACTGCCCTGGAACCCCCTCATAGGGATGACAGATGTTGTGGCAGTCTTAACCCTACAACTCATAACAACTTGTCATTGAAATGCTGCAGAAATAAGTCAATTTGATTTATCCTACAATGTCAGCAAAATGTTATTTTCGAATTACTTGACACTAAGGAGGGTTTGTGGTTTTACATTTGGGATCCTGGCCCAGATCTGAGTACACTTGATCCTAGGGATGCACAGTATTGGACGCATGCCAGTAACCAATATTTATGCATACATTTTACCTGATACTGACTACTTTACTGATATATAAATTTCCAGTCCCACCACTTGAATGAATAAGAATGCTGAAATGCTGGAGGTATTATTCAGACGACAGAATAAAACCAGAGCACTTTCAATACCCCAAAGTCTGTCTAGAATCAAAATAAAAGATATTGCTGGTGTTACCTCTTTCAGACAACCAGTCATACTGAATTAAAGTTTCCCTCCTTTGAGCCTTTAGAACTTTTATTCCCTTATCTTTTGAATAATCTATCACAGCATCAGAAGTAGGAAAAATAAGAATTTAAGCAACACATGTTTATCACATGCAACCTCCACATACCTCATGTCAGGTCTCTGTGCACTTTATGCAGCAAACATCCTGATAAGCTTCACTAACATCTAACCTGCACTAACAGCAAGTGTTCACAGGTTTTTTTGCATCGTTAGCTCTCTGGTTCTTCTCCTTGCTCTCAAAGATGTCTTGTGGTTGGTTTCCTGTTCCTGTCACGGCCTTGTGGGATCCCATCTTTCCTCAAACTCCCTCCTGAACCCAAATATGACTTTCCTTGTTGGGGAGCAGGGGCTAATGTGTTCAAAATTCTGTTTTGTACTTGTACTGCTTTGTACAGGTATAGCCAGTTTGTAGACTTTAGGTCAGCTCTTGGAGATAAAACAGTAATTCTTTAAATTTAGCTTGTTAGTGAGAACATTAAATACAGGTAAGCCCCTCCTGCTCTACTCTTTATCATCTCTTTCTTCTGTTTCTTATTAGCATGTAAACGCCTGCAAGAAGATTTATGTGGGCAGAACAAATTATGTCTAAGAGCTGAATTTGTTCAAATCAACACGTGAAGTTCAGGAAATGCAGATTTATTTGTTTATAAACTTTGAGGGGATTAAAAGATTGTTTGAAGTGAACTAGTGTTTTTAAGTGATGATCTAAACATGTGTTTTGCTTTTTGCACTCACGTTCACCCTGTTAAGGAGTCCTCTGGCCCAGATGGAGGAAGAGAGGCGAGAGCACGTGACTAAGATGAAGAAGATGGAGATCGAGATGGAGCAAGTGTTCGAGATGAAAGTTAAGGAAAAAGTGCAGAAGCTCAAAGACTCTGAAGCAGAGGTAAAACACACAAAGGAAAAACAGCCTATGTGAATTCACTCATCTCTTTCTGTCCTTTCTTCCTCTTGTGCTGACAGTTTTCAGTATGAGCCCTTTGAGGATGTGTTGTTGATCTATGTAAAAAGGCAGTTTCACTCCACAGTTTCCTCTTTTACACCTGTGTGCTTTATTTATCTGTGTCGAAAATCAGGTGTTGAGAAAAAGCCCATATGTATTTGTGGAACAGTATGCTTTTATGGAACGAAATCTTTTTATGATTGGATCACTGACATCTTTTAAAATTGTGCCCAAATGCACTACAATTGTTGCATATGGATTCCTTTTGTATGCAGAAGAACATAAAAGCCAAAGACAAAATTTATTTCTTTGCACTTTAATCATTCTAAAGACTGAAAATCATCCAATACTTGCACTTTTTATGTGAGAAATTCTCCCTGGTACTAAACAGAGTGTTAAAAGCAGTGTTTATTATAAGGGTTTTATTTACAATTATTGGTATACTGATATCTCTGATTCTTGTGCATGCTTATCTAACTCTGTGAGTTACATGAAAACTGGCAGTTAAATCCAAATATGCACCCTATAGGCAGTGAAAATGGCCCCATTTTCAAGACAAAACAAATGCTGTTAAGCAATTGAAGCCCTCAGTGTCCTGAGCACCAAAGACCCCCTTTGAATCAGCTGTTAGTCACCACGCTCAGTTGAAAACAGTCTAACTTTTAAAACAGCACCCAGCTTGTCCCTCACTGACCAATCAAACAAGGAATGACATCAAAATTTGTGGTCTGCTTTACTTTTCCAGTCTTTTCTGACTATTTTAGGAAAGCCTGGGCCAGGGACTTGAATGTAGAAATATCTAGAGAGCTCTGGAAAGAGGCAACGTGACAATTTCACTGTTGCATCTTTGTATAGTGCCAGTGCATTACCAAAGTTATCTCAAGGCCCTTTACAAAGAGTATCATTTATTGTATTCTTATAAAGACTCAATATTAATCAAAAAGAGGAGAGAAATAATATGCAACTTTAATTTATTTAAACGTGCTCAAGACAAAAATGACCCATGTCTTTTTATCAGAATATTCTATATTGAACAGATGCTGCTCTGCTGAAGATTCTTAAGCATATCGTTTCTGGTTTTGCCCTGTCTTGTGTAATTTTAGGGCTTTAATTTTTGAATATTTCTCAAAGGTCTATTCAGCCCAATCTCATCTCAGCCATCTTTGGATGCTCTGCACAGACTTTAAAGCAGGGGACATGTGAACTGCTCTGCAATTAGGGATGATTGCTGCTTAAAACCTACCCACCTCAGCTGGAAGTCTATCTCTCTGCCCTGGCCTTTGCACTGTCTTAAGATTCTTGCACACTGGGTCTGTTATTTTCAGACGCATTATATGTTTTTCAGGTCTGTAATCTGAAAAAAAGTCATGCACTTGAATCTTGAGTCTGTTATGTTTCATTTGTATCCACAGTGAAAATTCGTAGAATGTGGCAAATTGTTTCATACTGCGATTAAAATAAGCAGTGAGGATGAGCATGTGGCTCTGTCACTCATTGAAAATCACACTAGATCCCTCCATCTTGACAGAGAGCTTCATACAGCACCAGCTTGTAAGTCACAGCGGTGCCAAGCTGGACAGATGGAGAGCAACTTTTAATTCCATCTCTGTTAGGTGGCTGTGAGGACAAACTTATGCCTTATCTGTTATATTTATATGTTGATATCCGCTTAATACACAAGCAGATCACAGTGTTTAAAATGGGGTTTAACTGCAAGAAAGAGAGAGACAGAGTGGAGGGGTCAGGCAGGGGAGAGTGAACGAGGGGGGAGGAAACCCCAGATGCTGTTTTAAATCATCATCACTCTTTTAAATGACTTGGACTGATGCAAAAATCTGCATGAAGTTGAACCTGCCTTGGTAAAAATAACGACGACAGAAAGTTTGGCATCAGTGAAAAAACATTATTAGAACAACATGAGATTGATTTTCTTTTTTAATGTGCAAAAAATTTGGATGAAAAAAAACTGACTTAGTGTGGAAAGACCTTTAATCCGGGTATACACTATTACATCCAACTGTAATAGTCTGGTGGAAAGTCGGCTCATACTGTGCGACTGAATGCCTTGATGCACAGACTGACTGAGATCTGTGGAGTTTCCTTTGAATATGTCTCACATACTGAGGTTAAGGTCATATCTAGTCATATCCTCTCTTCTTTTCTATTGCTCTCTCTATCACACACACAAATAACACCGCCCGTGTCAGCTGGAGTTTCACGGGTAGGCCTATTTCCTGCTCGCCGATTTCCTGTATTATGGAGGGAGAGCATTAGAAAGTCATTCCTGCAGTTTTCATGGTGATTTTGGATGTTGTCTGACAGTTTGCAAAGGAAAAATACCTCAGAGTTTAGGATTCTGCTCAGGGCTCTGCTCCCATCGTGTAAGTGTGTGGAGTTGCACGACCAAAATATCAAACATGGCAGAAATCCATCCGGCCAGTCTGGAGCAGCTGGTCGGGTCATGATCAGCCATCATGCCCCTCTTGTGCACAGCATGACGAAAGACACCTGATCCGACTGAGAGTCACCATGACTTCCAAGCCAGTCATACGACTTAAAATTTATGTCTGAATTGTACTGCAATTGTTTGGTACATGGTGCTGCAGCCTGTCTTTGCCAGGACACTCCTGTAAATGAAAATAATGTTAAGAAAATGTACAAACTGATCTAACTTGTCTTCTTAAGGTTAGTGCATCCAGGTCAGCAGCAGCTGTTTTTTCATGTTTTCTTGACATTTCCTTGAAAACTTGTAAATATTCACAGCATGGAGTAATTATAAACACTGACAACATCAGTTAAGACTCTTAAGAAGCATTCTGAAATGAAGGTTGTGGCTGTTTGTGCACAAACTGTGGATAAAGGCTCTTAACAGCTTTTTATTGCAGTGTTCACAGCCTTTTTTTATAGACAAGTTTATTGTTTCTATCAAAGTTGACCTGAAGCATTTCCTTTGTCTTTATACCTGTAGTTACAGTAGGGTTTGTTTTGAAACCGCTTTATACACTAGAAATTTGCCATTCTTGCAGAAGTTTCCTCAGTAAAATCTAACTATAAAGGAATAATATTCTGGGATTTGTAGCAGCTTTAGACCTTGAAATTATTCCCTCAAAATGTGGTCAGATTTGTTTCC
Source organism: Cheilinus undulatus (assembly GCF_018320785.1). Classification (NCBI taxonomy): domain Eukaryota; kingdom Metazoa; phylum Chordata; class Actinopteri; order Labriformes; family Labridae; genus Cheilinus; species Cheilinus undulatus. Next base: position 44,892,014 of record NC_054872.1, read on the forward strand.
TCTCCACTGTTATTGTTGACAAAGTTGATGTTGGAAGTCCCACCTCTTCTCCATTTCAGTTGTCGATGAGGGAGAAGTTACATTAACAAGCACTGTAGCATTCCAAAAGATGGACTATTTATAACTAAGAGCTCTGTGAGTGTAGTGACCAAAAACAGCAGACGCTGAGGGAGTTTTGCACTTAAAAACTAAGTGCTGAAATAGCTAAACTGCATTCAGTTTGTCTGGAAAATGGGCACTACTACTGCAAAACCAAAAATGGAAACAGGCCGGGAATCTTTCCTCTCATGTTTGCAAGAATGAAAACCATTTTTAGGGTGAAAGTCAAGTTTACTTGTTATTTTTTTCCTTTTATGCCATATTTCTCTAATAGGTATTTAAACTTCAAACTGTTTTTTTAGCTATAAAGCATTAAAATATGACAGGAAAAACACATTCTCATTGATGGTGTTTGATGTTAACAGCTTTCATAATAAATGAGGAAGGTGTTAGAAGCACTAGCCTGTTAAAATTATCTGCGGTCTGTATGTGTGACAGCTGTTCTGGGCCCAAATTAATGATGTCCTGTTCGGTCCGTCTGTCTCTCTAGCTTCAGCGGCGTCATGAGCAGATGAAGAAGAACCTGGAGGCTCAGCACAAAGAGCTGGAGGAGAAGAGGCGCGTGTTTGAGGAGGAGAGAGCAAACTGGGAGGCCCAGCAGCGCCTGGAGCAGCAGAAACTGGAGGCCTCCAGGTACGACCAACACTCACTGTTGATGCCACACTATTTATGGTGCAGGTGTATGTTAGTATGTAGAGACAAACATAGCAGTAATACATCGAAATAAAATGTTTAACAGAGATTATGCTCTTTAGAACCTAGAAACATGCCAACATTTCTGCACAGACATGAAGGAAGGTTCAAGATTTTGTTCAATTAATACTCCACCACCTGTCTCACCTTTTGTCTTGCCAACTCATTAAACTGCCGGTCTTCAGATAAGTCTAATTTAGCCTCCTTGGCTTACTGATGCTCCAGTTAGGTTCACAAGTATTTAACAAGTATTGCTTTCGTTTACCACCACGATGGATTTTAAATCAAACCACAGCAAGCTACAACAGAAAACCACGGCATCCATAGAGACACCTCCCTTGACAATTTCTCACAAAGGGTATAGGATGAAGTCAAAACGTATCTACCTCTATATCTAAAGAAAATTAAAGTATTTTAAAGGCCAAGACATTCACATTTACAAAGAATACAGATACCGCATAAGCAACAAAATTCAATGTTTTTTTTTACATAAAAACCAGTCGTTGGATTAACGAACGAATGAGCAAACGAATGAATGAATGAATGAATATTTTATTTACGTGTCTGGTCATTTACATGACCCATCCCATATGGATGGATAAAGATTCCAGAATCAGGCCAGCAATACTATAATCCAATACTATGAACCAACACAGCCCCCCCAACAAAGTAGCATTGTTCCAAACAAAATAAAATGTGTATCCCTAAGAAATTTATAAGCCTCTTAACAGTCTTATACATTTATCTGTTGTAAGTAACTCTTCTTCTCCTTTCCCATGCTTTAAAGAGATAGTCAGACAAAGCAAAGACATTATCAAAAAGATATTTCATTAAAGTACTGTCATCCATATCAATTAAATCAAGACCAGGATACCAGACTTTACTAAACAAAGTTTCCCGTAGATCATGATACAATGGACAGTACAAAATAAAATGAATTTCATTTTCCACCACATTTGGATTAACAGTGAAGATAGTGTTACAAATGTACTCTCTGCTCTTCCATTTTAAACCTCAAATATTTTGTTTTCGAAAAATTGTTTAACTATCACTGAAGGTTTACATTTTCATTTCTTCACTACAAGACGTAAGTGTGGACTCTCAGCTCGAATTTAAGGGGTTTCACAATAACATGTCTTATTATTTAGGAATTATAGCCATTTTATTCAGATAACTTCTATTAAAAGGAGCTCAAAAGTATTTAGACCAAATAAAAAAATTGAAAATGTAACTGCAGCTTTAATACCTGGATGAAATCCCTTTACAGTTAATGTCAGTCTACAGTCAGGGCATCACCATATTCTGAATGTCTTGTCTGAGGAAATTTCACCAGGCCTTTACTCCTGCAGTTTCTGTTTGGTTGTGTGTCTGCCTTCAGATTTGCTCTCTGTAACTGAGAAGCGTGCTTCATTGTGTTGAGATCAGCTGACTTACTCGGCCATTGAAGAATATTCAATTTGTTTGCATTCAGAAACTTGGGTTGCTTTGGCAGTATGCGTTGGGTCATCCATTCTGCACTGTAAAGCCCCATTCAGTCAGTTTTGCAGGGTTAGGCTGAATGTAAGCAGAGTACAGCCCTATACAGTCTGATTTATTGGAGACATAACCTTAATGGATACAAACGATGCTACTTTGTACTTCATAGGTTTAAATCATTACATCATATCCAACAGACAGTCCTGTAAAGGTACCAATAGCTGAAAGAGTGCAGAGCTTAAAATGCGTTAACCTGTAGTTTCTGATAAAGTTTGTTCTTCTCTTTTTCTGCAGGACTCTGGAGAAAAACAAAAAGAAAGGAAAGATCTTTTAAAGACAGTCGGCAGGACCACCCCAACTCAAGTTTTTCTGTTTGCCAACGTTGCCAGTCAGGATGCCAGTGTGTGGCACTGACATCACCCACCTCCTCCTTCCCTTCTTCCCCTCTTTCCTCCCCTCCCCCTCCCCCTCTTCCTCTACCCCTCTCCTCTCCTCCCTGTCCCTGCTCTGTCTGCCAGCACAGCTGCGCTCCTTCTCCCTGCTACCAGAGGGAGCTCTGGAGCTTGTAAGTGAGGAGGTGGAGGGGTCTCCCGATCAGAACTGCCACCACAGAGCCTCCTTGCTGCCTCGGGACTCATTATCATGAAAGAATGTGTTAAATGTGCCGACAGACATAAATACCCCGTTTTAGAAAGGCCAAACCCACATTATTATTTTAATTATTATTATTATTATTGATGTTATTATTATTATTGTTGTTGTTATAACTGAATACTGTCCCCGCCCCGATTTGCTGCTCTCTTCTTTTCCTCCCAAGGTTGCTTTTAAATGACTGATGTGTACAGTTTTATGGAGAGTACTGCAGATAAAAAATTAACCCATGAATCATGTGTGACTGTTGTACAATCAAGTTCTGGTGAATTGTATTTGTTTACAGGAAAAATGAAAGTAACAGTATATGAACTTTAACATGCTCTTCTGTCGTGTATTTAAGTAAGACGAGGACAAGGCATTAACTAATCCTTTTTGTTTTGTTTTGAGTGTATCTGGTTAACCTTTAATAACCCTCTTCTTATGAGTGCGACAGCCTAAAATGAAAAAGTGTCAACAGAAAAAAAAACCTGAACTCAAGAAAAACATTAAAAAAGCACCTTGGGCCTTTTTATAGATTTTAAAAAATGGCTAAAAATTATTTGTTTTCTGAAATGTAACGCTTTCTTTTCTCCTCTGTGTTTAGCTTTTTCCACTAGCCTTGGACCACCATTTATAACGTCATAAGTGTTATATTTCACTTTAGTTTATTTTTCTATATACCGAGCCAGCTGAAGTTCTTTTGTATGTTAAGAAACTCCTCAGAGACTTGAGAGCAGCGTCCACTGTTGAAAAGAGAAACACGTCTTTCACATATAACAGTGACCACAGACGCTTTAAAGAAAACACAATGTTTCAATCACTCTGCGGGAACCGATCAGTGAGAAATGAAGAGTCAACACCGCAATTTGCTTGGCTATGTACTCCATCTCTGTATTTTTAATTTTATTTTTCATTTGTATTGTACAAAGTCACTTAATAAACCTGTGATGATACTGAGGAGTGAGAGGGGTTTATTATGAAGACCTTTGTGAACATTTTTATGATTATGACACTTTCCTTACAATTTATCATTTACTGTTGCAGAGATGCATTTACAAATTCCAGTTTTCAACATTTTATTAAAACACTAGATGGCGCTGTTCCTCTGTAAACACTGACAGTAGCTTCAAACCCCTGTATGTTGAATATGACATTTCGTTATGGAAGAATGACACCTGACTCGATCAGAAACCTTAAAGTTGTCAGCCTTAACTCAAACAAAATGACAAAAAGACGCAGATCTTCAGTCCTGTGTGCAGCTCAAAAGTCTCCTGCATGGATGAAATCATCAGTTACCAGGCAGATTTTTAACTGACAATGCCATTTACTTAATTTCACACCACTCTGCATACCATACCTTAATCTTCAAAGCCTCTTTTTCCCATCAGACCCACAAAGGTCTGAAATCTGTGCCCTGGGAAAAAAAGAAAACCAGTTGAAATATCTTTTTCAATCCTAAAGCGTTTGTGATGTTGCCAGCATGCAAAATAAATACACATACGTTTACGAGCTGTTTGCGTTTTTGCTGTTTTTTTAGAGGAAAGAAGGAAAATCCTTGATTAGTGAAGCTGTCTTAAAATAAATAAGGTGTTGATTGATGTAAAGTAAAATTTTCTACCAAATTCTTTCTTCCCCAGAAGTCCAAGATATTGGCGTGGCACTTTTCTGGTCATTCTCTCCAAGAAATCTTGAATCTCTCCAGAGTTTGGCCATTTGTTCTGGTATGAACCCAAAAGACAGGCAATTGTTATCTTCATATATTATATTTCATACAAGACCACACTTATTTTTCAGTTTCAACTATGTAATAGAAACATTTCACAGAGAGCTTCAACACAGAAGATGTCTAAAGTGATTAGAAATTACGTTATCTTTATTCTTTAATGAAAAAAAAAAATCATTCAATGTGGCTCCACTATAAAGGCTCTTACCTCCTCGAATCCTTCTCTCCAGTTGTCAGCATCCATGTCTTGACAGAAAACGTTTGTAAGAAGCAGCACAGCGATCAGAACAACGACCTCCATCAGTGCAAACTGTGCGTAATTTCCACCCAAATTCCTCTGCGTAAAAGGTGACTTCCCTCTGTATTTGTTAAAGATTGTAACAAAAACTGTATGCAGGAGGTCCACAGGTGAATTTATTATACTCAAAGCCGACAGAATGTAGTCACTCTGTCTTTCCTTCTGATGAGTCTTTGCGCAACGGAGGTCCATTTGCGCACAAGGGCTTTTACGCACTGGTGGAGTGGATGATGTTGCCCCTCTACGATGATTATTCTGTGCGTCACGAGGCTTCATTTTGATCAAAGTCATGAAACAGATATCTTACTACACCGGACTTATAAGATAATACTAGAAAAAACAGGCAAGCAGGCTGAACTTTGCAGGTATTCAGGTTTTACACGAGCAAATCTTACTTCTTGCAATAAGAATAATGTCAGATTGAACTGATAAAAAATTCCTGAAAAAACTCAGAGATTTTTTCTTTTTAGTTTAAAAATGAAAAACAAGGTGTTTTCTTTGATAACTTATAAACGACAGTCCATGAAGGGGTTGTCCTATAATCAATGGTGGAAGGAATTAATCTCAAAAATGTTCTTTTCCCCATTTGTTAAATTCATTTTTTGATATAGAAGTTAAACTACTGAGCAGGAAATTTATTAAGAAAAAGTTCAGTGGTCCATAACTGTATTGTAGAGTGTAGTGTTATATTGCATTCCATTACATGTCCTGCTGAATGTATTTCAATCAGGAGAGCTTTAATAGAGTTCAACAATGATTTATTTTACATTTTTGGAAATGTTTGAAAATGTGAAATGTCTTTTGAGAATAGACTCCACTGTGATGTCAGAAGAACTTGAAGGGGTAATACCTTCCTGTAGAGTCTAGACATTGGTGGTGGTGATGAAGGGGGGTTGCAGCAGTCACACAGACACAACAGACTGAGTGTGGGTGGAGGGGAGAACAGATTTTAAAATATAACAGCAGCAGGATGATTGGATCGAGAGAGGTCGTGGCATGACAGCCCACCTGAAGTTTACAACAAACTTCATCTGGGCTTTCATGTGTTTTGGACTGACCTGAGGTTTCTGTCTAGTCATTCTGTCAGTATCCCCAGGTTGGTGGAGAGCTGCAGTGATGTTTGTCCTTCTGGCACTTTGTCCAGTCTGCACACAGGATCTCTGGAGCTGATTCTAAGTGACAGTAAGGTTCTCAGTCACCTCTCTTACTAAGGCCCTTCTACCCAAAATGTTTGGCTTTGGCACCCATCTCTTGGAAGAGTCCTCGTCGTGCCAGACTTCTTTCATTTGAGAATTATGGAGGCCACTGTGCTCTTGGGAACCTTCAGTGCAGCAGAACTTTTTTTGTAGCCTCCCCCAGATCTTGTGCCTTAAAACAATCCTGTCTCTGAGCTCTGCAGGCAGTTTCTTTGACCTCATGGCTTGGTATTTGCTCTGATATGCATGGTCTGATGTGAGGCTTTCTATGGAGAGGTGTGTGCCTTTCCAAATATGTCCATTCCATTTAATATACCACAGGTGGACTCTTATCAAGGTAAAGAAACATCTCAGCAAAGATCCAGAGGAAACTGAGCTTATTTTAAAGGGTTTTTACAAAGGGTCTAAGTACTTTTGTCAATCTGATATTTTTTTTCTTCAGTAAATTTGCAAACATTTCTAAAATACTGTTTTCACGTTGCCATTATAGGGTACTGAAAGAAAATTAATGAGAATACTTTTTTTTTTTTTTGCATTGGGCTGCAAGGAAACAAAACTGAAAAATGTGAAAGGGGTCTTAATACTTTCTGGATGTATTGTATAGGCCTATATTATACATTCTTATAAGATTGATTTACTTCATATTTGGATTTTAGCCTGTAATAATTAAGAGGAAAATAAATAAATACATAAATTGAAAAAAATAAACAGACACCTACCTTGTGTCTTTCAATTAGGCAGAATGATTAAGTTCTCGCGAGACAAGCCTTTGAAGCGATTAAATCGCGTGAGAAAAGGCATTCATGTAATGCTTGTCATAATTAAACATCAAAAGGGGGTGAAAACGTAAAAAAAAAATATTTTTTTAAGATTACATCGTTCTCATACTTTTCTAAGGTTAATAAAGCTAATGATAAATGCAAAAAGCTAGCAAAATTTCACTCTGTTTACATTTTGATATGTTTTTGGACTTAAGTTGTCACTTTTTTATTTCGACATTGTTTAATTTATTGTTTTTTTTATTTACCTTTGTGTTGGTCCTGTTTAATGGTAATAGTTTAGTTTTGTGCAATAAACTAAAAAAAGTTGCATTCTTTACTTTGTGTGGGTGAAATTTTGCTTACTGTAAATTAGCATGAAAGTTTCGGACTTTTTTTTTAATGTCCATAAATATGATATTCTATACAATATACGTGGATGATATTCAATTAAAATTCATTTTAAAAAACGTGGGCTAGTTAATCTTAAATTGTATTAATCTGGTTTATTTTATTAGCCAACTACAGTAATATCCCAAATAGTTTGACCGTTAGTTATGCGTTTGGAGGATTGTTGTCCCATTAGAGCCGCCGTAGACAGCGGCTCGACCCGCCTCCAACTCAAATATCTCATAGGAAGATTAGAGTCTGTCAAAACGGCCTTTGAACGTGTTTGTCAACAGTCTGACTTCTGAAATAAAAAACGGCTCTGAATTAAACTCGACCAAAGAGATGCTCGGACTCCACTATTTGTAGTGACTCTCATCGTCAGGAGGAATCATGGCGTTGTTTCGTACAAAGTTTTCGCTGTTATGGTGCCTTATTGTTATGACAGCGCCTGTGATTAAAGGCGCAGGGAAAGCGAAACTAATCGAAGAGGACGAGGCCTGTCAGTCCCAAGACTACATGATCAGCCTGAGGTCCACTACAGCCTCTTCCGCTGGGCCGGAGCCTGGAGACCCTGCTGCCGCCTTCACTGTCCGGACACTGGATGGAGAGTTCAGCTATAAACCTGGATCTCTGCAGGGTCCTCTCATCGTCCATGCCTTCACCAAACATTCGGGCTTTCTGGAGTGCTTGTGGAGCTCCGAGTCTTCTCTGACCAGTCTGGTGGAGGAGCTTCCGAACAGCACACAGATCCTCTTCCTGTCTCTGGACGAGTCTTCGGTCACTGATGCTCAGTGGATGAGGGAACAGGTGCACCGAGTCGCCCTGCTGAGGTGACCCAGAAGTCTGTCTGTACTCTGAATTTATCACAATAATAAGAGAACTTACCTACAGTGAGCTATACTTTTTCAATCAGCATGTCTACATTTTGCACGTTGTCTCATCATTTTCGCTAAATCTGATGAAAATGAAGATAACTTTCCGGTATCAAGGGCAATTGTTGCAAACTTAGTGGGAGAAGTGTTAAGCTTGAGTGTTCAACTGTGGTCAGCCAGAGAGCCAAACTGTTTAAAGAAAAAAGAAAAAGCCTTTACAAGAGCCACACTGCACACCTTGGGTGTGTGTATAATAATATATGTATGAGAAATAATATCAGTAATTACCAAATTAAAACACATTAATCAGAGCATTCAGAGAGCTTGGGCTTATCATTTTCTTTCCAGTCCTGTAAGATAATTATTTGGGTTAAAAATCTAGCTTAAGCAATTAATTTTATAATTATTCTCAACTCTGTCAGATACTAGTCAACTCTAAAATGTTTGCCAACTCCTTCAGATGATGGTTTTGATCACTTTTCAAAAAAATGCATTATCCTCTGTTCATTTAATTCTGATTATTTGTTAACACACCAGCTAATGCAACAATAACAAATTTGTTTAAAATTATTAGTTTAATATGGTTAAAGGTAAAGTTGGAAAATCATGAAATTCAGAGACAAGATAAATCGGACGAGGGAAAGATATAAGAGTGCAAATACCGATTTCACACCTAAATAATTACTGAATACCAGTTCTAGATACCGGAAAAAAATGGCATTCATGTTGAATTAATGAAATAAAATTATATATACTTAAGTCTGTCTGACGTAGTGGACAAAAATCAGGATATAATTGGCAAAAAAGTCATTTCTGTTCCTTCACCCAACTGTTCATTAATACCTCAACCTAGGTAAATATCCACATTAAGTTATTGTAATAAACAAAAGCAAAAGTATAAAGTCAAATTAAGAACATGCTCTGTACCTTTTCTCAAGAATCAGTGATAAATAGGTTTTCACACAGCTGATAGGAAACATACAGACAAAAAAATAAAGGTTGACAATTACATTTGACATTTATAGCCTACTGTATAAGTAGGAAATAAACTGATTAATGTGACTTTCCACAGATCATTTCTGAGGCCAGTTTTCCCTTTTTAAGGTTTTCTGTGGGGAATTATTTGAGACAAGCTAGACTTTAAAGAGCCACAGGTGGCTCAAGAGCCAGACACTGAGTTAGCTTAAGCTAAAGTAGATTCTTTATTATTATAATTTTGTTTTGCACACTTCATATCTTTACTACAGTACAAATATTACTACTGCACATCAGTTTTTCCCTCATACAGTGCAGGCTAAGACTAGTCTTAAAGTCTTAAATAATCAAAAAATGATTGCAAGATTCAAATGTAAACAGTTCATATTTAAACTCACTGAAACATTGGAAAACTTCCTGTATTTCTAACATAAGAAATTACATCAAAATGCCACTTTTTTCCAACATAGTTCACCCCTGCATTGTAATAAAAAGATAACTGTAAAACTGAATAAAACACAACTTTAATTTATAGCCCTGCAATCAAAATTTGATATTCAGAAAATGAAATCTTCTCACTCTGCAGAAAAAAATCCAATGCAAGTGAAAGTTAGTAAGCCTTTCTTACATGATAAAACGATGCTAAGGTTGCTATAAAGTTACTATCCGATATTTTTACAACTTGTGGTGTAAATGATAAAATCTCATTTATTTCAATGATGTATAATAAAAATACTTCCAAAACGCTACAGCTGTTTCAGTAGACAGATGAGGGAGAAGAGGAGGAAGAGGAAGAAAAAACTGCACAAAAACACTAGGAACATTTTAAGCACAGGAAACTACCCAATGCATGGTTCCCAGAACTTATATTTTTGTTGCTTTAAATTAAATATTTAACTAAATAATACATATTTATTAAATCAGATGCTGATATTGTCCAGCTTTTACTAGTATCATTTCAATTCAGAGTGCTGGTTTAGAGACAGCCCTACTAGATGAATGGGACTGGTAGAAAAAAGTTCTTATAGCTAGTCTGTTCAGGCATTTTTAAGACATCTTGATAGCCGAGGCCAGAGGCATCATGTTTTTAGGTTATCCTTACTTGTGTATGCCTCGGCCACTCTTGTGGGATATATCTCAAAAAATGCTATAGAACATTTTCTTCAAACTTTGCATAAATAACCATTCAGACAAGATTTTGGAGGTCAAATTTGGTCAGTTTTTACACATATTTTTTGACGTCACTATGGACCTAGAAGTGACAGGGATAAAAGGCATCTGATGGCAGAAAAAAAATCTTGTTATCATTGTATATAGGTTCATAAACACCCTGCAAACATCATGCAACCATGCTAAGGCAACTTTATTAACGGAGCATCATTCATACACAGAGGAATTCAAAACGCCTCACAGGTTTGATACAGATATAACATTAGAGTCATTGCAAGACAGCAGCAACACATCAAAATTGAATATAAAAATATTAGATAAGAAAAATTAGACACCCTGCAAAAATAAGAAAAAAAAAACAAATTGCAAAGTTGAGTAATTAAAAAAAAGTCTTGTTTTGATAGAGGAAAATGATGTTGAAAGCCTCAGGTTCTCTGGCATGAACTAAAATAGAACCCAGTAGCACCCACGCAAAGAGTTTAGAGCAGGGGTGTTCAAACTGGCCCAGGGCCGACTCTGGCCCTTGGCCCCTTTTTAAATGACCATTGCAAATTCTAAACTCTAAATAAAGTATGGCCCCCATAGACTTGAGCTTGACCGAATGTACACCAAAATAAAAATATCTCCATTCATAATTCCGTGATGAATGAAGTTAAAACGTTAATGACAACAGATAGCAGCATGACTGGCATGCATTAGCTCTGCTGTCTGCTCTGTCTCAAGGTCCAGTTTACAAAGCATATTGCACTTATCTTAAAACACCCACACTTATAAAATGTTTGGCAACTTACTGAAGTTTGCTCTTGTTTTGTGGCGAAATGTGGAGATAAGTCATCAGTGTCTCCCCTCTCTTTGCACAGTGTGTCATTCTCAGCCTTTCCAGTGATGGATCCACAGGTAACTAGGGCAGACCAGGGACCCCCTGAAATCTTGCCAACAAAAGTTCTTAACATTGGTTGGCTATTTGCCTCATCAGCCATCTGTGGAAGGCTGGGATGTAGCCTGCTTTAAAAGCATAATCAGTTTCTAAGAAGATTTTAACCCACTCTTGACTGGTTTTATGACCTTGAAGAGACTAAAGGCAGGGAATATCAAAGCTGCTCAGTCTTTAATTTTTCTGTAGTTGGTCCTCAGTTTAAAATGTTTGTACTACCTTGCTTAAAAGGAAAAATATTTTGCTAACAACTCAAAAACATGTTGAACATGACAACAAGACATTGCTTCTGCACACAGAGTCATAAGGTGGGATTGAATAAAACTCACACCTGCTGCAATCATCATCAGTGTGTTTAACAGTCCCACACTTTTTGGATTTCAAATGTTTATTTGCTAGTTTCTCTGGGATTCTGAGAATCAAAAAGTCCCTGTGTGTTTAGTTAGATAAGATAAGATAAACCTTTATCAATCTCTTGATGTTGCTGCACCAAAAAGAAAAAAATAAGCCACCAAGTACAAAAATAGTGAGAATGGAAAGAGAGCAGAAATATGACATGCATATTTAAACACTCAAATTAGAAATTCCTTTGATTTTTTTTTTTACTAAGAACTACTGTAGGTAATGATAGATAAGAAAATTAGACCATCAAATTGGCTAAAATATGCATTTCTTCATACCCTTGTCCAACCACATATCACCTTCTGTTTCAGGGGTAAGAAGGAGATTCTGTCCCGGCTGCACTTTGCTCCGATGCCCATCTTCGCCCTGGGAAACTGGTTACCCACTGTGCTTTACTACTGGGGCTGCTCGTCCCGCAGCTGTCTCCTCTCCCAGGCTGTTTTCACCTCAGAGGGTAAGACTGTTACCTCTCTATGGGTCTAATGCTGTGAAACCTATGTCTGACTCATCTGCTCAGCAGAGACACAGGAGGTTTGGCAGATGGAGGGAAAATGTACTTTTGGGTTTCATGGAGTAATAAAAATAGCATTTAAAAAACTAAAAGAGGAAGGTAGGAAAAACAAACTTCCTCTTTTTCTACCAGACTGGATATTTGTAAGTGATTAATCTTGCATACAAGAGCTTGTAGAGAATAATCCTCTTGGTGTGAGCCTGACAAGCTGTCTGAACCTAAACTGAAGCTTAGAGCCTGCAGGTATGTCTTCGTTCTTAAGCTAACAAGAAGAATTACAGGTCAGAGGCCATGTTGGGGAGTCTTTTACTGTCTGTACAAGTTTAAATATTACATATTTATGACCATTTTCCACTAGGGATGCACAGTATTATCAGCATAAAATTATTATTAGAAGATATTAGCTTAAAAAGTTAAATATAGTCATCTTCAGATATGTAAATTTCTGCTGATATTTACATCCGATATATCGGCTGAACATATCTGTGCAGATTAGTGCTGCACATAAAGATCCCAACAATTCCTGACAATACTTTGATTTTTGATTACGATTATGATACAATACATAAATGGTGTCAAGGGGCTTCTTGCTTGGTTATCAAGAAAATTGAAAAAATAATATTAGCGTATATTCCTTAATTTATTAAACATACAAATAGTTAGCAGCAAACTAAAATACAACACTGAAAGTTTTCAGTAACTGCCTTTAAAATAACTCAATATTTAAAAAAAATATAGAAGCCTCTCCTTTTTTGAAAGTAAAGCTTCTGCTACAAAGTGCAAAGTACAAAGTGGCACTATTGTAAACTTAAAGGCTTTTCTGCAGGCATTTATGCGAACCTGTCAAGCACTACCTAATACAAAAGTAATTTCAGCCTTTTATGCAGTACATTGCAGTTGGGATTGCAGTTTAATTGATTTTGCAGTCCTCGTATAAATCAGAGGTTCTTAACTGGCGGGTTGGGACCCAAAAAGGGGACGCAAAGCTCTTTCAAGTGGGTCACGAAATGTGTGCCAGGGAAATAATGTGGCCAAAAGTCTGTTGTATGGAAGCCCTAAGGTGACAAATATATCTCTATTATGATGAGTAAATTTCAATGTTTCAACTTATTTATCTCCTTTTCTTTGAATAACAAGCAGGTTTTTCCAAGATACTGATGAAATTCCTTGTAAAATTACCACATCCCCATGCTGCCTTGTGAAAAATGGGGTAAAATTGAATGCAAGCATTTCCTTTCTACTAATCTTCTCTTAAAGCATGTTTATTTTGGCTTGGCTCTTTGACTGATGATGTTTTGTTCCATTAAGGGCCCAACTGCCAAATTCTTTATTAGATGAATTTGAGAGGTTGAACATTTTCAGAAATTTTGGTTGCAATTTCTTTTAAGGAGATTATGATTATGGTGTCAGTATCAGCTAAAATAAAAAGTGCCAGATATCTGCAAAAATTCAGTATTGTGCACCCCCTATTTTCCACCTTTAACACAGTTCCCTAGGGTCTAAATGTAACGTCTGTACCATAATTTGGTCAAACTTTAATGAGGATCAGGCACCAAAGAAGGTTTTTTGACCCCGTGTAAACCAACTCTTAACAGCCTTCCTCAGTGCTAGGGCTAGCATCCCTCCAGTCCATTGGTGGATTAGTTGTTTTTTAGGCTGTCGTCTTACACAACCCTGAAGAAGATGTATTTCTAAGGGTTTTAGCTTCATGAAATAAAGGCCTTTTACAGATTTTAAAACAGTGATACTTCACCTTGCTCAACCAAAGAGCCAAATTGTTGAAAAAATACCTTTGCAAGAGCCACAATCCAAGCCTTTCATTTTCATCATTTTTCTTGAAGTATAGTCAATTATGATTATGATTCGGGTTAAAAAGCGTAGTTTAGCCATCACTTTATATCCCTTTTGTCAACTCCGTCAGATGATGATTTTGTTCATTTTACAGAAAATGTATTATCCTCTCTTAGTTTTATTCTGCTGATTTGTTAAAATACCAGCTAATGTTTTCGGTCTTAAGTTTTCCAACTCCTATTGAAGTATTTTCAAAGTGAGCATCTGTGGTTTGAGGGATCCCAGAAGTACACGTGTTGTCTCTCCTTCGCAAATATAAGGACATAATTCTGCCAAAAAGTTGGAGAAAAGTACTTTTAATGGGCATCGTTTATCAAAGGTTTTACTGCTTGCCTCTGCCAACTCAATTATAACTTTACACCACAAAGTCTCAGAAGAGCTGATGATAAAGTCCTCTCACCAGCAGAAAACACAGTCTTTTTTTTATCCTTGTAATTTTGTTTTTTCTCTCCACTTTCAGAGTGGAAGCTGCCGATAGTAATCAAGAGACTAGATGCCAGGTATGACTGGCTGATGACACGATGGGGTCCAAAGTCACACCAGCTGGTGGATGCTTATGACGGCTGTGATACCTTCCCTTCGGTGGCTGGTGCTGTGGCCTGGGTGTCCGAGGGAAACTGCTCCTTCTTCACCAAGGTCTGTTCTGTTTATAGCTCTCAATTTTACCCACAGATTTCATAGGTTTGCTTTTAAGCATACAGATCCTCGCTTTAAAGCAGTGGCTGACTGCTTGAGATCACTTTGCTATCAGAGGTCTTACATATGCCTTGTATGATAGCAGCTATGTTAGCATCATACAACTAGAGACAAGATAGTTGTGGACATCAAGCAAGCAGGAGAAATACGTCTGCATTTCTCATTTTTTAATGTATTATATTCATCTAGTGTTAATAAAACCTAAAGAATAACCATCAAAGTAATCTGCTCTGAAATAATTGTTCCTGTTTGTATGATACACTTTAGCTGGATCAGCTTTGACCTGATTGATTCATCACCTGATCTTTTTTCTTCCTCCAGGTGGAGAATATGGCCAAATCCAATGCCTCCGGTGTCCTTGTCTACGCCCTCCCTGGTAACCCGCTCCAGGACATGAACTGCGAGGGAGACGACTGCGACACAACGTTGAACATCCCTGCTTCCATGGTGCATTTTGAGCCTTCGGTTGCTCAAGTGCTTGAGTGAGGATTTAACGCTTCCTTGTTCTGATCCCTGACAACGTTTTAGATTACCTGGACACTTTGAAGGTTAAAATCATTAATTCCAAAATTCAGGTTGCTTCCTCTAGGATTATGCCTGCCATTTGGTCACTTTACATAATTATTCAGATAATAAATATTGTTCAAAAGAGGAATTATCTGTGCCTGTATTGTTTTGTTTTTAGATCTGGACAACCAGTGTTTGTGACCTTCCAGATCACGCCGTCCCCCAGTGGATTCTTCAGTATTGACCCATGGGGGTCACTGGCTGAGATGGGCTGGTTCCTTTACCCCTCGTTCAGCTTCATCAACTGGCAGGCACAGTGGTGAGGAAAAACATATCAAATTTTCTGTGAACTGATTTAGAAACCAAACTTTTTCAGTAGACCCTGGATTCAGCTAAGAAGAATGTCTCCTTGAAAACTGTCCAAAAAGTTCTATAATAATAACTCTACTGTTAAGATAGTTGCAGGTGTGAGCAGGGGAAGTCCAGAGGGGAGGAAGAGGAAAATTTCAAACTTAGGGTTTTATCTGGAAGAAGAAGTGACTTATGCTCCACAAGTACAGAACTTCATGTAGGTGAAGCAGCATTTCACAATAAAAGCACCTGAAGCAAACATTGGCTGGTTATTGGATAAGATCTCTAAAGTACAGGAGAATGTTTTCCCTTGGATAGCAACAGAATTAAATGATAGTTAAAGGTTTTTTATAGTTAATTGTTGACCTTCACATTTAAATGTACTAAAAGGCATTCTGCAGATAATTTAACAGATGTATGCCCAGCTCTGTTAAAAACTAAGACCAACATAAAGTTACAGACTAAACAAAAAACATCCAGAAAAATCATCTCATGATTGCAAATTCATTTTATTTCAGTAATGTTTAAACAATCCCTAAATACATCAATTTAACAGCCTGGTTTTTCAAATCCTCTGCATTAAATTTGCAGACTCTTCCTTTAAAATCTGTCTGATTCTGAGGGCATATTTTGTGCACAGACCATCGGGTCACCCCAAAGATTTCAGTAGGACTGGAAAATGCATGAAAAATATTTATATTTTAATAAAAGATGTAATGAAGAATTAGATTAACTGCCATTTGTCCAGATAAAACTAAAATTAACATTGGGTTTCAGACTGAACAAAACTCTGCCAGAAAAATAATTTAATGATTCAAAATAATTTTATTTCTCTAATCTTTAAATAATCCCCAATTTCATCAATTTAACAGCCTTATTTTTTCTAAATCTTTTGCATTACAATATCCTTGGTGTGATGTGTGTGTGACTTGTGTCTCCAGGTTTGATTTCTATGCAGAGCTGCAGACAAAGCTTCAAAGACCTGCAAAGATCATTCCCATATTTGACAGAGAGCTGATGCAAGGGGAAAAAGGAGCGGTCGCTACAGTTGACCTGCCGCTAGGTAACTCAGTCAAAAATGTGTTTAATGTCAGGGTCTAATACTTTTTAAAGCATTTTCTAACCCAATAAAAGGTAAGGAATTGTTGGTTTTGGAATGAAAGCTATTTGAACTTCTTCAGATAAAACTATCAGCATGTAAAAAGGTGCACTATCCGTAAGGGCATCAATGTGAAATCAAACTGCAGCACTATGAAGACAATTCAGTAGCTTTTTGACAACATGAACATTTATTTATCATTCTGCAGACATGTTGGAATATGACCTGCTGGAGCTAGACGCGTCACTGTCGTGTCCCGGCAGGAGAGACTCAACCTGCGCTCACTGGGATCACACGGTGCAGCTGTTTGTGTGCTGCGATCAAACTGGTCCGTACTGCAACACCGAGCTGGGACGATGGATCACTGCTTTCCGCAGGTATAACAGGCTGATGTGAAAAACTCTAGTAGATGGTAACATATCAACATAAATCCTCATGTAGTAACTATTCAAAGATTTATCTTAATTAAGAAAAGGATCTGTGTTGTCTGAGGGTTGTCAAAAACTCTTAAAGTTCCTGAAACGTTTTTAAGACTTTAAAAGATATAAAGATGAAAATCCGATACATTAAGGCAGTCATTCTTTCATTCAACATTGCTGAAACATTGTTTTTTAAATAATTTGAAACTGTTCTTAATATTTTTTTTTTCCTAAAATCTAAGGGTTCACTGCAAGGTTCTGGCTGTAAGAGTCTTGATATTTGATCAGATTTTTGTTACTCCTGATGCTGCTGGTCTTTTTTGTTTCTGTTGTTTTATCCCTTCTTAATGTGTTTATCTTGTTGTAAAGCATCTTTTTAACCTTGAGTTTAGAACGGTGCTACATACTTAAAATCTGATGTTACTGATAATTTGGGCTGTGCTCTTGGCAGAGGCACTGGACGCTGGCTGACAGATGTCTCTCCTCTGCGCCCCCTGCTGGACAGCAACAAATGCACATTCACTATGAAGACAGTGCCATGGGCGATGCCGTGGCACACATCCCTCAACCTGAGATTCAGTGTCAGCAATCAGACAGGTATGAACTCTTACATATGTTATAGTCTAACTAGACTAACAGAACTCATGCAGAACATTAGGCCTGCACGATATGAAAATAATAGGAAAATATGCAATGTGCAATAACACTGCAATAACACAATGACAATAAATTTGCAATGAATTACTGTGTTTGACTTTTATATCAGCTTTTAAGTTTTTCTGTTTGCTTTATTGGATGCCTGACTTTCTTTAGGACAGACTTTGAAAGGCTTCTCTTAACTGGTTTACAATCCACCTGTCTGTCAGCTGATGCTGAGGACTTTCTGCGCTCAGGACCAGAGTTTTCGCTCGACTTTTTGGTCTCAAGCCAAATAGCCAATAGTCCCCCAGAATTCCAGCCATTTTAAACATCTACCAGACATTTAATTTAGTTAGTGTGACTGGTAACCTGCACTTAACAGCAAAAAAGCATGCAAAAATGGTGACATTGTGATAGAACTTTATGTCTGCGCTGAAGCTAAAGCAGCCTGAGTCCATGACAGTAGATACCAAGCCCCACAGTAATCGGAGTTGTCTTTACCCTGTTCAGCCTGCTTGAAATAACAAATGTCTAAATACACATGCAGTCAGTTGCACCCACATTCAACTCATAAACAACAGCACTGAGCATCACATTTGCTCCATTAGCTCTAAGTTAGCCCGTGAGCACATTAGCTGTTACCATAACTTAGCAGCATGTAAGAGTCAAATACCTTCTTCCACTGACAACAACAACAAATCGTCCAAACAAATAATTAACCAGTGCTCTGTGAAAATTGAGTCTTGTCCCATGTAGTCCTGGTAAACTGATGATCTCGACTGTAACCACAGTTAAAATAGTAAATCCAACTATCGTGTTTTTGGAGTTGTCTTGAAGAAAGAAAATCTTCCCCTCAGTACAGTCCTCCACTTGTTGATGGCTCTTGCCACAGCTGAAGTTATGTTAGCTACTTCTCCTGATTAGTCAGAAAGCTCCAAGCCTATACTCCCGGGCTCGGGGAAGTGAGATGGTGGTCTGGACATCAGCCCATGCCTGTCTGCATGACATGGCTCTGTGCTTAATACAGTTCCCCTTCATCTGTGAATTGGTCACAGGTAGATTTACCAACAAAAGTCCAATATGACTCTCTGCTCTCTCCAGGCCTGTCCTCGTCCCGGCCACTGCTTTAGTGTTTATACAGCTCAGCTGTCCCTATGTTTCAGCTTCCTTATTACCTGCATCAATGACATACCAAAAACCTTGCATGCCATTGATTTCTTTGCATAGATTTCAGTATCTATAAAGTCCCACAGAAAAAGGTTTTGTTTGACGTCAGCTACATTAATCTCATGAATATTCACTGCCTAAGTCAGCTGTGAGCTGAACATACATAAACAACCAGCTGCACCAAACAGGAAGTATGTAAAAAAATGACCAGAGTTTATATCAAAGCATTCTTGTTACATATATTTTAGCTAAAATAATATATAACTTGTAATTAATTACTTTTTACTCATTTGGCAATTGGTATTTTTTTCAGCCCAACATTGTGGGGGTTAATATTTTTATCTGCCGCACATCCCACCAATGACACCGGCCAAAACCAGTAAATACCGGCCAACGTAAACACTGCTCAGGGAGGCTGTGTGCTGAAAATGCTGGACCACTCTGGTTTTGTATTGAAAATGAGCACTGCCAGCACAAAACACAGGCCCTAAAGCAGCCTTATCGTGCTAGCGACATGCCAGTTTCCCATCTCAGAATTAAATCATGCTATGACTGAGCTCCTCTCCTGTCAGAATGAGAGAGATGTGACTGATGTGACGCCCCCTCAGAACGCTTTCTGTCCATTTTCTCTCACCAGAGGACTTTTCAGAAGCAGAAAGCAGGAATCACCCCCCAGGAAGGAACAGCCTGTCAGTAAATAGTCACTGGAAAATATCTGGATTAAAATAAGACTCCAGGACAGACGGAGCTTCTTGTTCCTGGAAATGTTCTGACTTGGGGTTTGACACAAAGGATGATGAGCCTGTCAGGCATCAGATGTGCCACCATGTGCTTCTGATATAATCCTTCAACTCATCATTTGTGGCCCATGTACCACAAGATCTGACTATTTAACAAAGGCACAAACACACCCAATAAAGCTGAAAGAAGAACCAAAACAGACCCATCTTTATGCCTCTTTAGGCTTGCACATTATGGGAAGAAACTTCTGTATGGGATGACAAGATAATTTGCAAATATTGAAGCTATAGTGTTGCACCTCAAATGTTATTTTGCTATCCTGCATGTTTTACATAGTACCTATAATTTGTAAAACATTACCTCTCTTCAAAGCTTCTGCATATTAATAGAGATTGACTTAAATCAGCTCTACTGACTGGTTTTACCTCATTTATCCTTTTTACAATTTTGCTTAACAGCCACAGGAAACTTCACAGAAGACGGCGATGAAGAGAGCCTACTCCCCTTCAGAGTGATGCCTCTGTACAGCGGAGGAACCTTCGACAAAAACTACAACAAGAGATTCAAGCCAATCAAATTCTCTGTTCCGACTTCAACCAAAAAGGCAACAACAGATCTGACCTCTGTTGCATTGAAACAGCTTCCTGTTTCTCTGTTTCAAATCATCATCAGCTGTGTGTCTGTCTCCAGGTTGAGCTGTACGCCGTCATCACAGCACACGGCTACGACAACAACAAATGTGGAGAGTTTTGTGTCACCTCCCATAACTTCCTGTTCAACGCGTTTTATAACAACACGCTTGTTTTTGATTCAGCAGGTGAGAAATGCCGGCTCCTTGAACTTTTAACATTGGTAGTTCATGAAAACATTTCTATTGTCTTTATGCCCACTTGTGCAGTTTTTAAGTTTTCTTATCAATAATTTGTCGGGCAAGAAGCACTCAAGTATAGTATTTTTTAAGTTGCCATGGCTTGACAGTCTTATCTTAATTACAGCTGTGGTTTTTCCTATCAATTTGTTGATGTTTTTGAGTCTTCATTTAAGTTTCAAAAAGCAAACTTTCTATGAATTGTTATTGAAAAGATACTGCAAAAAGTCCTCATTTTTACCTACAGTACTTAGCACTTACTTTTCTGTTAATCATTTTATTAGTTAAAGATCACTTCTACAACATTTTGTGGCACAAACTATGCTTTAACCCCTATCCTAGTGTCCAGTGAATTATTATTTTGTTTTCATGCTTTTGGGAATCGTCAGGGTCACCTCTGGGTTGTGCCATGCGGGTAAAAGAAGGTGCAGTACCAAATGAACACGGTACGTGGCTGTACGGACGCGGAGGCTGGTGTGATGGACTGCAGGTTGATCCCTGGAGGATTGATATCACCAAACAGGTAAAAACACCCTTTGAACCTCAACCTTGTCACCTCATCTTAAGTTTCCAGCCTGCCTGTTCCTATTGTTAAAAGCTGCATACATCAATATGTTGGTATTGGTACTGGTTTAAGTGTCTGAACTTAATGAGGGTTTGGTTCTTGCTGATATATCTACAAATGTTTATTGCATAGCTGCATCTCCATCAAGATTTTAGGGTTTAAGGCCTGCATACTTCACAGTTATTACAGGCAACGCTTTCCTGCATAGAACATTAAATATGATTACACAACACCCATTCTGCACTTTGAAGTTAGATAGATATTGTTCTTAGGAGTTACAAGAGACCAAAATGGAGCATAAATATGTAAAATTGGACTTAAACAAATCATTCCTGTAACAGTTTTTTTCACTGATCAACTTTGTCAAACATATATGTTTATGTTTTGTTGCGTAAACATTTTTCCTGATATATTCATATTTTTTACACGGTTATTAGATACATTTAAAAAGCTGATTGTATAGAATTTTGACACAGTTGGTCCCTGCTCATACATATTCAGGGTAACTGAGAACCAATTAAAGGCCTTCCAGCTTCTTTTTCTCATGTGGATTTACAGAAATCAAGCTCTAAAATTGAGGTCATACTAGAGTAAAACCCCTGAAGGAAGTAAGCCCATTAGGTTTAAGAAGTGCTTAATTGTTCTGAAGTGAGTTATTGACCATTAAGGCTCTTGATGTAATTGTGTAAACTCTGACTTATTTTCTGGAACAGTTTCAAAATCAGCAGCCATGTGAGGCAAAGCCCTGAGATTGGATTTTCTCCACAATTTAACTGTAAATACTGAGGATTATATTGACGAATTCAGGCTCTTTTAGGGGCAGGAGGGTTGTTGAATTAATATAATGTTCAATGTGGCAACAAGAATATCATTTCATTAAATGGAAAAGACAGTAGAAAATATATTTATATATTCAGTACTTAGTCACTTAATCATACATACAACAAAAGCTAAGAAAGCTATTAATAGTTAAAGTTTTACCAAGTCCATTTTAGCACATCCTCAGATCTCAGAGTCAGGTGTTAAACCTCCGATGAAGAGGCATGAGATCTCAGAAAAACCTCTGTCACACTTCAGACTTCAGAAAAAAAGGTGTCAGGAAAAATGGTATTTGACTAAGGAGAAAAAGGTCTCAGAAAAAAAATAGGGTCAGACTATAAGTTTGAAGGAAAACAGCATAAGAGTCAGACAGTAAGGTCTCAGGGCAAACATCTGAATCAGATGCAAGGGTCTCAGGACAACCAAGCATCAGACTTAGACCATAAGGTCTCAGGAAAATCATCAGACAGAGAAAAAAAGGCACAGGAATAAAAGGCATCAGAGTCAGACGAAAAGGTCTCTGGCTAAAAGGCATCTGACTTTGACAATAAGGTCTAAGGAATTTAAGGCACAATTCTGAGACAGTAAGGTCTTGGTAAAAAAAAACAAAAAAAAAACACTCAACCAAAAAGCAATCAGGTTCAGTTTGGAGGTCCCAGGAAAAAAAGGGCTCAGACAAAAAAAGATAAAAAGAATAAGGAATAAAGGCCATAGACTCAGATAAAAAAGATAAAAAGAATAAGGAATAAAGGCCACAGACTCAGACAGAAAGGATAAGGAAAAAGGGCATCATACTCGATTGAAAAATTCTCAGGTACAAAAAATAAACTGAAACAGACAATAAGGTTTCAAGACAAAAGGCATTAGACTTAAAAATATATAAGGAAAAACAGTACCAGATTTAGACAAGAATGTCTGAGGAATAAAGGCATCAGTCTCAAACAAAAAAGCATCAAACTTAGATAAAAAGTTCCAAGGAAAAATAGCATCAGACTCAGACAAAAAAGTCATGGGGAAAAAGATATCAAACCCAGACAATAAGGTCTCAGGATCAAGGCATCGGCTCTTATTGTCTTAGGGGAAAGGGTGAGACTCATATGAAAAGGTCTCTGGAAAAAAGGCTTTATACTCAGACAAAAAGCTCTGGGGACGAAATGCTTCAGCCTTAAAGGTCTCCAGTGAAAAGGCATCAGACTCAAGAGAATATGTCTCAGGAAACAGCTTCAGATTCACACAAGAAGGTCTCAGGAAAATGGCGTCAGACTGGGACAAAAAGGTGTTAGGAATAAAGACTTCAGATTCAGACAATAAGGTCTCAAGATTTAGTTATCAGCCCTGATG
This sequence comes from Cheilinus undulatus, assembly GCF_018320785.1. NCBI lineage: Eukaryota > Metazoa > Chordata > Actinopteri > Labriformes > Labridae > Cheilinus > Cheilinus undulatus. The sequence goes on from NC_054872.1 coordinate 44,915,207, forward strand.
TTCTTAGGGGAAAAGTATGAGACTCAGATGAAAAGGTCTCAGGAAAAAAGCCTTCATACTCAGACAAAAAGCTCTAGGAATAAAAAACATCAGCCCTAAAGGTCTCAAGAAAAAAGGGTCAGACTCAGACAAAAGGTCCTAGTAAAAACACCAGACTAAGACAGTAAATACTCAGGAAAAATAGCCTCAGACTTAGACAAAAGGTCTCAGGAATAACTTATGGAGATTGCTGTTTTTTTACAGACAGCCTCGTGGCCTCTGAAACTGCAGTTTTTGCACTTCTCCATCAGCCTCAGTTCTAGTATTGGGGGCTACAGCTTGCATTTCATGCTTGTTAGAAAAATATTCCCTTTTAGTATTTTTAATTGTCTTAGAAGCAGAACTGCATCACTGGCAACCTTTGTTACATAATTTTGAACAATGCAATCTTGTTCTGGTGTAGCATGCTTGTTTAGACTTTAGGACCATATCCATGGTCAACCCTTTGAGTATCTGTGTGCCTCCTGAAGGCAACAGGTCATCCCAGAGTTAGACTGCCTCCCTCTACTGGCCACTTGTCTAGAGTTTAGTAGTCACCTCAAACTGCCCCAACCATCTTCTAACCAAAACATTTCTGTTTCCTTTGTATTGATAATTTTGCTTTAATTAGTAAAGGCAGGCATTCCTAAAGTGATGCCACCAGCTGAATAGCTATTCCACTATGCTTTGAGCAACAAATTAGACAATTGAATTACCAATTTCTTACTGCTTTTAAAGTCTCACAGGTATTTTCTGGCTATGCTTTCTTTATAAAAAATCTTTCCTGATGTAATTTCATTATCAGAATATTTCTGTGTCTCTTCAGCTAGACATCAGTGGGTCTGAGTCAAACACTGTTGTCTACTTCGGCCTGTTCAACGGGACGGATCCTAATCCATCCAAGGATCCTGGATACATCATCATGTCCTCTTTTCTTGTCTTCTACAAATGATGCCTCTTTGTAGCACTAAAAAATGAATAATTCACTGGATAAAAGGAAACAACACTGAATGTAAAATCAAGCCAAAGATTAAATGTCTATTTTCCTACTGCTTTTCTTGACTGTTTCTTCCATCTTGCTCCTTTTTCATTAATTTGCATAGACAGGAGGTAACAGTAAGCTCTGTAAATGATGACAGATCATCACTGATGGGAGCAATGATGCACAATATCACCCGCCATGCTCTCCCAGTATGACAGCCATTTGCATTTTCCTCAAGACATTACCCTGAGGTTGACTTGAAGAAGTCTTGGAGCTAAATAGGCTCTCTATAAACTGAAGATGTATCGGTCCGAGAGGGGTCTCTCCTCACTAATTATATGTAATTATGTCCAACTTGACACCTCAGGAGAAAGAAAGTGTTTCTCAGTGAGTCATCTTCCTTTTGAATCATCCTAACTTCAAAAACAGAAGATCTGATTCTTATTGGGTTTTTGTTATTTTATTTGGCACTGCTGAACATGTTAAGTGAAGAATAAAGGATGCAGATGTAAAAACTTTCAGTAGATTTCAATTACAACAGCTCTTTTAGTCTAAAGCGACTACAATAAGGCCAGTCAACCTCCAAAGCACAAACTGATTTGTCTTATTTATTTAATACTTTTATTAAATGACATTTACAGTTTAAAAAACATACACATAAAAAACTCAGGACATTATGTAGAAAAATACATTATTGCATTTTTACACAATACAAAAGGTTACTTTTTACTGAATAGAGGTTAGTGGTTATAAAGAATTCTCCAGCAGTGAGTAAGTAACATCACAGAAATGTTTTTACTGCTTCTTTGACACAATTAATACACAAATCCTTCAAGCCAACAGGCAAAAACATATTTAATAGTACTTAGCTACGGAGAAACTTCAAATCTTCAGCACCATTTAAAGCTGCTTTGATTGAATCGTACCTATTTAATGACATTATGCTGTTGTATCCATATCAGAGTACCTACACATGTAATTCTATAGTATTGAAGTGGTTGCATCAAGTTGTTTTATTGTTGATAATGTATGATGTTTATGATGTATGACACTACAGGTGCATGTCTGTTAGGCTCTGACGCAGGTGTCTCTGCAGCTCTTCTCCGTCTCAAACTGGTTGCTGTTTCCAGAGCAGCCTCCAAACCAGAACTGAGCGCAGGAGTTAGCTACAGCATCGTAGTACCACTTCACCACGTAGTCTCGACAAGGACCCGGATCCAGCACGTGGCTGCAGCGCTCTGCTTTGAAAAAGGCAGAACAACTAAGTGGAGTCAAGTTGAAGCAAGACATCTTTGTTTCCAAGATGCCATTTTCAATCTTTAACTCTTAGGGGTCCACAATTTTTGTCACATGATAGTATGAAAAAGACATTTTGCATTGCAATCAGTGTGGAAAGTGTGATTTTTAAGCTTCTTTCCGTTTTTTTGTTTGATGTCAATTGGCCAAGTAAAACAGGAAATATGATCATTTGAATCTGATGTAAAAAGTAGTTTTTATCATTACAGAAAGACATGTATGCATATATATATATATTGTTTTACTGAATTTACCTCAGAGAGCATGGGAATTTGGTAATTTCTCAAGGAATTTCCTCTATCTCAGGGAAACCAATTTTATCAAAGGAAACTTGATAAAAATGTATGGATGTACTGTATGTCTGAACACTTTAAAAGACTTTTTGCCACATTTTTTTTCCTGGCACCCTTTCACAACCCACTGGAAGGAGCTTTGCGACCCACTTTTAGGGCCTGACCCACCAGTTGAGAACCACTGCTATAACTAACACAGTAAGTAAAACTTCAAAACATATATATTTTTCTAAAGTTGAGGTAGTACAGAAAAAAATAATACCAAATGTGAGCATGGTTAACATTTTCTGAGTGGTTTATATAGCCAGTGCAAAATAGCCAGTGGACCTCTAAAGGTTAAAGCAGGGGGCCACATCAGGCCCCCCCGCAGCTTCCCATTCGGCCATTGGAAGATTATTAAATTCAGAAAATTTAAGAAAGCTCAAATGTAGCATGCAATTTTTTTAAAGATATATTTTTGGCCTTTTTTGATAGAGAAGGACTGTAGGCAGAATAAGAAACAGGAATGAGGGGGTGGGCAAAACACATGCAGGAAAGTAGCCTCAGACTTGACCCTTTGCCACCTGCGAACATGGGGCACAACCCTGGCACTAGGCCATTTGCTCCCCCTCAAGCCATTAATTAACTTTTTCCTACTGCTTGAATTACACCTTCAACCTTATCAAACAAGAAGCATGCAAAGAAAGTTCTTTTTTGTTTTGTTTTTTTAAGTTGGCATGGTAAATGTATACTTGACAGTCCTAACTTAATTAAAGCTGTGGTTTTTCCTATCAATTATCCATGCAAGTCTCTTTGAGGGTGCAATTTTCCTTTCTGAGAGTCTACACTGAAGATCTGTTTCCTACATATGTTTTTGCCCAGTCACGACATAGCATATTAGTATCAAACTCAGTAATGGACATCATGAGAGATCCAGAAATATGCAGCTAAAATATTTCAATCGCCCCCTGTGGCTGGCTGCAGTAGAGGTGATCGGTACTCGTGAGAAGGCTAAAAGTTCCATTCATTTTTGAAGAAAATATTGCTTTTGCAAGAATATGTTAACCAGACTACCATATTGATTGTATTGTTGTTAATTTTAACATCTGAACCCTACAGCTTCTGTTAAGAAAAATCTAGCCTTTGTGCAAATAAGTTGATGACCTCTGCTTTTAAGCTGTAATTCCCAAAGGGTGGGACATGAGCCAGGTCTGAGACATGCCAATTATCTTGCCTGCACAGACCCTTACATAATTAAAAAAATATATATTACATTTGTCATAATTTTATGCAAAGAGTTAAGTGATGCAGTTGTGACAAAGTTTGCCTGCTTTACTTATTTGGTTCTGCTCTATAAATTGTTAATGATTTTGCTTCACTTCGTTCATGTGAAGCCTTCATGCAGGGTTTGAGACTCATTGATTACTGTACTACCACTTATTATGAATGAAGCAATGTCTCAACTTAAGCATGCTGATTTTACACCTCACATGCATAAGCCAATCATATGACAAACATGCTTCAAATTTGGCATCATATTTAAGATGCAAGGTTCCCCCTCTCTCCTTTTGCTCTATTATTGTTTGCTCAGCCTTGAATCAGTTCTGCAGCCTTGCTTTAAACCCACTTCCACCTTGGCTTGTTATTCTTATTATTGACACTCACTTTGGAACAGCTAAAACGGTTTTCATGGCAGTTCAAGGATGCTGGTAAAAGTGAGACCCTGTACAAACTCTAAACAGTTACCTGATCTCTGGGAGTCCGAAGGCTGCTGTGGAGGAGATGGAGGGGGTGATGGTGCTGGTGTTGGTAGAGCCCTCAGAGTGGGACCTGCCGGCCCAATAGCTCCTGTCATCGCCACGTGATGGTTGGGATCTTTCATGTCAAACTCTGTCACAGGTCTGAAGGGCTCCCAGTCGAAGAATGGAAACCTCTGAGTCTCTGAGGAGGATCTGTCGTCAGTCTTTGGTCTTTGGGGAGCGATGGGCTCTCTGTTGGGCTGTGGAGCTGGAGGACCGGGCTGAAACAGAGCACAAAACCATCCAGTTTCCTATATCTTTGTACATTCAGGTCAGTATAATGAGTTAAATGGGAGATAAGTTCTCACGCCTGTGTGAAGTCTCCTGAAGTCTCCTGTAAAGCTTGGTGTGTCCGTATCTGTCCTGTATGGGGGTTCTCGAACGTTGCTTGAGGCTTCAGGGATTCCTGGAGGCAGCCTGGAGATTGGGACGGAGCTGAACAAACGCCTCTCTCCATCCTCACAGATATGACTCAAGAGTTTCTTCTCCAGAGCTGCAAGACCACAAAAAGTAATTACATGTGCATATTTTTTGTAGATTTTTCTGCTCCAGTTTGCACGTGTTGTTTTCCAGGTTTTTTATGTAGGGCCCCTGCAGCTAGACTCACCTGTGAGCGTTCTGAAATCGTCTACTAGGTAAACATGTTCACTGTCAGGGTCTGAGGCCATCAGGTTGATCTCCTTCTTGAACTCTCCATACAGCGCATCACTTTTGTTCACCACCCCGATCACAAACATCTCCACATTACTCCTGTGAGCCTCGGCCACTGCACTCTCCAGACCCACCACGTCTCTCTTGTCTGCCTGCCCATCTGTGATGATGATAGCCATCTTCCTCACACCTGCCCGTGCTGCTCTGAACACCTGGTTGGCCTGATAGATGGCACTGCCCGTGAACGTCCCCTCTCCCATGTAGGTCATTGAACGCACAGCAGACTTGATCTCATCACGCGTCGCTTCCTGCCTGAGGCTGACTACCACAGTGTTGATGTGGCTGTAGAGGACCACGCCCACTCGAGTGGCATCCCGGCTGACCGAGGAGCGGTCGATCAGGACGTTCACAAAGTCTTTGATGACGTCGAAGTTGTCGGGGCCGACGCTCTCTGAGCTGTCGATCACAAAGACCAGCTCCAAGGGGGTTTGACGGCAAGTCACTCCACAGCCTGGAGAACAGAGCACACGGCAAAGTGAGCTTATAGTCATGAGAGAGGAACAAAGTTGAAAGTAAGACTGAGATTATGAACACTTACTGCAAATGGATCTGACAATTTTGATGATTTCTTCCCTCTGTAAGAAAGGAAAGTTAGACGCTTTTATACCTGATCGTTACTGTCTGACAATTCTTGCTTTCAGCTTTAATTTTCAATCCAGGTTAGATGATCCAAACCACTCTGACAATGATTTTTATCTCTTTTCATAGAAGTTCTTTCAACCATTCAAAGGGTTTCCGGGAAAAAAGCCTTTATACACTCAAAAAGAGCTATGAAATTACAATCATGGAGATTTATTTTGTTCTCTGATGCAGCACTGAAGGTGATGAGTGATACTGAGGACCCTTGTGAAAGTCTGAAATCATCAAATATTCATACTAGAAAAGGTTAACCTGAGATCATAAAAAATCCAGTTTTTTAATGATGATTTTATTTATTAAGGGGAAAAAGCCTTCCAAATCTACATGGCCCTATGTGACAAAGTAATTGCCCCCCTAAATCATGAGTTAACTGTGATCAACCAAATTCTTTGGAAAGCCAAGTACAATTTAATGATCCACACCCAGGCCTGATTACAGCCAGATCTGTTGAAACAACAAACCCCTTTAAAAGAACTTGTCTGACAAAGTCAAGTAGGCGAAAAAGATCTCAAAAGCAACACATCATGTCACCATCTAAAGAAATTCAAGGACAGATAAGAAGCAAAGTCATTGACACCAGTCAGGAAAGGTTTTCAAAGCCATTTGTAAGGCTTTGGGACTTGAGCGAGCCACAGTCAGAGCCATTATCCACAAATGGAGAAAACTTGAAACAGTGGCAAACCTTCCCAGGAGTGACTGGCCAACCAAATTTACTCCAAGAGCATATCCACAACTCATCCAGGAGGTCACAGAAGAACCCAGAACAACATCCAAAGACCTGCAGGCCTAAAATGACTCAGGTAAGCTCCATGTTCATGATTCAACAATAAGAAAGAGACTGAGCAAAAATGGCATCCATGGGAGAGCTCTAATACCACAACTACTGCTGACAAAAACAACATAGAGGTTCGTCTAACATTTGCCTAAAACTTCTTGATAAGCCCTAGGACTTTTGGAAAAATATGCTGTGGACTGACTGGACAAAAGCATGACTTTTTGGAGGGTGGATGTCCTGTTACAGCTGCAACAGCATTTCATAAAAAAGACAACATGCCAACAGTCAAACATGGTGGTGGCAATGTGATGGTCTGGGGCTGCTTTGCTACTTCAGGACCTGGACCACTTGCTGTGATTGATGAATTCTGCTCTCTGTCAGAAAATCCTGAAGGAGAGTGTCCAGCCATCAGTTTGTGACTTCAAGCTCAAGCACACTTGGATTATTAAGCAGGACAATGACCCGAAACACACCAGCAAGTCAACCTCCCAATGTCTTGGGAAGGTTTTGGAGTGTCCAAGTCAACGTCCGGGCTAAGATGCTTTGGCATGACCTTAAACAGGAGGTTCATGCTGGAAAATCCTCCAATGTGGCTGAATTAAAACTATTCTGCAAAGAAGAGTGGGCCAAAATTCCTCCACAGTGATGTGAAATACTCGTTGCCAGTTACTGTAAATGCTTATAGCAGTTGTTACCATCAAGGATGGAACAACCAGGTATTAGGTTTACTTTTTTTACATGTAGGTTTTACATGTAACTGCGTCTTGTATTTACTCAGGTTATGGGGTCATCGCAACTTTACTTAGCAGTGTATCTCTACAACTGAATGATTCACTGGTAAGTACAGCCTGTTTCCACTGAAATTAATGAAAAAATTATGCTTCATTTTGATAGCTAATCTCATTTTTGGTAGTTAATCTCATCAAGGAAATTTGGTTTGACACCAGTTTGTCTTGTCAGTCTTCTGTATGTCATAGTGATTTTTCAAGCCAACTGCAATACAAAACCAGGAAACAGTTATGATGTTCAGTGTTTCGGCTGTTCCACTTTACTTACTGTGAGTCCAGGCTCTCCCTTTTGTCCCACTCTACCCTGTGATTTAAGACATTGGCAGTTATTGGCAGTTATGAAATTGCTTTGGGGCTCATGAATCACTTGTATAACATGATCCAGTACCAAAGGTCCAGAAGCTCCAGCCTCTCCTGGTTCTCCTCTGTCCCCCTTTGTGCCCTTATCACCTCTGAAGCCTCGTTCACCCTGAGAGAGGAGACAAACAGTTGTCTTATCAGCTCAGATTTCAGAGCACACCTGATAAAGAAAGAGGTAGCCTCATCTTCACAGGTGTTGTGCCAGTTATGTTGTTTAGGTAGAAGATAACTGTCCTCACTGCTGACATGATGTCGTTACCTTGTCCCCTTGCAGACCTTGTCCTGGAGGACCTCTGGGGCCCGAGATCCCCTGAAACCCTGGCTCTCCCTGAAAATAGATAACAGTCAATATCAAGGACTACTGGCTCATTGCTTTACTAAATATTAAACCACTTAAACTAATCCTCATCTGCTTTAACACTGCTTTTCCAAAGAACTAGCCACCTGAAAGTCATCTGAACACACTTTTCACTCTTTTCTTATCTGAAAGTTCAGAGTCTAGGTTTTATTTCTTGTCTCTTCCTACTACTGAGGCAGCAAAAGAAAGATTTCAGTGAATGTTGAAATTTTGTACAGTCTTTCAGAATACACTTGTGTGTGTCTGGGGAGGCTTTCAAACAAAACTTCAGTTTTAGAGGGTGTTTTTAGGAGGCTTTTGGTCTAAATGGATAAAATGAATGATTGGCTTTTCAAAGCAGCAGCTGCAGCTCCCCTTCTCTCTCTCTCCTTGCATGGAAATTTCACTTTAAACACCATGCTTTAGTCATATATTATGAGGATATCAGCTATCATGATTAAAAGTCAAAGGCCAAGATTGAGACTAAAATTGAAAGCTGCACTCTATCTCTCCAACTTGATACAACAGGGACTCATAAGTGCAAAAATATCTTTACTGCTTCATTTGTTGCAGTATGAATCCATTTTGCCTCATACATACTACCAAACTCTGTGTGCAAGGTTTGAGTACATGATGCTTTTTATTGGATTAAGAATCTGAAAAATAACAGACCTGGTGTGCAAAGACCTTAAGTTATGGTGTGTTCAAGTTAATCTTGCAATTTTCAAATACCAGAATTCCAACTCAGAAAATTGGAGGAACTTTGCACCCTGCATAGTAACGAAAACATGGTCTGCTCAGGTGTGATGTCACTCCTGGCTCAGACATCTGACTCCCAAGGTAAAATAAATGGAACACAGCATTAGTGCCAACGTTGACCATGCAGGTGATCGGTAACATATTCCTTGATCTGAAATATAATAAACTATTTTCATGACAAAGATAGATTTGAACTCTTTAACTAACCTCTATTTTACCCTGAAATCTGGCTGTAGAGTTGTCAGCTATTTTAAAACAGCAGAATTCCTGTTTTGAATGACACATCTTAACAAATGATAACGTACTGGAAAGGCCTAGATTTCCTCTAGTCTGATAAATTAAAAAGGTTTACAAACAAACTTAGGAGACTCTACCCCACCCCAGAGAGGACAAAAATGAATTACTGGGTCCCATTTTTCACATGTCTCATGTCCTTTATCGTTTTACTGTTTTATCTTTTATGCCTTTTTTGTCTGTATGATGCTGACAGTGATACCTTTTGTCCTTGGATTCCCTCTCCAGGTAAGCCCTGTGGACCAGGTGGGCCCTCTTTACCAACTGAACCCTGAAGGGAAAAGAAGAATAGAAATTAATGTACACCAACATTAATGTAAATGTTTTTTTTATTTTATAAATGTATAAAATTAATAAGCCAGCCTATCAGCAAGAGTGTAAATATGCAGAAAAACACATAATACTATACACTATACATCAGGGGTCAACAACTACATTTGTACATGGGCCAGCTTTTCCTTGGAAGACGCTGGAGGGGTCAGACGTCACAAAAAAAGAATTAAAAAAAAAATATTTTGTTCTAATTAACATATTATTCTTTAATTATTTTTTTCTTCAAAAATGTAAATAATTAATTGCCTTTGGCAGAGACATCAGTCCCAATTGCCTAAATTGCAACTGCCACTAGGGGGTGATTGTGTTATTTTGGCTACATATTTCTGGGGCAAACATGTTGTCCATTACTAGGTTCGATGCTAAAATGCTGTTTTGTGATTGGTGGGAAAAATGGACAGGAAACCAGTATATTGTTGTGGCTCTCTGGCAGGAAAAATTAATATCTGAAAGTGCCTGAAGTGCAAAATTGAGGTGGAAAACGGCAGCTTCAGTCAAGAAGAGACCAGTGAGTATGTGTTTATCATGCATCATATTCTCCAATAATGACTGATCGATGGATCTCAGTAAAATGGATCAAAAATTAAGCCAATGTTTTAAAGTCTATAGGTATTTTTTAAATTAACATACCCTAAATGCCACATCATATTTGCCTCTGCACATTTTCTGATTTTGATCATCTTCTGGGGGCCAGATAAGAAGCTGTGCCAGGCCCGATGTGGCCCCTGGACCATCAGTTGATGATCACTGCTAAACAACATCAATCCTATGGTAGGAACCTTCAGTACAATACTATAAAGCCTTTTACAATAACATAGCATACATTCTACTAAACAAGTCTACTAAACAGCACAAAGTAAAGCTTGCAAAATTTTAACTCTCAGAATGGACATATTTGTTACATTGTGTACGTTCCACTTGCCATCATTGGACTAAATTTGCATTTATTTGCAACTTTGATTGTGCAAATGCTGTTTTAAATGTGTTCTTATAAGTTTACACCGAGACTTTGTTCCTTGTGTAACATGAGCACCCTCTGCTGGTGCCCCTGAAGACTAGAGCAGTCAACTCTTTGTGTTGCTAGTCTTCACCATGCTGTCCTTGTGGTAAGTTGAGTTGTAACACGCTACACTAAAATACTTTAAAATTAGTTAATTTTCTTGGTGGAAGTAAACTCTATCCATGTGATATAAATGTAAGAATCTTCAAAACCAATATCTAAAACTTTTGTGATGATATCAAGTGTTTATAGAGTAATTTAGGCTCACCATGATGTTTGCCTTGCTGGCTTGCTGGAGCCAGGTTCATTGCACAACACACGAAAGGGTACACAACTACAGTCACAGGAAACAGACCCTACTCTGATTAAAATTCGGCATGAACCAAACGCCATTTAAAATGGGTGTCAAAGGAGGAACTTAGCCTTTCTTAAACAGTAGCTAAACATTGTGATGGAAAAGACAGATTACCTTTGGACCCATTGGGCCGATCCCTGGTGACCCAGCAGGTCCAGGTGGTCCAGGCAGGCCTCGGTCTCCCTGCAAAAGAAAACAATTTATGAGTTATAGGACAATTTATAAGATGTTTGGGGGGCTTTCTGAGAGACAGAACAGTGGAAAGAATCAGGAATCTGGAAGAGAGACAGTAGAAAAATGGGCGTGTTTGGCTAGTGATGCCAGACCACATACAGCAGATAAACCATGACCTGAGCAAAACTAAGGATGCCAAAAATCAATTTGAGGCAACTTTCCTTTAATTGGACGATTACAGCAGTTGGATTAAATTGCCTAACCCAGCTGCATGTAAATGTAGTACATAATTCTGTGTTTTCCGTGGATTAACTTTTACCTTTGGTCCAGGTAAACCAGAACCATCAGCTCCAGCCTCTCCTTGCAGCCCAGGAGGGCCTGGAAGACCCTGAGACACAGTGAGACTTTTTTAACCACATAACAGAAGCTGAATGTGTTCATAAAGAAGAGTTTCATGATAAAGGAGGCTGTGGTGTAGGTTGATACTCACTGGAGGACCTGAGTAACCTTCACCTTTCAGTCCAGGTGATCCAGGAGGCCCAGGTGACCCTCGGTCTCCCTATAAACGAAAAACACTTCTCTTTTATCATTTTAAATAAATGATACCCAATCAGTGAAGACTAAACTTGAGCTGATTTCACCTTGGGTCCAGTTAAACCAATCCCTGGCTCTCCCAAAGCTCCAGGTGCACCCCGTGGGCCTGGTTCTCCCTAAAACAACCCAATAAATATTACATAGATACTTCCATAAAATCAAATACATCCTCTGTTTGTTTGCAGGTTTGTCTTACCTTGGCACCTACAATTCCCCGCCCTGGTGGTCCAGGGAGTCCTGGGGGGCCAATTATTCCTAGTTCCCCCTGAAAGAGAAGAAACACCTCAGGTTAAAGGAAGACAAGGCAACGAGGTAGGACTTGAACATCTGCTCTGCTCTTAAAGTGTTTCAGAATAAATTCTTTCATGAAGGACTTCTAATATCATCGAGCCCCTGAGGTACCAACATGTAAAAAGAAAAAAAAAAAAATTAGACCTTGTGCATAAGATAAAAATTTGCTCCTACAAGATAATTATCTGTAACCTTTGAGCACTGCTGGTGTAGAGGACCATATAAAGATTGTAAGGATTATTAATTATTTTATTCTGTGATTTTTTTTTTTTTATTTGAAGGCCTAAACATATCTGAAAAGTCTTTAAACCTAGCACATGCATGGGGCCTGGTGAAAAAATTGGTACCTTATTGGTTTTTGAGATGGATGATGGGAATTGACTCGCTAGCGCCACCTAAACCAAGCTTAAAATGCAGCTCCTCAAGGCCATTTCACCTTGAAAGATTACATTTTTTACCAGCTTACAAAGATACACAAAAAAAGCCTCTTATTTTCATGGTGAATTTCCAACAGTAAGTCAGCCATTTTTCCGTAATTCTAACAGAGCTTATGAAGTCCAAAACTTATTCTAAAAATCTTGTGCACACAAGACACCACCTTACAACAGGTATTTCATGTTGAATGAATCTGTTTATCATGTACTTACCTTCGGCCCCATTGGCCCCACTGGACCAACTGCACCTGGGGGGCCTCTTGTTCCCCTGTCCCCTCTGTCCCCCTGCAAAATAACCACAAATCTGAATCTCATGTGGTATACTCCTCCAACTAAGTGTGATGGATTTAAAGTGTATTACTATTTATAATGAAACTTTCAGTGTATTCAGTACACAGTAGAGTAAAAAACACAGATACTTTGTTACCTTTGCTCCAGGTACGCCTTTACCAGGAGCCCCATCAGGTCCCCTAAGTCCCGGTAACCCCATGTCACCCTGCATTAAATTGGAAGATTCAATGAGGCTGCAGAGTGGTGACAAATACTGCAGATATTTTCATTCATTCAGAGAGTCTTGTAAATCCTAAAGTTACCTTTGGTCCAGGGGCTCCATCCTCCCCTGGCTGACCTGGTATCCCTATCAACCCCTCTGAGCCGGGGTCGCCCTGAGAAAGGAGAACAACATGAGAGCATCGGCAGGATTCAGACTAAAAATCTCTGAAGGGTGGCTAAACTCAACCTTAGAGATAGGGTAAGGAGTTCAGACACCCGGAGAGAACTAAGAGTAGAGCCGCTGCTCCTTTACATCAGGAGTTAGTTGAGGTGGTTTGGGGATCTGATCAGGATCTCTCCAGGGCGCCTCCTTTTTGGAGGGAAGACCCAGAATGCGCTAGAGGGATTCTATAGCCTGTCGGGCCTGGGAACACCTCAGGTTCCTCAGAAGGAGTAGGAAAGTGCTGCTGGGGAGGGGGGTGTCTAGGGTGACTTGCTCAGCCTGCTGTCACAGCGACTCAGCCTCAGATATGAGGAAGATGTATGGATGGATTTAGATGAGGCTTTAGTTATCATCTCATAAGACACTAGAGACAGCACTGAGACACACACTCGGTTAAGATAAACACTTTTCACTGACTGATCAAACGAAGAGAAAACATCACTTCTGTGACAATATTTCGGTTATTTTGGACTCGATGCTCTCCTAGTTAAGATGAACTTTAGGTCTCAGTGGAGAAAACATACCACACTGATTGATAAGTGACTACTGCAGTGATATTTATAGGACTTACTTTGGGTCCAGGTTGTCCCACTCCTCTCTCACCTGGTGGTCCAAGATCACCTGGGAGTCCCGGATCACCCTGAAAAACAACAATATGAGCTTAAGTGAAACCACTTATAGAAATAATGCGACTGTTAATAAGAGCCAGTTTAACATTGATAGTCTTAATTTAGTTTTATTAACAAATCTAATACAATGACCAGAATCTAAAAACAATGCAAATGTCTATTCTGACTACTGCATCCAATAGTCAGAATAGACATTGGTGCAAAGTTTGAAGAAAATCCCTCTGAAAATTCTTGAGATATTTATTTTGTAGTCAGATGAAACCTTGCATAAGAGGTTACCGCCTTAGTATGTGATAGTAAATTCCACATCAGTGCAAAAGATCAAGTGGTTATGGTTGAATGTGGTGCAAACAGGACTGAAATGAGTTTATTTGATACTGAAATGTCACATTAAACTTAAAGCTCTGAAGTGAAACATAAAAATCAGAGCTTAGATTGTAAATGGAGATGCCAAAATATTTTAAGTCAAATCCAAGATATAAAAAATGAACTAGAATTACATTCAAAATAAACATGTCTCAGATAAAGATGAAAATATCCACCAGTAGCAGCTGCCATGTTGTTGTTATGATTGAGAGGTACAAAGATTCAAAAAGGCGTCTGACTGACAGACCAGCTTTTGATGGAGTGTTTCTGTGATAAAATATGCAAAGCAATTCAAATGTCATCAGACTGAGAACTAACTGACTGTCAGTCACAATTAGTATCATTTCAGCACTCTGGTCTTTCTTACCTTTGGTCCAGTTATGACGATACCTGGAGCTCCTCTGGGGCCTGGAGGTCCAGCTGGTCCTTGATCACCCTGTAAGACAGACAAATAAGATCTGAACAATGCCCAGATGTCTAATAGTGGTGGACTGCATGTTTCCTTATTTACAGCTGCACTGTAAAAAGCAAAGAGTTTCATTTAGTTCAAAGTACTTCATCATTTTATAATAATGGTACACTGCATTTATTCCAGGAAACTCCCCAAAGCGTTCTTGAAATTTTGCGCTCAAAATCATGGGATGAACATGCAGCTAAATGACTTTGACCTATGACCTTTGATTTGGGCTCTCACAGAAAAAGCAAACATATGATTTCTGCATTCTTCTAACAGTCAGGATTTAGGTTGAGGATTTACCTTTTCTCCTTGAAATCCTAACCCAGGAGACCCAACTGGACCTGGAATCCCAGGTGGCCCTGGAGTTCCCTGTAAAGAGATTTTCATTATATTTACATATACGGCTGAGTCAAGCTGCAGTTACAGCTATATTAGATTTAACAGGACTTCCATCCTTGTCCAAGTATACAGGCACTGGGGAAATGTATTTATTGACAAAAATATGACTGATTCTACTATGGTGGGTAGCTGGGCCCCCTTTTGGCTAATGAATATGGGACCTAGTTCCAGTTTGCTGCTTGCCAACAAGTTAGCAAGCAGCAAACGGCCCATGCTCTACTTTTGGTACAAATGTGATGCACGCTTTCCCTCTAGCTCAGTGGTTATCAAAAGGTGTGGCATGGCACACTCTAGGCAAGTCTAGGTGTGCTTTGGGAATCTGTACAATCATATGATGTTAATACAATTTAGTAACTACAAAAGACACTGTCATGTGTTACAGAGGTTATTTTGCATGGATGGGAATATGATGTGCTTTATATTTTGACTTGATCTTAAGTGTGTCTTGGGCAAAAAAAATGAAAACCACATACACTATACTGCCAAAAGTATTCACTCACCCATCCAAATAATTGAAATCAGGTGTTCCAATCACTTCCATGGCCACAGGTGTATAAAATCAAGCACCTAGGCATGCAGGCTGTTTCTACAAACATTTGTGAAAGAATGGGTCGATCTCAGGAGCTCAGTGAATTCCAGCGTGGTACTGTGATAGGACGCCACCTGTGCAACAAGTCTAGTGGTGAAATTTCCTCTCTCCTAAATATTCCACAGCCAACTCTCAGTGGTATTATAACAAAGTGGAAGCGATTGGGAACAGCAGCAACTCAGCCACAAAGTGGTAGGCCATGTAAAGTGACTGAGTGGGGTCAGCGGATGCTGAGGCGCATAGTGCACAGAGGTCGCCAACTTTCTGCAGTCAATTGTTACAAACCTCCAAACTTCATGTGGCCTTCAGATTAACTCAAGAACAGTGTTTAGAGAGCTTCATGGAATGGGTTTCCATGGCCGAGCAGCTGCATCCAAGCAATATATCACCAAGTGCAATGCAAAGCATCAGATTTAGTGGTGTTAAGCATGCTGCCACTGGACTCTAGAGCAGTGGAGACGTGTTCTCTGAAGTGATCAATCACGCTTCTCCATCTGGCAATCTGATGGACTGGTCTGGGTTTGGCGGTTGCCGGGAGAACGGTACTTGTCTGACTGCATTGTGCCGAGTGTAAAGTTTGGTGGAGGTGGGATTATGGCATGGGGTATGGAGCTGGGCTTGGGCCCTTAGTTCCAGTGAAAGGAACTCTGAATGCTTCAGTATACCAAGAGATTTTGGACAATTCCATGCTCCCAACTTTGTGGGAACAGTTTGGGGATGGCCCCTTCCTGTTCCAACATGACTGTGCACCAGTGCACAAAGCAAGGTCCATAAAGACATGGATGAGAGAGTTTGGTGTGGATGAACTTGACTGGCCTGCACAGAGTCCTGACCTCAACCCAACAGAACACCTTTGGGATGATTTAGAGCGGAGACTGAGAGCCAGGCCTTCTCGTCCAACATCAGTGTGTGACCTCACAAATGTGCTTCTGGAAGAACGGTCAGAAATTCCCATAAACACACTCCTAAACCTTGTGGAAAGCCTTCCCAGAAAAGTAGAAGCTGTTATAGCTGCAAACTGTGGACCGACGTCATATTAAACCCTATGGATTAAGAATGGGATATCACTTAACATATGCGAGTCAAGGCAGGTGAGCGAATACTTTTGGCAATATAGTGTATATTAATTTGTTCAATGCTTAAATGTAGTCTATATGCAGACCTTGTTTCAGCAGCAATTTTGCATTTGTATGAATATGGTGTGCCCTGAAATCTTGACTTGAGCTTAGGTGTGCCTTTAGCAAACAAAAAAGTTTGAAAACCACTGCTCTAGCTAAAGAAGCAAAAACAACTTCTGATATGCTTCACATTTATGCTCACTGAGTTAGGGTCAAAGCCCCCAGCCTCACAGTGCCTGCTCTACAGCCTTTGAGCATGTGCAGAATCCCTTATCCAATTTGGCCCTCAGTGAATTGTATATATATGCAAAAATAAATTGCTGGAGCTGGTGCTGGAAGCCATTACCCAGCCTTTTTGTTTCTTTTTTACCTTTGCGTTTTACTTGATGATAGTTTTCTCGGTCTCCTAAAGAATTTATGTTTCTAGTCGGCTGTGTGGCAGCAGTGGTTTAGTTTCCCCTTCTCTAAGCGTTATTAAGAACCACTTTATTAGTTTTTGCTTTGGTTTTCCCCTTTCCTGATTAACTGCTTAAGATTTAAGTGGTTATCCTGGTTATGCATCCCATTTTTCCTGCTTTTGGACGAATAGGTTTAAATTTTTTTACCTTGTCCCCTTTAGCTCCAGCACCAGGAAGTCCACGACTTCCCCTTGGACCCTGGAATCCCCGATCACCCTTTAAGAAAATCAGGAAATGTAGACATCAGAGCAGTTCCCAATACATTACATCTAGGATGTTAAGCTCAAAATTACAAATTGTGTTATACACAAACATGTTTTGTAGTTTTAATACATATGCATCAGCCTGTTCATTTGTGCACCTGCAGTGTGCAATGTCTATTACATCAGTTCAGTAGTTACTGTATATCCAGAAGGTTGGGTCCTGTAAGGAAGGGGTTCCTAAACTTTTCAGCTTGTGATCGCCAAAAGAAGCAGAGCAGCAAAGCATCATGTATAAAACTTGCATTTTAGGTTGTTTTTAATAACTTTTACTTACATTTGAGCACAATTACAATTTGATAACTATGTTTTTTTTTTTAATTAAACTCTTTTTAACAATAGTTTTTACAATAATATACAAAATTTATGATTATAAATCATATTAAATTTCTCTTTGCTTTTTGGAAAGCATCCAGCAGCCCCCCTTCACTGTCTGTCTGTCATACTTATGCTAACATTTATAGCTTAAGCTACAAGAAACTTCTCACTCTGCCAATAGACTTCATGGACACATGTGCAGAACAATTCCAGACACAAATACAAGACCTTAATTATAAGTGAAAGAAGAGAAATTAAATGCATTTGAAGGAATGTACATGAAGTACTGACTGTGGCCTTTTCCAGGTTTGAATTTATAATTTCAGTGCTGCATGATTGGATAGGACTGCTCTGACTCATTAACACTTCACTTTTTGTAAGAGTGACACCGAAAAAGTCAGACTGGCATTAGGTTGATTTTGCTCATCATGAAACCCACACACACATTTGTGTTGCTGCAAAGATCAAAATTAAGTTATTCTGTATTTTTAATAACTTTTGACTCACTCTTTTGGTCAGCAAATAGTTTAAAAGTGAACCCACCTTTGGCCCTGAGAAGCCCTCTCCTGGTGGTCCGGGGCTTCCTTGTACTCCTTGTGGACCCGGAGGGCCCTTGAATTATTGAACCAAGAACATTAAATGATTATCTTCACATGTTTAGTACGTTCAGATGAACAAAAGTTAAGAGGAAGCTGTACAGGTGGGGAGCAGAGGCTGCAGTATTAGTACTCCAGGTGGCAGCAGGGGTTAGAAAATGGCTCATAAATTCAAATCACAGCGCATGCTCATGTTTGACAGCTTGGCCAATCTGTTGAGAATAACAATAAGAAAATCAGATGGAAGTGAAAAAGAATCAAACACATGTGATTTAGCTCCTCTAGGTGCTTACTCAGCAGTCTGTTTTCAACTCCCAGCCTCCTAAAATGCATCAACCATACAAAGCTGAATTTGCCTTTCCTCATTGAAGAAGTCTTAGTTAAACATCTAACACTATTTATAATTGTTTAATACTCACTGGTAGTCCTGGTTCTCCTATCCCAACTGGACCTGTGGGACCTGGTCTTCCCTGAATACCCTTTTCACCCTGTGAGGATCACACACCAGTCAACACATTTCAACCATTCTTAATTTTTAAAATCATGTATATTTTATGCCTGGACCTTTCAGTGTGTTTCTTGATAGCTCACTTTCAGATATAACAAGGAGTTAAAAAATCTTTTCTGTCCAAAAGGTTCAATAACTCTTAAGTTTAACTGATTTTAATCAAGCAAACTTTCAGGACTCACCTAAAACTGTTGTAAAAAGAGAACTATAAATCTGTCCTCACCGTTTTGAGAAGAAGTTCAAACATTCATTTGATTTTAGAGAAAACTGGTGCACAGTTTAATTGAATTAAGCTACCTTAGCCCCTGGGAATCCAATACCGATGTCCCCTGGTGGTCCAGGGACCCCAATGGGCCCCCTGTCACCCTGTAGAAAGAAGAAATAAAGATAAGAAACCTCATGGGCCATAAAACAAAAAGTTCCACATAGAGGTAAATAAGATTAAAATGGTTACATCACGCAAAATGTGATAAAGGAATGCAGGAATTATCAGAGTAGTAAATGATAAATAGCAATAAAAAGGTAGAAAACTAGAGAAAACCTTCAGTGGCTATTCAGACCAAAAGCACACTAGTATTTCTGTAATTTGGCAGGATAAACACATACTTATTATTGTTATCTTGATTAAAGTTGCAGTTTTTCACAGGAAATTTCCACATAAGCCTCCCTGAGAGTGCAATTTCTCTCCTCTGAAAATCTTCACAGATCTGTTTCCTGCATGTATTTTTGGCCAGTCACGACACAGCACATTAGCATCAAACTCCGTGATAGACATCATAGGGCTACAGAAATATGGTGCTAAAATATCTCAATGGCCCTCTTGTGGCTGGCTGCAGTAAAGGCAACAGGGACTCATCTCATTGTTAAAGAATTAAAGTTCCATTAATTTGGGTAGAATTTTTTTTACAAGAATATTTAAATTAGATGAAAATATTTATTTTATTTCAGTTTATTTCAATATCCGCCCCAACAGTGTCCGTCAAGAAAAAGCTGACCCTTGTGAAAATGGAGTTGATGACCCCTGCAGTATATGGATGCAAGTTTTACAAATGTGAAGTCAAATGAGAAGCTTGGCTGAATGCACCCACCTAGTGTATGATCGTGTACTTTATTTGCATAGGCACAAAGGGAGCCATCTTTTTTCCTTTACATCCTCCAACCTTTTCTTTTAAAATCAATCTCTTAAAGGAGAAGAATAGCGGGAAAAATCTATGCTATAAAGACTATTAACTCTCATTTTTTGTATGTCAGAATGTCTCTGTATGCTCTGTGTACTGCAGGGGCTCTCAAA
This sequence comes from Cheilinus undulatus, assembly GCF_018320785.1. Lineage (NCBI taxonomy): Eukaryota > Metazoa > Chordata > Actinopteri > Labriformes > Labridae > Cheilinus > Cheilinus undulatus. The sequence continues at coordinate 44,935,122 of NC_054872.1, forward strand.
CTTTTCATCCTTGACCCCCAAAATAAAGGTGTCATAGAGTGGGGACCCCTACTGTACCTGGAGGTGGTTGAGAACAGCAGAACACAGTCATGCACATTCAAGAATAGCTGTGTTCAGACTTTCTTCAGGATTTCTTTGATTTTAGCATAAATATCTCCCCAAATAACCACATTTTAATAGCTGCAGGGAGTTTATTGAAATTTGTTTTTAATTAAAATAATAATTACAAAAAATCCAAAAATACCACAACATTTTTCCTCCTCAAATTTTTCCTTTGCACATATTTTGAATTTGATCATGTTCTGGGGGCTGGATGGGAAGATATGGGGGCCTGATGTGGCCCCTAGGCTGCAAGTTGATGAACACTGCCCTACAGCTACTGAAACAACTCAAAAATTAATGGGATTAAAACTATTCAGGAATGACTTTATGTTTCATCCATTATTCAGAAATCTACCTGTAAGCCATTATTAGTAAATTTAATGCATGTTAACCCTTAGAGGTCTGAACCTATTTTGGCCGTGTTAGAGCACTTTTGATTTTGCCTTTATATACTCCATAAAAAAGTTTTAACATACCCATGTTTGGTATCTTTTTTCAGCACAACTTCCTCTATATGATCTGATAATTATTTTTTCACTTTATCCTACTTTATTATCATATTGGGCCTAAAAATACACAAATATCATCAAATCCAAATTAAAAAAAAAACTATTCATTACAATAAAAAACATAAACATGCTACATGAACTGCTTTGGAACTTGAAAAAGTAAAACTTGGTTGCAAATATGAACATATAAATGTAAAACTGAAATATAGTAAAACTATATCCAAATCTTTCCCATTAAAACATGTATATTTATAGGCTTTTTTTTATTCCTTGGCAGCTGCAACTCTTCAAAACATATTTGCAAAATTATACAAAGAGCTACACCAGTGCTTTGTATTCCCAGAGTCCAGAGACATGTATTTATTAGTTTATTCTTGATAAAAACTGTGGCTTTCTATGGAAACTTTTGGCTTTAAGTGTTTTGGGAGTGCAATTTTCCTGCTTGGGTTTTTCATTTATCACTACACAGCATAGACAACATAACAGCCACAGAAATATTCAGCTAAAATATCTCCGTCGCCTCCTTGTGGCTAGCTGCCATATAAGGACTGATCTCCCTGATGGAGCCTAAAAATTTCATACATTTTAAATAAAGTAAAAATAAACATACAAAAATATGTTAATTAGACTGCTTAAAAAATTATTTAGTTTATTTGAAAGTTGTGCCCCCAAAGTGCCTGTTTAGGAAAAAAGCTGACCCTTGGACAAATGTAGTTGTTGACCCCTGCTATATGGAGTAGCACTTTCATCAAACAGTCTTCTTTTAAAAAGAAGAAGATAATGGTAAAGGTGGGTGGGGCTGAGCAGCGCATCTCTATTTTTATATGAATTTAGAAACAGTTCATTTAAAACCATTTAAATAGACAGGCACATCCCAGAAAAGAAACACAATAATGTTAAAATAAAACCAACCACATCATACCTTATATATAATTCAGTTATATGTTCATATTGAGCCTTGCTTTAACTTCTATGGTATCTGGGAAACAAAGGCCATCCCCGCCTTCTTGGCATGAAACTCTCTTGATTCATCTCTGAACTTCTCACTGTGAAATAAATCACATCATATTTCCTGTGTATAAAGAGATCTTTGTTAAAAAGCTGAAGAACAGCTCCGTGGTGATGGAGGAATCAGCATCTTATTAGCCTGAGGCGCACATTTTCAAAGGTCAGTTTTTATGTCGCCTCATTTTTCATCAAAAGTTCTGCAACATCTCAAATTTGGTGTTAGAAAGAGTTTAAGAGCTTTGGAGCTGCTTCCCTATGGAAAAAAAGACGCTCAATTTTGGAGCAATTGTAAAAAATGTTGTTTTTTTTTGTTGTTGTTGTTGTTGTTGATTATCAGGATATAATCCATCAGAGTTTCTCTGTCTTTAATGTGGATTACCAGTTAAACAAAAAGGACAAATTCAACATTTTATGGCTAACATACTTACAAGGAGTTTCCAAAACTAAACATATTGAATAAAATGGTAATTTGGGATTTTCCTTACATGCAATAAAATTTTAAACATGCCAACTGGAAAACCATTTCTGCTGTTATTAGAAATGTATCCCTAAAAAGCAGAATTTAATTCCCTGATCACATTGACTGTAAAGGTGTTGAAGAGACTTACTTTTGGTCCCGTTGGGCCCTCGGGACCCATGTCTCCTGGTAGTCCTAAAGCTCCCTGAAAAACAAATTTGAAATCATAAACACATCAAAATGCAATGCATACATTTTCTTTTATCTATTTCCTTCACACTGAACAGGGTTTATTATTTTTACCCAAATAACTGGAGAGATTTGCGACTAAAAGTTGCACCAGTGAAGCAGAACACTGCCCATCCATGAGACCATATGTAGCATGACCAAACACGACTGACTCACCACTGAATGAAAAATACAGCAAGATTAAAATCAACATTCGTGGCTTTCATGTCCTTCAATTCTCATGCCAAGCTGAAAAAAATAACAAGGTTATACTGACACTGTGCCAGTAGCGCAGAGGAGGAAGAGTAGTGCAGGGCTGCACTAATCCCACCTCACAAAGTCTGTTCCTGCAAAAGAATAATATCCTGCAAGCCTGGATTCCCTGCTTCGGACAGCCACATTAGTATCAGGATTACCCATAATCCAATATTCACATTCCATTAGTGCAGAGATGAATACAAGACAAATTCCACTTCCATTTTTCATATTGGAGAGTGAATGAGCTGTTGTGATGTCTGTCAATATGAACAACAGGCAGAGGACTGTGTGGAATGATTATAAAAATCAAATTATATCAATTAAGAAAATCAAGAATTATCTAATAATAAATAATATAAAGCAAGAAGGGTGGAAATCCATAATTATTATTTAATTTAACGATAAAGAATATTAATGTCATATTAATGTTATTTTCATAAGACCAAACGTATAACTCTGTGAAGCTTTTCCAGTGCACGGAGATGCTAAACCAAATGCTAACAGCAGAATGGTGATGTATAAATAAAATTAAATATTTTACATCTTTACTATTCCTTTAAGGATGTGAAGATTTGCTGTTAATGTTATTTATAGAGGGAATCCACAGACGTGTTTGCAACCTCCACTGCTGTACTTAAACAAAATTACTTCAAGTTACATGCCAACATCAGCATGCTCTGTTTATATGTTTACTCTGGTACGCTCATGTTTTCTGTCCTCCAATGAGCAGTTTTTTAGTCCTTAGATTTTAAGGTAACAGGCTGGTGATGTCTTAATGCACAAGTCCTTCTCGTTAAAATTTGTTTGCTGCTAACTGAGAGTGAATCAGAGAATATAATATGCTTTTACTGCTTGATATGAGGGCTGGGCAATTAATCGCAAATTAGACTAAATCACAATATGACATGCTGCAATTTTCAAATCGCAGAAGGTGCAATATTTCTTTAACCAGAAATTTGTTTCAAAATACTAATTCAAGACTTTTTTTTGCAGCAGAGACATTATGCATTCCATATCATGCAGACATTCTATAGGCATATTTTTAGAATAGTGTACCAAAAAAAAATCCTATTTTTCTTCATTTTTGTATGATTTTCTTGTTAAATATAACAATTACATGAAAAAGCTCATTCCCTTTAATACAACAGTTCATATCCAATCTGAAAAATGAGTTGAAATCATCACAATTAGATATATTTTTTTAAAGTGTTCAGCCCAAGTTTAACCTAATATCGTGTTGGTTAGTTTCAAATAAATAATTGCTTGTTTTTGTAGGAAAATAGATGAGGAACTTCAGAAATAATCGCACAGGGATTTGCAATCGCAATATTGAGTTAAAAAATTGCAATTAGATTATTTTTCTAAATTGTTCAGCTCTACTTGATATGCTACATATTTCTGAGAAAAGCAATATACCATGTTTGTGAGTTTATGATCCATATGTTTGCAAATATCTGAAAAAGAATTTCAAAAAAATTAAAACTGATGTCATTGTGAACTGGTACTATTTTTTATATATGGGATTGCATTGTACTGCATCTTACTGTATGGTATACATGCACGTTGTGTTGTGTCCTGTGGTGTACTGTTGTACCATCCTGTAACCTATCATATCATATCATATCCTGTCATTTTGTACCAGATTGTATTCAGTTGGAATAATTTTTTGTTATTGTTGGGCAAAGATTTGGTAATAAGCCATAAATTATTTATTGTTTCCCTGCATTATTTAGAAAATAATTTAACACCTTTGTCACAGCTCCCTATCATATCTGAAGTTACTGCAGTTTATCCTGTTGTACAATATTTCATTTTGCTTCATGCAAAAATTTGGTAATTAGATTTTTTTTTTTCATTTTCTAAAAATGTTTACATCTTTAACTGTATTGCTCACATCATATCTTATAGAGTACAATTTCATAATCATTTTGCATTTCATTTAAATTTTTAGACACTGTTTCCATGAACTACCATTTTTGTATGATGTATTTCATATATTTAATAGTATTTTTTATCTTATTTTGCTCCAACTAGCCATAAAGTTTCTTTATTTTATTATTTTCTTTTCTTTCTTTCTTATTCTTAATTATTATAAATAATGTATACAACCTGTGTTGTATTGCGTTGTATCCTGTTGTATTGTGCCGTGTTGTGTCGTATCGTATTAATTGTTTTGTTCCATGCAAAAATTTGATGATAAGCTATTTGGTATTTCTTTTCTTATCTATTTCAACATTTCTCTTTGGGCTGTATGCCTTTTTTCAGACAGGACAGTGGATAGACCCAGAAACTAGGTAGAGAGACAGATGGGGAATAACATGCAGGAAAGAGGCCACAGGTCAGACTTTGATCTGCCTTAAGGTTAAAGGTCATTGTACCCCAGGCATGCAGACATAACCATTTGGCTTTTATTATTTTTTACATTTTTTACAATTTTACCCTATGATATTACATTTGATATCATGATGTTATATATTGTTTTGCTTTGCTCATTACGTTTTTAAAATTACCTCTTTTATGAGATTTTTTAAAATACATTTTTGTATAAAAGATGCGGCTAGAAATAATGTAAAGCAATCCTGATAATGGGTGGCCGGCCATAACAATATTCCTAGCTTGCAGCCCTTCTCCTTACAGTAACAAAATGATCAAATCTTGACTCAAATTTATAATGTTTGAAGTAAAAGAAATGCTTTACCTGTACTCCTTTTGGTCCTCGTGGTCCCAGAGGTCCCTCGGGTCCCTGTGAAATAAAACTTTGTTCATTATAAGGACAAATTCTGTGGTATTGAATTTTAATTGTACATTAGATAATTCTCGTACAATGTCACCCTTTTCTCCTGGAGTGCCACAGTCTCCTCTCTCCCCCTAAAAACAAACACAAAATTATTACAACCTCCACTTATTCTATACGATGAAAAATTAACAACTATTGTTTTTTGCCGACATTAAATATCACCAACCTTGTTGCCCTTGTAGCCTGGACGACCCTGTAAATGAACAAAAAAGTTTCAAAGTCTGAATTCGTCTGATTAGTTACTGATGAAGTGGTACAGAGAGTTATTTTTACCTCTGGCCCATCATTTCCAGGTCGACCATTCAAGCCAGGCTCCCCCTTTATAAAAACAAACCAGCTTACAATGAGCAGCATGAAATCAGACACTACAACAGTCTTTGTGAAATGACTTACCCTTGCTCCTTTTAGACCAGGTGCCCCCCTGAAGCCTGCATCTCCTTTTCTACCCTAAAATAAGTGACACTTCTTTGTTAGGTGCTAAGAGTGAAGATAAAGCTGTGCAAGTTTTGGAAAGATAATTTTTGTTGGTATAGACTCACTGGACTCCCCGGTGGGCCCCTCTCCCCTCTTTCACACAAACACACTTGGGCCTGTGGACACTAAGAGAGAAAATACAAAGACAGTGATAATTTGAACCATTTACTGAACTGCAGAGATGGTGCCATATTGATGTCACCAAGTAGTTTATAATTTAAGAGTTTGTAATCTTAAGTTTGGCATTTTGGTCCTTGCTATGTTGTTTTTGGAAGAAGAGACTGAGTCCCTAAAAACTGACCAAATAAAAAGACAATAGCTGAATGTTTAGTGTCTTTGAGAACGACCCAATGCCATGCAAATCCTTCTTCAGGATGCAATAGTAGCAACTTGTCAACCATTTGTAGCCGCACCATAAATTATATACTGCTTTGACGCGTTACTTACTCAAACAGGTCTGCACTTTACAAAATGAACACCGTGCTGCTTTAAAGGGGATTTAAAGTCCTTTTGAAACTGTTTTATTTTGGCAAATAATGATGTGAGAATAAAGGTCATTTTGTGAAAAGCTGTGTCTCAATTCAGGGGTAGCACCCTTTAAAGGACACAGCCTTCATAACCTGCCTTTAATGTTCAGACCAAACTAGATTCTAGATGAATTTTCTGTTTGCAGAACTAGTTGTCCCTTGCCCTTCATTTCTACATAGCCAATTTGCCAACCTCAACATCTGTGCTGGAACTAGCTAACATAACATCACATTATATTCAAAAAAAAAAATGATAAGGCAACATATCTTCACTTGCTCCTTGCTGATACTATTTCTTTTCAGTTGTTACAGGATCAATATGGCCATAAATGCTGTGACAGCAGTAAACACAAAAGCCAGTAGGTGGCAGCAGACACTAAACGGTATGAAGCAGTGCATGCCAAAGATCAAAACAAACTGCTGGTAATATGGATGAGAAAGTTTACCTGCTGCTAGGAAGACAGAAAACAAAGCTAGTGATTTGTTTCAGATTTCTTCAAACATCATGAGTCATGCCAGTTTGCAAGCTATGCAAAAACAAGGTAAAACTCTGCAGCAACACCAACCTTTATCCATGCATAACAAGACACCAGGCTAATCAGCAGTTGGCAACAACAGCTAGGCTTGATACACTGGGTAACTGTATGTCGTCACATCAGTACTGAATGACACTGTAAAGTCAGAAGGTCTTCAACTTCCAAACTAGATCAGAAGATCACAGTCAGCACTTAAAGTGCAAATTCACTCATTTTCAACCAGCTGTGTATGCCCAGGAAACTGATGACATGTGAATGAACTCCACTTTCATTTACCCAAAAAAACCCTCCACCGGGCAGAGTTTTTCAGATTCCTGATAGACTACCGCCTACTCTCACATTTTTTCTGTGCTAGCTTGGTGCCAACCACACAGCCCAAAGCCCACAAAGGGTATAGTCGAGACAAGGGCGGCGCCACATCAAAACATGTCTGAGATCAGCTGCTGCGACCATGCAGAAACAAACAGGACAGTGTAATGATGTAATAATATGTATTAAAAGAAGCTACAGTAATGTTGAAGACATCCACAGGTATTAATACAAGCCATAATACAGAATGAAGGACAAGGGCACCAGAACAAGGAGCCACAGTACAACGGCTCAAACAGCAAGGACTTAAATTTGTCCTGTAGTGAATTTAGTCGTGTGATATTAACACCAGGACCATAATGCTGCAGCCAAACACCCCAACATTCTGCCTGTCCATCACATGTAATTCCATTGTTTGTAGGTAAATACCTTTTCTGCTCCGGTCTTTGCAAGTTTCTCTGTTTGTGAGCACCCCCAGAGTGAACCATGTCCCCTGACAGAGTCACCTACGTCTGTGCAATGTAGGCCCATTCTTTTTTATTACTTTGTGTTACTTTTATGGCTCCCAAATATTAATAATTGTCAACCAAACTACATAGTAGCCCAATACTGTCCACTGTAGCAATGTCTTAATCACATGTCTGCAAAAGGTTTATAGACTACTGTACTATCGATCCCTCTCCACACATACAACTCAGAAGAATTCTGAAAAAAAATTCAGGGTAATCTACCCAGGGGTGGAGGAGGGGAAGTACAAAGGGGAGTAAAACTACACTTTTTGCTTACGCCCGTGCAGCACTGTGAGCTAAATTCATGAAATTTTCAGGAGTTTTGTGCCAGTGTGAATAGGACTTCTGACCCCTTATTAATCACAGGAGGAAGTCTTCCCTGCTGGTTTTTAGATGAACTGCAGGTCTAAGGCTCTTCTTAGTTGGCTCACCTCTCAGCCCCTGCAGGCTATCCATGCTCATTTCTTATAAACAGTCTATAATTTTATTAGATTAAATAAAACTTAAAAACTGGATTTTTTTTTACAAGACTTACCCCTTCAGCTGCCACTGCACTCTAGAACAAAAGAAAAGAAAAGGAAAAATGATATTAAAGGTGAAAATTTAGTTACAGGTTAATCACCATGGCAGTAATACAGAAAAGATGCATTATTGGTAAATATAAACGCTGTTCATTTTAATGCACATCTTTTTATGTAAGGACACAAATGAATGAATGTATAATATCACATATTTCTGGAAAGCAGAACAAGCAGTGCCACTCTCTCAGACAGGCCCTGACCTCGACATTTCTGTGTGTGGAAAATGCAAAGCAGGCGGGGAAGCCCCCCATGACAACTCTGTCCCTGAGATGTGAACCCGACATGAGGACAGACACCAAACAAGAAGAGGGGAAAACGGGAAATCCTGTGGTGTAACGTTGATGTTTGGTTGGGATTAAAGTCTGCAGACTTTGGGGCATCAGTGGCACATAGTTGAGAGTCACTGAAGCATCTTCTAGCTGACAGTCACCCCAGCGGCTGCAGCCATTCACTGAGCTGTCGTGCATTTGTAAGCCACCCTAAGCCCAGATTTGTTAGTCTTATCGGAGTTAGATCATAGGATAGATTCCTTTTAGATTATGACCAGTTTTAGGATAGTGATTCCTTGATGTGAAGGGCTATCAAATTGTGATCTATTGTAATAAGGGATATTTTTCATCTGAAGTGCTATAATTCCACTTTTTTACTTGGCATGTTTCAGGTAAACCTGAAACATACATGAAAATGCACTTCTGACCATGCTCTCCTCCATGCTGTTGCTGCTGCACAGCATTTTTCTTGACTGCAATTGTGAAAAGTAAAGACTAAAATGTGAGGAGTTTTTATTGACTAAAACTAGATTAAAATGTTTTGAGTTTTCATCAACTATAACTAGACTAAAACTAAATGACTGGAAATGACTAAAATGTGACTAAAACTAAAATGCATTTCATTTAAAGACAAAAACTAAGACTGAAGTTAAAAAAGGCTGCTAATATTAACACTGGAGTCTAGTTTGACTTTATGACTAATATTAACACTTATAGATTTTAACTGCACTCTATATGAGTTTAAGTAACACTGTGGATTTTGCTGCATATTTACCTTTATTATAGAGGTGTGACTTTACCTGAACAACCTGGTTAGGGTCTATTATGCAATTTTTTGCCAGTAAGGAAACATATTTTGCTGAGTAGCAGTACTGCATACATTAGCTACTCAGTACTCAGTACTTTAAGTGAACTTTAAATTAGGTACTTTGTATTTTTACTAGAGTAGATTTATAGACCAGTACTTTTACTTAAGACAGTTTTAACCAGTGTAACTGTACTTTTACTTAAGTACAATAGTTGTGTACTTTTTTCCACCTCTGCCTAATTGTGATTCAAACCCCTGAACCCCTGTACCAAGGTCAGTGATATAAACCACTGAGCTATCCAGCCGCCAAGATTATAGCCACTTTGTAATCACCGCCATCCATTTAGCTTATGGCAGGATTATGGTTAGGAGTGCTCTGCATCCAATGTGTAATAAAGCCACTGGTATCATAAATGAATGGGGGCAAGAAGCCATGAGCTAGTAGAGGCTAGCTGACTTTAACACCTTTTCTTCCTCATTTCTCCACAAACTTTTAGAGGAAATGATACGCTATTGAGTAAACAAATGTTATGGAGTACTGGTTAGACTGAAACGACAACTAAGTTTGAGACATGTGACCAGCAAGGCTGTACGGACATACATAAACCAGACTTTTACCAATGACTGAGTTAGTTGACTGGGTGGTCTTCAATATTTACCAGTTCACAAACCATCAAAAACTACCAAACCAGTCATGATTATGGCATGTTAAACCACCTCTGTATGCAGTCTGAGCAAACAATATGAAATCATTCTTCAGTTTACATTGAGATGCATCCTTTCTAACGTGACATTAAGGACTGGTATCTGAATGCCTGAGATGGATGTTAATGTAGGTTAAACAGGGTTACAGATCTGACTTGTATCTGATTTGGATCCACATGTGAAATGGCCCAAACTGAACCTAAAAATATTAGATTTCATGTGGCTTGTGCTGTACACACAGTCATAAAAAGTCACATCTGAGTCACCTCGAAGCCAAAAAATCTGATTTAGGCTATTTTTACCTGCAACGTGAATGCTATCTTAGGGCTCTATTATCTAAGTCACAAAAGTAATAACACCACTCTACACCCTGTCCCTGTTTTCCCCTGTCAACACAGGTGGCATCTGCTGTAAACTGAGGTCAACCCACTTAAAGCAAGCACTCACCATCTCTTTGAGCAGCGTCTCCTCCAGCTGAGGGTTGAGGAGACTTTGGACAAACTGCTGAGCCGGAGCGCTGGCGATGGCCCTCAGCTTGGCATTATTTTGACTCTGTTGTGCAATGTTTGACAAACCGACAGCGAAGAACTTTATACCGTGACCTTTGGCCTCGGCAGCAGCTGAAATCACATCGGGGTTCCTTGGATGGTCGACCCCATCTGTCATAAGCACTGCAACCCTGACGCTGTCCGCCGGCGTCTCCTGCACCAGCAGCTGGGAGGCGTTGTTGATGGCGTAGGTGGTGTAGGTGCCATGGCCGATGTAGTTCATGGTACTGACTTTACTGTGAAATGAATCGAGGTCTTTCCAGTCTGAGAACCGCTGCTCTGGGGACACGGAGCTGCTGTACTGAAGTGCAGCCATTCGCACCTTTAGTGTCCAGCCAGTGACCTGCAGCATTGAGAGACGGGTGCTGAAGCTCAAAACGAAGGCTTTCTGCTTCTCAAACAGGAAGATTGTTGCACTCTCTGAGCTGTCCAGGATGAACGCCACCTCCAGTGAGCATGGCAGACCTATGAAGGAAGAAAACAAATACATTTTCAAGTTCAACACAATTTTGCTGAAGAATAAAAGAATAATCTTCCTGTAGACACACTTTTACAGCATTGAGCATTATGAGTGGTGGTTTTTGATGTAATCCACACCCATCTGTTTCATTGTTTACAATTTTAAGAAAAATGAAGCAATGCAGAAATGACTGCTTGAGTACTTTGTTTTAATGCAAAATGTTGCCTTGAAATATCAAAATTAATTTAAAAATGCTGGAATCTCTGACATATACAGTACCACGCAAAAATTTGAGGCATGTTTGGGCCAAAAATTGAAGCTGAAATAAGGCATAGATGAGGTGAGTAAGCCACCTGGAAGGAGGGCGGGAAGGAGGATTGACACAATCCCAGTCATGCTCTGGATGTCCTTGCACATAACCAGGGGCATGGGAAAATAATCTGTTGAAAAATTATAAAGTCCATGCCTTAAGGGTAGCATAAGGGGTGGATATGGAGAGTAAGCACAGCCTAGGGTACCATCCAGGCGGGTTTGGGGTAGGAGCCCGCCCCTCTGTCCCCCCAGGATGTGGGCCCTGTGATGAATCCTTGGCACCCTTCAAGCTAAAACTTATGCACTGACTGTCTATGTTTTAAGTGAATACCTCTATTATTTCAAATATTTTGAACAGTTTTCAAAACCAGAAAAACTCTTAATTTTTAAAGTTGTAGTGGGACACGTCTTACCACTATGACAGATGCAGCATGTTTAGAAACTTAGCGCATAAAGTAAGGAAACTTGTGTTTGATAGATTATTTGTTTGTTATTCTTTGTTGTAGCAATGCTTCTTGGCAGTAACTCTTATACTGTTGGAAAGCCTGTTTATTTCCCTTTTAAATGGAGCCACATTTGTAAGGAACATGCATTTGTGGGATGAGCAGCAGAGCTGAGTATGTGGGTTGCCCCATTGAAAAATTTGCCAAATCTTCTCTCAATGCCAAACAGCTGATTTTGCTGTTGCTATTGACTCTTGTTTTGAGCTTCTGGTACCCCCAGGTGCTGCCAGCACCTATGTTCAGCGATGATTCCAGATTCTGCCTATGGCAGTTGGATCATAGGGTCAAAGTGCAGAGAAGACGCAAAGAACGCTATGCTGATTGCTGCACCGATGGTGGAGGCAGTGTGATGGTGTGGGGTGGCATCTCTCTCACTTGAAAAACAAGGCGTGTCATCATTGGAGGCAATCTCAATGCAGAGAGATATCAAGATGGGAATCTGCAACCAGTGGCAATCCCATATCTCCACAGTCCTGGACCGAACTCTATTCTCCAAGATGACAATGCTCGCCCCCACAAAGCGGGGTTTATTAGACTACCTCCAGAATTTGGGAGTGGTGAAGATGGAATGGCCTGCCAGCAGTCCTGATCTCAACCCCATTGAACACTTGTGGGATCAGCTTGGGCCAGCTGTTCGTGTCAGAGTGACCAACACAACCACATTACCTGACTTGCGACAAAGTCCCACATACTCAGCTCTGCTGCTCATCCCATAAATGCACGCTCCTTACAAATGTGGCATCATTTAAAGGAAAATAAAAAGGCTTTCCAAAGGTATAAGATTTATTGCCAAGAGGCATTGTTACAACAAAGAAATAATATACTAAACACAAATTTCCTTACTTTGTGTGCTAAGTTTAGTTGTTGTGAAAATATCTTCCATCTCTAGCAGTAGCCTCACCCCCAAATCTGTAGTTACTACATGCAGAGGCAAAATATATCATTTCTCATGCCTGACAGTTATGATAAAGCATTATTTCATCAGAGAGTATCCATCATATATTGGGCAAAAGCACCAAATCACATTTTTGCAGCACCACAGAAATTCATTATGCAAGTTTTGTCACATAATTTACCTTCAGTGTAAAAATTCTGTTTCTGAAACTTGGAAGATGCACATATTCATTGTATGATTTTCATAACTGTCCAATAAATTATGCAGCTCCACCAGAGCAAAAAGACATAATATCTTGGTGTCACAGAGTGAAAGAGAGAAGGAGACTGTAAATCAAATTTCATATCATGAGGGATGAATGGCTGCAATACAATATACATTTTGTTCAGAGCCAAGCACTTAATAGTTTGGTTCTTGTTTGCAAACAGACACTACTGCATCATTGAGCTACCATGCAAGGCACTGCTCTGACAATAAGGAGCACTTTAGTGTCTTAACCCACAGACACAGAAACATGTGCACAGGTGAAGCACAGTGGGAGCTCATGATTGAAACAGCTCCATCTCTGTGATCAGTGGACAGCCCACTGAGTCACAGCCAGCCCATGATGGACAGTCCATGATCCCTCTGTGGCCTGTAAGCTCCATGTATGTCTGCAATCTCTGGCATGAAACACTTCAAAAAATTTGTTGAACAACGTTTCTAACACCAAGGACTGGAGAAGCTTGGTGGCAGGATTGTAACAACATTAAATGTATTCAAAGATGGGTTTGATTTATACATCTGCTGTAAAGAAGGGCTAAACAAATCAGAACTTGATATTTTCAGCTGAACAGGGATACATAATATATCTTGATTTTTTGTGGCTGTAAAGAAATAAATTGTTGTCACAATAGCAGATTGATACACTCTGATATTACTGGTAAAAAACAAACCAGTTTGAAACCTGACTGATAACATAGCAAGATAAAACAGATGTCCTAAACGCCATTTTTCCTTCTTAATTATCAACAAATGGCAGACAAACTCCTATACACTGTTGAAGTTGTACAAAATGCTGGCAACCTTTTGTTTTCTGCCGTGCTTTAAACTTTCTGAAATACCATACATTTCAAAATCTTCTTTATTTTAATGATCAGTGGTAACAAAAACTAATAAAACTTAATGACCTTTGGTTTTATTTTCAACCAGAAACAAGAGTACACTGTCTAAATTGCACAAATATGTTGACAACATCTGGAAAAGTGGGTGAAACTGTATGAGGAGAGATCAAAAACACCCACTTTCCCAAATATTTTTGTGTAGGAGTTCATCTGCAATTTTATATAATGATAAATCAACCAATATTGGGTATTTAAGACTTCTATTTCTGTCGCTGTGATCACAAATAGGTATGTATAGTTTGATTTTCACAAAGAACATATGCATATGCATCCACTTTACATCGCTGACTTTGTCACAGGAGATTGGGGTACGAATCCCAGTGTGGACCCTCAGTAAAGGTCCTTCACACCGTCTATCTATGTCTCAGATGCATGCCACTTTGAAAGAAAGCATCTGCTAAATGACACTGTAACATATTTTTCTAGTTTAAATAAATTTTTAAAAATGTATGGTAAACAATTCAAATTGACTGTTTTGTGATCAATAGCTTATTTCTGTTTGTGGCTCTTACTGTAAACAATTTTATTGCTGAGCTTTAAGCCTGACATTATTTTTCTGAATCAATGTAAATTACACTTCTGTAAATGGTGTCCTCTTATCCTCTGTGTCTCATTTAAAAAAAAAAAATCTTTTTAAAAAAGGGCTGAATGAATTCTAATTTTAATTATTTTGGCTCTTATTGCGAATGCAAAATGAATTGTTGAACTGAAAAGAATGATCAGTTTTAAGTCATCATCCACTTGAATAATAAAAACATTTAAAAATAGGGAAAGTAGGATTTTTTGCTAAATATTCTGGATAAAAAGGTTGCACTTGAATGTTTGCATGATGTGTAGAGAGTTACATCTCTGCTGCAAAAATGTGTGGCACTTTATCTTAGTTAGCCCTAGTTACCCAGTAATTTTTTAGCGATGAGTTATTTAGTAATCTCTCAAGAATAATGTGGCCATTAATGAATAATAAGTTGGCATTCTAACAAGTTTTAACTTGGAGATATTATATACTTTATATACTGTATTAAATATTAGCCCTGTGATTGACTGGCTACCAGTCCAGGGTGTACGCCCAATGACAGCTGGGATAGGCTCCAGCCCTCCTGTGACCCCGGACGGGATAAGCAATATAGAAAATGGATGGATGGATGGGTGGGTATTAAATATTATATTTTATTATGGAAGTATTTACCTAGCAATATTGTATGGTATTAACCATTTAGTAATTCTGTGTAGTATTGTGGTAATTCTATGGTAATTAGGTGGTATTTTACCCAAACCTTAACCTCCCAAACCCAAACCCTAACCCTAAAAAGTACTAGGAAATTATTCAAGAAGGACTCACTTTAGTTTAGTGTGTCAAAATGAAAAAAATACCTGGGAATTATCAAGCAACTTACATAGAAAATTATAATCTTATTTCTAGGAAATAACTTGGTGAAATGCCACCAAATTACCAGAGAATTTGCAAGATATAACAAGGGTTGTGGGTTAGGATTAGGGGTTATGGTTAGGGTAAAACAGCATCTAAATACAATAGAATTCACTCAGTATTTTGAGGAATTAATTGATTGTCAATACATTATTACTAGGTAAAAATGCCCTTAATATTACCAAGTAATTACTTGGAAAAATGCAGAATTAATACTAGGTAATTACCACCTTATTCTTAAGAAATTGCTAGATAATTACAACTAAAATTAAGTGCCACTAAAAAGGGTATTATACTGGTGCTTTGATACATACTTAAGGTCACAGAATACAGTATAGCATATTCTGTGAATTGAAAATTGCAGTGGGACATATTGTGATCAGTATGCTTTTTCTCATATGCCACCCTGAGAAACTCTTCTATAAATGTTGATTAAAATGGATCCTTATTTCAACTGCAACATGACTTATCCAGATCTGTTTCCTCTGCTCTGTAATTGCTGACCCTCGTACCTGGAGTGTGTTACACCCACAGCAGATGCAAGGCCTGACCTTCACCTCCAACGTGTGGATGCCTCGTATAAAAGAATTACCATTTCCTCCATCAAGTAACCCGTAGTTGTTCCTGTTCCTTCTCTGGCCTGTGGCCTGGTGTGTGAGAGCCAGCAGCAGAAGGCAGAGCGCCACTCCTCTCCTCAGGTTTCCCCTCAGAAATATTTCCATCCTAGCAGAGAAAACAGATGCAAAGGGTGTAATAAAATGTAAAGAGCTGCTTTACATGCAGCTCATGTAAAACATATATTCTGTAAATATAACATTCACATGTTTTACATGTTTCTAACATGCATCCTACAGACATAACCACACCCAAACAGGGAGCTGTGAAGCTGCATTTTTCTTACTGTGATAAAACCATACAAATTATTCAAATTATTCCGTTCCCTATAATGTGCTTTATAAAATGCCTGCAATAGTACAGAACCAAAAATAAGTAGATGCATGTAAATCCAGAATAATCTGTGCTAATGCTATTTAGTCTATACAAACATAAAATTCTGCAGCTTTCATACAACATAGCCTAATTTAAATGAGTTTCTGTACAATAAATGAGCTCCAGAAAAGCAATAAATGTATGGAAATATGCCCTAGTGAATTGTGTACACAGTAGTGCACATGTTAAAGTTGTTATTCGAGCTATTAAACCACATTGCACGTGTAGTAATGAAGAGTTAGGCATGCAATAAAGACCAAAAAAGAATTGTTTTACCTAGAAACTCATTTAGCTGCAATCAGTGCTCGTAGTCCAGTCAGCTGTGGCTCTTTTGGGGGCATTTCTGCCCGGAATCTGCTCCCATGAACCGGGCAGAGATAAACTGAGGACCATCAGATCGTGGTCTGATGTGCTGTGAGTGTAGCCAGGGGCTCTGGGGCCGCTCCAACATTTCAGCGTTCAGAGATTCATGAGTGACCGAGGGGACTTTTATTTTCCTAACTCTGCAGCTCATTGACTCAAGCAGGAATATTATTTGAGTATTACAGCATGCAGATAGCTGTTTGGACCGGATAGATGCGTATTAATTACCAAAACAGAGCAGCTTAAATAAACACTTCTCCCAATAAAAGGAGGCATGACGATATTCTATAGTTAGGGACAGACCATTCTCCTCATGAACAGGGGAATATTTCAGTTTTGGAGACGTTTATATAACTATGTACAAGTGTTTTGGGATGTTGTCTTAGCGACTGTTTGGATGCGTGTGTGTAAAAGTCCCAAATGTGGTCATTTTATTTTTCCACTTTCGCCCACTAATGTGAATAACATGATTTGTAGTATTAATCCCATGTACAGCAAAAGTAGCCAATAATATTTGAACTGCAAAGCAGCAAAAACAGGTTATCTACGTCGACAGACATTACGCACTTATTTATTTCGGGTTTTATTGTCTATTTTTCAGATAAGCAGCTGAATTTGATGTGCTCGGATGATTATTCTTGTGATCCTCATCTTCCTGATGGGATTTGGATTCACGTCGTACTTTTACCTAGTGTATTTTCTGTGGCTATGGCACCATCTGGTGGTTAAATGCATTTATGTGGTGAGGGTCCGGTGCGCTTAGCTGGTGTTACGGTTTACAAGGTGACCAGTTTGATTGATGACTATAAACCAAACGTGGTCTGTGGCAGTGTGGTAACATCTGATAACATCTGTCCACAGATGGCTTGGCCCCCGGAAAAAAAAACCCCAGAGAATGGGTCTTCTTCAGTTATGATTTATTGATATCACTGCATGATGAATCAGTAGCATTGGTGCTAGCATCCTGGCTAACAGCTACTTCATCTTGGAGGGAGAAGTGTTTCAAGCTATTATTGCTCTGATATTTGTTTTACTATTTTTTTGTTGTTGTTGTTTTTACTATTTTTATCCAAATTGTACCCACATTTATGACATTCACCACTTTTTGCAACTCGACACCCATTTTTGCCACTTTTCCTATTTTTGCTACTTTTTAACCCCTTTTCCCTACCCCAGAAGCCTCTTTTAAAATGTTTGTTGACATTACCCATTTTTGACACTTTTTAGCTGCTTTTCACCATTTCTCTGCCCGTATCTTATTCTCCTCTGCTATACAAAACATTTTTTTGCCACTTTTACCCCAATTTTGCAACTTTTGCAACCCATGTTTAACACTCTGTAACCCCTTTTCAGTACTTCAGATGCCCATTTTGCCACTTTTTTAACCACATCGAACCCATTTTTGCTTCTTTATGACCTTCATTGCCACTATTTGCTTTATGTCATCTTTAATATTTTTTTTGTCACTTTTTAGCCACTAAAAACTGCGAAAATCATAAGAACCCCTGCAAGTGCTTCTTTCAAGCTTTTCTTTACGCCGTAATAAAATATAATTATTAAATCTCTGTCTAATTGAAAACTTAAAAGAGGGCTCACGTTTTTAATTGGCCTCTAAATTATTCTGAGGCAACGGCGACCACACAAGCATTCAACTAAGAGTTGCCAGTTAACACGATTCCTCTTTTAACCGTGACACCGGAACTCTCTGTAGTTTACACTCCTAGCATCACGGAGATATTTTGGTGTAACACAAAACATTCAGTTGGGGCTTGAAGTGTTCCATAACGACATGTGTATGCCAAAACGTAATCCGCATGATCGCCAAAATACTCTGCATGTTTGTAAGTAATCCAGCCTACTTCATACCGAAGAGAGATAGCAGATGTTTATGGCAGCTAGCTAGACCTGCGGTAGCTCAACGCTAGTGCTACTGCTCGTCCTTCACTCGTTAGCATTAGCTTAGTCACGTTAGCATGTTAATAAACTTTGAAATTAAGTTTCAAATGAAGTGTAACTTAAGCATATGGTTTGTGGGGTCTTTTATACATATAAGTGTTCCATTCAGCCACAAATAATGACATCAGCGAGATAGTTAGCATTATGTGGCTAACTTTTTCAGACATAAGGATAGCGGATAGAGCTACACGTGAATGTAGTAGTGACATGGTTATGAAATGTTTGGGCTTACTTGGATCCTTTTTCGTAATCCTTGGGGCACAAAATGCGTATTTCCTTTTGGTGTGCGTATATGCATTGTGTAGTAGACTGATAGTAGTAGGGTTTTCACTTTACCAGAGTTTCAAAATTCGACACAGTGCTAAGAAAAGTCACGATATCGATACTTGTTTTTGCACCACGTGAACCAAAATTAAAGTCCTCTGCACCCAATTGGTCGCTTTCTTGTTAATAATTTTCTACCATTAACATGTAACTTCCTGCACACTTTCTAACTTACAACATAATAATGTTTATGTGGATTTTAAAGTGTGCTCTATGTCTGTTTACCAGCTTTGACAAAAATATTATTCAAGATATCCTTTTATGTTTCAGTACTTTCCAATGCTATAGCGACCATTAGATAAGATATTATACTGTAATAATATATTTGGCATTTAAAAGTATTATGTTAATAAAAGCCTTGATATCATGAGTCACTTGTAGATGTGCTGCGTTTAAGGGATGCATGACATTTGATTTTTAAAAATTTGATAAGCTGATGTTGCTAAACTATTTTTTTAAGATATTGATACTGATATATGCAAAGCTCTGTCTAAAAGTCCACATACAATACTTTCTTATAAGGTGAGGCAAGGAACAGGCATCTGACTGAAAGCTGTTTGATAACCGCTCTTCAATGGCAAAAAAAAGAAGAATAAAGTGCGATAACACAGCTATGGTACTAAGAAACTGACTTCCCTTCTCTTATCTTAAGAAATGATCAGTTTTACTGGACATACAATGCTTAACAAATTTATTAGACCACCTGTCTCAGAGACCATCCAGCATCATGAAGTGCTTTAATGCAGACGCTTTCATTTTCAGAGAGCTCTCCACGTTTTACCATTTTGAACAGGAATGAGGAGTTTAAAACTGAATTCACCTTTTATACCCAAATTTGAGCCGGCTCACTGGGCTTCTCTGAGAAGTCAGAAATGAATCAAGCATAACATTCAACCACTAAAACAAATGTTTCTGTTCAGGAATGCAAGTAAATAACTATCATTTGACATATTAATCAAAAATTAATAATGTGCTTTACTATTTTTTCTTTTTTTTTTGTAAATCAGTGAATTTGAAAATTCATGGATAACAATAATAATTATATTTTAGCATTAAAAATACCATTTGGGTTAAAGAGCTTCTACACATTGGTGTATTAACCATTGCAAAAACATAAAAAATGATTTTGGTTTTACCAATTTTTACCAATGCTGTTAATTTAGGGCAGCTGTGGCATAAACCTTACTTTGGGTGGTGGTCTAATAAATTTGTTAAGCACTGTATATGTAAATAATCAACCAACCCATTTCTTAAACTTTGTGTTGTCAAGTAAAATAATTTTTTCTTAAGTTAAAATTAACACCAAGCAATGATAAATCCGCCAGCCCATTACAGGTAATTTCCAAAGTGTCAAGATAATAATCTGGGTATTATGACTGATGACAAGCCAACCTTCAAGGTTCACGTGGCCTCGATTGCTCAGTCTTTCCAATTTTCCCTGTAATACATCAGGAGGATCAGACCCTACCTGACAGGGCATGCAACACAGCTCCTGGTACAGGCTCTTGTAATATCCTGCATTGACTACTTGAACTCATTGCTGGCAGGCCTCTCTGCAGGCACATTTAAACCTCTGCAGATGATCCAGAACTTGTCTTTAACCTTCCCACTACAGTACATGTCACTCCACTGTTCATCTCTGTACACTGGCTTCCAGTTGCAGCTCACATCAAATTCAAAGCCCTACTCAGTGCTTATAAAGCAGCAACTAAAACTGATGGACTAAAAGCATTTTGTGGCACTTACTGATGCTGTTTGTTCTTGTCTTGACCTTTGCTTATGTTGTATTTACTCTCGGATGTAAGCTATGTGACTTTGGACAAAGCGTCTGCTAGATGACATTGTAATAAATGCATATCTTCATCCTGGTCCGTCTCTTAGAGTCTTTGAATCTTCTTGGTAGTGACTTTTAAATAGTATTTTTCTCTGAAATGCACATCCTTTACTGCTGATATATGTATATTTTATAGAGGTTTTAAATATGAAATTTTCATATCTTCGGATATAAATTATTTACTGCAAGTAGTACTAGTATCATTCTGATAATATTGTGCATCCCTACTAAATTTTTGTTCATCTGTCTACTTTCCAGGTCTTAGAAGACAGATACCCTAAAATCCTTTCAGCTGCTTCTCAATCATGAGTGGCTCCAAACCGGACATCCTTTGGTCTCCCCACCACCCAGACCGATATGTCATCTGTGACTCTGAACTGGGCCTATACCGTATTGGACCTGTGGGCAGTTCAGAAACAAAGGCTGGCACTCTCCCTCTCTCTGAAGAAACTGCTGCTACTCTACTTGCTATTAACTCTGATACCCCTTATATGAAATGTGTAGCCTGGTATCCAAAGCATGAGCCTGAGTGTTTGCTCGCTGTCGGCCAAGCTAACGGCAGAGTGGTGCTCACTAGCCTGGGTCAAAGCCACAACTCCACATGTAAAGAGCTGGTGGGGAAAGAGTTTGTACCCAAACATGCTCGGCAATGCAATACTTTAGCCTGGAACCCAGTGGACAGTAACCTGCTGGCTGCAGGGCTGGACAAACACAGGGCAGACTTCTCTGTCCTCATATGGGACATCAGCAGTAAGTTTTCCCCCGAGGCCAGTGTCGCTGCTGAGAAGATTCGTCTCTCATCTGTGGATCTGGACTCTAGCTCGGTAGTGACCAAACCATTGTATGAGTTAGGGCAGAATGATGCTTGTCTGTCCCTCTGTTGGCTGCTTCGTGACCCAAAGCTGCTGTTGGCTGGCATGCACAGAAACCTTGCAATATTTGACCTCAGAAACACCAGCCAGAAAACATTTGTCAACACCAAGGCCATCCAGGGAGTGACGGTTGACCCACACTTTCATGACCGAGTGGCCTCTTTTTTTGAGGGCCAAGTGGCCATCTGGGATCTGAGGAAGTTTGAGAAGCCTGTGCTCACACTAACAGAGCAGCCAAAGCCCCTCACCAAGGTATGGTGCAGGAGGTGTCTGAGGACATTTGCTAAAATAAAATTTCTGTTAAGGTTTTTTTGTGATAAGAGCTGTGTTTTTTAAGACTTATCAAGATTTAAACATTGAGTTTATTTAGTTTATAAAATATTAAATTAAGTAAGTTTTATGGGCAGAAAGTCATGAATTAATAGTTGTCAATGCTCTCCTTTCCTACTTTAGGTGGCTTGGTGTCCTACCAGGACAGGCCTGCTGGCCACACTGACTAGAGACAGTAACATCATCCGACTGTATGATATGCAACACACTCCTACGCCCATCGGCGATGAGACAGAGCCCACCATCATTGAGCGAAGCGTGCAGCCATGTGAAAGCCAGATTGGCAGCTTCGCCTGGCATCCGTCCTCTCAGAATCGCATGGTGGTTGTATCAGCAGCTAATCGGGTCATGACTGATTTCACCGTGTTCGAGCGCATCTCATTGGCCTGGAGCTCTACCACCTCGCTGATGTGGGCTTGCGGCAGACACCTGTACGACTGCGTGGAGGACGGGGCTGAAGGGTTGGAGAGCGTGATCGAGAAAGACATCGCAACGAAAATGAGGCAGAGAGCTCAGTCCAGGTACGGGCATGATACGACGCAGGTGTGGAAGAATCACATGCTGGCGGGGGGAGACGATCCTCAGCTGAAGTCTTTGTGGTATGACCTGTTCTATATCCTTTTTTAATGGTACAGTTAAGCTGGCATTATTTATGTTGGCTTCGCAATCAGTTACTGTGGTGAACTTCCCTGGTGTACAAAAGTCTTTTCTCTTTGTCTTTGGTTGATACACACGGGATTATATTTCTATTGCATGTATTATTATCGCCCTTGCCAACATTTTGAATGGTAGAACATCTTTCAAACAACTTTTTTGTGTTACGATTTATTTGTTTAAAGATTGGACGGTTGCATTGACAGCGTGTGATGGGGAAATCACTACTTTTCTCTGCCAAAAACATGTTACAGTGTCAATGACAATATCAGCTTTGTTACACTGATTTTTACTGTAGTATCTTACAGCCCATTGCAATGAAGTGCAATGGGGCACAACATTCTTTCCCTGTCACCCTGTTCCTGCTTTCTTCTCTGTTGCTTGCATTGACATGGACAAGGAACAGAGAGGAAAGAGAGAAATGAAAATTCACCAGTAGTGTCGGGCAGAAAAATGTTCTTGATTTTTTTTTCACTTTCCTCACTCAACAGAGCTTGAGTTCAGGCAGTTGTGCATTAACAATATCCGTGTCCATGTTTGAAATGTTATGCTCTGACTTGTGTCAACATGGAGGCAAAATTGCAGCTGACAGATGTCAAAGGCTCGTCAATATGAAGTACCACACTTTAATTTCTCCGCAGTCTTAATAGAAGAGCTGAAGAGATGGAAAACAGAAATTTAGTGGGTGGAGAATTAAACATTTAAAAGATACTGACAGTTACATGCTGTAAGGAAATGATGTTATTCTCAGTGCTATAGTGTAATAATTATTATGCCTTCTAAGACAAAGATATGGGCTTGTTTCAAAGAGGTGAAAAATTGATGCAATTTTGGAACCTAGATATAAATCCTTGTCTTTCTTAAACCATTAATTTTCTTTTCTAATCCTCATTGTGATTGTATTTGATAAAAAAAAAAATTCAGTATCAGTTGACATTTTCCCAAATCAAATTCATGTTAAATTTGAGTATGCTGATGACATTCTGTTGTAATTGTTGTTCTTTTGCTGTTTTTTATACAATGCTTAATCCTATCTTAACGTATAACTGCAATATCAGCTACATTTCCTATGTAAGTATCACATATGAAGCAGTGCGCAGAGGATATGGAGCTGAAACTTCAGGGGAACAAACAGTCTGTGGTCTATTCTGGTATCAAAAACATTGTAAAGACCAGCTCAGGTAAATCACCAACACATTTTTTTGGAAATGTAATGATATAATCCACTTTTTGCTGAAGAATCGGATCTTGACTAAATGAAGGTAATACATTCTCTTAATAAACATTCTGTTAACTTCTTGGTTCCCTCAGGCACTACAGAGAGCCGTAGGTGCTGGAGCGGTTCAGACCGACAGACAGATGTACCACGATACCTCAGTGAGGAGCGTTTCCTCGCCCTGCGGCTTTGCGGTTGGGTCGGCCGAGGTCCAGATATCGACGTAGAGGTGTTCTTACGATCTCTGGAGCAGGAGCGAGAATGGGAGCGGGCGGCTGCTGTGGCTCTGTTCAACCTAGACATCCGGCGGGCCATCCAGATCCTCAACAAGGGAGCGACTGCTGAGAAGGGTGAGTGCTTCAGCTTTGTGAAGGTTATTAGAGAAAAGGAGGATTCGTTTGGTTCATTTATGTCAATGAATTAATTTTGCAACATTGAAAAATGAATTAAATTTAAAATCTAACAAATTAAATGGCAATAATATGCTTTCTGCAAAGACTTCTAGCAAAACTCTGTCAGAGAAAGAGTTTAAGATGGAGTAAATAAAACGCATCTAGTCCTTGGATTACAAAGTGCAGAGTCTTTTTAGCAAAGCACTGGCTACAAGGATGACTGTATCTGACCAAACAGCTATTTCCTAAAACCCCAGAAAAAGTGCAGCACCTTTGTCAATTAAAATATATATTTTGCATATAAAACATGTGTGTTATACTTAAACAAAATACTTGTGTGAAGATGTGCATCAATGTATTTTATGTCATTCCATTATCCTTTGATCATTCGTAAATTTCAGCTGTTTTCTTAAGATCTCGAGAACCTAACTTGTTGTTACAGGAAATCTAGTTTTGTTATCTAAAGACAATGACATAAGTAAGTTGAGATCTCAAGAAAACAACCAGAAATTACCCATGATCCCAGATTATAGAGTTGAATAAAATATATGGATGCATGGCCGCTTATGGCTTCTTTATATGTAGGGGTTAAAAGAAGCACTTCTTTTCTGTGCTGGTTTATCTGGTAATTATTTTACTCGTTAATCAATTAGTCATTTGTTCTATTAAACATCAAAGAACAGGGAAATACCTGTAGCAATAAGAAATAAGGCAATATAAGGCTGTTCTGTGTAATATACTTCCTAAATTCGTTGATTTGACTACCTCCATCTATAGTCTTTCTCATTTTTGCTTGAAAATAAACCTAATTTACTGAAACTTCTAAAAATAATCATCATCTCATCAACACATTGGTGATCTGTTAGATTGAATAGGCCACGTGATGGTTCAAAATGAAGGAAAACTACGAAAAAATCTAAGTAGTTGTGCCATCAAAACCTTTCTGACAGTATCATGTCTTTCTCACCTGAATACATTTATTCTTTATTTCCGGTCTCTTTTTTTAACGTTCTTAATTTCTTACAGCAGTGGTACATTGTTTACAAAACATTAGCAGAACCCTTTTTTTTTTACAATTTGAAAATTAACTAATAAAACACGAACAGAGCAGGTATTACATGTACAAACATTACTCAAAAAAAAACAAAAAATCTCCCACAGCACCATACTCATTCCTTTATGTTCCACTGTTACAGGCTTCTAGTGGCCAGATTTCCTGTATTTCCTGTGTTTTTGAGTTCATACAGCAAAATCCAGTCCAGAAGCATCAACCATATCCAAAACAGGTTGCCGTACTTAAAGGAATCCCTAAGTGTTATTGTGAAGGGCATAAGTTAGTTTTTCCAGAGGTAATATTCTCAAGACCTCCTTATAACAATCACCCACTGAAGGACTGTCCTTAGAAATCCAGAATTTGAGAATTGTCTTTCTTGCTCAATATAGGAGTATTCTTATCAGTTTGGCAGTGTGTTTGTTCCTTGCACTGTCCACTTTAGCTCCCAAAATGTACTGAAAAGGTGAGAGCTCCACGTCATGTTTAGTCAAAGCAACCCCATTGTCTGTCACTTCTTTCCAAAATTGCTGAATTTTAGTACACTTCCACAACATATCTGAATAACTACCAGTTTCTAGATTACACCTAATACAAATGGGTGAGCCAAGACCAAGCCAAGACCAAGCCTACCCCTTAGGGACGGTGCACAATGAATACATTTATTCTGGTACTTGCAATTGTCCCATCCTGTTAAACATCGAGTGCCTGTTTTTCCTCCAGATCCTTTTACCAGATGAATTTAAGATCTCCAGGAATTCCAAACATGTAACAGCAGGAGAACCTTGTTTTTCACACAACACTCGTCTTGTATCAGCTGCAGTGATTCTCACACTGAGCTTTAATGAATATGTGGAGAGAACACTGCTGTTTACACACGTCTTGACAAAGAAAAATTCCACCAATGTAGGTCAAACGCTTTTCTGCTGTGTGCTCTAATGAGGGTTTCCTGAGCATGACTGATGGGGTGAGTCATTAGATAAGGTGTGTCAACAGAACCTTCTCCACAGTTACAGTGTTTTCTCTCAAACTCTCACACCATCAATATGACCCCAGAGAACCTTTATAAATGTGTTATAAATAGTAAATAAACAATGTACCAGGGTTGTTACAACACTAGAAGTTTAAGCTTTAGTACAGAGTTAGAAATAATCAATTGGTATCAACATCTTTGGCTCCCATTATAGGCTAATTTCTTGTTAAAACGATCAAAAACAAAGCTAGTACACCTTTAAAACTCTTTCAAAAGTTCCATCAGCAGACCTCTGTGTTGAACTCATATAAAGACAGGTTGTGTATACATCTGCATGTTTGACTTTTCTCTCACAGGTGATCTGAACCTGAACGTAGTCGCCATGGCTCTGTCAGGCTACACAGACGAGAAGTCTTCTCTGTGGAGGGAGATGTGCAGCTCTCTGAGGCTGCAGCTGAAGAACCCCTACCTGTGCGTCATGTTTGCCTTTCTCACCAGTGAGCCTGGGGCCTACGATGGCGTGCTGGTACTGGATCTCTTACTATCGTAAAATTTCATGGCTCTGTTGTAAACACAAGAACACTGAGTAGAAGGAAACAAGTCTATATAAATTACAATCTTTCCTCGTCATCTTGGCTTAAGATAGGATCAGGTGTTGTTGCGGAACTGTGCCACATATCAGAACAAGTACAAGCGAACATCTATTCTTTTTACTCTGTTTCAAAAGCTTGTTTTAAATCCTGTTGCTCTGAAAGTATTTAAGTATGAAATGGCATGAGGAGATAAAAGTCTTTGTGTTTCAGTATGAGAGCAGTGTTGCTGTGCGGGACCGAGTTGCCTTTGCTTGTATGTTTCTCAGTGACGCCCAGGTAACAACACAAAGCAAATCTTTCCGCAGTAGATTACACGCTGATGTAACCTGGAACCTATAGTTATGTCTTTGTGTTTAATCGGCTGCAGCTGCCTCGTTACATTGACAAACTGACCAATGAAATGAAGGAGGCGGGGAACCTGGAGGGCATCCTGCTGACGGGTTTGACTAAAGATGGCGTAGACCTTATGGAAAGCTACGTGGATCGCACAGGAGATGTCCAGACTGCCAGCTTTTGCATGCTGAAGGTATACAGACACTTAATGACAATTTACGAAGTTACCTGCAAAGTTAAGGCCTTACTGCATTTTCACATACAATTTGTTTATTTTGGGAGGATAAACTCTGATAAACCAGTAACTTGGAGACAATATTTTTTAACAATTCACCAGGCAACAATTATTCCTCACTGTAATATCTTTCAGCTAAAGGTTGCTTTTTGCAAACTACTGCTTTAAAAAAATGACTATATATGCAAAATGAGTGGTCTCTTCTTTGAAGTTTTTATTATGAACCAATCCATTTTGCTTCTACTATCCATACATACAAATCTGTGGACTAGTATCCAACATTGGATATAGAAGCTCAGTATTTTGCTAAAGCCTACTTCTCAAGCAATGTTTCCCTAATGTTAAATAACATCATATTCCTTATTAAAATGTTGATTTTAAAGTCCCTGTAAAGTGATTCAAAATGTTTATTTTAGGTTTGCTGTATGAGAGGCCACTGTGTTCTGAACCCCCAGGCCAGTTTTCAGTCATGAAAAAAAAAATCTCAAAGTTTATAAAATTAAGCTTCAAAAACATGAAAAATGAGGCAATAAAATCTGCTCTAGGACAGTGTGGGTGTGGGCGTGCCACGCTCACTTATGAGAAATACGATCCCCTCAAATTTTGAAAATGCTTCTGATCAGAGCGCAGCTGCCTGGCTTTGTGTCAGAGCAGAGAGACAGAAGTTTGGGATTATCTTTACTGTTTTCTGGTACAATTCTCTCTGTTATGATACATTTAATGACCCAAGGCTGATAGATTTGAGAAATTTACCTCACAGTGAAATAAAACACAGCATGTAGCTGGCTGTTTACTTTTAATGAAGGCAGTGATATCAGCTAACAACAGACTGCACTGAGATGAACTCCTCTGTGATTTTATATCATTGTAGCGTGGGGGTGGTGGGGTAATTCAGCATCAAGAATGGTGATGTCATGGGCTCATATATCCGCCCTGCTCAAATTTAACCAAGCCAGGAAAGGGGTGAACAACTTTCTAATGGTCTAAATCCAAAATTCACTCACACATAGATCTCAGTGTTTTCACATGTTTACAGCAACCATATTCCAACATGTCTAGTGTGTTTAGACCAAAGGTTTGGATTTCACTTTATAAAGCAGATATGTGTGCAGTGGAGCAGGAAGGAGCACTTTAACAGTACTCCTTAGCTTTGCAAGCAATACCTTTCTTAATGTTTCTGTCTACCTCCTTTGAATTTTGTTAGCATGTAAATTCTGTGAAACAACGAGAAAATAGCATTTTATTTTCTGTATCAATGCTTTGTTTCAGACTCAGTCTCAGTCAGTCTCTTTCTTTTCTCTCTGCATACTGCCTCTCTGCAGCTTTGCATTGAAAATGTTAGTCTATCTCTGTTTTTCTTTCAAAACCTTTTGTTTAAGTACGTTTCATTTTAGTATAGCAATATTCTAGTGATGTCAAAAGTAAAAAAAAAGATACTGGAAAACATTAACAACCTTATTATCAACGTATGCTTGATATTGTACTTTGATAAAGGTTTTATATGTTTTGGTTTTACATGTTAGTATTTTAATGTTTTAGCAAACAAAAAGTGCATGAGCACTGTGCTGCTAATTTTATTTGTGTGTAGTGTCTTTGCACTTTTTTTTAACAGTTGCAGCACAATTTAACAATACTGTAATAATACAGATAACCATAATCATTTTGTTCACTGTAATTAGAAGTTTTTATGTTACATCTCTGAACACAAATATGATGAATGCATACATGTCACCCCTTATGTATGACCACACTCCTCACCAAGTGTATGGTACTGGTAACTCCTAGATGATTTAATTTGTTTAATCATGAAACACAAGAACATTTCTTGACTGGGTGTTCATTGTTTAAAGCTCAGGTATTCCCAACAACAAATGAAAGTCAGTTAGCTCATAAGACATGGTTTAAAGACTTACTTAAATGTACAAAACATTAAACTGCAACAAGTAAAGGATCTGTCAGTCTGATTGCTTCATTGGAGAGCTTAAAGTACACGCTTAAACTTGCCTGTTCGTTTCTAAGAGGTCAAAGCTGTTATTCTTAACATAATCACACCTCCTTTAACAATACGAATCAAGCCTTGTTGGAGTCGTTTGCTCTCATGTTCTATAAAGGCACACTAAAGCAAATACAGCCGTTGAACAGGTCTGTAACTTTTTAACACGCTGTAGAATGACTCTCTTGATGTGCATGCTCTCATTTCCTGTTATAACCCACGAACTGTACAAAGCAGTAATCATCTCTGCTCTTTATGTAGTACATATACATACACCATCTTATACACATTGCACAGCATGTAATGTCTGCTGGAAAAGTCACGGAGGTTTCATAAATTATTTCTGTTACACCCCTAACTCATGTAAACTGGAGTGATCATGCCAAACAGCTAAGAAACTATGTTTTTTTTAACAGGGATCTCCAGGTGATGTATTGAAAGACCCTCGAGTCCAATGCTGGATTGAAAACTACCGCAACCTGTTGGATGCGTGGAGATTTTGGCACAAACGGGCTGAGTTTGACATCCACAGAGGAAAACTGGACCCCAGCTCCAAACCGCTGGCTCAGGTAAGGGACAGGAGAGGATTTAATTGTTTTGATCCTGCTGTAGATTGATGGATAATTTAGGTATGCACGGTATTATTGGCATGATATCCATATTGGCAGCTATAAATTAAAGGAGTTAATTATTGGTATAGGTAGATATTAAAATTTCTGTGAATTTACAACTGATATATCTGCTGTCAATATTGGCATATACTGGCAGTAAAATAGCTGCATATGAAAACTTTTTGTAGAGTTTTTAACAGCATTAACAGACTTGAGCCAGCTGAGGTCTTTGTCTTTGTTCATCCTCATTTCTTAAACCTCAAAAGGCTTGAAGGACTTGATGGTTTCTGCTTAAAGGTCACATATTTTAGCCTTCTTTTTTTTTTAAAGGATTATTTTGGTCATTTTTGTGCCTTCTTTGATAGAGGAGAATAGTGGATAGAGTTGGAAACGGGGATGAGAGTGGGGGAGAGACATGCGGTAGGGGGCCTCAGGCCGGATTCGAACTCAGGCCGTTTGTGTACATGGGGCGCGCCTTAACCACTCAGCCACCTGTGCCCCACATATATTTTAGCCTTTTAAGACAGGTTTATACTGGTCTCAGAGGCCCCCAAAACATGCCTGTGAAGTTTGTTGCTGAAAAACACTCCAGTAGTGGATTTTTGCATGCCTTAAAACCCTTTGTTTCAGGCCTGCTCAGAACAAGCTGTTTCTGTGGCTTTAAATGTTACTGAGCTGTCTGACTTCACCCATGATTCTGCCCCTCTCAGAAAATGGATGTGGCTAAATGGATGTGGCCCTCCTGATCCTCCTCTCAGCTGAACTTTCTTCCAAGCAGGGAGAGCCAACCTGGGGGCGGTGCTAACTCCCCACATGACATTATGAGGGGAAAATCTGAGAGCGGCTTGTTTCAGCACACATTTTCTGAAAGGTGGAGAAAGAGAAGGGGGAGGGAATGGATTTTTTCTGATTTTTGGGGAGATTGTGGACAAACCAGGGGCACACATTTTTGTTAGAAAAGCCTGAAAAGGTGTATTTTGCATAATATGTGACATTTAAATTAATTTGAAAATATCGGCCTATCAAGATGGTCTGTGGTGGTGATTACAAGATGGTCTATGCAGATTTTCATGTGCTTGAAAATTTAAAAAACAAAACATATGCAATGCATCATTTTTCATCACAGAGTTTGGGTCTAACATTATAGAATAAGACTTAAATTCCAAAATAATGGAACTATGACTGTGAGATTAAAATGTTAATTGATTATGTTTAATTTTATTAGAACATATTGTTTTTATTTTGCAGTATGTATCGCAGAAAGAAAAGATATGGCATTGTCACCTTTTACAAATCTTTCAGCCCTAACTGGTAATGTTTGTTCAGTTCAGACAGGTCTCTTTGCCTCTTTTACTCACTTTTGGGTTTAATGTGTTTATCTGCTGTTTCGGTTCTTTTTGATGCTGCTGATTATTAGAATAATTTAGAAAAATATGTGGCAGAGAAATGCATCATAGTATTGAAAATTTTGGCAATCTTAACTCCAGCCGTGACCGAGAAATACAAATGCTTTTTTCCATTTTCTGGTCAACCTTTTCTCCATCTTTTTTCTGAATTCTGCTGAGTCTACTTTTGCTGGTATTTGTGGAAGTATCATGTCATAGCTTTCCTTCTGAAGTCCCTCCAAGTTTGAGAGTAGGTCACTGAACGCTCCTCGTTCTGTTTTTTACAACTCATGTAGTTTTGTGCCAAGCAGTGTGAGTCAAAGCCCGGCTCATAACACTCACAATTATTGTTGTAAAACCTGTGTAGTTAGTGATCTTTGTTTTCATCTCTTACACGGGAGAGAACTGCTCCACATAGTGCACATACTGTTCTACAATAGGCCCTTTGAATAGTTGTAGTACTGAAATGATTTGATTAGGAATACACTGCTAATTTAGGCTGAACAGTTAAAGTGCATTTTTAAAATACCAGTATTCACAGCTCAGCATGGTTGGATTATTGCTGTATTATCTAATTCTTATCACTCCTTCACCTCACAGTGAAAATCTGACAGCTGCTGAGCGTGTGCTTGTTCGTTTTTTACCTTCATGTTCACCAGTTCTTATCAACCGACCTTTGTGTTTGTTCGTGTGTGACAGGTGTTTGTGAGCTGCAACTTCTGTGGGAAGTCCATCTCCTACAGCTGCTCTTCGATGCCTCACCAGGGCCGTGGATTCAGCCAGTATGGTGTAAGCGGCTCGCCCACCAAGTCCAAAGTCACCAGTTGCCCCGGCTGCAGGAAGCCCCTGCCTCGCTGTGCCCTCTGCCTCATGAACATGGGCACACCTGTTTCTAATTGCCCAGGTAAACTGGCAAATATACAAGCTGATGTTCAGCTGATCTTTACAGCATCAGGAAAGAATCTTGGATCAGCTTGTCTGTAATCCCTAACTGGGTATCTGCAAGGTTGAAACTCAGGACTTTGATCAGAATTTAAGAGCTGTTGCTTGCAGTGGTTAATCTGCCAACTCAGGTTCCTCATATTCGTGATGTCCCTAACGTACTCAGATTGTATTGACTGTTTATATTGACTTATGGATTAATTTCCTTTCGCAGGAACAGGAAAGTCAGATGAAAAGATGGACCTGACAAGGGAGAACAAACTCGCTCAGTTCAACAACTGGTTCACCTGGTGTCACAACTGTCGACATGGCGGCCATGCTGGCCACATGCTCAGCTGGTTCAGGTGGGACTTTCAGTCAGGGCTGCACATGCAGACAGTTTCAGACATATATGTAGTGGTTCATGTCCTTTTGCACATCTTTGAGTCTGAATCAATACATTTATTTTACAATTGCTATGAGGGAAATGTTTTTGAACTTGAATTAGTGTTGTGGTCAACAATAATCCTTCCCTCATTTAAAACTGTTTTAAACATGCATTACTCTCCCTCCCTTATTATGGAGGGTTTAAGTGATTCCACTGATCTATAAAAAGTCACTAAAGCTCTTAAGTAGCAGTAAATGCTATTTTGCAAAGATTTGTCCATGTTGGGCTACTGCTAGGAGAGATGACTCTCTACTCCATCCTCTTTGAGCGAAGAGTTAATCCTGTGGTTTCTCTTAAATGTAGCTGAAACCATCTAAAACACACACATAAAGTGGAAAGTTGAAAGTTGAAAGTTGATCTTTACTTTTTTGTATGCTCTGTTTATTTCTGTGTGACAAAAAGTTTGGATCTAAATGATTAATGGTACATTATACTTATACTTATACTTAAATAATCTTGCAAGACAAGTACCTCATTTGATAAAAACATTTTCTTGACACTGACAGGCTCTGAATTTTATTTTCTTGTGAAGAGCAATATTATAGAAAAGTACCCAAAAAAATAGATTTTCTTTGTCAAAGTAAAATTTTTAGACAGTATGGTACTATGCATAGGTTCTCTCTTTAACTCAACTCAACTTAATTTGTATAGCACCTTAAATACATAAAATTATGCAGCCCAAAGTGCTTCACAAATAACAGACAAAAAAGCACATAAAACCATTTCAAACTAGGCAAAAAAAATCAAAACAGTAATGAGACTAAAATATTAAAAAGTCAGTAAAGTACATTAAATGATAAAGCTAAAAATATTGAACAATAAAATGACCCCATGCTGAAAACCAGATTAAAAAGATGTCTTTATGTTTTTTTTAAAACATCAGTGGTGTTCACTTATTTACAAGGATCTAGTTGTTGTTGTTGTTTTTTTTTTTTAATTAAATTTATGATTATCTTTTAAGATTGTTTTGGTGCTTTTAGCCTTTATTTTGATAGGACAGTTGAAGAGAGACGATAAGTATGAGAGAGTGGGGAAGACATGCACCAGACCATGCCTGTGTCAGGGATCAACTCTGCAACTAGTGTGTCGAGCCTTCTTTACCAAATGAGCTTAACCCGGTGCCCATCTTGTCTTATGTTTTAGAAGGAATTCTTAGAAAACATAATTTTCTAAGAATTTTCTTAGAATGCATGCATTAAGAGCATCTCTTTGTGCTCAGGAACGTTAGGAATATGGCCCCTGAAGTTCAGAGCTCTAAAACAATATGAAGGGCTTTCTGACATTGTTGGCTGGAACAGAGGTTAACAAACTTTTCAGCCTGTGACCCACAAAATATCAGTGTCAGAGACCAGGGACTCCCACAACCCTGGAGGTGGTTGACAGATTCTGCACAATGCATCGTGCTCAGATTTACACACAAATTGAGCTAGACCATATTGTGATTAAACTCAATTTTGATAAATTGCTCAGCTTTACTAGACACCAGCATTTAAGTGATTGGACACAACAGATAAACATCTGTGACTGACATTGGTTCATGCCACATTATTTTCCAATGGCTAATGTTTGTCAACAGAGCAGATACTGATCAATACAGATGTTATACTGATGCATCTGTGCATCCCTAGGGTTTTCTGTTACTTTTTACAATTAAAAATATGAGACGAATGTGTAAAGCCAGAAACTTAAGTAACAGGTTATTTGAAGGAGCATAAGACTGACATGACGCCTGTCATTGACATGGAGGAGGCATCAAGTGTCATTTGGTCATTTATGTCACCTTTAATGCAAAGCTGACATTGTTTGATCCTTTTTTGCTTATATGTACAGTAAGGTAAGGCTGTTGGTGTAGCCTAGCATGAAGACTGGAAACAATAGGGGAGAGTGGGTTAAGATCCAGTTTTTACTTAGGTGGTTCTCCAGGAAAAAAAAAAGCTGCAGGTTAACCAGGCAGAGTGCAAGGTACACTGAAAACTTCCACTCTTGTTTTGCGATGTCCAGTGATATAATTGTGTTTATATAGAAGTGGGTATGCTCTTTTTATTGTATTACAGGTGGTATAATCAAGAGAATTACACTTGATGATGACATTCATAAACATTAAAGCCTCCTTTATGTGAATATGTCAGTCTTACAGGTACCCCTTCAAATATAGTATTATAGAAACTTTTTTGTTTGTGTTGAAGAGCCACCAAAAAAGTTTTTAAAAGTCCTGAAGTTCAGAGTTGAAATGTTTTGTCTTTGTCAGGTCAGCCAATAAAAAAAAAAAAAACTTCCTGGTAGGGATGTATTGGTTTCAAATTCTCATGGTAAGACAATAGCACTGTAACAAGACCACCATACTTTATTTTTTTCCAGAACAACAAATGAACACTTGGAAAAAGTGGTGTCAGCATTTATTAAAACAATTGCACTTTGACTATTACAATATGTACAAAAAAGTGCCACAGGTGTGCATTAGGCTTAGAATATAAACTTATACTTTAGCTCCAGTGTGTTTACTAATCTTTTAAAACCTTGGTTGTTACCGACTGAAAACAGCTGTAGGTCTTTGGAGATATATTCACCAACACACCTTGTGATTGGTTGAGCCCTCGCATTGTTGTAGGGCAGTGGGATTGTGAACACTTACATTTCTTGACTCTGGCAAACCAAAATGCTTCCTCACATCAGATTTAAAAGTCATTGGAGCCTCCACGATCTCAAAAGCTGGAGCAAGGGCAGGTGGTAGTTGTAGTTACTAGTTCCCTTCACTCTGCTCCACTGAAAAAAACGACACTTTTTGCCCTGAAGACCTATCATTTGAAATGGTCACATGTCCACCGAGATGCTTCTGTCACCATGAGAGTAACAACATTGTTACTACTCTACTTTTTCTAACTTGAGTTACACAGACATTGTTTGCCCTTTCTTTTAAGTCTTGAGTCCAGGAGGTAAAAATGTTTGTTTCCTCTGCTGTTCATAAGTTTCATCTAGTCTACATGTTTTTTTAATTGGCCTACTGTCTGTGTCTGTTACAGAGACCACACAGAGTGCCCTGTGTCGGCTTGCACGTGTAAATGCATGCAGCTGGACACCACAGGGAACCTGGTGCCTTCAGACAGCAGCTAAACAGAAGACGCCTGTCGGAAACTGAAGCCAAACACCAGCACGAAGCCAACCAGTGCAGGTTCACTGCTGCACCCGCCACACCAACAACTGGCCAAGGGACGAATGGTGCCAGCAGCGTCCTCCTCTGGAGCGGCTGCTTGAATAGAATGAAATACTGTTAAGTTATAGCCTAGTGAATGTAACTTTTGTAACAGAGCCCTATATGAAGAAGGGAGGCAGTGTGTGTTACTGATTTCACTAACTGAATCAATGACAGAAAGGGAGCAAATGCAAACTCACTCTTCTGCTAATGAGAATCCTACTCAGGAGAAATACAAGAGGCGCTGCTGTAATCAGCCTCTTCAAATTTAACCTGAATCAGGCTTGTTGTTTTATTGTAATCTATTAAAGAAGAAAATCATTTGTTCAGTCACACATCGGGTTGTAAAGATGTGATCATAGGTGCCAATATGTCCTTTTCGTAGCTTGTGCTTTAATATTTAACGTCTTGTTTGTCTTACGAAAGGATCTTCACATACCTCATGAAAGTGATGTTCGGGGGGTGAAGTACGGTCATGCCGGGTGATGAGCAGAGTGTAGCGCACAATAACAACACTCTCTTGCTCTCTTCGTGTTCTTCTATGCCACTCTTCATCTAGCATTGTGCAGGGAGGGCTTCCAGCATGAGGGTGGTTTAGGGGGCGAGAAGGATGAAGGATAGGAGAAGGTAGGGGTGCAAGGGTAAGGAGGGTGGGTGGTTGGGTGCGTCTGTATTCACCAGCCCACTCCAGGCCTGTGGTCCATGAAAGAAGCTCGCCAGAAAACAGCAGCTGCTCGGCACTCTGACAAGACCCTCCAGATTGTTCCCCTCATAAAGAACCTCAGCTGCCGGAACACTATTGACTCAAAGAGAGGGTGAGAGAACAGACAGCCTGAGCCCTCTCACCCCCCTCCCCTCCTTTCCTACACCCTCTGACATACACAGACATGCCCTCTCTTTCTTTCTCCTTCTCTCCAGTGCCCAAATTGCACCCCAAAACTATGCATACCACACATCAATCCAAGGATGGGCGCCGTCTGTAAGGGGACGGCCGTGTGTAAGCTGCATTGTAAATGGGTTTTCTCTCTTTCTCCGCCACCCTCCCTGCTCTGTCACCAACCTAGGGAGGCATTGTAAGTTAGAGGCAGCCTGCACCAGAGCTGGCTAAATCACTTAGTCATGGAGCGGGGAGGAGGAGAGAAGTGAGGAGAGAGGGAAGGGGGGCACAGGAGCTACTGTATGCTGCTTTCACCAGGATCCCGGTGTGGGAGGTTTTATAGGCCTGTGTGCCCTTTTGTGAACTATTTCTGAGTGGAGCTGACAAATTGGCGAGCCGTGTTGTGTCCTGAAAAACACAGACGCTGGAATTTCATCCTTTCACTGTTTCTTGTTGTGTTTGCCTTTTAAATAAATTCCAGCTGACAAATTGGAGCGCTGCTGAATGGGCTGTTATCCATAAGTTTACATGGTTTATTTTTACATTATCGTGTTTCATAGACACAGATGGCGTGGGTTTTCAGTCATATGCATTCTTTATCTTTGCTTAAAAGCATTGAGTCACACATTATTCTTCCATGGGAACTCCTGCAGAAACACAGGACCTGATTGCAGGCAGAGAGGTGGACATCAGTGAAAAACAACACATTTTAACTTTCAGAAACAATCAATAAATGTTGTTTGTTGCTCTTTATTTGCTTAAATGTTCATTATTAGATGTTTGCAACAAAATGTTTGTTAGCAGTTCTGCAGTTTTTTTTTCTTGTCAGTTTCATTTTAAATAGATTTATTGTTTGTCTTCTCTATGTTTTTCTCAAAATTGAGATTAGTTACCCTTCCCCTTGATAAACAGCCAAATTATTTAAGTCAGTATAAACTTTATTGGATGAATATGTTTTACAATACAAGTAAAGGAAGACACTCACAGATACACATAATTTTCAAGGCAGAATTAAAATATGAAAACACGTAAAACTATTACCACGAGTTAAGAATAAAATAATTAAAACTGCTGTGTTGTACTTATTTATATGTAACAGGAAGCTTTGTATGCAATGGAGGAATACACAGTGTATCAATAATGTAAGACATTCTGTCTATAAGTTCCATTAGTAGGGTTTAAGATTGAAACTGGACATCTACAAGTATATTTCCAGGATGACTACGGGGTGAACAATAATGTCATAATGATCAAAAGCTCCATTAATGACAAGAGAAGGCATAAACTCTTTAATTTTTATTTTAAATGTGTAGTTCAGTATCTCTAAAATCAACATACAGGTGGAATTTATGATTACCACTTTTACCTCTCAACAAACTTTACCCGTTCTAATTACACATCAAAGTCTTGATTGGATGAAAGTATGATACTTATTCATTTTTCAACCAATCAGCGTTGTTACTGTAAGAAGCTTCAAACCAATCAAAAGCTCGGAAGCGAGTAGCGTAGCCCGCCCACACGCACCAGCCAGTAGTCTGGCCGAAACAACTGTCATTTAGAGTGAGTGGACATGATGGGGAAGCCAGAGCAAGAGCTAGAAAACACGAATTAAACGTTTCAAGAAGTATCAAAAACAACTTTTAAAGTTACTTGTCTGGTGGTTTCAGCTTTCGTCGGCATGTATTAGCACCTTGAAGGTAAGTTAACGCCAAATAATGAGTATTTGAGGGGTTTTTGTCCCCTCGAGCGCATGAGTTGAACATTTTTAAAAAGGAAGCTAACGTTTTTTTCGCTACCAAGCTAATGTTTATCTTACCTTTCAACCCCTCCACCTTCTCATGTAGAGAAGCAGCAGCTTTGGCAGTACGTCTTTCTTACTGCGATAGGAATTACAGCCAGTTTCGGAGGATGTCAGCCCCCAGCAACTCGCTTCAGCAGCCGCGAGTGAGACGCAGTAATGCGGGCTCCCCTGGCTCGTTCAACAACAGCAGCAGCTGCCGTTTGCACCCCATCCGTGCCACCGTGCCCTACCAGCTTCTGCGTGCGGGTCAGAACAGTCCAACGCGGGCGCAAAGCCTCTACGGAGGAGCCACGAACAGCCGGGGCTCTAGTCCCCCCTCCAGCCCTACGCTCAATTCAGGAAGTGCAACTGCTAAGCAGAGACTGTCCCCAGAAAGTAAGGACTCCTCCTGTCCTCCAGACTCTCCAGTTTCCAGAGGTAAAACACATATTTTCAGCAGTTTTGCCTTGCGTAGTCCAGGAAAGGCCATATGAAGGTGGTGTTGTCTACTGCTGTCTTATCTTAGTAACTTTTTGTCTTACATCAAATTGGTTTACAGTTATGCAGTTCAGTTTGAATATTTAAAGAAAGTAGGTCAAATAACATAATGCGAGGTTTGTGTAAGTCTGGCAGAAGATTGATTGCAGAGATTTAATGCATAAACTATTTATCGCTCTGTCCATTAATACAATTAGGCACTCATAAAGTGCATAAAGGGCTCTACAGTCTGGTACCAGTATCCTTTTTAGTAAGGCTGCTCCATCATGGCAAAATCATAATCACAGACATTGAAGTTACTACAATTTTGGGGCAACATATATTGGTTTTTCAGGGCCAGTTCCTATTATTAGTATTTCATTTCACCAATATGCATTTTTATGATAATCAAAATACACTTAATGTGACAAAATTGATGACCAAATAGGAAGTAAAATAAGCAATTTAGCATTAGCCCTTGGATCATAACAAATGGCACAGAACAACACAGTAGCTGCAGGAATATGGGAAGTATAATCATGCACTCACTGTGTCAGTGGCACTCAGGCTTCAGTGTTGACTGGCTAGTACTTGTATGACATCTAGCCAATCAGAAAGTGCTGTTGGCAGAAAATTAGGTAAAATCTGGGAGGGGGAAAAAGAGACAGAGGAAAGGGCACTTGCAGTGGATCCAAAGTAGCAATCTTTTTTATTTATACATTTTGTCTATTATTGGTTGGATAAAATGTAGGTATAAATAATTGCCCAAAACGCCAAATATCTTTCTTAATAAATGACAAGACTAATCAAAAGTAGACCCTAATGTTTTTTTAGTATACCACTAAGATTCATCATGTCGCTCAGAGAGGCAGCCATAACTGCAACAAATTCTGCATGTTATTTGGCATTTTTCCAGGTCTAAACCCTCACACTGAAAATGGTTCCAAATGGCTGATGTTGTTTTACCTTTCTTAGTTAGCCATCTTCTTTAGCTCTTTAGCTTTTCAGACTGACTGGAGTACATAGCACGGCTCTCTCTGCTCCTGCTGCTGCTCCTCACTTAAAGTGAATTGATAAATATTCCGGTGGGATGGGCCAAGCGTATGCTTGGCTGTATGCTCCGTTTACCACACATGACAAAACGTATGGACAAAATAACTGCAACACGACACGTGGCACAGTAATTGTTTAGTCTTGATTTGATTATTTTTATGATTGTGGGACTCAAAATTTATATGAAATCGAAACCTGATTATTTACCCAGCTCTAACACAAACCAAGAAATGCCCTATGGAAGTGCTGTGGTCTGCTGTTATCTTGTCTTAGTAACTTTCTTTCACATTAATTGTTATACAGTTTTGCAATTCAGTATTTAACTTGTGCCAAAATGGGTCAGACATGCATAACATAATGAAGCAGTTTTCTGCAATCTTGGCACCAGATTGAAGGTATAAACTATTTATCTCTCTGTCCACTAATGCAATTAGGGAATCATAAATTGCATAGAGAGCTCTACAGAATGGTAGAAGTATTCTTTTAAAACCAGGACTGCTTTTTGCTATTTCCCTTCTGAGCAGGTTTAATATACACACACAATGTCTGCCCTGTGTTTTAGACATGATGTGCCATGACACAAGTGAAATATTATCCACTCTTATCTTGTCATTATGTTTTTTGGTTACACTTAGTGGAATGGAGTTTTATATTATGCATAAAACAGGTCAGATATCATATTGTGGGGGCATACAGTAAGTCTGTAACAAGACTGGCTCTTCATTTACAGCAGGTTGATACATTAACTACTCAGCCCATTGTCCAATCACACAATTAGGCACTTATAAAGGGAATAGAGTGCACTGTTGGCTCTCTTATTTCCTATGGACTTTTGACAGGAGAGAGGAGGAGGAGGATAGATTTGGCAGAAAGGCATGCTTTCAGTTGTAAAAGGAGCCACGTCAGTCCCAGTAGAAGCACTGCTAAGCTAATGTGGTCAGGTGTTGCCTATTCTGACCTCACTGAATACATACACCATAGACCACTCGTCATATTCAGACCATATGCTGAGCCTCGCTGCGTTGCCTTGCACATGGCTACCAGAGGCAAGCTCTGTGTCGATTCATGTCAAGCTCA
Source organism: Cheilinus undulatus (assembly GCF_018320785.1). Taxonomy (NCBI): domain Eukaryota; kingdom Metazoa; phylum Chordata; class Actinopteri; order Labriformes; family Labridae; genus Cheilinus; species Cheilinus undulatus. Next base: position 44,976,434 of record NC_054872.1, read on the forward strand.
GCTGCTCTCTAGAAGTGATCTGAAGGAGTACACGAGAGCCCACGCAGCCCTGAATCTGTATTTTGCAGTATTTCAGTAAATCTCCTGTATGTGACAGCTCCTTCTGCCAAATATCGACACTGTGCCTTTTATTTTAGACTGGTAGCAGTATCCTTCAGCCGGCCAGAGATGCACTTAGTGTTTCTTTTTCTGTGGACATTGTGGTTTTAAGTGCGAAGACAAACCACACACTATCTTGTGAGTCTTCAAGTCACATTGTGATATGGATGTGCCTGAATACAGCCTGTCTTTCCAGTATCTGGAAACAAAAAGACACTGTAGTTCTGCTAACCTCAGTGAGTATTTCTGTCTCTGAATCAGTTCCCATGAAAAGCACTAGGTGTTCTTTTCATGATACTGGGCTGTGCTAAATAACATTAAGTCACACACGCTAGACAGCTGTATCAGTAATACCTTCATTAGTCATATTTCTTTGTGTCACCCTCTTACCTTTAATGAAAATGGCAGTTCTCCTGTCTCAAAAGCGTGGTGGTTATATTGTAGAGTCGTGAGGGGGAATTTGATGTTTGTGACGTGCTTCACATTCCTCAGTTCTTTGAATGAAATGACCTCCAACCTTGACCAGTGTACCATGCAAGGCAGGAAACGAAGTCTGTTCCACAACAACTGAGCAGGCAGACTTACCAGGCACAACGAATTTCACCCGTGTTTGGCTAGCTCTTGGTTTTGATTTCCCACCCCAGTGGCATGCCACGCATACCTCAGTCCTCTGAAAGAGACTAACCTCTAACCCAGACCAGTGTCCCATGTCAGTGGTGATGATGGAGACTTGAACCTCCCTCTTTACCGTGACCTCACAGTCCAAACATGCATGAAGCCTCATAATGATCATATCACTGTGGTGCTGGCAGCTACTTGCAGTTAAAAAATGCTCATTGTCACACATCTCTCAGAGAGAAAGCAACAATGTGAACATGATTCAGTTATCTTTCGTCACTGCAGCTCAGCTTGAGTTAACTGAAGTAGTAGGCTTTTGTAATTTCACATTCATTGTAGTACTTTGAACCCACTCACACACATAATGCTTGCCATTTGGTGGGAAATTCATTCCAACGTGCCTTACAGTACCATTAGTGTTAAGAGCCAGACAAATCCATGCCAGGAATGGACTTCAGTAGTGTTTTAACAGTTCATATTAAAGCCTAGTCATGAAGCACAGAATGGAGAGTATTATATTCAACACTATGTCCTTTAGGTTCACCGACATGACATCATTCACTTACAACATTGTCCAAACAATGAAATTCGCACTCTCCGTCAAAGTGCCAGCTGTGCTGAAACAGGCCTGCTTCATTGTCACCCATTCAAACTGCGGAGTAGGACCAAATGTGAGAGTGACTGTGTTGTCTATATCAGTCTGCTCTGGTGGATCTGTGCTGTTTATCATTTTGCATGCACATAACTGACTGTAACATGTGGTTGAAGCTTAACTTTAATGTTACATTTACTCATTCTTCACCTCTCAGTTATAACTGTTTGAGTAGTTAAAGCATACCTCCTTCATCCATTGACACACACAAGCTCATGGTGGGAGGAGCGCACTGATTCGTTGAGTGATGCTAATGATGCTAACACCCTATTTCCTGACCGGCAGAGAAACAGATGCTGTAACTCATAACATTATAAGAGCATGACCCGGATTTAATATCATCACTCATCATTTATAATGTATGAAAAACAGACCCTGCTGAAATAACGGCTTGTAATCCTCACAGTTATTAGTTTGAGCTCTAATGTAGGGCATTATTGGAAAAGAACAGCAGGGTGGCCTGCTGGATAAGCAGATTCTCCCATTACTGTGTGATCAAGACTGTTTATAACATGTTAAATAAACACCATATCAAGCATGTAGGATAAACAATCTTACCAGTTTTATTTGGAATAAATACCCATGCTTTGGCAGATAAGATACTGTCAGTCATTTTAGACTATAGAATTCAGTAAAAATCTGACAGTACACCCAATGTTTCTGTTTTCTGCTTCTACTTGTTCTAAGTAATGGTTGAGTTTTTATAGTCTTTAGAGTAAAGCTGACACTTTTTTTTATTAGATTTGGTGGGAAATGTATTTATCTATATCCAACATCCAAGCCTACATCTAGAACTGACACGATCATGAAAAGATCTAGTAAGTGAGTCCTTCCTAATTCTGATTTATTTTTACTGTGTATGTGCTCTTCTCTCACAATTCAAAAATACATCTCAGACTTTTAAGGCCTAAGTAATCATGTAAAGATACTATCACCTGCCAGTACTTTTGCAGTGTTTTCTCTAAAGCTCACCTGTTAGTTAAGGTCATGTCTGGCCTACTTAAAATGCATTTCTGACTTTTGACAGTATATGACAAAAAAGATGCATGCATTTTTCAAAAGTGGAGCTTGACATATACAAACTGGCCATGTTTTACTTGTACTGAAGTTCAAATTTGTAAACCATAAAAACCAGAATATACGAGTACTGGGCTTCTTGAGGGTCTCTCAGAGGGAAGAAAACGTATAAACAGTCTATACACAACAATTTCAAATTCTTTAACTTAATTCCACAACGTATAGTTTTTGCACAAATTTGTTGCTCTTTCAGCTTCATGTGTTTTCCCAACACTTGCTGCGGTGAAGCATGGGCCCATAGCACAAGAGCTGCGCTTAGATGAGGAGTCTTTTCAATCAAGCCAGCACTACACAGGGTTTGTTTACTAAACAGTATCCCACTATTCTCTTTAAATGCAGGAATATAATCCAATCAGAGAGAAAAACTGTTTAAAGTGGCCATGTGAGCATGGCATGTGTTTTTAAGTATCACATCTTATTTTGTGCTGTGAAGCAGCTGCTTACAACATACAGTAAATGGGGTGCATAATAAATTGTGTCAGATTGCATTCACTGGCTGACGGTGCAGCTGCACTTGTGGTAATGACAGTATATGTGCCAGCATTTTCTACTCGTATTTTTGTAGCAGGGTATATAGAAAACAGCCAACTTTTTATATGAAATGTAGCTGTATTAAGATTGTGCCTCATATATTTTATGTATATTTGCATTGCTCATATTTTGGACTGACAAGGTTATAGCTGGCTTTCATGGTTTCCCTGGCACTGGGCCTCAGAGAGTGTTCCCCTTTCCCTACTATATGGGCAGCCCTGCCAATATCATGATGGATAAAGGGAATATTTCAGCCATGATAAGCTTATTTTTATGATCATTACTAATGGATCTTGCATAAATGAATATGCAAAGCCTCTCACTGGGTTGCTTTCTCAACAGTTGGCTTCATTAAAAGGACATGTTAACACTACTATACATTAGCAACAAAGTTTGGAGCAAAACACTTTCTGCTCAATTGTGATAACTCATCTAAGAATTCTATGCAGATTACAAAATACATGTAAGTGGCCCATATTGGTCAATAATATCAGTCGACTTATGGTGCATTTCCACTAAGTGGTTAGATTTGGTTCAGTACAGTATGGTACAGTTTAGTATGGTAAACCCTGATCTTGCTTGTGTTTCCACAGCCACATACCCATGGTCGGCAGGCAGGGATCTAACAGCTGTGAAATGACGGTCTCAAAATCTACAGGATATTTAAACATACCACATGAGACTTAACCTGACTGAAAATTGACCCCATTCATAGAGTATTGCAAACAAATGCTTGACATAGAATGTGCCAGAATGCATAATGATGCAGACTGATGGAGGTTTGATGTCACTTTTAACCGTCTTTTTCCTAATTAGACCATAACTGTGCATATTAAGAAAATGGGAAACATAATTTTGGTGTTATTGTACAGTTGGGCATTGTTTTAACACTCCCCAGGCTTTTTCACATCAGTCAGTTGAGGCTGAGAGCTCAACTACTGCACAGTAGTTAGTAGATGCGCAAACTCCATGTGGTAATAACAGATGGTAGTAAAGAGTGATTTGATTGTTGAAATGTAAATAATTGCAAACAGTATACACACAGGAAACTGGTGAAAAGCAGCTTTATGTACTGGTCTGCCTCAGCTTGATAGTATGTATTTCCAGGTTCTATCATGCACCATGTTAAAAACTTGGACATGTTTAAGAAGTTCAGCTGAACTAAACAAAAATAGTTTAGTCTTATTTATATGCAGTGTTGTCAGGATAAAACATGATTTTTAAATGATATGTCTTTAAAGTAATAAGAATAGCCAAGTTGAGGCTAATCATAAACAGAGTTCTACTTTTTAATTGAGACATTTCTAAGTTAAAGCTAGATTATCATGATTTTCCTTTTAGCCGTGTGGAAACCTACAGGAAACTCTTCTGCTATGGTTTACTGATTTAGACCACGTGTTTGTTTTCACATTTGCCTTTGCTGTACAGTTAATAAACTGACCGTTTATGCCTGGAAAGGCAAAAGAGACTTTTCACAGCTTGCCGAGGGAAAGTTCTCCTTAAAAGTCAGCCTAAAAATATTCCTTTTAAATATCAAATATACCTCTCACTCATCCCTGAAATCAGCAGATGGGACTGCTTTGATGTCTTGGCTTCTTTCACAGTGTTTCTTTTTTTCTCATCAGGAGATTATTTTAGTGGGGGAGACGATGGAAAATAACCACAAGCCTGGTTCTGAGAGCACTGGCTTGGCCTATATCAATATTGATGGAAATTTAGGCTGCTTCCTTTGTCTACAATGCTTCAGGGAATTTTACTGTAGCCCAGTAAGCTTACTTAGGCAATACCTTTGGGTTGGTAGGCTTGTGTATTCTACAGACAAAGAACAACAATGAATGGCTGTGTAGTTCTGCTAGGAGAGGGGTGCCTCATGTCGATAGTTTAGTCTGTGTGTTAGTTTGTACGTTCATGTTAGACAGGCCTCTCTTTTGGCCTGCTCGCACAAGGAAAAGAGTAAATGAGTATGCTTCCTGACTATCATGCTTTTTTCTTTTTCTGTCTTTTATACGGTTATAAAGGCACTTTCATTTACTGTAAATAATCACATAAAGTGTAATTGAGGCTAAACAGTGTAACACAGATTTTTTCTTCTCTCTCATGCTATTCACAAGCTAATGTCTTTGCATTTTGTTTTTCTCTCTTTCTTTTGCTTTACAGCACGTCTCTGCAGGAATGTTGAGTGGATGCAGGCAGTATTGATGTGCATTGTGTTGTGGTTGTTTATGAGTTCTTATGTGGGTGGTGTGTGCTTAACTGCTCTGGCTCAAAGCAGACTGCTCTCATAACATCAGATACTCCTGCTCACTCATTTACATTTGCTTCAGGCCTCTGCTCTAAAGCCTGCTTTTTACCCTGCACTTATACTTAGGAGATTAGAAAAATGGTCTGCACTTTGAAAACAAGGAAAGATTGCAAAGTAAGGTCTTGTCTATGAAGTGCATCTAGTGGCAGACAGTAGTTAACAGAAGAGTTGGAAATTGTTTGATAAAATTATGTTTTTTAGCTAGACCAATTAATTCTATAGACTGATATATTTTTGGTTTAATTATAGCCCCCTCTACCACTGAAAAACATATTCAAATGAACCATTCCTTGTAAACTAACTTATTTTTAAAGTTTAGAGTATTATTATTTAATTTCAGGTGAGACATTCCAACCATTAAGATTTTTATTCAACTCAAAATACATTCCCCAGTCCTTGGCTTCCCATTTGCACTAAAAGATTTATTACACAGTGACTTTTTATCTGTGCTTTTAACTTAGCCTTACTTACACAATTGAGAAAGTTAGCACTCGAATAACAACAATGCCTAAAGGGGTCAGGGAGATTTTCTCACTTGTTACTCATGCCTTCTTCTGTTTTTTTTTTTTTTTTTGTTGTCTTATCCTATCTCCTTATTATTTCCCATTTCACAGCAGAAAGGTCCAAGCTACAAGTTCGGACTTCCAGTGCCATTCGGCGGACATCTTCCCTTGACGCCATCACAGGTCCTTACCTAACTGGTCAGTGGCCTCGGGACTCCCACGGACCCTATCCCTCCTGTATGAAAGACAAAGCTACACAGGTACAAACCTTCAGAAAAATCAGTATTTTGGAAATAGGTCATGATTTTATGACTAGGGTTGCTGTGAAGGAGGAGGCCCTGGTCTCTCCCATTCCTGTATATCAATTTTTAAATAGTCTTAAAAGTTATTTTTTAAATTTAACTTGAGGCTGGCTACACACCAGATAATTTCCCATCTTAACTGATTTTAAAATGTGGGAAAATACAGTCATAATGATAGTTAAAAGACTGTTAACATTATAACCCCCCTAACAACACAGAACATGATCCAGCCAGACTGCAAAACCACACACCTGCCATTTGTAGTAGCAGTTTCACAGTGGCTACATGAGATCTCACAGAAACTTGTGAGATCAAATGTGACTTCATAAGAAAACTAAATATGAAGGATGATTTATATCATCAGCTGGCTGTTGGACCTATCGTAGGATGTCCTGTGAAAGACATAATGGCATGTGGGGAGTTGGCATAACCCCACAAATTGGTTGTCATACTCCAGTTCAATCATCCACTTGACTCCGAGCACAGTTGTGTTTCTAATGTTCACTGCCATGTCTGTGAGCTGCAGAAGTATGCAACATCTGGTTGGTGACACTTCCTGGTTTGCTTGCTCTTAAAGGTGCAGTGTGTAATATTTAGCCTAGTAGCATTTAGCTGAACAAACTTGGTAAAATGAAGCAAAACATTTCTAAGACGGTCTATCTAAATAAGTGTTTAGTCATCTAAATTCAAAAATAGCTATTTTGGGAAAACAACTCAGAATAAACCTTTAATTCATACATAGGGAGGGTCCCCTCCATGGATGCCGCCATCTTGGATTTTTACACGTTTCCATGGTAACATAGAGGAAAAAGGAACAAAGGATAAATAAAGTTATTGTATTGTATTGTATTGTATTCACATTACAGATACACATTAAATTCAGCTGGTTGCCGCAGTTTCCAGCAGAGAAATGCAATTTAGAACCCACTTCTAGATGTTGATATTCAGTTTTACACACTGCACCTTTAATGGCTATTATGAGTATTCCGTTGGAGGCAGCCCCATCTGGAATTGTATATATAAAACTGAGGATGCATGATATTGGATTATTGCTGATAACAAATATGCCCGCATTTACAAACTGATTTTTGCTGATGCCATTATTTATAATAATAAAACCTCAGTTTTACCCACAATTTGAAGTCTGAGGATGATTAATATTAACACATTTCAGACCTTAAAACACACTTTAAGGTGTAAGGAATAAAAATAAATATAGAAAAAAATGCAGACCAAGCATGATGTGGAGATTCTTTTTTAAGAAGATAAGCATTTCGGCTTTTCACACCCTGTCCCCACACATTCATGCTCACAGAAAGAAACACAGTATAGACAGGCTTGTCTAATTTATTTTTTGATTTATTCTATTTAATTGTAGAATGTGCTCATGTTTAAGGTCAAAATGTATGTAACCCACTGGTTAATAATAAATGGGTCAGTTTTTCTCGTACCTACTGTTGCTGACTTGTTCTCTGAGTAATATCACTTGATCAAGCCTTTTCTAACATTTCATACTACAAAATAAGTAATAAAAGTATGTATGATTCATGCCGATATTGTATTGGCCGATATCGGTATCGGCCGATACTCGAGGCTGTAATATCGGTATCGTATCGGAAGTGAAAAAATCTGATCGGGACATCCCTAATGGCTGATGTATATTTTTTGTTCCAGCCTAAACCTCTGCTAACCTCTGTTAATTTACTTGTTCGTAAGGCCAGTGTTTAACGATGATATAGGCTGACTTTTATAGCCAAAATTTTTTTTGTAAATATCAGCACAGATTTTCATATCCGTCTAAACAAATAATTTACTTTTTCAGCTAATATTTTCCAAATACCAATATCATGCCAATAATATTGTACAATCTTATGTAAAGCATGTTTGATATTTCCAATTTAAGAGTGAGGTAGTAAAATAGTTATATTTACACAACAGTTGAGGATTATCTGACAAATAAATTGACAAGCCTCGATATGGACAATACCCTTTATCGTTGGGGTTGAAGTGGGGGAAATTGGGCCCAAAAAAGGGCTTAGATCATCTTGCATTTGGCCAGCCTAACAAAGAACACCCCCTCCCCCCCAAAAAAAGCAACATTCCTGTTGTTGTACGTTATGATATTTTTTTCTTTTTCTTTTTTTTTAAATATTATTGTGTTTAATGGACTTATGGGCAAATCCAATAACAACAATTACCAGTGAGCCTTGGCTGCTAGAAGCCTATAAGAGGAGAAAATCAGAGTAATCGAATATTCACTAAACTTCTTAAATTTGTTAACCTTAACAACACATAGTTGCTGACTTTATAAAACCTAAACCCAACAGTATGCTCTCTATGATATAATATATGTTCTGTGGTCCAGAATCATGCAGCTTTATTCTTTTTCACCCAGATAAATATTCAGGGTTATGACAGGAATATTATTTTCAAAAATAATACACATTTGACCAGTGTCTCCTTTAGATATTTCAGGTCTGACCTGTTGTATTTCTGAGAGGGGAATGCACCCAACTAAAGGGTTGTTTTATGGGCTGACTAACCTACTTCTCAAAATTGCTACTGTTTACAGCAAAAAAATGGAGCTGTAGTAAAAAGCTTCCCTTACATGGTATGTACAAACTATACGTCTTTTATGTATGTTTTTTTATTAGTGATCTGGATGTTTGCATTTTGTACTGATGACCTGATGGGGTGTGTTTCATGCCAATTTCCACTTAGAAGTGCTCAAGATTAATATTACACTGCCTATAAAAAAAAATTTATTCTTTAGTTCATAAAAAGCAAGAGCACTGAAATGCTCTTGCCCTTTTCCGGTATTAATCATAATGTGAGTTAAATATTTTCATGCAGTGATTTTACAGTATTGCAGCATGTTAAAAATAACATTTTCATGTAGCACAATAGAAACACATAGTAATAAGTGGTTAGCTACAAGAATGAAACTTGGTCATATGGAAGCCTTGATAACCCAAATCCTTGATAACCCTAATCTTCAGACACCACAGGTCTCCCTGGGGGTCTAATAGTCGAAGTGTTCACACAACTGCAGCGTCCAAAGTTAAATGATCAAAACGGAGAAAACAAAAAAAAAAATATCTGACAGAAAAGGAGTGCAACATTGCATAACAAGACGATGTGTTCATCAACAATGACAGTGTGTTGCTTTGCAGGTTGAAGGTAACTGATCCATCATCACATTTTTCCATTTTGCTGTAATTGATCAAAGAAGCATGTAGCATGCCAGGAGACAGAAAGAAAATATAAAGGTTTTTATAAGTTTGGAAGACAGTTAAGTGGGTTATTCCTTCATATAGCCAGTAAAATCTACACAAGAAGAAATATACATAAAAAAATAACTTTCTGCCTAAAGGAATTTCAACAGTGTGCTTAGTATTAAGTTAAAGTTAGCTCCCTGTTTGACAAATCAAAAATACCTTTAATATCTCTTGGTGTTATTCAAAAAACATTGTCACCCTCAAGTGCACCAGAGTTTCTGGTAAACTCCCAAATTTCACACCCACTTTAACCTTTTTTATTGCAGCTTGTGGCAGTTGGGAATTAACTAATTGTTGGTTTTGTCATAGTGGCGGGTGAAAGAGCCAAATATACTAGCTGTTGCCAAAGATTGTTTATAGTAATCTGGAGGTTTTTGGTGGAATCTGCTGCCAGAGCAGTCCTAATATTTGGTACTAAAAATACGCAGATATTTTCTTATGCCGCTACCTTCTTTAAAACGTCATAACACTTCATTGCACACATGTATGGATGTCACATTTGGCCAAGATAGCAGCAACACATCATCGCCCACCATGTGAGTAATAGCCATGTGCAGTTTTTCTCTTAGTGTTTAATTTTGGGGGATTTGGGGTTTGGTTTGGGCTTGCCTTTTGAAAGAATATTGACTATGTATGATCAAGACAAGGGCTGCTCCCTCTTTGCTTATAGAAGCCTTTCATGTGTCTGAATGAGGACTGCCAAGGCTCATTTACATGGGCTTCATCCTTTTAACCCCTCATTTGCCTCACATTTCTTTGTGTGTAGGCTGAGGAAGTGGTGGGAGGGCCTTGCAAGAATTCTTCAAGTGGCTATATATGCAGAGTAAACACCTCTAATTGCAGGGTTCTTGTACAGCCCTGGAAAGTCTGGACCAATATGGGAAATCAATTTTGATAATAATCAGGGCTTGAAAAATGTTACTGCAGAACTATGCCTGGGCACGTATACATAGTATCTTTTAGACCTTCTGTGTATTTGTCTACATTGTTCTTACTATAATTCCCAGACTCCATAAGTGAAGCTCTGATTGAAGGCAGACCGAAATCAAAACCCAGCTAAGAGATTTATGTGTGTCAGTGCTGTGGAAATATGAGATGGAAAACATTTGCCTGTGTTGTAATGATGTGGGAGAGATTGACACACTTGACAGTCCTTGAGCGATTAAATGCACAGACTCCCCCAAGGACAGTCAGAGACCACTTCCTGTTAACAAGCTATGCCTAGGCCCAGCTCTTTTTATAAGACAACAACAGCAGAGAGCAGTAGACAAAAGGTCCCTGGCCTCTTTTGTTGTGCTTTGCACAAGTTCAAGACAGCCTCTCCTTTGAGCTGTAATGTAGCCTCACATGGAGGTGAAGTTGTTTGCACCTGTCCCCCAGGCTAAGGCTGAGGCGGGGAGAAATCCCACTGCTTACCACCTGGCCCTCGTGGCTGCATGGCCCGCCTGCCTTTTGTGTGGGAGTTGAGGAGCAGAGGGTCCATACATATGCTAATTGCTGTTCCGGGATAGGTCTGTGTGCCCTAGGCCCTGTGGTTACAGAACACAGAGAACGTCTGTATGAAGATTAGGGCCCTCACACACCAAGCCGACCTCAAAGAGCCAGCACCGACAAAGACAGGCTGATCAAACACTTCGCATTGCCTTCTTTTCCTAGAAGTTGCTCTTGAACACAATAACTAATGACAATACACATTAAATGGTTGTATCTGCACTATAAGGAAATAATTAATCATCAGTCAGGGAAACATTGACGAGCTAGCCTTTTTTTAACAGCTTTTAAAGCTTCTTACATCAGAATAAAATTAAGACATACTTTGTAATCTTTAAAGGGAAACTTGGGTTTTACAGTTGCTCCCATAATAAATGTAAGTATGAAAATACAAGATCTAAAGTGTAGATACTCGCTTGAAACATGCAAATTTCAATTTTGTATACAACAAACACACAATGTGCAGAATAAATAGGTATCTAGTAATATGTAGAACAGCCCAACCCAGAATACGCAAGATAAATGCATCAATAGTAGACATAAATCGTTATATTATAGTCTGTTATAGTCTATTAATTTCTTACTTAAATCTTTCAGCTGCTGACAATTAAACTCATTTGGCAAAAAAGTAGTTGCCCAAAAAAGCTTGATGACAGCTTGCTGTTTCCATACATCTGACTTTTGATTCTGTATGTTAAAGTCATTAGGTATTCACATACTGAATCATATAGCTTTATTATTTATTGCAGTATTATATGACATGTTTTATTTCTGCTTTTTCTCTTTATATGTTCTTAATGGATTGATTTGAATGTTATTGATCAAAAGTTTACAAACTTTTCAGACCATGTGTCAAAATGAAGAGGACTGAATTCTTCAAATGCTACATAGTTTCAACACAGATATTAAGTATAAAGCAATATTTATGTATTCACACCACCTTACCATACATGACAGTAATGAAAGATTATGGAAACCTCTCTTAGTGAGACAGAAGAGCCTGTTTTTTAGCCAATGTCTTTGACCTTGAGTGTCAGGTGAATTCAGTATTAGCCGTATGACAGAGGAATTGTTGTCTCTTTACTGTTTTTTGGACTGATCAGCTATTTTAAATTCTTTCATTCTGCTTTAATCAAATTGAGGTTGTCCAGATATGTCTTTACATAGCTAAGACTAACATCAGTGTTTTCCAACAGTACCAGTTGTCAGCCAAATGGCTGACTTGTCACTTAATTTCAGCCTGCTATTTTAACTATTGTGGACTTAACAGAATAGTTGCACTAACACTTATGACATGCACACTTCAGATTAATTTCTACAGTATATCAATTGAGCATTAATCTCCTTATTGTGGCAAATCCCTCATTACATTTTAATTTTTTTGTTTCTTTTGACTGCTATGTAAGGTTTGTACATGTTTTAAACTCCGAAAGTCGTTATTTTATGAAAGTGTTCATTGTAGTGAACATGTGTGTGTGAGCTCTGTGTATTAAAAAGCTTAATTTCTTGGTAATAATTAATCATAAACTATGTTGTCCCTTTACATAATTGAATTCCAACCATGCATTGTTGCTTGAATATTCTTCAGACTAAAAGGACTTTGTGTAGATACCCAAAATTTTCTCGGAGAAATCCCCCGGATTCCCTCTTTTTATGTGTGCCTCACTTATTAAGGCAAGCTTTTGAACCCCTCCTCGCTAGCCACTTTTTTCCCACAGGTTGACTACTCCATATATCTGTGAGAAACCCTGAACAAGTAGTTAAAGCTTTTGTTGATTCCTCTCTGCTTTGCTGTTAATGGACAAAATGTATACCCAAACTTTTCACAACTAATATTGATATCTGAATAGTATATAAAATTAACAATTGATTTTGTTTGTAATGAAATTGAATTAACATGTTCTTCCAGTTTTAAGGTAGAGGCCAGTGGTACTTTTATCACTGTTAAGGAGTTGCCTTATGTAGATTATTTTCTTATCTGAATGAAGTCTGAAGCTAGAAGGAACAAAAATGCCATCTCTGAGATATTTATCTACTTTCAGGAATACTCAGGGAGTTTTCATACTTGCACGAGATAACAGATACACAAAGTCAACTACCGCATCACAATGCATGCTCCTCTCATCTCTGAACCTAACCAAATGATAGCAGTGGCATTCTGCTCGCATGTCTCGGCATGCAATCTAAACAAACCCGCACAGATTCCACTGCAGCTCTATTGAAGCCCAGTCATTATTTCCTGCTTTGGAACGGAGCTGGATTCTTGAGGATGTTGTCTGCATGTAACCCTTTGGGTGGGAATCATAATGGGAAGCAAGCTGCAGGCTAGTTTTATCTTCACAGCAGTACATTATCAGGCACAACACCTGGCACACAAGCCTGAAAAGCACACAGCTCTGGCCGGAAGTTAGGGAGCTAGCATGATAAAAGGGCCTCTGAGGTAAATAAAGGTGGGTGTTCTTGTTTACTGACAAGTTGTTTGAGGGGGGATAGAGTCAATCAAGAAAGATAGCCTGCAGTATTTTTAACTGTCTCACCCTAATGTGGATTCCTGGAGGAAAATAAGTAGTTTAATTGCAAACAGAGTTGGCCAACACAAGCTCTACTTGACATCTGTGGTCTGCTGACACCTTAAAAACATGCTGCCTGACAAATTTTAAACATGAGCCTGAATTCCCTGTTTTGAAATAAGTTTATCATCCCCATAGCTGATTCTTGTTAGATGTTTTTTTTTTTTTAGTTTGTAAGCAACGAAAGTTCCAGCTGAAAGTTAATTTCTGGAATTCGTGTCCTCATACAAAATGAATTCTTACCTTTCTTTGTGTGTATTTAATATTACTGTCATAACATTTTACAGTAGTCACGGTTTAATTGGCCTTTGATTTAAATCAGTAAACAAGATAGTTGATTTTTTTAAATCAAAGGCCAATTTTTAATTGATTGGACAACTGAAGAGAGACAGAAAATAGGGGGTTAGAGAGAGGTGGATGACACTGGGATACAAAACTGCAACCAGTGCATTCTAGGGGTGTAGCAGTTGACAGAGGTCATGGTTCAGTTTGTACCTTGATTTTAGAGTTAGGTTTCCCTCATTGATGACTTTTAATGCACTGTAATGCAGCTTACAATTTGTTCCTTCTTGTGTTGTTTAGAACTACCTGTGAAAGTTAGTATAGCCTGTGTATATTAAGCATAAAACAAAAAGACAAACAAAAGAAATTCAAAATAATAATAAAAATAACATTAATAAAGTAAATTGCATAGCAGCTTTAAAAACTGAGGTTTTCAAAGTGCTTTGACAGTAAGCAGAATTACTATTAAGACAAATCATCAAACGCAAACATTAGAAAGACAAAACCCTAACAACAGAAGAACCCATGAGCAACAGAAGAACCCAATATATAAAGCATCACAGAAGGTAAAAGCATTAAAACTCCTGATTTGAAATTATAAAATAAATGTAATGCAAAACAATAAATACTTGCATTTTCGAGCAATGCATCCTATTCATGATTCAAAAATGTGCCATGACTCTGTCTGTTGGTAAACAGCCATTGCAGTGGTTACTGGTACAAAATTAACACTTGTGTATGTCAGTGAAGGACCTCAGACTAGTTTATGTAAACACAGGATAGGAGCCTGTAAAGGAGTCTGAGCAGAGCACATAAATTCACACTTAAAGCTGGTGCTCTCTACTTCTGCATATCCACATTTAGTCTTAAAAATATATTAGCATCAGTAGTGTTTTCCACCCACTAAACCTGGTATGTTTTCCTCTTTAGTTGTGCATGCTTCTTCTTCAGTTATTAATAGCAGTTAGCAAACAGTGACGGGCGTAACTGCCACCCAGATTGGCATTCCAATAGTGCCATGTAAGATTTCCTTTTTTCTCCATTCAGACATATTTGTTGTGTGACTATGTGCAACGATCCATCATCTCTGAATTGTGACGAATACACAAACCATTACACTCTGACTATGTAGCATCTGTACATATGCAAATACTCTACCATTTGAGTAAAAGTGGCACCCAAGACTTGTCCTGCAGGATTTGGTAACATTGTGATTGTACTGGACAATATCGTGAATTGGGATTTTGATGTATACGACATGAATGGTATTGTGAGTCTGCTCTGGTTATCAAGGAAACTACAGATGGTGTGATTTTAAGTGTGGTTTTAAGTGTGTTTTTCTTAACTCAAAACATACATAGGCCTATTTCAAGTAGTACCTTTACAATACAAAACCCGAACTTTTTACAGTACTGCTTTCAAAATAATATATTTTTTTATAATAATATATAATATAATGATAAAAGTTTTTTCTTTTATGAAAATGAAGTTATCTTACCAAGTGCAATAGTGCATCTGTTGTGATCTTAAATGCCTTTCTGTAGGCATTTTTGTAAACCTTCAAGTACTATTTAAAACAAAAATAATTGTGTTATTGCACAGCCTTACATCATAATTTCAGCTGCTATTAGATTAATTGTGCAGCACAACCAAAAACAATTTAAATTTAAGGCAAGTAAAATGTGAATGAAGGACTCTAAATTGTAAAATAGCTGACTTCAGTGGTATGATATATAAATATAGCACAACTTTGTTGTGTAAAAGAGTTTGTTGATGTTTACCTGAAACACCTTCAGGCTTTCTCATGATTCTAAATTTAAACCTGTGTGTTTTCTCATTCTCAGCAGAGTATCACGCACTGTAGAAACCTTTCACATACCACTCACTGCCTACTTAAAGCGTTTCAAATTTCACTGATTTACAAGTAGTGAGCAGCATGCCCTACTTGACGTCATAGAACATCTGTGAGAACTTAGATTTTCCTTAACAGCTAAGTCCACAACTCCACAAAGCCCGTCTGCCCTTTTAGAGGAAACTGCAGTCTGTATGGGGAGATTAGGCTGCAGCATCGAGTCCCTCAGTGTTTGGCAGAGGCATCAAAAAGCACAAGCAAGTCCATAGGCCATGCACAAAATGTTAATGCTAAAAGCTAGCTACACATCTGCCGTCCAGCGTGGCCAAGCACAGTGGTCCCTTTTATAAGAGCACAAGCACCCATTTAATATGCTGTCCTTTTCTGGGGGGGACCAGCGCCAGCAATCTAGTGCAAACGACTTCACGGGTGTTCCTCATTATTCACTGTGTGATATTCCATATCATAGGGCAAGACTTGTGCGTTAGCCGGAGAGCCATAGAGGTTTTACTGTTTGTGTGGGGTCAGGCATAAGACACTGTGTGGACACTGACATTTAAGATGTTTCGCACCAGTGTGCTGACCATAAAACGTCAGATGTTTGAGGATTTGTTTGAGGACCAGAGGCACTGTTGATATGCATAATCAGGGGGAAGTATGTGGTTTCAGACGACTCTATGAAACATCCTCAGTCTGTTTCTGTTTTTGCATATATTTACATAACTTAACCGTTTCCTGGTTGATGCAGCAGAGGTCTAAAAGACGTGCTCAGTGAGACAGAACTGCCTCTATGCTCCGTGGCAGGGAGTGTTTTGTATTTCAGATGTTTTCTCACTGGAGTACTAACAACATAAAAACTCTCTGTAGACTCACTGACCTGGTAAAAGCCTAATATTGAACAGATCACACTACAATATACCAGAGTTGAGCATATAGGCAAATAGGTAAACTGGGTAGCAGGGAACAGCTGCTAGTTGGTCCCTGTAAATGTCACCTGTGGCTGATAAGGATGCCTTTTTGGCATGTAACCATGAATTATTCGCTCGCCCTGTAATTATTTCTTTAAACTGTGTTTGACTTGGTAAGGGGGTGTTAGATTTTGTAATGTACCAGTAAATTATACAAGTAGACAAGAAAAAGGAAGGCTTTAAAGTCCTGCCAAAGATTTATTTATCTTAGGGAGGCTTACTAATGGAAGTAATCAAACACTCTCTGACTTTTTGTTGTTCATGTAGAACGTAGTTCTTTCCTCAGGGATGGTATCTCATGACTGTTTTCATCATTTTCATTGAATCCAGATTTTCAGCTTTACTTTGGAGCACACGGCACTCATTACAGCTTTCAGCCCCTTCTCACTCAACTGCCTCTCCGTACATTTTATATTTTAGGTATTTAGTTTATGCTTCTTGACTCTTTGGGTATTCGGGTGCTTTATCAGGAGGTCTCATGAGGTTTTAGGAAAGGCTTTTGTGAAAGCTTTGAGAGTTCTTCTTCTGCACAAGCTTTTGTTGACTTTAACTCTGTCCACATCTCAGTATTTGCACTTAAAAAGATGGTTGCATACCTATTATAAATACCATGTGCATATCATAACAATTTTTTAATGTGCAAACAAAAAATTAGATTCATGTAGGTAAACTAGGGATGCCCTGATGTTTCAGTTTAACATCGGTATCAGCCACTATCAGCCATGTTGACAAACATCAGCCATTGGCAAATAACGTGGCATGAACAGACATCAGTAGCCAGGATTTCTCTGTTGTGTCCAATCAATTTCATGCTGGTATCTAGTAAGGATGTTCCTAACCGTCTATTTCCCTATTCGGCTAAACGCTCATTTACATTTCATTTAACCAACTGGTCTAAAGAGGAGAAAACCCCTAGAAAACAGTCAAATATCTCACAGGGTCATTGTGTCAGCGGGTGTGATGTTAGCCTGATATACTCTCTACAGCGTGGCTAGCATTAAAAGCTAGCACCGCCAGCCTTCGTCCCTCTTTGCAGATTAATATAGTGCTTTAATGTGTGACCTCTTTTCACTTCGGTCGAGTAGTTACACGTGAGTTCAACCCTCAACAGCCTACATACCAAATTTGATTCCTTTTACTACTTTAGAAAACTGTCGTACCGCGATCTTCCTACTACACGCTAACCGCTAAGCTACCACTGAGCTTCTCATGTTTACATCCGATGAAGTGCCAGAGAGGAAGGCAGCGGCCATTGACTGAAGCTACTGTGGCCTCTAGTGGTGGGAGGTTCATTACAGTTTAAAAGAGCATTATAGACTGGGATTTCAGGCCCGTGTTCATAAAAATGTTTGGTAGTTAGTTTAACTGATTAGTAAATCCCACGCCTAACTGTGCACATCCCTAGTATCTAGTTCAGCTAACTTCTGATTTTAAGTTTTATTTTCTTTAAAGACAGAAGAGGTCATCTGATGGCAAACTCAGATTTGTTTTCATGGTCAAACACAGTAGAAAATGCTGACACAGTGGAAGTGTGCGAAGAGCATCAGTAACTATGGATGCACAATGTTATTGAATGATATCAGATTTTATTATAAAAAAAACATTTTCGATATGTCAGACACCTGGAAAGTTAAAAAAAAGTTAAGTTGAACTGAACAAATTTGATTTGCTTTAAGTAAGATACACACTACACGATAATCAGGCCAATTGTTGTGCTGAATCCTCCCTTCCAACCATAGTCAGGAAAGGCCTGGTTATCGAATGGTTCTAGCGGTTATCTTGCCAGATTATCCTGTGGTGTGCTGTGTGTTAGCAGTGAATTTTTCCCTCTCCAACCTGATTGGAGGTGCTCTGACTTGAAATTAAAAATAGTCATCATGTTCAATATATATATTTTTTAAAAATTTTATTTTGGGCATCTTTGTGCCTTTATTTGATAGAGGAGGATAGTGGATAGAGTCAGAAACAGGGACGAGAGAGGGGGAGAGACATGCGGTAAAGGGCCTCATGCCGGGCTCGAACCCTGGCCGTCTACGTACATGGGGCGCGCCTTAAACCACTCGGCCACCTGCGCCCCTTGTTCAATATTTTTTGACAAAAATCCTGTTGTGCGTGGTGAGCAATGAAAAAAGTGAAGAAGGCACAGACCAGGCCAAGACAGTCTATGATCAGAATCTGCTAGTGGATGATATGCTGAGTTGATCCTCTTGTTCTACACCACACTATACAAATAAATCCTTAAAATCTGTGATTATTTGTCGTTGTGTGTGGGGTCTGTCACATTTAGAAAATTGATTATGATTTTGAAAGTCTTTGTGTGTTGCAGGCTTTACACAGGCAGTGTTATTTGTATGTAAGACTTTTTTTTTTAAAAGAGATAACTTTAGAGTAGGGATGCACATTTAAGGTTAAGAAGTTGACGGTTTATACTGGTAGATAAGAAATTTTCTGCCAATAGAGACAACTGATTTATTGGTTGTAAATATTGGTCATATTTGCAATTAAGTTTGTGGCGTTTTAGGCAGTTTTAGGTTCAGTCATGTCTGAACTACAATCAGCCAGTATCAACTAAAATGAAAATGTGAACATTTCTATATCAGATATCAGCGAAAATCAAATATTGGTCTTGGTATTTATTGGCCCTAATTTTCATACCAGTCCATCTCTAATATAAACATTTTTATGCTACTTTTGATCGACATATATTCAAAAATCTGTCAAAAATAACAATCTTTTTCATCTGTGACCTTCAGTTACCTGATCTGTAACTTTCACATAAAAAAATATCAGAAACCGCTGACATGTTAATCTTGTGTCCTGAGGATGGTGTACTGTATAGATACTGTATAGATATTATCTGATATAGATATCTTTTACTTCACAGTTTTTAGGAGTCTTTTTATCTATGTGCGCCTGTGCAAAGTTGAAGCATTTTCCATATCATAGTTTTAAGCGTACACTTGGGCAATTTATCAATACCATATTCTATTTGTGTCTGAAAAATCTTTTGAATTAGACTGTATTACATGTTTTTATTATGTGTTGTCATTAAATTTCATGTTTCAGACTCCGGGTCTTTGGATTGATGAGGGAGCAGAACAAGGAAGTCCTCATCAGCGGTCAGCCTCCTGGGGAAGTGCAGACCACCTAAAAGAGGTAAATTCATCTGTATTATCCTCTGCTCTTTAAAGTTACAGCTAATAAACATCCAGCTTAAACACTGGGAAAAGTTGATCAACAATAGAAATGTGCCAGTGTTAATGTACACAATAATTTGCTAAGGAAAATGGTTGTTTGGGTGGGTGGGTGGGTGGGTGGGGGTGGGGGTTGTTTAAAACTTGAGAAAACAAATGTTCTATTTATTATCTTGGTCTTCTGCCCAATTTAGCTCATACTTCTTTCGCAACTAGTCAGTCTAATTTGTATAGCAACAACTCATAAATGTTATCTTTAGAAACTTTACCAAGAGGGCAGGTCTAGACTTTGCTCTTTAAATAATGACAAATATGTCAACTTTGTGGTTAGCACAAACTAGCATCGCCTTGGAGAAACATGATTGCTCCGTCTGCATAGAGCATGAATTAATACCAAATTCTGTTGAGTGTTTGCTTAATGAGTAAGTGTCTGCTTGTCATAAATTATCTTCAAAGGTAAAGATGTTTACCTTAGCATTGGCTCTGTTGTTTTTTCATCACGTTAGGTTTATGAAACCAAGTATTATTACACCCTGAATCCAAAATAAACATTGAACTATACCAACAATATATGCAGTGTTGAAGATAATTAATATATATGCAAGTTATGAAACCAATCAAGTCACATAATTAGTGTTTAACTTGGCAGACACTGCATGATGGCAGGTGACTTTGTTGTGTTTTTCTAGTCTGCACATTTTACCTGAAGGCGACAAACTGCATTAAGGCTGGAGAGTTCCCACCTGTGCTTGCAAATAAATGATTGGTTAGAAAGGAGAATAGCCATTGTTTGATGATGGCTGCTGTCAGCAAACTCAAAACATCTGCCTGAGACTTTTTCTGTCCTGTCCTTCCTTGTCAGGGCGTTAATATTTTTGTCACTTCAGTTGTCCATAGGAGGCAGAGGTGTCAAGAAACTAAGTACAAATACTTCGTTACCTTACTTAAGTAGAAATTTTGGGTATCTATACTTCACTGGAGTAATTATTTTTCAGCCTACTTTTTACTTCTACTCCTTACATTTTCAAGCAATTATCTGTACTTTCTATTCCTTACATTTTAAAAATAGCCTCGTTACTCCTATTTCATTTCAGCTTGTTTTCATTCCGGCTTGTTATCGTTCAAAAATACACAAAAAACCCCAAAACCTATCTAGATAAATCGCGCCATCTGGATAGAGTGAATTTGATTGTGGTTGGATGAGAAGTATAAACACAATACTATTCTGACACCCTATTGGTTTGTACGCGATCCATCGCACCTGCGCACATGACACAAATCACGTCACACTCCAGCAAGGAAATAGCAGACGTATGTAGCCTAGTACGAAGATTTCCGTGGCAGAGACTCAAGAGAACTTGAGTGAAATGTCCCAACCAAGCACCAGCAAGGAGGTTGGTAGCCAGGAAGGCCAATACTTATGGGCAACTAGTCATCATATCTTCCGCTCCATGAAACACATGTTAATGCTCAGTAGTAGACATATATGGTTCTTGAATGTATTTGCATTGTACTAAAATGCATTTATTTTCAATGGGCATAAATGCGGCTGGAACAGGTGCATCCCAAATTTTTCAACATTAACATCTTAATATAACATTATAGTCATTAAGGCCTTGAGAAAAATGTTTTTTTGGGGAGGTGGGGTAGTGCGCTATAGGCCCTTGTGGGACAGCCTAAGCTTTTGTCCTTAATGGCATTTTTTCCCCCTTACATTACTTTTACTTTTATACTTTAAGTAGTTTTGAAACCAGTACTTTTACACTTTTACTTGAGTAAAAAGCTTGAGTTGATACGTCAACTTCTACAGAAGTCTTTTTAAACCCTAGTATCTATACTTCTGCCTGAGTAATGAATGTGAATACTTTTGACACCTCTGATAGGAGGGTAGGAAAATATGGATCTGCTTCAGTATTTCTGTGTTTTTTGTTACATGGTCATGACTACTAAACATAAATGTTGTTTTCTCAGATTACACAAAAGCAGTGTTCTTTGGATGTCAAAGGACAGCAATAAATGTGCAGAAAGTCTTTTCTCATGCATTTAGAAAATCATTTTTTTGTGCAGAGAGGCTGTCAAAATTTTCGATCCATTGATCCTTTTTGATTCTTTTAGATACCAAACATTTGAAAGTACTTAAAGCATTATTTTAATAGACTGTGGTTTTGATCCAAAGTTTAAAAGAAATAAAAAACTTCAGTGGCTTGTTGCACCACCTATGCACAAGTTGTGTCCTAAAATATGGTGTGAAGGCCAAACTAAACCCTAGGTTCTAATTAGTTAAGTTGTATTTAAGTTGTGTCATTGTGTGGTTGCACCACAGAGATGCAAAGTTCATCTTAAATAGGAAAGCGAAACATGCAAACTAACTAAAATATTGTCTCAGTTATGGTGTTTTCACTTCATTGAACAGACAGTGAAGCATTTTTTTTGTTATTTTTGCTATAGTGCTGCCTTTCCTCCTGGATTGTCTGCAAACAGACCAATGGCTGAAAATGAAGACACTGTTAATCTTTAAACAGTGACGAAAGTGTATGCAAAATCTGTCAAAGCATTGTGATTAGTTGATAACTAAAGCAAACATTCTAAACCTGCTGCCAGTGTGAAATAACAAGAATGACAGCAAGTTGTAGATTGTCAGTAACATGAGATAATTTTACAGTACTTTGCTGTTGGATGGTGGAAATTATCTCTGCTCATGGAAAATTAAAACTTAAGTCCTAAGAAAGTCATCATACATTCATAAAGGATTCAGTCAGTCACAGAGTATGCACTGCAGACACCACACAGCCAGTAAAATCCCTTGCTCCTTGCCACAAGTTATCAAAAAGTGTCACTTATATATGTCATGTATAGCCATTCATCTATACAATATCATCCAGTCTTGGCAACAACATTATGTTGTATACTGTTGATGCTCCCTATACTAACACATGTTAAAGAAATGTATTGCTATTGCTTAGCTAAAAGTATCCTCATATTGTGATTACAATTATTACCGGTATCAACAATCTCTTGAACTTATAAAGGCCTGCTTGCCTTAAACACTTAAACAGCCAGTGCACAGACCATGTTTTTGTCATTTCTTTAAGTATCATTCCATTTACTTGAAGTATGTTTTATTCGTTAGGGTCTGAGGTTGGCCTAAATATTATACTCTTTAAGGTCGGTTTCCACTCCTGTCTATCTGCTGGTCTTGGTGGCCAACCAGCCGACCACACGGAGCTATTAGGTCTCCAAACTCTCTAAACCTCAGTCTAAATTTAACCTCTTTCTCCCCTCTGTTTCCCACTCAACTACACACTTACATCTCATTATGGCTTGTTGTTTTTTAGAGGCCATACAGGAGCTTCTCTCCAGGGTGAAACAACCATATTATTCCCTCTTTATTCTGCACTGATTCATTGGAGCTCATGTTACTCAAGAGCCTTGCAAAACAATAGACGATCATATTTTTCTGTTATGGCAACAAGATCTGCATGCCATCACTGCTAAATTCCAAAATAATAATGGCAGACAGATGTCTTGTTTTTTGTTTGTGTTGACCTGAAAAGACTAGAATTTAGAGCCTTTTTGGAAAAATCAAAGTACTGAAGACTTTTTCAACGAGAGGACTTGTAGACGGAAATACAATCCATAAATGACTCATTTCACAGGTATTGAGAGACAATGTTGTAATGTGTTAAGCATGGAACAAGGCTGCTTCCTTGACCTTACTGGATGCAAGAATTTTGCTCAAATTACTGTACAATTGTGGAGCTGAATACCAGAAAAGTAAAGCCTTTGCAAAATGTAATTTTAAGTGGTCAGGAGGCAAGCCAGGGATATCACAATTTTGATGAAAGTTAGTCAAAACAAGTGTTCAGTTTAGATTGTTGACATAAAAAGAGGGATCAGCAATACTCAGTTTTTGTATTCATCCTCACTTATTTGTGGATATAAGAAGGGAAAAGAATACCTTAAGTGCTCAATAAAGTTGTCAGAAATTTTGATACATTTCAGTATTGTGTATTGGTTCAGAGGTCACAGCTAGGTTTTGGGGTCACGGTTCAATACAGGTTCAGTTCATTGGTAAAAAAGGAACATAAAGTCCTTTTAAGCTGACAGTAGTTTACCTTACAATGTAATCTTTCTCGTAATATTGAGAACTACCTGTGATAGTTGATACAGCCTATGTTGTATTAAACATTTAAAAAGAGGAAAAATGAAAAGCAACACAGAAATGAATAGTCTAATATCCCCTGAGAAGGATAAAATTTAGAAGACATAAGGATGAACACAAATAACATATTTTAGAGCCTTTTTAAGGCAGACCTATCTTATTTATGTTTTAGTTGTGTGCCTTGATGCCGTCACTTAGTTGTTAGTAAACAGCTTATTAAATGCTATGTGCATTTCGGCTATATAGAGGTAGAAAAAGTTATCTACTAATGCAAAATCATCACTGATGACTTAATAATAGTAATAATACAAAGTAAGGTATGTTTTAACTGATTATAAGCAGAGCACCTAAAAACACACTTGTAGCTGCTGTTCTCTGTTTAGCATTTAAAATGTATTAGCATAGCTAAAGTCCTCAACCCTCTCTGCTTTTACATCCAGAAGCTTTTTAAAAACACTGTGGAGAGGTTAGTGAGAGAAAGAAGCTAGTGAGTTCCCCACCTTCTCTGCTAGTATTTAACTTTTCTTCTTTGTGTGTTATTTTATCCCTGCCTCTTCTTTGTTGGTTGTTTAACAGCAGTAATCAAACCATTACGAGCATTACTGCCACCTAGATTGGTGGGTAATACTGTCATCTGTGATTGGCATTTTTCTCCATTTAGAGCATAGACTGTAGAAAGAAGACGTATTCCTCAAGGGACTATGTGCACTAAGACCATGTTCAGGGCATATACAAATATGATTAGAATACCAAAAAAAAAAGATTTTCATGGATGACAATGTGTAGTTTACAAAGAGGTGCTAGCTAATGGCAGCATGAGGCAGTGTAAACTCTAGTGTCACATTAAGACAAGGCACCCAAGTTCACAAGAGCCTTTTTTTTTTTTTTTTTTTTTTTTTTTACTGGTACCATTTTTAAATTCCTGTGTGCAAATAATGAGTGTCATAGCACCAGCCTATCGATAAATAAACTAAACTAAACTATCGAAAAGTACTGTAGCTTTTAGAAAAACTAACCAAAAACAGCTGCAAAAGTTGGAGCTTGTTCTTAATTACACAAATAAGTTGATGACTTTAACCACAAATGCTGCCAATGTATTTGTGCACTTTCCACACTGTGCAACACTGTTTCTACTTCCGTCATTGTTTGGGAAATTAAAATGAAGAAATTATTCATCATCTATTACTGTACTTAGGAGTTCTGTTTTAAATTGCCATGGAATTGAAACAGGTGTAAATACTGTTTGATCTATACTAGTATCATATCTACATTTCAGGTTCTGATATCATGACAGCCCTGCTACATAATGTGTTAACCAAAAGTACAAAAGAATCATGACCTTGATTAAAAATGAAATACAGTTCTCCAAATTTGCACAATTGTGATACCTTCAATGTTGACACAGCAGTGCTAAGATAAGGAAAGCCAAAAAAGGGAAGACATTTCTAAATGAATACAGATGAAAAGCAACCCCTTTTTTCAGGCTTTGGATTAACAGTACACAGAACAGTGATAAGAAGACCTTTTAAAATCTTTATGTTCAAGTGCAAAGCCATAACTCTATATTTAAGCCCTGGGGATTCTTCTTGCTCAACTTTCTTTAGAAACTCCAGAGCCTTGACCTGCACAATCAATAGCACAGCACAACAAGGAGTCTGTGTCTTTATCATCCTCTGAGATTACATCGGGACATTGCCTGGACATGTCATTACAGACTTCCGTGGCCGATCACTCTTGTGAACGTGGTGAACTGATTTTCACCTCCTTTAACCTCTGCAATTCCATGTGTGGGAGGACATCCACGAAAAGAGCAAGTCTCTTTGTTGGCTGTGTTGCCAGGATTACAAGATCAGCAGTGAAGACCACACCTTTGTCTGCATAGTACGACTGTGTCTGTTTGGCTCACAAAGGGTATCCTGTTTTTTAGGCTGATACTGGGCCACATGCAGAAACACCCATTGACCTAACTAACCTAACAGACATGCATGGCTGATTGTATGTACTCTACCGGCCCTGAAGTCAAATCAATCGTATGGGTTCACACAGAGGTGGAGCTTTTTAAGGATGAAAGCTCAGATTTACCAAAATAGATCAATCAAAACCTAAGGGCAATCAAAACAATGCTTTAAAATGGAAAACTAACTCCAAAATATTCTTAGTGTGGAGATTTTCTGTTCAAAACAGCAGCAAAAACAAAACACTCATTAGAAAAAAAAATGCACAAATTATTGCACAAAAGAAATAGCAAATGTCATAGAACTAATGGAATATTTCTATGAGTTTATTGATGCGGAAACAGTTAAATCTGTGAATATAGCTGCAAAGACTTAAGTACAACACATCTGCTGCATTACTTGTCTTGATAAAATTTCATTTCAAAATCAAATACAGCTTACCTGATTATTGCTGAATAATTTTCCCATTTTTTAAAATTCATCTTCTCTCTACAGAAAATAGTGAGAATATTCTAACAGTGTTTACCAAAGCCCAAGGTTATGTCCTTATTCAAATTATTTGCCAAACTGATGGATTCAGATTATCTTCCATATGGGGAAATTTGTGCTAGAGCACACAGAATAAAATATATAAGGATGAAGACAACAGTATATCAGAAGACTCAAGATAGACTTTGAAGCCAGTTGCAGAAAAAAACACCTGCTGAATAAAGAATTTCTGCAAAAAAATCTCACATAGAGGACATTTCTGCCTACCGAATAATGACAAGTTCAGTGTTTAAGTGTGCAGAAGTGCAAAAAATGTACAATAAAAACATAGAAGTGATTTTTTTTTAATCGTCTAAATTTAATGATGTCTGTTTGGCTTTAGTAGGTTATGGCAGGGATTTTTCAACAGCTAGTTTTTCATGTTTCATTGAGGGCTTCCCCAGTTCAACAGCTTAACACTGATGCTGGCTGATATTGGCCCTGTTAACAAACATTTGCTAATAACATGTCTTACACAGATATCAGTAGCCAGTGTTTATCTCTAGTGTCCAGTCGATTTAATGCTGGCATTTTTTATACCTCACTGCTGAACCAGTGGAAGTCACCTGTAATAATAACTCTCTTGGTCTCTCTGGTCAAACATGAGAAAATATTGACAAAGTAAGAGTATTAACATCAAAAGAAGTAATAAAACATGTTGGTATTGGCTGTCGGTTACACAGTTTTTTCACACATTGTGATTGGTATAGGCCCAAATTTTCACAATCAGTGCATCACCAGTTCATCTACCAACGATTAGTTGAAAAATACTTTCTGAATAACCACGTAGCCCTGAACAATGAACTAAATTTCAATCCTGATTTTGCTGTCCCAAAACCATGAATACAAGATGATCTTGATCAAATGTTTACTGTGCCACAGTCACGTTATTTTCTGTGTATTTATTGTTGCAATATATTATAGCTATTTATCTTTTTTCCCCAGATAACTCTAGTAAATGCAGTGAATATTGATCATGATTTAAACATGTATCAAAATAATCCTGATTGTGATTTTTGCCACAGTCAAGCAGCCTTGTAGTCATGTTTTAAAGCAATTGCGGGTTGCAGCACTACATGGAAGAGCAGCCAAACTGTTGTTAGTTCAGTGAAGATTTTTACCAGCCTCTCTGTTTTATTGTCTAACATTTCTGAGATCTGACTCTCTTAAACCATAAACTCTGATCATCTGCAGCCTTGCTGCTGAAGTATGGAATATTTTAAGTAAAATTTATTCCTGACTATTTAAATCTTGCACATTGCTTGAAAAGAAAAAAATAGCTTTAGAAAAACTTAACTTTGACGGTTGCAGGTGACCTGAAATTCATACCTGTTGCAGCCAACACACTTCCTGTTTTTGGCTGCTGTCTGGTGTTAATGTCATTCCCATACTGACACGTGAGAAATGTGCTTCTCCCCTGCTTTAGCCTCATTCTCAATGACGGTCGACTTTGAAACTCTCATTGACATAATTGCTGCTATCACGACTTGTTTGTGAGCTGTCATTTGCTGAATTGAGGTTTCTTTTCTTTCAGCAGATTGCTAAACTGAGAATGCAGCTGCAGCGCAGCAAACAGGTCAGCCGGCAGAGCAAAGACAGAGAGCAGAGCTCACTGCAGCTGTCCCAACAAGCGCAGCATGGCATTGCATGCCAACCACAGGTGAGTTAATCATGTCAGTAATCATGCTCATGCCTTGCCAACTGAGTCATCAGCATGCTCTCTAAACTGAAAACATTAACCAACCCTGACTTTAGTGATGCAAGATTTAAACCTGTAAGCAATGATATGATAAGGTAGCTTAGCAGCAAAGGAAAAAAAATACCGTAACCATATTGCAGCTGCTGAAGATAAGAGCATAAATATAAGCAGGTTGTTTTTTACAGTACTTAATTCTATTGTCAAGTGATATTTCAGGGTTTTAGTGATATTTAAAAGCTGCCAGTGAGTTGCAGATGTAGTTTTAACTTGTACTACATTGATAGAGAAGGTCTAGTTATTGAGTCTCCCCTCTGACCAGTTATGTAAAAAGATGAGAGGAGGCTGGGAATGTGTCTGGACATGCCCTCTTCTCTCCTTGTTTGCAGTTCATTCATTAACAAATGCCCAGCAACCATACACATCAACCATTGGGGAAATATGACATAAGTGATATACTATGCATCTTACCAGCCTGAGCTAGATCACAATCACAGCAAGCTTTTTGTTCCTGGGGACATTTAATCCCACTCCTGTAACATGTATTTAAACTGAGCGTCTCCACCCATAAAATTTCATGAAACTGGATCAGCAGCAAACAGATTTTAGTGCAACAGAGTATAAAATACCTGATTCATTTTATATTTTATGATACAGCTGAGCTAGATTTCTTTTGTGTTCATTTAAATGAGGATATTTTGATATGTAGATAATTTTTTAAATTGTCTTTTCAGTACAAGGGAACTTCAACAGCCTTGTCAGCAATCCCAGTGCCAAAGTCTCTCATATGCAGAGTGCCGAGCAGTGTGGAGGGCATCAACCATGAGCTAGAAAATGTTTTTATCAAAGAGGACTTGGAACACGGGATACAGGTAGGGATGTGTGCACCAACACCAGCTGCAG
Organism: Cheilinus undulatus; assembly: GCF_018320785.1. Classification (NCBI taxonomy): domain Eukaryota; kingdom Metazoa; phylum Chordata; class Actinopteri; order Labriformes; family Labridae; genus Cheilinus; species Cheilinus undulatus. Next base: position 45,005,397 of record NC_054872.1, read on the forward strand.
CCTATGCAGTTCTTAGGAGAATTCAAAGGGGGTTTTTTTTGGCTTAAAATGTTTGAGACTGATAATTATCACATAGTGTATTTTTACTTTACCTGGTCTGGTTAAATGCCAGAACTGTGCTTTATTGTTTGACTACCATACAATCCAAAATCCAGAAACAGTCTGTTTATGGGGAGGGTCTTAGAGCAAAGAATTGTTAAAATGGTATTCCTGCCGTTGTGTTTTGCGTTGTCCACAACTGCAGCTGTGTAGCTCTTTCAGTATTATCTGTTTGCACCATGTGGAATTTGTGGTTCTGCTACTTACCAGTATGGTAGTTGAGTTCTGCTAGCATCTTGTCTTTAAATTTAAATCAAACCAGCACTACACAAAGTTTTTTTTTTAACATAAACATTGATGCTTTCTTAAGATGTAGGATTATGACTGAAATAGGGCTGGGAAGATGTTTAAATAAATAGACCCACCAGCCTGGTCACCATGCATCTCAGCCAGATCTTTTCAGACATTTTCTGCAGTGAAGTGGCTGCTTAAAATACATGGTGAATTAACAGGTTGTGTGCATGGTGGACTATTGTTGCAGCTGCAGCATGGTCATGTCAGTACAGCGCAGTAAGACGTAACAAACTTTAGCAAGGAAAATGGGTGTTAAAGCACATTTATTTTATATACTTTATGATTTATAAGACTCAACTGTCAAACAGCTGCCATGTGGGTAAAATTCTTATGGCAGATTTTTAATTTATGAGGAAGACCCTGAAGATGGGGTTCAAAATACTTGATAATTGGGCCTTTTTTGGCATGGATCCTATCTTCTGACACTTAGCAAAGCCATGTTTTTAGAGCGTCTGAAAATTTATCAGATTTTCCTTGTATGTGTTGATAGTGATTCGATCCCTCCAGAACAGTGTTTCCCAAACTTCTTTTCTGGTGACCAACTTTTTACAAGGTACAAGCCATCCTGACCAAACAACTTTATTTTACGCTGATGGCTGGTACTAATTTGGATAACATTTATTTTGGATTCAATCTGGTCCTGGCCTGATGCTTTTTGCTCCAAGACTGGAAGAAGCAAATTTGCCACTGTCACACAGGCTTTCTTTGAATGCTTGACCCCTACGGCCTTAAGTAGCTGTCTGGTCTGGAACAGTCCTCTTTTTTCGTATTAGCCAGTTAGGAAATAAGTGTGATTTTAGCTGTTTTGCTTGTAGAGCCTTCTTTTGTGTTTTGTTATGGTGGAGAGTGTGAGAGTTATGTGGTTGAAATCCCATGTGGCTATAATGTGTACTGCAGACATAAATGTCACATTAAATACTGTAACAAAAAAAATATAGGAGAACTCATTTGATGACTCAAAAAAAATCTCCCAAGACCCAACTGTGGGTCCCGACCCAGACTTTGGGAATACATGTTCTAGAAGAACACTGGGGCTGCACCGATTTCAAATGTGAAATATTAGTCATGTTTGGCAATTATGATCAAATAGCCTGTTGCCAGACTGAAGGAAATTCTGGGAGAATAAGGGAATCCAAGTGACAGTTAACCCTGCACAGGTTATAATACTTGGTTAACGTTTACCAGTTATACAGATATCACAATAAAAAACAATACTAACCCAGATGTTTTTCTGTTGATGATGTCTGTGGCTTGTATTGGGTAATCATCCTGAGATATTGTGATAAGGCCCTTAAGCAATAACATTTGGAGGTGTTCCCTTTCTTCCATTTTGGAACAAAGTGCAGTAAAAGCCACAATCTGTGTAAACAAGTGCATCACATTTAAAACCAAGACACAGGATTTGGAGTTGCCATTTCTCCTCAATTTTTAGACCATATTGTGATACACAGCCGTAATGGTAACCCACACACGCATGTGACTCACACCAAACACCCAAACACCTTCTACCACGGTAATTCCTCCTGAGAAGCTCCACTTTTTCAGATATGGTGGTTTCACACTCTGACCCTGTGATTTCTGTCAGCAGCTGAATTTTTCATTAAATTGCTTTATTTATACTTTTTTCTTTTGTAAATTGTTTCTAGGGATGCACAGTATTAGAGTTTTTAACAATATACCAGTATTTCCAAACTCTTTTTGCCTGATACCTTCATGCTGAATTCACATTTTTTCTAATGTAAAGAACATCAGGTCTTCCCTGTACTAGAATTGATTTATTACTGTTAACGTGACAGTTTGTTTGTTTTAGAAACAAACATAAAAGATGGGAAAAAACTCTTATTCTACTATTAATTAAAGGTGCATTGTTTTTCAGATACAGCCATTCAGTAATGAAAAATTCAAAGCAGTTTCTGAGGATTACACATACAGTATAAGCAAATGTGAATTAATGACAGCATGCAGCAAATGATGTAGTGCACATCAAAAATGTGGCCCTGTTTTTTAAGAACTCATACTTTAAAATTAAAATATATTCTCCTTATTTATCAATGTGTTTGCAGGGTGGTTTCCTAACAAAATAATTGAAATGGCAAAAAAAACAAATTCTTAAGTGCAAAGAATTAGCTACAGTTCAAACCTGGTATTTCAGTCTTGAAAAACCCACTTTAAATTTGAAGGAGTGAACAAAAAACTTGAGCTGTGGAAAGCTTGATGGTTCTGCTTAAAATTTTACAAACCTAACTCTCCATTTTATAAGGTGAAGCTTTATGGTACATTCATACATTCTGTAGGGATGAAAATTCAGCTCTGTGTTTGCATCAATTTTTATATCTGTTGATCCCAATGCTTAGCTTTTCAAGCTTTTATCTGCTAATACCGGTGTGCCTTTGATACCCTGCATCCCTCTGTTATACTTAATAATCTGTTTAAGCAGTTCTAGAGGCCCAAAGTTCAGTTTTAGTCGGTTTTGACACAAATTGGGTATTTATATTTTTCTCTTTATTATTCAAACTTCTGAAACATTCACAGAAATTTGCCTTTTATCAAAAAAGGCTCTCCAGGCTGTTCTTAGGATTAATTGCATACCTACAAACTCCGTCTTGTAAAGTCACTTACTGTGTTGTGTGCCGTACAGTTTGACAGCATATATTCCCACTCACACTGAGTTAAATCACCTAGAGGCAAAGAGACCTGTAAATCTTGTCTGATGTGGGTAGTAAACCTTGGCAGATCTGTAGAGCTCCCCTCTTAGAAAGTAACACACATACTCTCTCTCAGTTTAAACACACATACAGACACATGCACCAGTACAGATTTACAGCCTGCTGTGCACCCAGGCTGTTTTTTTTTCTTGCTCTCCTTTTTGAATCAGCTGTGCCAAAGCAACACTGCTCTGCACATCTCTGGTGTGAAGTATTACCATCTGGTGTGATGTTTGCTTTCTCAGTTGCCCTTTAAACAGACAGACAAACACACCAGAGGCATTTTACCTTCAGCCATTTTAAAATTTAGGGAGTTATAACTGATGCTCTTAACTTGGGGCAACATCATGCATGTTGTTGACAGAATTATACATGAATGCTTCAACAGTTCATTTGGGTTTTCAAAGACACAGTGTGTAATAGTTTCATGGTTAAATTTGAACCTTGAGTCATACTTCCCTCTGAACCTACAGACCAGTATGCTCAAACACATCACCTCTGTGACTTTACAGACCATGGACGTGTTAGACGGTCGCCGTGCCCCCTTCCCTCCACATCACTACAGCAGCAGTGGGGACACACGTGACACAGACACACAGGCACCTTCAAGCGGTGACTCTAGCCCACTGCACCGTCCCTGCAGCTCTGACCACCTCCACTCCCCTGATGGAAGCCCCTGCTCCGCAGAGGAGATCGACAAAGGTATGACCTCAATTTACAGGTTTTATGTTTCTCAATTCAGCACACTAAAAAGGGAAATTGTCTCAGGTGATGTCATTAGAGTCAGCAATGGTAAGGAGTGAAAGCACATTTTTTTTAAATGTAAAAAAAAATACAAAGGAGAAGAGGGCATACTAGACTAGATTATAACATGCTTGTCATGGCAGAGCTGAATCTATAACTGAACTACCAGCAGTGCACTATGGGTAAATCGGGTGGCAGAAGAATGCATGATACAAAGGACAATAATTTTGGTTCTGCTGCATCAATTCAATACTTTAAATTTTTCCAAAATGCTTTTGTTGGTTTTATCGTAAAGCAAAGCTAATCACCAAAGTACTGTGTAAGACGGAGGTGTTTATGTTGTTTATTGATGTCAACTCCTTACACAACTGTGTTTATTTCAATCATTCAATCAACAAGTCTTTATTTGTGTAACAGCAGTTCATTAAGAGCAAGCCTAAGCAATACTTTTCTTTTATTTACTAAGACCCAGTATTAATCCACCATTAGCACAGCACATGGCAACATTGAGGAAACTAAGTGGCTATGAGAAACTGCCTTTTAACAGACAGAAACCTAGATCAGAAGCAGGATTATGTTGAACAGCCATCTGCAACTGCTGTGTTTGAATGAAATCAATGTCTTTTGTCATTTTGCTTTTGAATGAGTCTCAAATGATCAAAAGGGTTTGTTAGATTGTTCATAGGTCTTTAAAACTATAATAGAGACACATTAACAGAACTTTACTTATTTGAGGTGGTTCCACATAAGGGTCTTGACCCCAGTGTGGAGTTCAAATGATTAGTGTGAGCATAAGCATACCGTACTCGGGTACTGTGCCCAAGTCCAGTCGTAGAGGTGATCTTGTGTACAGTTTATTTGGAGTCTAAGTTGTGCATGCAACTGTGCCAAAGTACTTTTTAGTGAGTAGAGCTGTAAAGTCAATTAACTTCTCATGTCTCTTCAAAATTGTTGCATTCATGCAACAAAGACCCATTTCATCCTCTGAGCTGCACTGTAGGTGTAGAAGTAGGAAAAGAGTCATTGCTGGCTATAAAAATGAGGGCTGAAGTTTTAATCATTAAAAAAATGTTCTATATTATAAGAAGCACAATAATTGGTAGATTAAATTTAAAACTGAACAATTCTGTAAAGTACCTAATTATGATTATTTGGACTCAGTGCAAATTAAATATGAATTGTTGTTTTGAGGGCAATAATGATTTTTGTATTTCTCTTTTTTGATAAGACAAATGCACAGAAACAAAGAAGTATGATTTTTTTAAGCAAATTATTTTAAATCTGGTATTTTGAAACACTTTTCATGTCAAAGAAATATTGCTTCTCTGTGATTTTAAAATTGCAGTAGGACATATTTAATCTAAATTTTGGTTAATTTCCCACCCCTAATCTAAACAGCCATAGTAGCCTGCAGGATGGACTCCATTGTCTGCACAGAGCGTAAATGTTGACCTGAGTGGTGGCCATTGCTGCTGCTGCTTTTGTGTCTTGGTGGGATTGCAAACCAACTATGCCCATATTGATATCAACTGCAGCAGAGTACATAAGCAAACATTCTTGGACATGTTAAGATGTTACTAAGGCAAAAGCAGACCAACAGGAGAGAGAGGAGGGGGAGCAATAACACTTAAACACAGTGTGATGCTATGAAAATACACTGCCTGGCCAAAAAAAAAAGTCGCCACCTGGATTTAACTAAGCAAATAGGTAAGAGCCTCCTATTGGATAATTACTGCATGGGCGATTATCTTTCAGCTGGCAACAAGTTATTTAACCCCAGCTGATGCAATGAGTAACTTCTCATTTCTTAAACAACCATTTTGAAAGACATCCTGTGGTCGTGGAAAAGATGTTAGTCTGTTTAAGAAGGGTCAAATCATTGGCATGCAAAAAAGGCGTCAGTTTGCTAGAGAGCATAAAGATTGGACTCTGGAGGAATGGAAGAAGGTCATGTGGTCTGATGAGTCTAGATTTACCCTGTTCCAGAGTGATGGGTGCATCAGTGTAAGAAGAGAGGCAGGTGAAGTGATGCACCCATCATGCCTAGTGCCTACTGTACAAACCTGTAGGGGCAGTACTATGATCTGGGGTTGCTGCAGTTGGTCAGGTCTTGGTTCAGCAACATTATGTGCCCAAAGAATGAGGTCAGCTGACTACCTGAATATACTGAATGACCAGGTTATTTCATCAATGGATTTTTTCTTCCCTAATGGCTCTGGCATATTCCAAGATGACAATGCCAGAATTCATCAGGCTCAAATTGTGAAAGAGTGGTTCAGGAAGCATGAGACATCATTTTCACACATGGATTGGCCACTACAGAGTCCAGACCTTAACCCCATTGAGAATCTTTGGGATGTGCTGTAGAAGGCTTTGCGCAGTGGTCAGACTCTCCCATCATCAATACAAGATCTTGGTGAAAAATTAATGCAACACTGGATAGAAATAAATCTTGTGACATTGCAGAAGCTTATCGAAACAATGGCACCGCGAGTGCGTGCTGTAATCAAAGCTAAAGGTGGTCCAATGAAATATTAGAGTGTGTGACCTTTTTTTGGTGGCAACTTTTTTTTGTGGCCAGACAGTGTACTTTGAGAGAGCCCAGGAAATTCTCCTTATATGTTTTTTGGTGATATCATGATTGTCATTACATTTCTTGATTTGAATTACATTCACGGTGTTGCCATTACAAAATGGAATAACAAAGTTGGATTTAACTTTAAAGAAACTCAAATGAAATACAGTCTAACTTAAAACACATTTAAACTCTTAAACAATAATCAATGTCTTTGTTTCTTGTTCTTATGCATGGTTCATTTTAACTTCAAAAACTCTATAAAGATGTTCTGTTGATGCTTTTCCAGACAGTGTGTGCAGTTCTCCTCTCCCAAAGTTCGCCACTTCTCCTAAACCTAACAACAGCTACATGTTCAAACGGGAGCCTCCTGAGGGCTGTGAGAAGGTCAAAGTGTTCGAGGAGTTGGTGTAAGTTTTTTCTCATTTTTATTTTTGTTGGTTTGTTGCTGAAGAAAATAGAACAAATTTTTCCAACATGATACTTGCATCTTATTAAAATGCATTCCCACTTTTACAATCCCATGATTGCTTTTGCCTCTGTGAGACCCTTAAAGATAGAACCCATTAGATGTTTACTGTACCATTTCATAGACTCTTAGTTCCTGCTAGATGGGCAACAAAGCTAAAAAGCTTATTTTCATTGTGGGTGGCAGGGATGAGTTCATAATGGTCTTGTTGGATAAACAACTTGCTTTAATCCAAACAGTCCCATAAATAGAAAATAATACTGAGATCACATCTTTTGTATTCAGGTCTGGCAAATCGAAAGGCTTCCCCCTATTCTCATGCCCCGACAAAAACAAGGTGAACTTCATTCCCAGGGGCTCAGCCTTCTGCCCCGTCAAACTCCTCTGCTCCTCCCTCTTCTCCCCTGTCTCTCCCTCGTCCTGCTCCTCCGCCAGCTCTGGTCTCCATGGCAACGACAGCCCAGGGCCTCAGGTGACCCCAAATCAACCCACTGCACCACTAGCTACCTTCCCGGCCTCCGCTGACTGGAGCACCGACACAAGCACAGGCATAAACACAAACAACAGCACAGATAGCCAGAGCCCCGACACAGACGCGGGGAAAGACGGCTCTGCACAAGTACTCCTCACCAGCTAGTCCTCAGGTATTCATGACCACACCACCTGCAGCTGAAACGGTTCAGCTCGTCACCTGGTGTGGTTAAAAACAAAGGAAAAAAATAGAAAAACAGCAAAAAATAATCCTTGCACTCCGTTAATCCTAACGTTAGCCAGCAGGGAGTGCCCAAGGTCTAAAGATGACAAACACACCAGCGTTTTCTGCTAGGTCAGTGTTTGCTGCGCTGTTTGTTAACTCAATAAAGCTTGATGGTTTTGTAGCTGTCGACCAGACTAAAGAGTGTACTGACCTTGGGCACAGCTTCCCTTTACCCACAACTAACCTAGCCTTCTCCTCTGTACCAGGACAGAACCAGTAACAGAAATAGCTTTGCTTTATTTTGCATAAAATAGAAAAAAAACCAGCTCCGAATATTGTGTTACATAGTGCCTGCAGTTTAATCAAGGTAAGATAAAAAAGGAAACCGTTCAAAAGAGACACCTCTGAGGAGTCAGAGAACATATTCTACTCATGTTATCTAACCAGCTTCTTAGCTGTTCAGTGTTCAGCGAGCTAACAACTTTAGTATGTATACATAAGCTTTTTGACAGGAGGGGAAAGTGATTAGTTTCATATTTTTACCATATCAGGATGTCTTACAGTCAGATTACATTTCCCCACATTAACCACAGTGTTTGCACTTGTTAAGACCTGGCTCAGAGTGATACAAGCCATGGCCTATTTTCTATTTGTTTATTTTATAGTGTTTGTAGCACAGTGTCTATGTGAAACCAGCGAGTGCAGGCTACACCCAACAGGCATACAAGCTAAGGGCTGGATCTGCATTTCTAGTCTGGTCATTATTAAAGGGAACCCTGCATACTGAGACAAACTACCTTTATTTAATTAACACTTGAGTGTGTGTTGTTTGAAGGGGCACACTAGATTTCTACAATTTAAAAAATAAATTCTAATGTAGGGTGCCATTATTTTGCAGTGCACTCTGGATTAATCTCAAATGGTTGCATAGTTTTTGTATTTTTAAGGTGTTCTGACCATGCCGTTATAAATCCCTGCTATCGTTACGCCTAAAGACAATCAGGATGCATTTAGTGTCCCTGTCTGTTAATTTACGTTGTGCTATTGCATTGTGAGAGGGTTTGTCCAGCAGGTGTCTTTTTCTGCCTGATAAGAACCTTATTTAAATCAGCACTTAGGTGTATTAGATGTCGGTATTAAATTCACTGGACAGATAAACACTACTGAAATCTACATATGCCACTTTATTTGGTTCGATGTTTGTTAACAGGGTCAGTGCTGGCTGATGTTAAATTGGTGCATCAGTGCATCCCTAGCTCACATGGAGTGCTGGGCCCCCCAGTTGGCTCTGCTGCTTCCCATTTTTTGCCTCTGCAGGGCCTCTGTTACTACCCTTAAAGCCAGCATGGAGGAGGGGACACTTCACCCTCCACAGTGGCTCCACAAAGTTCATAGGTGAAGGCTAAACATTACTCAGGCATCAGTATCACATCTATCTTGGCAACACCCCTAGACAATACCTGGGAAGGACGTAACTATGCAGAAAATCTTAGAGGGTGAGCAGATGATCAAGGCTAATCAGAGCAACAACAAAACATATGATGTGGTAGGCATGCGCCACCCCAGGGGGTCAACAGTGAGCCTGACAGGCAGCTGTTATCATTGTTTACTATCAGTGGAGCTGGTTTGTAAGAAAAATCTTTAGCCAAAGCTTTCAGTGTGGTTCTTTGCCCATCTTTTAAGAAATGCCCAGTTCTTATAATTGTCAGTATTGCTACCATGACCACCATTGTTTACAGGCTAGCCATGCACCCAAACCATGCTTATAGCTATAGCCTTGTTCTCCTCAAATGATTCTGATTGGTCAAGTAGTTTTCTGAAAAGTGTTTGAGCTTGAGGCTTTCCAAGATAAATCTGCCTGATGACAAACATGGATGCTGCCCAAACCATCTGATTTGCAAGGTTAAGATATCACACCTTGAAATGGCACCACAAATCCGTCTGTTATGAAGAGGACAACAAGGGCAGAGTTTCTATAATGTCAGAAGGATGTGGCGAGACAATGCAACCATTTGACATCCCCACCCAGGCTGTATTTGTACAACAGTGTCAGCCTGTGTGCAAATCGAGCTTTCAAATCGTCTCACAATGGAGAAATCTGCTGCACTTGTTTGAAAAAGAGACATAAAAAGACAGCAATGTTAATCAAATAAGGACAGGGTGTCTTAAAATGCAGGATCCCCTTAGAAACTTGGTTAGCTCAACACAAATGCACATCAGCTGTTTTTCAGTGACCAAATAACCAAACACAGGAAGCACACAGCTCCCCTATAACCTTGTTTTACGCCCCTCTCTACACAGAACAGTATCTCAGGTGAAGTGGAATGTACTTGCTTGGACTATGTTGCCTTTCAAAGTGTTTGACTTTCTTTCTAGAGAAAGACATTCCAGTCTTTGCAGAAATGTTTTATTTTTATTTTTTAACCCGGAGAGGGACGTTATTACGAACTGAATCGACTGAGTGATGTCACAGCTCGTGACAGATGACTTTTGAATTAACCTGTTCAGGTTAGAGTTTCAGGTGCTATGAAACATTCCACGGATTGCTGTGGCATCGTTAAGATGCTAAAACTCAAGTAAACACAACTAGCTGCATACAGTAAGCTACACCCTCCTGATCGGGAAGTTGACAAATATGTCGTTTGTTACATCCCCTTTGTTTAATGTGTACCAAAGTAAATTAAGAAATGATGGAAGGCCTGTCATGTGTTAGGGAGAAAAAAAAAGGCCTGTTTGTTTTTGCGACAGAAGCAGAAAGTTTGTTTTGTTTTGTTTAAAAACAGTACAGCAACATATAAACACTGGTTCAGAGTGTTTCTAACACAGACGATAATCCTTAGACCAACGCCAGAGCACTTACTTGGAGGTGAGATGATAATCACTATTTTTATTTTAGACCATCTTCTAAGTTAAAACAATCAGAACTTGAGTGTGCAATTTCTTTTGTTTGAAGTAAAGCTACACTAACTATTTTTGTGTAACACCGTTTGGCTCAGTAATAATAAACAGATCAAACTCAACATGTCCAAACTTTTCCTACACAGACGTAAAGATGACTGATTTAGTGAAGTAGTAAATTGTGTTCATTCCAAATCTTTGGTCCATCGAGCCCACTTGCACGTGGAAACAAAAATGAACAATATGCAACACATTCCTCACAGGTTATGTTAAATAACTCTTTACTGCTCACAGCTTCAGGAGTTTCAATCATACTAACACTGATTTATTCACAAGCTCATTGTGTGGTGCGGATAAGAAATGGTCACCCTGTTTGGCAATGATGATTCAGTTCTCCTGTGTATTACGCATTTTTATGTAGATCTTGTGTGTGTTTTTCAATAAAGAAAACAAAACAAAACTTACTTTGTATTTAATCTTTTCAAAGGCAGACACATCAATTCATAATATCAGTATTTACATGTAGGAGCATGACATTTATGTGCACATAGGAGGTAAGGCAATCAATGTATTTGGTTATGATCAGACATTGACAAATGGCACATGACACATGACACACACAGAAATGGTTAAATACAACCAAATGATTGAAAATTCAGTTTTAATATAGAGTTTGATAAATCAAATATTAGTTATGATGAGGTTCTATATATTTAAATGTGATCAGATTAAGGCATTTATTTATATATTTGATTTTGCAGCATGGGAGTCATAACCAGTACAGTATGACAGCATTTTCATGATAATCTTTCAGGAAGTTTTGCTCTGAGAATATCACTAGAGATGCACAATATTATAGGTTTGCTGATATGCTGATATTTTCGGATTCATTTGTAGGCGATACCAAGATCAATACCAGTTTATTAATGTGGTTTAGACCTAAAACTTCAGTCTTTTAAAGTTTAGGAAAAAAATATTTAAAAAGACTTCAGTCCTGCCTTAAAATCAACACTTATTTGTATGAACAGCTGATATTTACAGTTGATATTTCTGTTGTAAATATCTGCAGGAATTTTCATTTCTGACAATCTGATTATTGGCTTCCTAAGCTAATATCTGCCAATATAGATACAATACCTATGATATTGTGCATCCCTAAAATAGTACACAAATATGTCAAAGATTGTCCATTGAAATCAACAAAAGAGCTCAATAAATGTGCAAAAGATGTACTTAAATGCAAAACCCTACAACAATAAAAACACAGTGTTCATTCAAAAACACTTTTGATGACATAAAGCAAGGCATGCAACATGCATTGATATGTATATTTTTAGTTTTAAAAAATCTGAATAAATGATACAAAAAATACAGCATGGAGCAAACAAATTTAAAAGCACAAATCAATCACAAAAACTTTCCTCATGAATTAAAAAGATCGGGATGATCAGGTAACCTTTCAACTTTTAAATGAAATAGTTCCTGAACTCTGATAGTTTTACTCCCTTTGAAATGTAAGATTTTTTCCATTGCTGCACATGAATTATTATATTATGATTTTTCCTGTTTCTTTTTCCTCTTCTGTTTATATCTTATAAAGTAGTTTTACTTGTTAATAATCATCACTAATTAAACTCAGGGTTAAAGCATTAATGCTACTGGAGACTACAGATTTTAAAGGCAGCGTTTGTTGAAGGCGTCTTGTTCTAAACTCAAAGGAGTTGTCCGTACTTAACATTTATTCCAGCAAAGCAGCCAACAGGCTTTAAAAGCTTATTTTGCAAATGTCTCAACTTTCTCCTAACGGACATTGTCTGGTATCTGTAGTTTTTGGTGTGTTCTCATACTGTCACCATAAGATAAAACATGATCAAATAACAGCATTTCTGATGTTAAAAACCTTTTTTCTTTTCCATGATAAGAAACATCTCTCTCATCCTGTTCTTACTGGTTCAGACATAAAGAGTATGTAATGGTTGACTATCAGTGGTTTGAACTCTTTTGTCTCTTAAATCAGTGAGACAGCTTATTAGATTTCCATAAGTTTAGATTGTTCAGTGAATGTGTTTTATTTTCCAATAAACTAAATAATAAATTAAAGACCAACTTTAGAGTTAAGGTTTCTTTGTACATTAAAACTAAAACATGTCTGCTGTTGGCTGTTGAATAAGTTTATCCTTGATTTGAAATATTTTATAAAACAAAATAGCTGAAATGCAGAGGACAAGGTGTAGTTTCAATCAACATGTATGTAGCTGAGCAATCCTGTAGAGTTGATTTTATATTGTTTCAATAGTCCTACACTTCATTTTACCCTTTTTATGATAATTTAAAAAAATCTTCAGAGTTTGACAAGGTAATTTAACAAATTTTGGCTTTAGGCTTCTAAATGAGTAGTGCAACTGACTGTTAGTAAAGGTAAGCAACTACATAAACATACTTGAGTGCTTTATTTTTTTTTTAGATCTTATTTCTAGTCAAAAATGTTTCAGAACATTTATTATATGCCACTTTTTACCTGAAAGCCAAGAAAAACTTTTTTTTTCTCAAACTATAAAAATCATTTAAAGCTTTGTCACTTAAAACAGTGAAAAAAGAACTGTCAAAATGGCATGGAGAACTGTGAAATGACATGTACTCACTAATGTAAATACAGATTTCTTATTGCAAGACACCCAACAAGTCAAAAAAACAAATTCTAGAAGCAATACAGAACTTCTTTTTGAGGTTATACCCCAAGAATTCTGGACTTGTCAAGCTAATGTGGCTCAAAATGAGGCTAATGAGAAATCTTTGACTAGAAATAAGACAGATAAAGTTAGTCAGATTTGAGTTTTTGCAGAGTACTTCAGCAGATTCACTTCAATTCTTGTACTTTATCAGATCTTTTGCTAATTAATTATCAGTGACCACCATGTTTTGAAGGTAAATACTTAATGTATCACCCCTCTTTATTTACTTGATAAGTATCTGTCATTCCCCTGGGTGAAATTAAAGAAGCTAATTAGTGGTTATTTAAACATTAATATAGCTAACTGGACAATTAAATTAATAAACACTTAAAATCCATCATTGCTTGCCATCAAATACTCAAAATTTTTTGATTAAAATAATTCAGCTGGGTGGGTCGCATTAATTTAGTAAAGTATTGAATGAATGGCTTTTTTCTTGCAGCATTGTTCGTCTACTCTGGTTTTAAGACTTTCATTCAATAGATCTGAGAGAACCTCCTCTATCACTAGAAATAACAGATTTAAAAAACAGAAGCTGACTCATTTTTTGTTTATCACTGGTCTATTTTTTTCTGGTGTGAGTGATGACAACTGTGTGAGTTTTGCTGATCAGATTTTTTCTCTGGTCTAGTGGCAGCTCCAGGTGCATCTCTAAAAATAAGTGTACAGGAAAAGCTTTATTTTGTCTCTTATTCAAATAAAAAAAGTTACACTTTTATACACTTTAGATTCATTACACATAGAGCGAAATATTTCAAGCCTTTTTAATTTTATTCTAATTTTGATAATTACTGTTGCATCTCATGAAAATCAAATTATTACAAAAGACAAATGGAAAAGGATTTATGATACAGATATGCCAGCCACCTGAAAAGTCAAGGTCAACTTTATTTATAAAGCACTTCTAAAGCAAACAGGGCTTGTACCAATGTGCTGCACAGGAGCATTTAAAACACAGAATAGATTGGCAAGATCTGCATTGCACGAGTATTTGAGACACAGATAAATGAACAGTGTCAAGAAGGACTGGGTTAAAAAATCTCTTAAAGCCTGCACTGCAATTAGACTTATGCCCAATCATTTTATTTTGTATATTTGCTGAATGCCTCTCAGGCTGTCCATAAACCTTTGCATTTCCAGCTCGATAAGTCACACTTTAAAGGTGACTGAGGAGAGAGTTATTACGGTAGCTGCAACAGACCGGGCTGACTTGCACAGTACAAAAACAATAATTAATGTATCTTTATACTTTATATATCTATTTTAGTTATTTTTGATTTTTTTTTTTTTAATTTAACCACAAGACATTTAACTTGACTCGCTACAAGTGATTAATCTCTGCTTTTAAAAAAAACATGGCAGAACCTCTCAGCTCTGATCCACTGAAACTAAGAAGGTGAAGTTTGGCAGCATTTTGGATTCAAAAACTAAAAAGACTGAGGCAAGCTGGACAACAGACAGGCCATATGCAAGATGTGCTATATTTCACAATGCCTCAGCAGTGCCATAGGCTGATCGCCTCCATGCCACATCACACTGATGCAGTAGTGTGGAGCCCTGACCTTTTTACAAGGTTGATGTTTCTGTATTATAAGTCCTTTTTAATTGATCTTATGTGATATTCTAATATTTTGAGGTACTAGATGTTTGATTTTCATGAGCCTCAATCACCAAAATATAACCAAAAAAGGGCTTGAAATATTACATTTTTTCCGCATTGAATCTAGATTGCATGAAGGAATAACTTTATGTATTAAATTAGAAGAAAATTTGTCTTTCTAACAGTACTCTTGAGTTGCACCTGTATATTCTGCTGTATTTTCCTATCAATGTTCCCATTTTGGATCACTCTGACGCTGAGGAAGAACTATGCATTGTGAAGTTCATGATCTTTGTCAGTTTTTCCGACTGCATCAGGATTGGAGAGCGGGTCCAAGTCTGCAAACAGGTTGAACCACGCAGAGAGGTCTTTGGATGTCCCGGCTGCTGTCTCTGTAAAAATGAGTTCAACAAAAGTCTCTTAGATACTCTGCTGCACATTTTATAAAGCCCTGGAAATAGAAACACCCCCCCTTGGTTGTGTAAAAAGCACTACAACTGGCCGACATCCCAAAGTATGAATGGAAACAAACCCACAAGTTCCCATAAACACAGGTTTCACTTGGACACAACTCTTTTCATATGTTTTACTCATTTGGCCCGTTCCTACCTTTCACTGCTGGCTTAGAAGGGTTCTGATTGGCTCCAGATGAGTGCTCGGTTGCCTGGGCGACGGGCTGCGGAGTGATCCCAGCCCAATCTGAAACAGAGAGGCAGATTTAGATTCATCAGCAGGGGACGCTTAACGTGCCAGAGGATGATTCAACAAATAAATCATCACACTCCCTCACTGATCGCACTGCTGATGTGGAATGATTATGTGCAATAAGCACAACAAACATCAATAACAAAAACATTTATCACAGCAGAAATCACAGCTGACATTATTAGTGGCTTTTAAGTACAGGTCAGATTAAAATTACAACCATGAGGTTTTATTTCAAGCACATGTATTCTGAGTTCATACTTTGTGGGTTAAGAAAACAGATTTGGCAATGTTGCAACACTTAATACCACCAGGGAGGATACAGGAATGTGTTGTTGTTGTATTCTGTACCAAACAAGCTATACTCCAAATACAAGCAGTTTACAAGCTTTAAACACCAAAGAACCATTTTAATTTTTCTATGTTGCTGCATTTCAATGTTTCAGCCCCCACATCCTCCTCTTGTGTTACCTTTTGACTTGTTGAAATATTCAGGAAGTCCTTGAGAATAAGCAGAAAATATGAATAAAACATTTTTAAGATACATTTTCCCATGATGAGAGGACTCAAATCTTTTTACAGATGTGTTTATATGTGGGGCGTTTAAATTTTTAAGTTTATTGCAGCTTTAGCTCTTATTGGATGCATCTGAATGTGCTTGATTCACAGGGATTTGGGGATTTTCTTCCTTCAAGATTTGTCATAGTGTTGTTTCACATTCTTGGTCTCAAGCCAAGGGCTGTACAGTTGAGATCTGTCAAGTATTTAAACTCTATGAACCAGTTTTATTTGCAGGATTTGTCTTTTTCAAAGCTTTAATCTGTGGGTCAAATGGAGTTCAAAAGCTTTGGTCTCTGTTATCATGTGTTGCTCCTTTGACCTCTCCAAAATCAGCAAAATCTGGGAAGTGCTACACCTACACTCGTCTTCCTGCAATACCTTGAAAAGCTGAAAGCCTTTTGGTCGCTAAGCTCTCAAAATTAACTTCTGGAAAAAGCGTCTTCCTGCACAGTGACCCACATTAGCTTCGTGAGCAGCTCTTGACAGTTTGCAAGGCTCTGGATTTTCCCTTCTCAAGGCACAAAGCATTATTGACTGCAAAATGAAGTCTCAGTTCCTAAGTGCAAGGCAAGTTATGAGAGCAAGGAGGAAGATTTGCAGGTGTTAAGTTCGCTTTAAGCATCCATCTGATCCTTTGCGTGCTTGATTTTCTTGACGACCTGTCAAAGGTAAGTTTGCTCTTACAAGTTGGTCCCTGCCTGCGTGCTCTCCTGCCTACACTTGCAAAGTGATTAAAGCAGAATTAGCTCTAAGCTTTTAAGTGGTTCTTAACTTTTACCTATGTTCTGTGTTTCTGCAGTTTTTATAAAGTCAGTTGACAGATCATTGGACTGCGTATTGTGATAGGGTTGTCATGATACCAGAGTTTCAACATTTGATATAGGGCTGGGCCATATAGCTGTGAACACAATCTCTGATTTTTTTCATTCCATATCCAATGTTTTAATCCAGTGGTTCCCAGCCTCGTTTCCTTTGAGCCCCTACAGGACTGACACGACAAAAAAAAATAGTGATACTTTTTGGCCAAAATTAACATAAATCTTATTTTTTTGTGTGTGTGTAAATCCAAACAAAGTAGCCTTAAACACAAATTCTTTAACCCAAAAACTATTGTATAAATTATTTACAAGTGTTATACCATGATTTTTGGTAATATGTGCAGATCTGTTTTTAACAGCCTCAGGGCAGACAGAGCCTCACCCCCACCCCCCCCTTGAGGTCTCTGGTGCCCCTCTATAGGGGTCCTGGACCCCAGGTTGGGAACCAAGGTTTTAATTGATAATCTGTTGTGCAATGTGACAAGGTCTCCTGAGGCTGAAGGATTTCTTGTGTGAAAATAAAAACTGTCTGAAACTGAATAGCTGCAGAGCAGCTGCTGCCATGACTTATTCCAGTATTGAGTTGGAAATTACCAATTAGGATGCTCCTGACACTTTAAAATCATGTGTGGCACATCTTATCCGTGACCCACAGGATCATCACTCCACATTTTATTGCATGCTTTGCTACTTGTGATTTTCAATTGAACAAAAAAAAAATTCCAGTCATATATTTTGTTCTGAGTTATTAAGTGTAAAATCTCATCTCTTCTTGTCTTGTTCTCGGGAACCCAAATGTCATGTGATCCTGTCTCATGAGCCAAGTGTCTCGCCACACCTTGTCTGTTAAATAATTCAACATGTTCACAAGGAGTACATTAAGACTAGTATATTGATTATGGAGCGTGGGTCTGACCAGTCCTCAGGGACTGCCGCGTACATTGTGGAGGGGTTAGCTCGGAGGCCACCTGAAAATATGGGCATAGGCCTGAACAATGGTCATTTTTGAGGCCAGAGAGTTCAGAGTCAAGGTTGACGTGGCAAAGTGCCAGACTGGCACATGCTCCTATACATGACCTTATGGTGATTGAGTGTGGATAAAGGAAACATAAAATGCAGAAATAATCGGCAGAAATGCAGAGCAAGCCATTCAAATATAGTCTGTGAAGAAAATGCGGCATAGTTAGACAACCGCTTTTGTTCTTTACTGCAAACTGTTTCAACTGCATTTGTGTATATACATGTGTGTTAAGGAAAGGGAGGAAAAGCAAGCTGGTGATGATCCAAATTTTTCTCATTTTAACGATGCATTTTCTACTATTTTGCCTGAACTCAACTAGACAAAGCCAGAAGGCAGTTGTGGAGGAAGTTAAAGAGGAAATCTACAGTAGATAGTCATTTTTTACAACCTAGTTTTTCCACAAATACAATTAATAAATAAAACATTTATTGTCCAGCCCTTATTTCTTAAAGATTTATTTTGGGGCTTTCCATGCCTTTTTTTTAGAGATGAGGATAGTGAACAGAGTCGGAAACAGGGATGAGAGAGTGGGGAGAGATATGCAGAAAAGGAGCCGCAGGCTGCTTGACCCCAGGCTGCCTGTGTACATGGTGACCTCACCACTGGGCCATCTACGCCCCATCCAGCCCTAGATGGATGTGACACTAGTAAAAGTCAAATGCTATAGATTCCAGTTTCGCAACAAAGCTAGAAGTTCTAGGCACCTATTGGGCTGTACTGTCTGAATTGGTCAAATAAATTTGCAGTGTTCCAGTGCTGAAATCTTACTACTGTATTTTTTCTAATGTTGAGACATGCTCTGATGCTTACATAATCACCAAAATACCAGCATTGTTATCCTGAGATAACCAGACAAGTGCATTTTAACATCTCAAAAAAAATGTAATCGTTATCTGGAAAGCAAAGTTGAATAAAATGAACATACAATGTGAAGATGACACCACATAGCAAAGGGCTTATATGATAAAGAAAGAGAAAAAATGAAAAGATGAAAGGAAAAATGAAAAGGGGCTTTATTGGGAAAACTGAATTTCAGAACAAAAGTGACATAAATGGAGAAATGGGTGTGATGTAGGATGTAGATCCACATAAGTTTGCAGTTCAGGACTGGATGAAGACCCTGATGAACTACCACCAGTCACACATGCAGACATTCTGAGCTACCCTCATGCTTGAACTTACACTTTACATGAGTTTAAAGGTATTAAAACTGTGGAAGCTCATGAATTCTACTGCAGTGGAAGGTGGGAGGTCTGCAGACTCACTAGCAAGGGAACTGCAACGACACCGCTGCAATCTGGACAGTTTGCAGTTTCAAGCAGACCAAATGCAAAGTGTTTAAGTAA
Source organism: Cheilinus undulatus (assembly GCF_018320785.1). Lineage (NCBI taxonomy): Eukaryota > Metazoa > Chordata > Actinopteri > Labriformes > Labridae > Cheilinus > Cheilinus undulatus. Next base: position 45,024,661 of record NC_054872.1, read on the forward strand.
GTAAAGTAAGACTGGTGTTTTAGTTTGGACAAACTTCAGACCTTCTTGTTCTAGCTCTTCCTTATCAGTGATGAAAGGAATGTTGCCAACATAACTTGCTTTGACTCTCAAACTTGCAGGATTAATGGGCTATTCTCACAATCATTGTAAACCACATTCTAGATCACCAGTTCCCAACTTGGGGTCTGGGACCCCCCAGGGGGTGCCAAAGATCTTCAGGGTGGCATGAGACTTTGTCTGTTCTGTGGCTGCCAAAATTAAATTTGAAAATATCGATTAAAACCATGATAAAGCAGTTATTAAGTGGTTCTTGATAACTAAAACTATTTCGAAAAAAAGCATGCATAGGCCTCTTTTTAGGGATTTATCAGTGAAACAATTAGAATCTATGTTGATTTTTGAAGGCAGTCTGTCACTTTCTCTTCTCACTTGGGTCCTGGGGGCGCTCTGTTTTTCTTAGGTACATGTAGGGGGGCCCAAGGAAAAATGGTTGGGAAACAGTGTTCTAGATGGCTTGATTATAAATCATATCTGCCATAACACCAGACCAAACTAAAATGTAAGTTTCATTATTTAACCCATAGATGCATACCACAGGTTTTCTCTCTTTCTAGCTTTATAGAGGGGCTAATAAACGTACAATCCTCCGAGCTGAAACCAACAAACCCAATCAACAAAGCAGACGAGGTGCTAGCAGTGAGTGCCAGAGGCCGGATGAAATGGAAAGTTGTTGGCAATTACCTACCGGTAAGAAAATCTAATTGCCATGTTATAATGGCTTCATTCTATTACTTTGACAGATGTAGGTTTGAGAAATCATTTTAGAGCCACTGTGAGGAAAATTTTACAATGCCACAGAGGGGGCAAAGCTACTAATTTTAGCTGTGCATTTTTTATGCTCTCATTCATGGAAAACTATAGCTAATTCTCTAGTTGTACAGCAGATTCATTTGAGACTGATATGAAAAAATAAGCATAAACAAAGTTCACAAAAGCACAAATGCTCACATGATAATTTTCATACCTGAGTTGGAAGACTGCAGATTATTTAAGCTCTGGTCCAGCAGCTGAGAGGGTAGGAAGTAGGAGTCTTCTTTTTGCTCCGCCTCGACTGGTTTACCCGACGCTGCACTCATTCCCTCATCTTTGTCTCCGAAAACTTCTGTCCATTCTCGAGAGAAGTCACCCTCGTCTACTGACATGCTGCCCAAGATCTCATTTAGTAAAGCCATGCTGTCCTTCTCCTCTCCATCCACATCTTGATAGGTCGTGTGATCTGCTTCTCCTAGAGAAAACATAAATCAGAGTAATAATGCTTTGTTATAAAATAAAAACATGCAACTCTAAGAGTAATTTACCCTTTCTTAGTCACATTTATCTGATTTATTTACATTTACTTGGTAGATGCTCACTTTTAGGTTATTTCAAATTCCCTTGCTCTTAAGTATGGTACAAGTGGGCGTTTTAGGAATGTAGAAATATCAAATAAACAAGCTGAAATGATGACTCAGTTTTAGAAAAAAAGGAGCAGCAACTACTTTGACTATTAGTCATTTCCAAGTCAAAATGCCTCAAATTCACCATTTCAGTTTCTCAAAATGAAGCTCTTGCTAGTTTTCATTCTCTTGAAATATAGTTGGCAAAATGTCACTATTGTGTTTTACTTCTTGTTAGAAAAACATATTCAAGCTGTTAACTTAGGCTCATTTTTTCCCTCCGTTCCTTATTAGGGATGCAGTGATATTGAAAATTAGTGCAGATACCAAAACCAATGTTAGAAATTAAGATTTAGCCACTGCCAATTTATGATACCAATTTTAATCTAAGTCTCTTATGTGACACTCCTACTGTGCCCACATCTTCTCTTCAAGGACTGGATTCTCTGTACAAGTGTAAGACTGGCCCGGAGTGGCTCACAGTCCAGGATGGACTCAAGGGGAGTCAAAGATGTCAGATAAAGCAACATGGGAATATTTCACCCTAGATTTATGAGTCTTTGCCTATTTGTCTCATAATAACTTAAGAAAATTTTTCCTTGTTGCAGACCCACTGCACAGTTAATAAGATGCTATTCCCAGGTCTGCTAATCTTGACTTTAACTTAACAAAGACTTTAAATGTACTGTGCAGGACTTTTAGGCATGTTTGGGCCACAAACTGATGCTGAAGTAAGGCGTGTCATGGTGAGTAAGGCCGCCTTAGGGCACCATTGAGTGGGAAGGAGGATTGACACAATCCCAGTTGTGCTCTGGATGTCCTTGCCTATTCCCACGGACATGGGGAAATTACGGTCACACATTTAGGGCAGAGTAAGAGGTGGATGTGATGAGTAGGAAACCATCCTGGTGGGTAGTGGTGCAGCCACAAGCCCCTGGTCATGGTGTGCATGTCCAAAAAGGGACCAAAAACTGACAGCGGTCCCTGGGCGTATTATCAGGGGTGAAACAGCCTGGACAAAGAGATGCTGTTGAGCCTGAACTTGGCCCCCGATGATGAATCCTTAGTGCCCTGCACACCTAAAACCTAAGCACATGATTGTATATTTTTGACATAATGAGGGACTGTTGAAGTGGTGCTTCCAGGCTGCTCCACTTTGAGCACACAGTGAAATAGGACAGTGGAGGACGAGTGAGGGACATGGAGCACGATATGCAATTACGCACAGGTGGAGGAAAATTTAGCAAAAACTTCAAATGATGATCTGTGCTAATGCAACTCATACTGTAGCTGTATGCTAACAGACTGATGATCTCTTAATAGCTCAGTGCATTCAGTACAGAGTGATGTCAGTGCGTCTGCTCCTGATCTTCACTGCTCTTTTTATCATAAACAATAGATAGGCTAATCTGGGGTCATTGAGATCTCATTTAACAGATTTCTATCATTAAAATAACTTAGATGGTAGTTTAACCCTCAATCTTATAGGCTAACTTCCAAAAAAACTAGGCCAAAGTTTGGTTCTGGCACACAAGTGCAGTTGACAGGACAGGCCGGGTTCAGAAGGAACGTGCATGGGCTGGAATCTCAGGGCCTTATTTAAGCAACATTTTCTCTCACGTTTGACCATGAAAACAATTCAGAGTTTGTCAAACAGATGACTTCTTCTGTCTAGTAAAAGTCTTTTTTTGAAACAACAATGAGGTGAACTAGACACCGGCTTTAAATTGACTAGACACAACAGATAGCATCGGCTACTCGAAACTGTTCACATTGGCCAATACTAAGCATCTGTGCATCCCTAATTATAAACTGACCAATCACTAAGGACAATCATTATCACATTATTGTCATGTAAATATAACTTCTATCTGCATCCTCAGTAAACCAATATTAAAAAAAAATTATAAAACGTGATTAAATAGATGTTATAGTGTGTTTTTTTACCTTCTCTGGTTTTATCGCTGCTGTTTTCGTTTAATGAGATGAGCCTGTAAAGATAAGAACAAGATCAACACAATCTTTTGCATACTTTAGTCAGCAGGTGTTTAGAAAAACTTCATTTATGTTCAGTGTAAATCAGTTCACTTTTCACTACTGGCATGCATGTGTTTTGTCTGCCTGCATGAGAACCGATCACTGTGAGATAACTTACTGGTCGTCTGTGCTATCAGCTTTCTTTCCATCTTCTTCTTTTTCTGCTTTGGTTTTCTTCTTCCCTTTCTTCTTGGCCTGCTTGTCTGAGGGGTCTTTTGAGGTCTGAGGGAATAAAAATGTCACTGATTATAATGATTAGACAGTTCTCCAGATGTAGTTTTAAATTATCTCTGCAGGTCACGGTGCTCTCCAACCTTGTGTGAGGAGATCTCATAATGCTGACAGCCCTTAAAGCTCTCATGAATGGCTGCCATAGTGTGAGACGTCTTCTCCCAGCAGTGCAAAAGTGTCGTCTGAAGAAGCAGAACAAGCCACAGACACATTCAGCTAGTAGCTTTTATTTCACATATCTTTTCTAACATTGTGTGATAGTTTTTTAGTCTTGCACTCCACATTTTGCTTTGTGTCTGTTATGTTTGTCTTTCCTGACTCAACCACACCATGCAGAGCTACTCTGCACCCTAGCTGATCTCACTGGAGTGTCTACAAACAGCCTGGATTGGCGGTGTACCTGGTATGTGGTTAAAACATGAGATAGGAGGTTGCAGCGGCTGGCTCCAAGCAGGTCGACTTTCTGGCACACGTCATTCTTCAGTTTGTCAAAGCTTGTTTTGGTGGTGCGCACCTGGGCTTGAACCTGTGAGATGACAGATAAGAAAATGTCCCAACTGAAAGTCTGACAGCCACTATGGTGTATCACACAAGTTTGAACAAAGAAAAAAAACTGGTGTTAAAATATGTGCAAATAAACAGCACAGTATGAACCAGGGGATGGCCATATGGTGGTACACTACGCCCTCTAGTGGCTCTTTTTTAACTGGTTTGTTTTCACAGCTTTGAGCTGTTCATGAAAAGGGAGTTGAACAATAAATCTTACAGAGTTTGTTAAAGATGTTTTGAAATTTTTGGCTGACTGAATATATTTGGCAAGAAGTGTTGTGTAAGAAAACATGAGATAGGGTGAATGCATGCCAATACTTTTTTGGATGTTTTCAAACTCAGTATTTATTTTATTTATTAAACAATGATTTATAGATACTGTCCTCTGAAAGCTTTAGCTCTGTTAGATCAGCCATAATAATTAAAACCCTGTTCAGCTGTATTTTTGGCAGGTTTTTGTGACATTATTTCAGTTGTATTTCAGACTTGCACAAAAAACTGCAAAGAATGCAAGCTGAGCAATAACGAACAAGTAATTAAAAAATAGCACAATATGTAGTCAAAATGCAAGATGCTTGTACTCCATGGAAAAGAGAAGCACTCAGTAAAGAGGTCCCTAACCCATGCCAATATGCAGACATTCTCTGTCTATCTTACCCTACAACATGGACATCACAGCCTTGACAGCATCGCCACCTTTAACAGATCTCCTTAACTGTCTTTTGCAAACTCGGACCCTGCACACAGTTCTTTATGCACTGAAACAGCTGGTCTTGATACAGACTCTCTATACCTGGACGAACCCTAACTTCCCCTAACTTAAGTATATTTTGGGGAAGTATTGTACTTGCATTTTAAAAACCATAAAGTACTGAATAAAAAATAAACACTAAAAGCCAGAACAAGGAGGTCTTAAGTTTTCTGCCAACAACAAGAAAATGGTAACAAGTACGACTTCAACAACCCATGACAGTCAGTAGCAACGAGTGAGAGAATAATACATTTCATCCTGTTGAGTTTCACTTTAGATTAAGTAATACCTCATAAGAAAACAAGCTTGTTGGAGATCCATATTCTCTTGTTTCTGTTGCACATTAAAGAAAAACAAATTTCACCTTGAAAACCTCTAAGGGATCACAAGCAGTTACTCAGTACTCTGAGTAAACTTTAAATGACTTACTTATACCTAAGTAGATCTATAGACCATTTTTTTTACTTCTACTTAAGGAAATGTGACCAAAGTAATTTTACTTTTACTTGAGTACAACAGTCAGGTACTTTTTCCACCTCTTTAAATAATGTCTCTATGACAAACCTTGCGAAATTTCTCCATCTGTTTATGAGTGTCTGGATCTAGCTCTTGAGATACGTCCTTCATCCAGAGCAGCGCTCCACGGTATTCAGTCCTGGACTGCTCCATACGATTCACCGTCAGCCACGTGTCTGAGATGGCTCGATAGCGAAATGTTTCAACCTCCTGGTACAGCCGGCACAGTGGGTTCCTGAGAGCCATTCTGTAGTGAGTAAAAAAATGAGCAAGTTTATGTGTTTTTAAGTCTTCAAATATTAAAACATCTAGACTTGAGACTGTAACAGCATAAAGGAAGACATTAAAACATGCTTTGCTTACAGAGTTAGCGTACCAGTAATAAAATTTAGGATCTCAAAAGTAAATGTATCTTTATCACTTAAAATCTGGTATCTTATTTACACTCCTAACAATGCAAGAAGCTGTTAAAGCAATCTAAAAAAGTCCAGAGTAGAGGCAGTCACAGAGCTCTGAAATGTTCAGTTTTGTTGGCCCCTTATAAAGTTTCAGATCAAACTGTTAGAGTATATATAAGAATGTATCCGATCTTAAATTTAAGAAACAGCACACTGACAGTACACTGAGGCTGCCAGTACAACCCAAGGAAGGCTTATTTCTTAACTACACCTTATCTTAATACTGTCTGTTATCAACCAGTATCTGAGTTTTTTAATTGACAGACTGTGACAAAGATCCATTAAAGATTAATTCAGACATCTTTGTTAGTTTATCTCTTATGTTAAGCTAATCTTTCTTCTGCTAATATTCCCCAGGAGTGTTCCTTCCTAACTAGGATTACACGTGACAAATTAAATATCCCTCTACTCTCCACCTCAGGATTTAGGCGATAAAAGAGACATACATTTACATAGAGCTCCGGTCTAATGCAGCTGCTATGTGAATTATGTGGCTGTAATAAGGATGTGGCATACGTCTCCCACATTTACAGAGATGACTCTTACCTCTGTTGGGAGGAGAAGCAGAGAGCTTTCCCGGTTGCCTGCATGATTTTTCCCGCCCTGGTTTTATCCTGGGAGCCCTGTGAGCGCAGGAAACGACCCAGCTCGTTCTCCTCTTGAGACAGAACTGCAGATATAAAATTAATGCATGTTTTGTGCTTGAATTAACTTTGTAATCAAAACAAATGCAATTTCCATCTCTGTCACTCATAAAGAGAGTTGAAAAACATGTAAATTCTGCTGCTCGGGGGCATTTAATCAGTACATTAGCAAAAGATAACAACTAGAGACGTTGCATAGCTGCTAGCTATTAAAAAAAGTAATCTGGGATTGCTCTTTGCCTTTAAGGTACAATATGTATAAATTTTACACAGAAATATCTATATTAATTTTTGTTCTATGTATTTTAGTTTAGTTACACTTCTCTGTATATTTCAAACTATTTTTAAAACCAGAGAAATCCTGATACTTTGTAATTGGATGTGTCTTGTTACAGTGGTTGTCATGACCGGGCCACTATGATAGACACGACTCGTTTGTCTTTACCATGGAAATTCTGGATGTTATGTGAGGGAGCAGGAATGCTTTCACATTTGATGGTCCGTGATTATTTTCTGCCATCGGTTGTGAGTCCAATCACCCAAGCTCGACTCTGTATTGTGGAACTCCAGCCCCCCAACCTCTGTAATGTCGTGGTCCCACTAGACATTACCAAACCAGGTACAGACTAGACACCTTGCTCAGTTCTGAGGTTTACTTCTTGTTTTGAATTGAGGACTCTTTCAATTAAAACTGCACTCCACATGCTGTTTTAGATTTAGATTTAGACAACTTTATTTTTCCCAAAGGGCAGTTCAGTTTTTGCAGTCTACCCAGACCAATGTCAGAAACAATAATAAATAAAAGGTCAGTACATTGACAGAGATGCACATTGACACATCGACCCTCATGTGACCCTTTAAGCCATGACGCACCCAGGGTCAAGCAGATTATAATGCACATTTAAGAACAGCAGCAGATAACAGAGAACATTAATAAGATACCCAAAGCTGCATTACAGATGTGTTTACTAAACAGTAAACAAGTGTTTTGTTTTACGGATGAATTTCATTTAATGAGGGAGAAAAGCTGTTAAAGCCAAGGTCACACTACATGATTTTTTTAATTGGTTTGTTATAATTGTCAGTATGTCAGAGTAGGTGATCATGGGCCCATAAATTTGTGCTTTGACTTGTCTGACAGACATGACAGACCACATGGCGGGACATGATCAATCAGTATGACTGATGTTATGGCATCAGGAGAGGGCTAGACGTCACCCCTAAAGAAGACTTTAAACAAATATACTGTAATTAATGCATTTTACTGTATTCTTTTCTATTTATACATTATGTTAAATGATTCTCCAGCTTGATGCTAATGCTAAAAGCAGTTACTCCCCAGTAACTATTTCTCGCCCACATTTCAGTTTTTATCAGGCAGTTTCTTAATAACACGTCATAATCTCACAGCACCAACTTTATCACTTCTCTTTTGCTTTACCATTTGGTTTGTTTACATTTGCAACTGTTGCGTGTGTGGAGTGCCCTGTGACATCATTGGTAGACATCACTGACATCATGGGAGAAATCATAGAGGGAAGGACAAAAATCAACATCTGTCAGGAGGCCGTGAGGTGTCTCCATAGACTGTAAAAAGAATTGGACAAAGCCTGTTTGACGTCTGCCATTTGATTAAAAGATGCAAGACTCAAACAGCTTTTAAAACTAACCCGTGGCAGCCTTCATATTGAAATTGCGGTCTAAACCAAATTTTGGACCAACCTTACGACAGACAAGAGCCCACCCACTGCGCTGGACTTCCTGTCCTCTAAGCTATCACTTAAGCTATCCTTCTGAAGGTAGCTTCAAATAGGATCAAATGAGACACGCCAATCAGCGCGCAGTTAGGTTTTTCTTAAATATAATCTAAACGATTGTAGTATGAAAATATCCCCTCCTCTACAGTGAGATTACATAAAGACATTAGCTAATGAGACCCGTTTCATTTTTGGAAGCAGGCTGTAAACCAGTTTATTTCTAGTGTAAAAAACAGCTTTTTAACAGGTGTTGTATATGTGTCTTCCAGTGTTTCTGCTGCCACCCACAAGCGAACACTCGCTGTATTGCAATTTTTTACACTTCTGCACTGGCTTCATTTTTCAGGACCTGAGGTTGCCGCTTCAGTGTCTCAGATAGGCTGTAGGTTGTCGTTCACTATGACACTACATTTCAGATTTTCAGGGTTGGTGAGTCCCAAATCCCTACAACTGTTAGATCCAGCAATAATCTTCTGAAAACATGTAGTCTGACCTCAGCTTTCCTGAAAGCAATCCCATAATGCTTTGTGAGTGTTTAGCAGCATTTACCAGGAAGGCCACAATTTGCAGCTTTTTTCACTCATTATTTGGAATTCATCACAGAAACAGCTTCCAGTAGCAGTTCTCGCCTCTTTATGCTGCAGTCTTTGATGCACGTCTGATGTTTTCACAGCAACAATACACACGTGTCTGTCATGGCAGCTGCCATTGAAAAGCAGACTGTTAGAATAATAAAAATTAAGAATTTCTCTAACTTTAAATGTTTTTAGAAGTATTTGAGATAATGCAAGTACCAAACTATATATATATATATATATATATATATATATATAATAGGAGTTATATTTTTAAATTAACAAAGACATTTCTCACAGCAGATCCTCCTCTGGTACAGCTCGATGACCTTTAGCAACTCCATGCATGTTCTCTGGATGGAGTGAAAAACCTGCAGAGCAGAAAAAAAATCAATAAAATCACAAAGAGAAATGCCTGAGCATTGTGTTTTTGCTGGTTAAATAAGACTTACTGTGTAGTACACCGCCAGAACAGGCTGTGGGTTATTTTTAAGAAGATAAACTACGATTATCCAGTCATGTTTAGGATGCTTTATAGCTTTGAAATGGTGCTAATCTACACTGTGGGTTTGTTGTACATGGAGGCTGTGGAAGTAGGAGTAGAAAAACATCACATCAAAGCTTTAAAAATGGGCTCTTATTTGATATGTAGATAACCTGTTTTGGAAAGATTGCTTTTTAAAGACGTGACATAAATAAAGGTTGGATAGTCCAGCTTGTATGAGGTATCGATTTCTGCCATTACCTTCACTTCCCTCCTGAAATGGAGGCATGGAGGATGCGAGCTGGAGAGGGAGCCTAATGTAAGATTTAAGCCTTGAGCAAATACGGTCACCATGTGAATCAAAAAGCCATTTAAGTCTCTGCAGAGTCCACCTGAGGGGAAGAATCTCCAGTGTTTGTTAATGTCTCTGCACTGTGAGTGAAACCTAAACTTACCTGACCTGACTCTCCTGCTTTCAAACCACAAACCCCAGCAGTTTCACACTCCTCCTCACCTCCAGCTTAGCATCCAGATCTGCATCTGATGCCACCACATGTTCATCCTCTTTCTTCCCGGTCACCTTGATGAGCGTCTGTTTGGTTTTCCAGTATTTCTGCTGGAACTTGTTCACCACGGATGAGTCCTGGCTCTGGATGAAGCGGTCCAGATAGTCTCGGGAGTAGCCACTGTAACGACACAGGTTGGATTAATGTTGGGACTGCTGCTCTTTTAGCAAAATGGAGAGAATAAATTCTGGGAATGACTCATTGATAGGCGTGAAACTGGGTGTAAATAAGAAGGCTTACTCACAAATTTCCTCCCTCCATTTTTCACGATTACCTGAGGAGAAAGCAGAGTGGCTTAGTTTCCTTATAAATCGCCTGAAAAGGCAGTAAAGCCCCAACAGGGTTATTAAACTTTATATTTGGGATATTTTCATCAGATACAGGAGGAAATAAGAGTCAGCAGAATGGTTTTATTTTATTAAATTACTCCCACAGCTCTGTGGATACAAGTCTGCATTACTGGATTTTTTAAAATCTGTATATTCAGCTGGATTTAAATCTTTTAAACAAAACTAATGCATCTGAGGTTTTTTCCCTTTATTTCAACGTTTAAGGGTTGCATCCATAAGTCTTGGTGCGATAAGCCATGCTGTAAAAAAGGTAGGGTTGGTGCTTCCTAAAGGCTTAAAATGCAGCATTCCTAATATTGATACAGCAAACTGACTTCTAAAAAGAAACAGAAGTCTAGGTTTGTTGTTCTCAGCTCTGTGTTCACTGGCAAGTTTACGCTACCTTTTGCTTGTTTATGCTTCTGTCAAGGCTCAAATATGTACATTTGTTTGGGTTTTTTGGATTAAGAGTATTTTAAGTCTTCTGACTGAAGATATATGGGTGTTTAAGTGTAATAAATTCAGGGACTACATGTGTGATATTTCACATAATTGAGAAATTGTAGGATATCATTAACTGAAATCTCTTTTTTCAGATGTTTATCAGCTCTTGTCTGACGTTGTTAGCCTCACAGAAATTGGACCACAAAAGAGAGAGGGAGCTTGTTTGGATGGAAAGGACGAGGGAGCTGAGAGATTAAGGAAGTACATTTGTTTTGCTCTGAAGATCTGCTGTGAAAGTTGCACAGGAAGCTTTTTAGACATTTTTGTGTCCTTATTATGAATTTAATAGACTTGAAACAATAAATCTTAGAACTTTTTACGTATAGTCATTTTAAATTTCTCAGTATAACATCTTTAAACAAAATCAAGTTGCCTTATTAATTGAAAAAAAAAAGACTATCGAATACTTTTTATCAATGAGATATAATTTCACACTTGTTCTCTCTCGTTTTGTGTCTTAATTTAGTAGTTTGAGTTCACAACTTTGATAACTAATTGCAACTTATTTGGCAACTCTTATCTTAAATAATCTTATGAAATGCAACAAACGCCAGGGAAAATGGTCTTTGATAAAGACTGGACAAGGAATTTGGATAAAAATTGAGTTTTTTTTACAGTATTTTACACACCATAACTTCCAGATTCCAAGATTGTGCATTGCAATGATTTATTTTTTGTTTATTTTGCATTTACGAATTAAATCTAAAATCCTACCTACAAAGTTAACTTTTAAATAGTAATATTAAAATTTTTAATTGCGATTCATCTCAGAATTTCTGTAGTTAATTGTGATAAGTCACACCTTTTTTTTTAAATCACAATCTAATTTGAATTTAAAGTTTTTTTCTAAGGTCTTAAACTAAGGGTAGCAGTTTTAACACAGATCTGCTTTTATAGGTAGATTGAAGATTTTAACATGAACACAGAAAAGCATAATGTATGCACTAAAAAGGAAATATGTGAACAATAACAATGTAAATATTCCATAACACCTGGTTCAGGTGATTTTTAACTTGTCCACTGAGCTGTCTGGGAGTTTTTCCACACTGAAATTAGACATCAAGGAGCAGTAGTGGACCTATTTAAAATCACTGTAGCTGATGGGAGATGCTGCAGTTGCTCAAACGTGTGGAAAGTGAGACTAATACATGTGATTACTTGTAATTTTAAAAAATAGTTAATTGTGGTTTGGAGTTCATTGCAATTACTGTGATTAATCTTGGCAGCCCTGCTTACGTATTCATATAACATATTAACAGCAAGTTGAGGAGATTGCTATGTGAGCTTAAACACAAGATAACAGAAGAAAAATGAGTAACATGAACAATAAAACGTTATTAAAAAAGAGCAAATAGGATATCTAGTTGAAGTTAAATCCAAGGCCAGCCAAAAGAGACCGAAAACTGTCACAGCATGAGCTGTTCTGATATTCACAGGTTAGCTACTTATTTTGCATGAGCACACAGATTTGAAGAAATCTGTACAACAATGGAAGAAAATGTTGGTTAACAATACAATGGGAATCATATAAAGAAAAGCGGACCTAAAATTGGGCCTTGAGGGACGCCATATTTTTGTGTGGCGGGTGTTGAAGACTACTGGCCAAGATGGAAATAAAAACAAACAGTAAAATATCTGCTTGTCAGTGCAGATATTTAATATAAAATACTCTAAACTGCTCAAAAAAAACAGAAAGATAAAACAAATTATCAAAACAAAAGACATTTTCACACCGCTGATAAACATAAAACAAACCTAAACACAGGAATGGAGTTTCAGGAAGATGTGTCTGATGTTTTAAAGGTTAGCCCATACAGCTAACATTTGTTCGGTTTAAATTTAGAGCCTTAAAGTTGGACTTTTTAAATAATACTGGGTAAAACTTCAGCTTTAAAATGACAAGAGCAGATAACAGAGCGATAAGTGTCTATTCCCTCTGACTGGAAATATTCCTTTAAAGTGACAATAAGATGTGACTGGTGTGGCCTATTTACGCCCATTTGTTTTCCAGCATTACCCAGCAGTATCAGAATTTTACCATAAATAGCTTCAAGCTGGAAATGTCACCTACAAATCCTCCTGTGTCTCATTAGTAGCGTCCCTGCTGTCCATCATCAGCGAGGAGGAAATTAATAAATAATGAGCACATTCTACGTACAGCTCGCGCGTCACGATTCCTTTTAATGTGATAAGCGCTACAATAAACGGAAACCAATGTAGAAAGTACATTTTGTCCGTTTAAGCCGGTAAAAGCCACTCATTGTTTATCTCTCAACACCGTGTCTCAATGTGACAAGACATCCGCACCGCACCAGAGCAAACACCGCCTGATTCACTGGCACAGGCAGCGACTCCTCCTTTCCTTTACGTTTGACTCAAATATCCGCACAAAAACACCAACATATTAAAATTTAAGCCAAAGGTGTTGTACACGTACCTGCCCGTGTTAATAACATGTAGAATTAAGACGTCTTTTATTCCCTTCGCCGCTGTTTCTGCAGTATGAAGGCCCTGTTGGACAGAAGTGTACACACAGCTGCTCATTCAGTCTGCTGCACGAAACAATGACGTCATGCAGTGTGCGCTCCCATCAGCGCTGCGCGCACCACGCCGAATGTTTGTCTCGTGCACATATTTCTGTATGTTTGTGCACTAAGTGTGTCCTTGATGGCAGAATGTTTGTGTTTCTTTGTACAGGCTGGTCTCATGTTTGAGGAAAAACGACCAGGAAAACAAGACGGTAATCTTACATCCTGTTTATTTCCCTTTTACTATTAAATTATGTTTCCACTGATAGTTAAACATATTTGGATTAAAATGAACCCTTATTTCCTTTATCGAATCTCAGTTGGCACCCATGGGGGAAATCAGTTGTTAAAGTGTAAATGTCGTTTGCAACAGAGATTGTGAATTTACTAACACTGTAATATGACCTAAATAAAAACTATTGTAAGACTTAAGATAAAAGCCAATCCCAACTGAAGGTCCTATTTCTGCACGTTTTGTCAAACAAAGGCAGGTCTGGAAAAGAGACTCCTGTGTAATTGACATTGAAATAATTTGCAGATCAAAAATATGCAGAAAAAGTAGCAACACACAAAAAACACATTTTGAAAAACATGTGACTGGACAGATTCTATTGACAAAAAAAGACAGTGTTCTTTGGTGAAGAGCAGAAACAGATCTACGAAAAGTCATCCAAGAAACCAATGCAACCAACGTCTGCAAAAAAAAAAAAAAAAAAAAAAAAAAAAGTTCAAATAGCCTTTATTACACTGGCATGTTCTTTAAAGTCCCTGTAAAGTGATGAAAAAAATCTTTATTTTAGGTTCGTTGTATGACAGGTCACTGTGTTCTGAACCATCTGTCAAAATTTCAGTCATGAAAAACATCTCTAAGTTGATCAAATTTAGCTTCAAAATCATGAAAAAGATGGTGTGGGCGTGTCAGTTGTATGAGCTGAAGCTACGCCCACTCACAAGAAATACGATTCTCATAGATTTTAGAATCGCTTCTGATCAGAGTTCAGCTGCCTGGCTCTGTGCCGTAGTTGAGAGACAAAAGATGGGGATGTGATTTACTGTTTTCTGGCACAAATCTCTCAGTTATGATACTTTTAATGATCTGTTAGCTGCTGTAGCTTTGGGGAATTTTACCTCACAATGAACAGAATCACAACATGTAGCTGCCTGTTAACTTTCAATGAAGGCAGTGACATCAGCTAACAACAGACTGTACTGAGATGAACTGCTCTGTGATTTTATATCATTGGAGTGTTAAGGGGGCGGGGTAATTCCCCATCAAGACTGGCGATGTCATTGGCTCACATTTTCTCCCTGCTCAAATTAAACCAAGCCAGGACAGAGGTGAACAACTTTCTAACAGTCTAAATCAAAAATTCATTCATACATAGACCTCAGTGTTTTCACGTTTACAGCAACCTCGCAAAGTTTTGATTTCACTGTACAGGGACTTCAAGTAGAGCGTGATTCAACATGTTCTGGCATCCAGCTTTCCTCAGGAAGTTACAGAGCTCTGTAACTAGTGTAGATTGAATGAATACATATATATAAAAAGCAACTATAAAATTTAAGACCTCTCAAAAGTTAAAAATAACACTTTTCAAGACACTTATATAAATAAAATTTAAAACACATTTAAGACTTTTTAAGCTCCATAACAACCGTTTATTTACTACACATGACAAACGTCTAGACTAAATCATGTACCACAGTAATCGTTTATTCTTTATATAGTAACTGGAACTAGAATCCTGATGAATTACCCAACATTAGAGGACAATTCTACGAATATATATATATTTTTGAGCATAAACTCAATCATGTTCAAAATAGAGACAAAAGCAGTAACAAACAGCCAGAACCTAAAACAACCCCAGATAACAATAATTTAAAAGACAGCTGGAAATCCTGACTTTGAAAAAGGTGAATCCTGTTTTTGCATCCAACAGTATTTCAAATCTTATCTAAGCTACAGCAAATTAATTTTCTGCCGATCCAATTAGTGCAGTCATTAAATTTATCATTTAAGCTGTTCTGTCATAAACTGCGGGGTATTTTGATTTCTAAAAAGAAAAAATCAAGCTATCTTTATTTCTGAATGCAAAAATATTTATTTGTAAAGTTTAAAGCTACTAGAGGAGTGGTGTTCAGTGAAATCAGACCACCATGAGGCATGAGTAGCCTCAGTCTTTGGTGCACAAGGATTAATAAATTCATCCTCGAGTCAAAGTAGTTGTTATATAATGATTATATATTAGACTGCTGAGATATCAGTCTCATACCTGCTCTTTACCAGGGGAGTTCATCTCTAGTTCATACCATGCAACTTGATAACTGCATCCACAGTATTTTGAGAATCACTTTGTAACAACTACACACTGTTAATTATTAGTGAAATATTAGCAAACACTGAACACATTAGTGGATAACATGTTTTTGCTCTTCTACTGATAGGCTTCAGCAAGAGTTTGATTTACCAGCTGGCTCCACTGATAGTTAAAGGTCCTGTGCTGGCATAACCACAGCTGCTGGTCAAGCTTGCATTATGTAGATTACTCCTCAGCCATGACACTTTTTCTACTGCATCTTGTGTTTCGTTGTTCTGATTGACCCATAATGAATGTGACAGAATACTCATCCAATCATTTGAGTTTTTTCTTATTGAATAGTGTCTGAGGTTTGCCTAGATATATGTGAACCCAGTGATTCCCACTGGTCCGGCCACCCAGGTATATTTAATGCCACCCAAGTGTACTTACTGACCCTTGAAGAAAAAAAAAGACATTCACTCTACATCCCTCCCACTAATGCCATGATTGATGTTCATTTCCCAGTGTTAAAAATTAAGCTTCATATGCTGTTATTTCAACATTTTTCTGCCGTTTCTTGTTGCAGATGTCATCCTGTACTCCTGCACTCTAGCATGATGGTTATGATATACTACCTCATTAACACACTCACAGCTCCCCTGCTTACACCTCGTTTCCACTTGTAGTTATGGAGGCAATTTAACCGGCCGTTCTTTCATTCCTTTTAGAACCTGCGTGATATCTCCCATGCTGAAACCCCTCCCCTCCGAACAATCTCTGAAAAGTTCAGCAAGTATGTTGAAAAATCAAACTGTTGTGGTGATTTCAAAGAGACCACGTGACCATTTGCTAGCTCAGCGAATAAACTGCTTACTAGCTCACAGGCTACTACATGTCAAATATCTACCTTGCAGGGCAGATGGATTTGCCAGTCTTTCATCAGGCAGATCCATCTTGAAAAGCTCAAATCCACACTGTTTGTGCCTCAACAAACACGATTTCAGGCCAATCAGTGTCGTTTGAGGAGACGGAGGCAGTAGCTGTGGGCGGAGTTCAGTTGTACTGAAAGCCGATAGCACTGGCTGCCTTTAGTGAAGAAGGTGTTTTCCGGCCACATCTCACTCCACTGTTTATACACTTGAGTGGTGTTTCCTGTCAAGCTCAGGAAATTACTTCTGAAGCTGCGCATGCATATGACCTAATTCTGTATGTCCCCCTGATTGGCCCGTCATGAATGTGACAGACAGAACATTTGTCCAATCACCTTCTAAGAATTTTTTGAAAAGTCCTGCCCTTCCCAAAGGTTCTCTTTAGGAGTTTTACCAGATGAATATGGGAAATCTCCATAGAATGAATGTATGAAACAGTCTATCAGGTTAATTTTTACCAACTTGGTAAGAAGTGCTGTCAGATTGTTTCATCAGCTTCAAAATATATTTATACATTTAAGTAAAAAGTTAGAAGGCATGGTTAGTTTAAAAATGGGTTATTGAACATGCAATCAAACATTTGAATGTCAAACTGAGTTAGCTTATCTAAGCTTGTACAGCAATGCTGCTCTTCAGGTAGGATAACTTCTTCTACTATTTCCTGACAGGTAATATTGGTCCTGTTTTATTTCAGTAATTCCCTGCACACTTTCTGAGCTATTGAATGGTGGAAAAATTGACTCCTTATCCTCTTCCTATGGCTGCTCGTAGCTTTTTCAGTTTTCTCTTCATCTGTTAAAAAAAACATGCTCATTAGGTTAATTGGTGACTTTAAATTGGCTGTAGGTGTGAGTATGTGAGCCCTGTGCTTGACTGGCGACCAGTCCAGGTACCCCATCTCTTGCCCAATGACAGCTGGGATAGGCTCCAGCCCCCTGCAACCCTGAATGGGATATCTGGTATATAAAATGGATGGATGGAGTTATGTTACTTGAGCATCTGTGTATGATGTACTGCTGATGAATACTGTCAAAAGAGCAGAAACAAAAGACTAAACATAAAAAAAGAGGCAGGGCAGGAATGCCATCCCTACCACCTCTATCAATTTGTGGGAAACACTGTAACCCTTATCATGTCTATCTAGCATGCCCAGGTTAATCCTGATTATGGTTTTTGCCACAATTGAGCAACCTTTCTATGAAAACACAAGTAATGCATGAGTAATAATAACATAATAGCATAGTTTATCATTAACAAGGACATTTTCTTCACTATTTATGTTCTTTTCACTTATATATTTATTATTTGGCAAAGATGTTTATTGCATGACTTTTATTTGTAACACTGTACTTTTTTCCTGTTCATTTTTGGCTTTATCTTGAGTAAAAAACCCTCAATACTTATTCCAACACCATCATTTGTGTTCTGCCTCCTACTCCCTTCAGTCTCTCAGCAGACCCGGAGCCCTCCTCTAGTGTTCAGTTCTGCATTTGTCCAAATGATGGCAGTGTAACATTAAAAAAGGGGCATTGCACCTTTAATAGTCTTTCCTCTCCTGTTTTGGGGCCCCAAGCTTTCATCTGTTGGCTTCAATTTATTTCATCACACTATAGCGCAGCTGATCTAATAGCATGTACATTTTGTTGTCACCTAAAGGGAATTTCTTGTCATGCTCTAAATTGATGTACCTGTTTGCAGCCTTGGACAGTATTTGTGCCGCACTCTGGCAGGGCGTGTGTGAGCAGCATACCGCTCAGACAACGTTACAGATCAGCACTCAGACGAACATTTAACCAGTAAATCATGGATTTATATTTGGATAAAGTGTTTCATCTAGAGCTTTGCAGATTTAATTTGATTATCACCAAAGGAACATTGCACCTTTTGATCTTTGAACACCCTGGGGTCACTCTCTGCACATACACAGCACCTTTTCATCCTCTGTGCTGTATGGAAACAAGCATGTAGGTTATTTTGCATCTTTATAGTCATAAAAGCGCCTGATTTCCCAAAGGAACTTCTTTGCATGCGTGGGCGCCCTTCCAAGCGCTGACCTCTGACTTCATTCAAGGCTTTTGTTGCGAGCAGAGCGATCTCTTAAGGAGAGGATATGATCTCCATAAAGACTGATGTCCTTCAACCCATCTGATCCTCCTCCTGTACTTACCCACCTTATCTCAGCTACAGAAGCTCTTAAAGAAGACAAGAAGACATCAGGCTTTAAATTAAGTGATGCTGCTGGAGGTTTAATTCAATCAGCTTGAGAAATTCTCTCTGATATTGATCAGCGTGC
Organism: Cheilinus undulatus; assembly: GCF_018320785.1. Taxonomy (NCBI): domain Eukaryota; kingdom Metazoa; phylum Chordata; class Actinopteri; order Labriformes; family Labridae; genus Cheilinus; species Cheilinus undulatus. The sequence goes on from NC_054872.1 coordinate 45,043,551, forward strand.
CATAAGTGATTTCTCTGACATTTCCTGACTTCGACTCGTGTGCTCATTCTTGAGATTCTCCTCTTATTTAAGACACACTTCTGCTGTCTTCCTCTGCATGCCAGCTGACCGACACATGTCGTTCTGGTTTCTGGGGCACAGTCTAAACCTGTCTTGAGCATGCCCTCATTATGAACGTTTGTAGCCCCCCGAGAGCGCCCGACCCGACCCCAAAAATTGCTCAATTGACTTTTTCCATCAGCAGTTATGTGTGCTGATGGGGAACCATGACATTTACATTTGCACCACTCCAATATGATCCCTTGCTCGGCACGAGTTTTCGACACAGACTATAGCTCAAAACAGGTCACAGGATCAAAAGTGTCTCTTGCCTGGAGGAGCCACTGAGTCGATCCTTTCCATTTCTGCACCAAATAGTGTTTCTCTCTCTCTTTCTTGCCCTCTCGCTCTCTCTCTCCAGTAACTTGCTGGAACACATTTAGATCCTGAGTAGAACTCCTCAGTGCCCACTCATCACTCTGCGTGCTGTTTGAAGATTACTACGCTCAGAGACATCCTCACTGGGCATCCAGGCAGCTTAGAGGCCAAAATCCATAATCCCTTACCCTTCATGGGAATTCTCCATGCACTTCAACATGCTGAAATACAGCCCCGCTGCAGCAGCCACTCATGGTCGAGGAACTACTGCAGCCGGAGGCCCAGATAGATGGATGACATGTCTCAATGAATGTGAGAGAAGTGGAGGAAGTTAGATTTAAAAATAAGTTATATACCGCAGATGGCTTCTGCCCTGAAATCTCATCTAAAGGGATGTTTCCTGCATGCTTTTTTCTCCTCTAATGTATTCATATTACTTCAGTCAGTCCACGTGCACAGGTAACCATTTAATGTATACCATAACAGCCCACAGGGCGTTATTTACTCTGAGTATGGGCACTTCGGTGGGTCCCCCAGTCCTTTCAATAAAGAAATTTCCTCTGAGGCTTTAGCGCCTTATTAAAAAGCGTAAATAGGTGCAGCACCTTGATTTAGCAATCTGCATGAACAAGTAATATGTAAAGTTCAGCTGTTGTAGCCACAGCACCAGTGGGGTTTATTTCTTCCTGCTGGAGGCTGCACTCTAATGCTTTCTTAGTCTGTTAAAACGCATGTAATAGCCTGGGGAGTTTGTCTGGCAGCAAACGAGAATAATAAAAGGAATAATTATAGAAAGGTTGTCTGTACTCTTAACCCATTGAGTAATTTCTTTAAATGTGCACTGTGTCAAAAAAATCCAGCAAAGACAAAAGGTCAGAGCAGATTTTTATTCAAACATCAGGGAGCAGAGTCACATTTGTTGATCAAAACATGCACCATCTGTGCCCACATTTCTGTCAGATTCCTGAGACTTAAACTGATTTATGAGATAATTTTGCCAACTTCTTTATGAGCCATTTTGCAGTTAAACATGTTAAGCTTTAATACTTAAAAACATTAACTCTCCGCATGTTATTTTGATAGTTGAGCAAAATTACAAGGGAAACTAAAAGTGTTTTCACTGTGCATTTCCACAACAGCAACATTATGAAGCTTCACCATCTTTACAACTTGAAATTCCCATTGAGAAGTGTGATCTTTATTATACCCATCATTCTTTGCACACTCCTCCTTGCTCTGCTGATGTAGTTTCACCTCTGTAACACCTGTTTTAGACTTGGTGCATGTTTAGTGCATACAGCTGCTGTGCATGTCAGCTACGGCTTGCACTGTGCGTATTGGCTGTGTCTCCCTGCTGGCACAGTCCCGTCTTTCAACCTAAGTTTTACTCTTAAGTCCATGTACAGTGAAATCCAAACTTTGAGTCTTAAGACACCAGATATGTTGGAATAAGGTTGCTGTAATCATGTGAAAACACCAAGATCTATGTGTCACTGATTTTTTTAATTTAAACCATTAGAAAGTTTTTCACCTCTTTCCTGGCTTGGTTTAATTTGAGCAGGGAAAATGTTTGAGCCCATGACAAGACCATTCTTGAGGGGAAATTACCCCGCCCCCCTATCGTTACAGTGATATAAAATCACAGAGCATTTCATCTGAGTACAGTCTGTTGTTAGCTGATGTCACTACCTTATTGAAAGTTAACAGCCAGCTACATGCTGTGTTTGTATTCATTGTGCGGTAAATTTCCCAAATCTATCAGCCACAGTGGACTACAGGTCATTAAAAGCATCATAAAAGAGAGATTTGTACCAGAAAACAGTAAATTTAACCCCCAGCTTCTGTCTCTCTGCTCTGGCACAGAGTCAGTCAGGCAGGTGAGCTTTGCTCAAAAAAGTTTTTTCTAATTTGAGAGGATTATATGTCTCATGAGTGGGCGTGGCTTCAGCTCATTTAACCTACACACCCACACCATCCTAGAGCAGATTTTACTGCCTCATTTTTCATGATTTGAAGCTAAGTTTTATAAACTTAGAGATGTTTTTCATGACTGAAATTTGGCCTGGTGGTTCAGAGCACAGTGGCCTGTCATACAACAAACCTAAAATACAGATTCCACTGCCTTACAGGGCCTTTAAGATACTTAAGTAGTACTCACTTAAAAAACTGTGTTTGTTAAGCTTCACTAATAGTTGAAGTTCAGGCGTTGTGGACACAAAAACATTCAGTTTCCTTTTTGTTTGAAAAAAAAAATTCTGCGAACAGCATTGCTTCAAGAAATTCCTGCATAAGCACAAACCATTGAAGACGTCTAAAATGTGATAGTATGTAAAAGCATGTAAATGGTGCTGTAGTGCTGCCACAGAAATACACCAAAAACAGAGAAGAAGATTAAGGAGAAGGCACACCTAAAACTTTTCTCTCACCCAAAACTTTCTCCTGGGTGGCCTTCTCATTGCACTTTGCATCAGATCTAAGAACATGGTGTTTTCTATTCTCCATGACCATTTAGGGCTCATGGTGGGAGTAGAGGAGCAAAAGATTTCAAGATGATCTGGCTGCAGAGCTCTATGGTGGGGCGTTTTAGGCTCTTCTGTTGCAGACCTCCACAATGGGGTGATCTCGGCCGTGGGGCAGGAAGTGACGCACATCACCCAAGAATGATGCACTGATGATGTATATTTTGGGAGTATATAGTTAATGGCTATGGTTCAGAACAGCAGAATTTCATGAATAAAAATTAAAAATTTACCGAGTCTTGACATTTTTAATTAGCGACATTTAGTTAGGGTATGACAAGATTTTCATATTGCAAGTTTCAAACAAATCATTGGAACTTGAAAAATATGCAGCAAATTACATTAAAAGGAAGGTATGCTAATATTCATTAGCTCTAGCAATTCTTGCCAACAACGGGAAGCTTATTATCTATTATCTTTCACTAATATATTCTGAAACAGATCTATACAAAAAGTTTCTGTTTCATTGTAAACTCAATAATAAAAGCCTTTTGAAATTTGAATCAGATAGCTTTATTTTTAATGAGTTTATTCAAGGTGTACTGTCTTGATCTTGATCTCCCTTGCAGTGTTAATTTCGTCGACTAAAACTATGACTAAAAATGTTCGTCAACAGCCTTTTTTTCCATGACAAAAACTAGACTAAGACTAACAAAAATAGATCTTTGATGACTAAAATCCACGAAAAGTAAGTTTAGTTTTAGTCAAGATGACTAAAACTTGACTAAAATGTAATTCAAGTTTTCATTGGACGTTCAAAATCCATGACATTTCTCCACTGTGAGTAAATCTGTCAAAAAACAATGCATCTGTATCTCTTCTGCCTCTCAGCTGTAGAAAGCAGGGACCCCAGGTTTGACAGAGTGCAGAGAACACACTACCATGACTTGGTACCAGATAAAGGCAATAGAATAAATGTGGATAGGTGGGATTGGTACCCCTATGGAAGGGTGCCAAAAAGTGTGACGGTACGGGTCAGTTTTCTGGGACTCTTTCCAGCTTTTGCTCGATGGAAATGCAAAAAAATGTGTGCCATGCCGCACTGAACCGGACCGTTCGGTGGAAATGAGGCTGATGTTGCAGTATTTCCTGTTACTTTCAACATTTCCATTGCAGCGATAAAAAAGTCGTGTCTGGGGAGCGGGTGGCCTGGTGGTTTGAGGCGCTCCCCATGTGCGCGGGCGGCCCGGGTTCGAATCCGGCCTGAGGCCCCTTGCCGCGTGTCTCTTCCCCACTCTTGACCCTGTTTCCAACTCTATCCACTGTCCATCCTCCTCTATCTAATAAAGGCACAAAAATGGCCAAAAATAAATCTTAAAAAAAAAAAAAAAAGTTGCGTCTGTTGGAAATAATTAATGTAATGTCAGAAGTCAAGTAAAAATACATATATGACATAGGAATATATTTTCTTTCACTAATATAGTTATTTCAAGGCAAAATTCTGCATAAAGTAGCTTTGCAGGATGTAATCTCTCACAGAGAGCGCACTGCTGACACCAAACAGCTTCTAAAACCCTCTGCTCTTCCTTATCCTCACCTTTCAAAACCAGACACCGTGACAGCTGTATTGTACAGAGGACTTCACACCTGTAAGAGCTTGGTGTAAAATTTAATTTACAACCTCTGCACATATTGGAACTATTTTAGCAAAACCTTAAATGTATGTAGAATGGAAACTCCATGGTGAGTAAAAACTTCCACTACTCAAACATGGCTGCATTTGACCGTCTTCATAGCTGGTGCAGATTTGATCTGAACATCACTAGTAGGCAGAGCCACGTTTGTTGAGCCACTGCTTTATAAACACCATCTGTGCTCTCATTTTTGTCTAATACCTGTGATAGAAACGTTTTGTAAATTTGTCTTTGCCTCTGATGCTGCTTTCAAGGTCAGCCGTGTCCATCAAACTACATTTTTAAGTCTTTTTTAGTCAAGCATGTTGAACTCTAGTTTGGATAAAAATTCACCATGAGTGTCCTTGGTAAGCAAGAACCTGAAGTCTGTTTCTTTCACTATAGCTCTTAACCTGTACCAGAACAACCACAGGGGTTATAGCCTTCCTGCTGGAGGCTGCACCACATGCTTTTTTAGTCAGTGAAAACCAATGTTATGGCTCCAGGGGTTTGTCTAGCAGGAAATGAGAATTATAAAAGTAATAATGCATTAAAAAATCTCATTATAAAAACTCTCTTTATCATATATGCCTTGCATTTTTCTTTTGCAGCATTAGTGCACATAGTTGTTGGTTAATGCAAATTATTTGAACCTGTTTTTGTCAGGTTTTCTGATGGAGTTTGCAAGAATACCTCATTGGCAGTTTAAAAAAACTAGAATACCATTGGAAAGTCTACCTTTTCCCCTAATTGAATTCAAAAAGTGAACCTTTTACTGTCTGTTCTAAATTCATAACACTTAAAGTTAAATAACCCATTTTTCCAAAAAAATGGGGCACTTAATATAATGCAAATAAAACCAGAAGGCAATGATGTGCAAATTTCTTAGACCCACAATAGAACTGAAACAACATAGCATATACTGAAACTGAAATATTTTACCATTTCATGAAAAACATAAGCTCATTTTGATTGCGACTCAGGCAACACAACTCAAGTGAGTAGTGAGTGGACCTGATAAAAAAAATATGCTGGAGGAGCATTTTCCAACTAATTAGGTCAACAGGCAACAGGTCAGTGACAAGACTGGGTATAAAAGGAGCATTTTAGAGAGGCAGAGTCTCTCAGAAGTAATGGGCTCAGGAACACTTCCAGAAATCATCTGTCAACACATCTCACTGTGCCATCCAAAAATGCAAGTTGAAGCTGTATAATGCAAAGAAGAAGCCGTATGCAAACAAGATCCTTAAAAGGTGCTGTCTTCTCTGGGCCAAAGCCCATTTAAAAAGGGCTGAGGCTAAACTGTAAAATCTAACAATATTACATATAAGACCAATCAAAAAAGGATAAACCAGAAATAACAGCCTTTAAAAATGTAGGTTTTATGGATGAACTACTTTGTCAGGGCTCCGTTTACACAAATTACAATGCAGCATTTGTAACAGACAGTTACAATGTCCATATCGTTGAGGCTGGTGTCTCTCATCTTCCTCTTGACAATATTCCAGAATAGAACTCCTCATGGATACTCTGGGCCTCCCCGGGTCCTTTCTTCTCGACTGGCCATGATATCAATCAAAACAGATTCATACTTTTTCCACAATACATGAACATTCATAAATATTAACAATGTACAGAGCTGCTTACTGACCTAAATCTCACATTTTAAGCAGTGACAGATTTTCGGTGGAGCTGCAGTCAGATGAGTTGGCTGGCCAATCAAGCACAATGACACCCTGGCCAGTAAACCAGTTACAAACAGTTTTGGCTTCATTGTTGGCAGGTGCCAAGTCCTGCTGGAAAAGAGAATCAGCATCTCGATGAAGCTTGTCAGCAGACAGAAGCATGAAGCGCTCTGAAATCTCTTGGTAGTCGATTGTGTTGACTAACTTAATCTCCTATTTAAAATTCTCATTGTGAAAGCTTTATTTACTTTAAACCCTTACTTTAAGGAGTGGGGAGGCGGGGTTGTATGTCATCATGTCTGATGTTGTTTGCAAGAACATATCCATTATTCAGGCTACAAATCAGTCCCATTTCTGACTTTTGCCCCTGCCCATCAATTCTGAGTGCCCCATTTGCCCCTTAAAACAAAGTTCGAGGGGTAATGGTGAAATCTTTACCCTGTGAAATGGGGGAATGACCCTTTAAGATCCTGATAAGTCATCATTTGCTGTTGATAGTATTTACATAAACAGAGATGACAACTATATCAGACATTTCCATTTTTTTATGCTTGTTTGAAATGAAAAGGGCTATAATGCAATGAGACAACCCATTATATTGTATTGTTGTTATAATTTTCAAATCTTACAGATGGTTTGCACGGTTCTGGTAGATTGGGCCTCTGGAGAATTTCCATTTGAAAGGCCATGTGCCCCGAGTACTTCGCCTTGCCCCTCCACTCCAACAAGAATCAGGACACCCTGCCCCTAGACATTAAAGTGCAAATTGCAGTGGCAGGGTTAAGTAGTAGGGGGCAGGAGGTATAATAGATTGAGCCTGCTTTTACAGTGATGTGGGATAGTATTTGCCCCTTCCTGATTCATTTTTTTCTTTGCAGATTTTCCACACTTAAAGTCTCAGATCATCATACAGAAATTAATATCAGACAAAGATAACTTGAATAGTAATACAATAGTAACTCAAATCCATCACTCTGGAAAGGTTTTCAAACCATTTCCATTATCCACAAATGGAGAAAACTTGGAACAGTGGTGAACCTTCCCGGGAGTGTTCAGCCTACAAAAATTTACTCCAAGAGCACATTGACAACTTATCCAGGAGGTCCCAAAGGAGCCCAGAACAACATCTAAAGACCTGGAGTTCTCACCAGACTCGGTTAAGGTCAGAGTTCATGATTCAACACTAAGAATGACAATGGGAAAAAATGTCATCCATGGAAGAGTTCTAATACCAAAACAGCTGCTGAACAAAAAGAACATAAAGGCTCATTTAACATTTTCCTGAAAATCATCTTGATGATCCTCAAGACTACTGGGAAAATATTCTGTGGACTGACGAGAAAAAAGCTGAACTTTTGGAAGATGTGTGTCCCATTGCATCTAGAGTAAAACTAACACAGCATTTCATAAAAAGAACATCATTCCAATAGTCAGACATGGTGGTAGTGTGATGGTCTGAGGCTGCTTTGCTGCTTCAGGACCTGGACCACTTGCCATACTTGGTGGAAACATTAATTCAATTATATAAATTATCCAAAACACATAGTAGCAGACAGGTGATTCCTGCTGCACAGCGGAGTAGTGAGAGGGAGGGGGTGTGGTGCAGCAGAGGAGAGTGTGTTAATTGTAGACACCTGTGAGCTGAGTGAGAAGAAGAAGGGAGACAATGGCTTTCTGGAGGGATGGTGAAAGAGAACAGAAGGAGTGCAAATACCAAAAAACTAGAATAAACAAGTGACATATATGCTAAAAACTGGAAAAGAGAGCACATAGAAAGTCCAGAGTGGGTGAATAATTAGCCTTCTTACTTTGGAGCCTTCTAAAAATGTGAACCTGAAATCCTGGAGCAGTGTGAGATCCTCTGTCTGTGGTGGCACTGAAATCTTCTGGTGGCCGGATTACCCTCCAGTCTTGGATTGTTAACCTCCTGATCCGACTCAGACTCTTCTAACGGCAAGTTTACCCCATTACCTTCTCTCCCACACCTATCTGTCACCTTTTATTTCCCATGTACCCCGACATTCACACACACACCATTTTGGTTTTGGCTGAAGAGGCCTTGACCATTGAACATTGGGTTTTGATTTTGTTTGAACTTGGGGAATATTTTATTTGATTTTGCTTAAACTTTGGGGGGAGGGCGGACATTTGAATTATGGACTGTTTGTGATTGAGGAATGTTTGAATCATGGACTGTCTGCGCTTGAGGAACATTTGATTTATGGACTGGTGAACCTTGGGAACACTGAAATGGTTTTGTTTGTGCTGTGGGGCATTCGAATTATATTGAACTGTTTGGACAATTTGGGTCATTACCTAAGTGAACTGATTTATGTTGTAAATTGATGAAATGCATGGAGAAATGTGCCTTAATTGAAAAGGGTTTGGTTATGGTACTGTCATTCATGTCTTTAAAGGATTCATGTGTTACCCTGAATTTTGGTTAAAGGAAAGACAAAAGAAACATAACTGATTCTTGGCCTTCATTCCTTTTGTAGTGGAACTGTTATTTTCTTTAGGCCTTAAATATCTTTTCTCCACCCTGAGATTTTAAATGATAGACTTAATTGTCTGTCTGGCGCCCAGTTAAGTTAAAATATTATACATATTGCTGGCCTTAAGTTACACTACAACACACACGAGTCCACCTCTAAATGGCATAAAAAGATACAAAATAAAGGTTTTGGAGTGAAGTCTGGACTTTAGCATTGCTGCCATTCTTGGCCAGGTCTCCCTTGAAAAAGAGATATTTGATCTTAATGGGACTAACCTGGTTAAATAAAGGTTAAATAAAATAAATAAAAGTCCAACTCAGATGCTGTGGCATAACCTTAAACAGGATGTTCATGGTCAAATCCCTCCAGAGTGGCTGAACTAAGACAATTCTGCAGAGAAGAGCAGGGCAATATTCCTCCAGTGATGTGAAAGACTCATTGCCAGTTTTCACAAACTCTTGCTTGCAGTTGTTGCCGCCCAGAGTGGCACAACCAGGTATTTGGTTTAGGGAATAATGACTTTTTCACATTGGGTCAGGCAGGTTTGGATGGCTTTTCTCCTCTTAGCAAATGAAATCATCAACTAAAAACTGAATTTTTTTACATACACATGTTATCTTTGTCTAATATTAAAATTTGTTTGATGATCTGGAACATTTCAGTGTGACAAATATTAAAAAAAAAAGGAATAAGGAAGGGGCGAAATACTTTTTCACTATGTATGTCTGTTGCATGTTGTGCTCAGAGTGATGAGTGAGTAAATTTATTCAGCTAAAGGCTGTACATGTGCTTCTCACTTTGCTGAAACCTATGAAATAGCTCAAAGAGTTTGTCTAGCAGTGAATTACAATAATATAAATAGTCTTGGATTCACAAGTCCTATTTTGAATGTTTTATTTATGAATGATGCCTTAATCTTTTCCTTTTTTTGCATGTTAGCATAATTACAATGGAGACTGAGAAAAGGTCAGAGCGTGTATTTAACAGATATCCCTAAGCAGAGGCATGTGTTTAGCACATGGTTTCTATCACACCATCTTTGCACATATATTTTGATCAGTCATCATGGTGAGATGGTAAATTATGTTATCTTTTCAGGGAACTTTTTTAAATCGATAAAATTGTTTAGCTTTATCATGGACAGTAATGGGCTTGTTTGGTGTAGATCTTGACCTGTGCAGCAGATAGTAATAAAAGTAAAAGTAATTTTAAAGCTCTTAACATTAATCTTTTCTTTACCTTAAACTCTCTGAATTTTTACATTAAAATATAAGTTGAGAATAGAGATGAATAGTTTTGTTGAATTTCTGATGCAGTTTGCAAGAAACCCCTAATCCCTGAGAGATTTGTTTTTAACATATTGAGCTCTGCCTTTGTACAAAAATCCTTGGACTGTCCTTGTTTATTGTGGATCAGGATCCTGTCTGTTGAACAAGCAGCCTAACCTGAACCAAAACAACCAACAGGGTTAATTCCTCCCACACTGAGCTGCACTCTAATGCTTTCTAAGTCTGCAGAAATGCATTAAATAGCTCATGGTTTGTTTAGCAGTTAACAAGGATAATAGAAATAATCAAATATTTACATTTCTTTTAATTAGGAGGGCGTTTCTTCACTCTAAACAAGGGATGTCCAAACTGCAGCAAATTTAAAAATAAAATAAAATATAGCTCCTATTAGAGCACAAAGCTGTGCTTGACAGTGATTGATTGTAATTGTTGATTTCTACACTACAGTGCTGTTGATTCTGTAAACAAACATTTTGACGTAGTTTCCAGTGATTTGCTCGTTTTTATGACTACGTTGATACAAAGGCATAAATGGTGGTAACAATAATAATAGCGATATCTTGATTCATATTGCCCAGATGAAGAAAGATTAACAAGTAAATAGCTGCATGAATCACGCTCTGCTCTGCTCATGCGCCATCCAATCATCATCAAGCGCCAACTCTCCTTAAGTTTGGCAGCTTTGAGCAGTTCGCTCTTGTTTTGTGTCTGGATGTGAAGATGAGTCCTCAGCAGCGTCACTCTCATCCTGATCAGAGGCAGATCTCGTGGTCACCAGCGCCAACCCGGCCTCCTGCCATCTGACTGGCCACTGAAAAATCCTAAATAATCATTGCCTATTTGTCTTGTATGCCAATAACTAGAGGCTGTGATGTAGGCTCTTTTTTCTTTCCACATATTCCATTTATAAGCATGGTGAATAACCTTCATCACATTGGTTTTACTTACTTCAATACAATAAAGCTGAGGTGAATCAAAGTGTCTGAGTCATCAGTATAATTTTCTGTATGTGGCCCACAAAAGAAACCTGACACCCCTGCTCTAAAAATTAATAATTTTTTGTGCAAATTACAAATTAGACAAAGAGAAAAAGGCCAGAGCACGCCTGCACCATCTGCGTCCCTGTTTTTCTGTCCATGATTTGATGAGACCACATGATGACTAAGTTTTTTATTATCTTTTCTGTCAACTTCACTGACACAGTTCACAAGGACATCTCAGCCTACATCTGTACACCTGTTACATGTCGTCAGTGTTTTGAGTCTTTGGTCTTCGAGGATCTTGACCTGTACCTCTGCACCGACAGCCTGACCTGAATATTGGGATATACTGTTCATGCACAGGGCTACACTTAGTGCTTTATTACTTTACTTTGTTGGCGCACATGTTGTATGTAGCTCTGGGAGTTTTTCTAGCAGGAAATTAGAATAATAAAGGTAGTCTGGTGTTCACAAGTCCCATTATGATTATTTTCTTTAATCTTTGGCTTTATTGGCGTGTAATCTTAATTAAAATAGAAACAAGGATAAAAGGTCAGAGAAGGTGTTTATTCTAATATCATAGAAGGGTTTAACAGGTTGAAACTCGTGTTTCTTTTTGTAAAACACAGATAGGGCAGTGGACAGTCAGAAATTAAACATTAAGTGATCAGAGTTGTTTCATATGCATCTGAGCTTCTTCTCTGCTACAGATCTCAAGGACACCTTTTTCATCCAGTCTATGTTTATATGTTTGTAACATGTAGCGCTCTAGCTCGTCTCTATTTCATTGTTCAGTGAGAGTCTTGACTTTTTCCTTTGCAGACCCTGCAGCAAATGAAAATTAAAGCAATTCGTTTACAGTTATCACAGCATAACTTTTCATTATAAAAGTCCCTTTGTGTTATTTCTTCAACATATACTTTAAAAACTACATTGGAGACACATATTCCTGCAAACTTTTGCAGTTCTCTGCCATCTTCTCTGACACAGTTTGGAAGGACAACTCAGTCCCTTGGAGTTGATTTTTTAGAGAGTAGCATGCTGAGTTCTGCCTTGAACAAAATGTGCTTGTATCCTTATTCGGTGAGGATCTGGACTTGTTCCTCTGCAGGTCTTACAGGAAAGAAGAATAATAGGTCTCATTCACCAACTGTTCTGTACAAGAAATTTGTTCTTTAAACTCTCTTACACATCATTAAGATTATGACATTCACCAAAGTTAACCTTAGATTTTACTTATTCTTTGATAGAGAACAAAATCAAAAAATACTCAAGAGAGCACTATAACATACAGTTAGGTCCATATATATTTGGACACAGACACAAGCTTTGTTACTTTAGCTGTTTACCAAAACATATTCAAGACATAGTTATATTATTAAAATGGGCTTAAAGTGCAGACTATCAGCTGTAATTTGAGGGTATTCACATCAAAATTGGAGTAAGGGTTTAGGAATTACAGCTCTTTGATATGTATCAGTCTCTTTTTAAAGGGACCAAAAGTAATTGGACAGTTGACTCAAAAGCTATCTCATGGGCTGCATGGGCTATTCCCTCGTTACGACATCATCAACTGAGCAGGTACAGGTGTGGAGTTGATTCCAGGTGTGGCATTTGCATTTGGTAGCTGTTGCTGTGAACCCACAACATGCGGTCAAAGGAGCTCTCAATGGCAGTGAAACAGGCTATCCTTAGGCTGAAAAAAAGAAGAAATCCATCCGAGCGATAGCGGAAATACTAGGAATGGCCAAATCAACAGTTAGGTACATTCTGAGAAAAAAAGAGCGCACTGCTGAGCTCAGGAACTCATAAAGGCCTGGACGTCCATGGAAGACAACAGTGGTAGACGATCTCAGGATCCTTTCCATGGTGAAGAAAAACCCTTTCACAACAGCCACCCAATTGAAGAACACTCTCCAGGACGTAGGTGTATCAGTATCTAAGTCTACCATAAAGAGAAGACTTCATGAGAGCAAATACAGAGGGTTCACCACAAGGTGCAAGCCATTAATCAGCCTCAAAAATAGAAAGGCCAGATTAGACTTTGCCAAAAAACATCTGAAGAAGCCAGCAAAGTTCTGGAACAGCATTCTTTGGAGAGATAAAACTAAGATCAACCTGTACCAGAATGATGGGAAGAAGAAAGTATGGAGAAGGCTTGGAACAGCTCATGATCCAAAGCACACCACATCTTCTGTAAAGCATGGTGGAGGCAGTGTGATGGCATGGGCATGCATGGCTTCCACTGGCACTGGGTCAATAGTATTTATTGATGATGTGACAGAAGACAAAAGCAGCCGGATGAATTCTGAAGTGTTTAGGGATATACTTTCTGCTCAAATTCAGCCAAATGCAGCAAAGTTGATTGGGCGGAACTTCACAGTACAGATGGACAATGACCCAAAACATACTGCAAAAGCAACCCAAGAGTTTCTTAAGGCAAAGAAGTGGAATATTCTGCAATGGTCAAGTCAATCACCAGATCTCAACCCGATTGAGCATGCATTTCACTTGCTTAAGACAAAACTTAAGGCAGAAAGACCCACAAGCAAGCAAGAACTGAAGACAGCTGCAGTAAAGGCCTGGCAAAGCATCACAAAGGAAGAAACCCAGCGTTTGGTGATATCCATGGGTTCCAGACTTAAGGCAGTCATTGCTTGCAAAGGATTCTCAACAAAATATTAAAAAATTGACATTTTATTTGTGGTAATGTTAATTTGTCCAATTACTTTTGAGCCCCTGAAATAGGAAGACTTTGTAAAAAAAATGGTTGCAATTCCTAAATGTTTCATAGGATATTTTTGTTCAACCCCTTGAATTAAACCTGAAAGTCTGCACTTCAATTCCATCTCAGTTGTTTCATTTCAAATCTAATGTGGTGGCATGCAGAGCCCAAATCATGAAGCTTGTGTCACTGTCCAAATATTTCTGGGCCTGACTGTACATTCATACCTGACATGATGGTAATATGATGGTAATATTACATGCAGGTAAATATGCTAAGTTAAGAGAGATGCAATAACAGATACTTTTAAATTATACTTTACTTGCCTGCCAAATAGACATTTTCTAATATCTAAGACATGGGATGTATTTCACATTCCTTTGAGCAACAATCCATAGACTGGGTTTGGGAGGGGCAGAACTTTTCCAAAAACCTTAGAGAGTGACTGGATGACTGTTTGTCACATTAATTATAATCCAAGTACAGACTAAATGTTTAACGTGATAGTTGCACTGATGCCGTGGAGTAAGCTACATAACAGAGCTCGACAGACAGCCATTGTAGTTGTTTACAATCAGTGGAGCCAGCTCGTAAATGTAAATGTCATTAAAACCAGAATGGAGGAGAGTAAAAAGAATCAAAGAAGCTTTTGGTGGAGTTCTTTGCTCTGACTTGTTGTTAAGTTCTGATAAACCTGCTGCTAGCTAGATGAATGCTAATCACTTCATCTGCTGCCATTGTTTGCAGGCTTGGAGCACAACTGAATACCATTCAGCATTACAAACGGAAATATTTTGATTGATTAAAGGTGCTTTATTTGAGTTTTTTTAAGAAAAAAAAGTTGCACTATTAGCTTAAAATAAAACCATTGTTAAGGAACATTTATTCTCAAATGTAAAAATATATCTATAACTTAAAATTTTATTTAGCACATGAGTCTTTGTTCTTTAACCAACTCCAAGGACAGCTGGGGGTCCCCAGTTTCTGGTGTGTTATTTTTGGAGTCATTAGCTGAAAGTTTTGGATCAATTTGTCTCAACAAGATAGAATGCAAGCTACGTTGTTGTAGCACGTATTTAATACCTTCTACTCACAATTGTTCCCAACCTGGGGTACAGCACCCTGCCCCAGGTCATGGTTTTGTCCATAGAACAGTAAAAATCTATGTCGATTTTTGACAGCAATCTTTCACTTTTTTAATTTGTTTGGGTCTTTGGGGGGCTCAGCTTTTCTTAGATACATTCCAGGGGTGGTCCAGGGGAAAAAAAAGGTTGGGAACCACTGCTCTACTGGAGCTAAATATGTAATGAAACAGCTCTTTTTTGTTTTCATATCAGGCAGCACTACATACACTTAAAGGGATATTTCGGGATTTTTGGAGTTGGGTCGTATGAGGTACTTGGCTATAGTAGTGGCATTAGCCTCCAGTGATTTCTGTGAAAGTTGCTCCTGTGGTTTTTTTGGAGCTCAGACAGATTCAGCGCATAGTGGCTGTAGATGGGATCGTTTTATCCACGTAGTTTAACAGGTTTTGCTTAAAAAGAGGCCAAGAAAATATGTTGGCTCGCCTAAGATCCTGAGCATGGGTTCGCATTTTCCACACCCACACCATCAGGTAACTTCAAAACTTTCAAATGGCGTTTCTCTGCTCTCTCTTTCAGCCCGCTGACTCTCCATTTGTAGAAGTTCTTCTTTGGTGTACTCTGGTTCGCAAATATCCTCTCGTATCCACAGTAAACGGCACATCATCATCACTTGACTAGAAATTGCTCATGTTATCTTTTTTTTTAGCTTGGTTTGGTGTTAAAAAATGGCAAAAGCTTAAATTAGTGCCAGCCACAGAGGGGTTTTTGGGGAGAAATGAATCCCTTTGTACGTTTTTGACACAGTGTACAGGTGAATCAACATATTTCCTTGGCCTTCTATATGTAAAACTCATTAAACTATGCGAATAAAATGATCCCATTTATAACCACTATGCTGAGGATCTCTTTGAGCTTGAATAACCACAGGAGCAACTTTCACAGAAATCTCTGGACGCTAATGCCACTGCTATAGCCAAGTACTTCATACGACCCAACTTAAAATATCCCCAAATATCCCTTTAAGAACTTTTTTTTAGTGTTCTTACTCTTGAAGTTCAGTTCTCAATTTTTTTATGGTTTATTCTTATGTGGACATTACTGGCATCTCACCACTACTCACTCCTGTGTGCCCTCTGTGCTTGCACTCAGGCCCATGCCCTTATATGGGCATATAAAGGACTTATTTTTTCTATGCTAATTAGGAAAAGTGCACAAGCTTCCAGCTTATGAGGAAACAGCATTCATAGCTTAAAAACACAAGAGAAAACAACTCAGCAGTTTAAGAACTTATGATTGTTTTTCTTTGGAACTTTCTTAAAAACAATTTTAAGAAAAATTTTGAGAAGATATTTGTGAATGAGGCCAAATGAATTCAACCTTGTTTTCACTAATTCTTCCAAACCCTGAACCCTTTTCTTTTTTGTCTTTGAATACAAGAAAAGTTATAGCAACAAATGTTTTTGTCAACTTTTCCTTTATGTTTTGGTCATGTTCTCTGAAGGAGTGTGCAAGGACATCCCAGTCCCTTAGGCTGTATTTTAAGTCTCCAACATGTTGAGCCTTAACTTGGATACAAAAAATCATTGTTTGTGCCCTTGGTCAGAAGGATTTGGCCCCTCTCTCCTGCACCACCGGCCTAACTTGTACCACAGTGCTTCAGCTCCGTCTCCCCCGCTGCTTGGCATGCTCCATGGCACCGAGCGCTGAGGGCAGAGCGTGTCACCGAAGCTGGCACCGGCCTGAACTTGTTCAAGGTTACTCTTTGATTTAATGGTGATGCATTTTTTAAAACCGCATCATCCCTCTCTCTCTTGCCACCGCGCCTAGTCCATCTCTGTCACAAACACTGGCGGAGTGTCTCACCTTTAGCAGTGGAAGCACCAGGAGAGGTTGTTTAAGATATAAATCAATGGCAAACGAAGCGCCCTGCCTGGCCCCTGATTGTTTTACCTGCCCGCGTGCTTTAGAGGCAGGACGGTGAAGGAAAACTGGACTATATATTTAGAACATGACATGGGAAAATGGTCTACTCATCATGTAGACAGCTTTTTGTACAGGCATTAACACTGACTACAAAGGCCTGATGTGTTGACACATAACCAGGTGTTGTGGTGAGTTTTAAAAGCTTCAAGTCTTGCTGCTCCTTCTGAATATGTAAATGACAGAGAAAAGTATCAGAGTGTTATTTGTCTCTTATAAATAGCATCACCTAACTCAGTGCAAAAGGATGATTTTGACAAGGTGATATTCAGTAATCATCACCTCCCCCTGCTGTTGTTTCACTAAATGTTCGCTGACAGCATCACAAAAATAGACTCTCAACCAGTTGCTCTTTTTCTCTGTGAACGAGCCTAATTGTCAAAGGGTTAGCATCGACGCATTCACCTAAAAACACACAAATACACAGATATTTTCAGACCACATTAAACTTCTTCTCCCCCACCTTAACTGAAATTAAATCTAAGCCGTTCAGCCACGAGAACATCAGCTTTTGTGTGGTGTGGCAGCCTGTTATGGATGGAGATGAGGATTTCTGATAGCAAAATAAAAAAGGTGATAAATCAGAGGATAGAGACGGGCTGTATTCATGAGCCATGTAATCCTCTTATATCTGGTGTCATTTTGTGAAAAGCACTCATCTTTTTACATCAATACTCAACTCTGTTTTGATAAAGCTACCACTCCCAAGATCTGGAAACCTGGAAACTACAATGTGTTAATAATATTTCAGACCAGGGATCCCCAAACTTTGACATGCCAAAGACCCCCATAAAGCATTAGCCTTCATTGCCCCCACTGCAAGATTCCTTAAATTCTTACTACACAATAATGGCACGTATTAACAAATCAAACGGACTGACTTTCTTCTGCATGCTCGGATACTTAACCTTGCAAAGCGGATGGATACACCTGTTTTCCGTGTTTCTCATTGGGGAATCCATCTTGCAAAATTCCTGTCTGGACCGTTTGGGCCTGGTTGGAAAGTGAAGGGACCAATCAGCGACGAGGAGCAGTACTTTCCGGCGCAGCAGAGTCGTGATGTAAATAAGCAGCGACAAGAGGCCGGTGCAATTATGGCGGAAGACATTAGCGTGGATGCTGCTATAGCGCCAGTTTTATGAGAACTTGATTTCTTTGTTGAAAGAAGAACAGAGAACAGCAGTGAGTTGTTTTCTTTTCAAAAACAACAAAAGTCGTGTACTGACATGTCTACATGGTTCGCGTTATGCAGTTCTCTAGGGAGTTTACTCCTCAGTAGGGGCGCACCTCAGTCAGGTGTTTTGTTGCTCTGATTGGCCTGCAAAGATGTGACAGACAGAATGTTCATCCAATCACCCTTCCAGTTTTTTTCAAAGGCTCTGTACTTTCCCAAATGCTGTCTATGAGAGGTTTACCAGATGGATGTGTGAAACAAATCTGGCGTGTCAGGTTATCAGATACTGAGAACACCGAACTGTCTTACTCAGCAAACCTATAGCCCCATGCACGAGTTCAAGTCTGCGGTTGATCTCAGCCTCCCAGTCAGCAGATCCGCTGCAAAGCTAGGTGAACCGCTCTACAATTTCCACGCTCTCTCCATTCACAGACGCAGATTCGATGGCAGCATCCAAGGAGTCCTCAAATGCCTGTTTCTTTACTCTTGCCCAGCAGACGTGTATTTCCAATGCTTCAGTCCATCACTCAGCAAGTTTTAGCAAGTTTATTCCATTGGGTGCAATGAGAGAGCCCCATTGAGGAACGCCACCACATTCTGTCCTCTGAGAGCGGAACTTCTGTGCCCCTATGAAGGGGTGCCAACAAAGTAGGGCTTGGTTATTTTGGGACCCTTTACAACTTTCGATAGTCGACACCCAAATAATGTGTAGCATGCTGAACTGAACAAATCTGGACCGCTCTGTGGAAACAGCCTATTAGAGTAACAGTTCCCAACATAGGGCCTGGGGGGGCATGAGGCTTTATCTGGTCTGAGGTTGTCAATAATATAGATTTGCAAAAATGAGATAAACCATGATAAATTGCTCACTGGAAAGTTTACACTAAATTCTTTTGTAAATAATTAGGGCATATAGCCCCACTGTGTTGGAATTTTATCAATGAAACTTTGTCTTTCTTAAACTCCTCATTGGTTTGTGCCACCACCAGTACAACAAACTACCTTTTATTAAAAAAGAAAAATTAAATCTGGCTCAAACACATGGGTGGCAATCAAATCATTTTTAATGAATTAGATGTTTCAGGGCAAAAAAGGCACACAACCTCCATCTTTCTCTCAAAAGGTTAAACCAAAGATTTGTGGATAAAAAAAAACCAACCCCTCTCTTCACCTTTACAGTAAAATCAAATTAATACAGGGATTAATTAATTGTTATTTTAATTAGCAATTAAATGTTTAATGATCACTTGATTCATCAGTTAGTCCATTAAAGGTCAGAATATTAAAAAAAGCTCATCATGACATAAAAATGTCCTTAATATGATGATATTCCACCCCTGACAACAGATTACCTCAGCCTAGTTAAATCAGGATTTCCTCACTAAGCATTGTTCCCCTCTTTATCTCAGTTATTTTTTTAATTGTTTACCTGTCCGTCCTCATGTAAAGCATCCTGGGCTTCATTAAATTGATCTCCAAGTAATCATTTTTAAATGTTCAATGTTATAAAATGGGTCAAAACAATTAACAGAAAGCTTGAATGCAATAGGAGCGATTGATTGATTAATAATCTCATCTAACCTTTCCAGTATCCCTTCCTCCACACTAGAGGAGGGCTCTTTTTCTTTCCCTCCTTTTGTGTTTTATTTGCCTGGTTTCCACTGATGGTGTGATAAGAGAATATTGTATGGCTCATAGTAAACATATACATTTTTACACCATAGTTAAAACTGACTTGATTTGCAAAAGATAAAAAATTAACAGTGGGAGTTTCTTGCTTCCAACACATACTGCTCTTGCCTGGCTACACTCTGTCTGCAAGCCTCTTTTTACAGCCCTCCTCCACCCCAGCTCCTCCTTTATTCTGCCTCTGACTTTATCAGTGTCATAACAAAAATGAATAAAGAAAAACTATTTATGACCACACATCAAGTGTGTTTCTTGACAAAGCGTTCCTGACTGAACTTAACTTACTGTAAAGTTGTAGTAATTACTTATGGTACATATTCCCACAGCACACCACGACTTGGCTCAAGTTTCTTATCTGTGCCACTACGATGGAAAGAAAATGGCATTTTCAGATGTCTACCTTGGCTGTGGCGACTTACAAACTAATCGTCACATCTAGGACATTTAGTTATATTTTGGAAAAAGAGATAAAACAGCAAAACAGTTTTTCTTTTTTCCACGGTGGTGGCAAAAATGGCGCCAACAAACTGCCGCATCTCCATTTGCTATAAAGATCTGGATCTCACTGCAGTGTCATGCAATTCTGGGGAGGTGTTGGTATGCAGGTACCTGGGACAATTACCATTTTATTTTAAACATAAAGATGAAAACTACAGAGACCGGGAGGTGACATGAAGGTTTTTTTGTTTGTTTGTTTTTAAATACACACGAGCGATTTAGTATCTATGGAGCTGGGGTGTCCTTTGAGAATTCTAGAGTTTTTTGGGGGGATTTCAGGGAATTTGTAAGGATTTTTCATAGAATCTTTGGGAATATAGTTTTACATTTTGAGGTATTTGCTTTGATATATTGGTGAATTTTTTTGAAAATGTTCAGGAATTTGTATGAAATTTAGTAGAAATTTATATTTTATTATTTAAACTACATGCAAAAGTTTCACCAAAACATTTGAGGAATATTTGAAGAAATGTTGGGGAACTTTTTATGTGAAACTTTAAAGAAATGTTCAAGACTTTATCACAAAAATTTTATTTCTTTGAAATTGCAGGGAAGTTGTGTTGATATTGGACATCATTTTTGGTCCTAATTAATTCCTGTTCAAAGACAAGATTATCTGATCTGACTTATCCCCAATAAGTTAAAGTGTACATTTTGAAATCAGTACTTTTACTTAAGTTAGGTTTTACCAGTGTAACTGTACTTTTACTTGAGTACAATACCCTTGTAATTGAAGAGGAGAAAGAAGTAAGACTGGGAGAGAGAAGAAGCGTTGATTTTAATACAGTAATTTCATTTGGTGTTAGATTGCACTACTTTTAGTGCCTGTTGCAGCGCTGGCCTTTGTAGATTAGGTGCTATTTGTAATGAGGCTGATTTTGCAAGTGAGAGGAGCAATTTTGCACTGAATTTTGAATGTTACTTATCATTTACATACATATAAATAGGAAAGGGTGCTGTTTGCTTAGCTGAGCAGTTTGTTTGCATGTTGTGTGCAGTTAGTGTTGATTTCCTCTTTGCACATGCTCTGTAACTAAGACTGCTATTCCGCTATTCTTTACTGACTTTGCCCCATACGGTATTTGCCTTTTTCTCCATTTTCAAAGGCTGTTTTGCATGGCAGTAAATGTTTTATAGTCAATAGTGTTCAGGTAGCTGGTTGGCTTGATTCGTGCATTGAAAGTGTTGTAATGGAGGATCTGAATCGGAAATTTAGTTCTGGAAGCAGAGCCGGCAGAAAAGCTGGCAGAGCTCTATTGCCAAGAATGTAGGCAGACTCAAGGTCAGTGGAGAAATTAGAACTGTAAAGCATCCAGATCTATGTACTGTACTTGGTCTAGAAAAATATGGTATCAATAAATCTCTAATCTGTTCATAAATTGAATTTTGGTCCATTGATTGCACTAATTTTTCATCAACTTCTCTTGAAAAGGAGAAATTTTGGCCCAACAAGCTCAAGTTTTACCTCAAAGCTATCATGAAATTTAGACTCTAATTTAGACACTAAATAGTTCCGTTTTTCTACTTAACCTCACACTAAGAAAAAGCCTGTTGTCTCTAATTTGACTGGTGTCTAAGTCTTTTTTACCCAGAGTTAATCTAATGTTTTGTCACTGCTATAGTGGGCCAATCACCCGCTGATTTCTATGAAAGACACACTTTACAAGAGGCTCAATCACAAGCTGTTGCTTTCTTGACTCTTTATTATTCGCCTTTCTGTGAACCTGTAACATCAACAATCGGATGAGTTAAGCTCATTTTTCTGTTACATTCATTGTATTTTGATAAGAGTGTTCGTGATTCTCTACGTCAAAATCCTCTGAGCCCGTGGAGGAAAAAAAGAAGGGGGTTTAGCAGGCTGATAAAATGTGAAAACGCCTCTTGTCTTCATATAATGTGGCGAAGAGCGGAGACTGGAGCGTTTGGTCTTGAAAGCAGCCGAGACATCCAGCTGACACATATTTGAGAGCGGCCTAATTTCTTTCAGATTCATGATGAGCTGAGGAGCATTAGATCAGAGATGTGCAAACAGCTGAAATGAGAGAATTAGACAGTGGCTGCTGTCAGCCATTATCCACTGCAGTTGAATTGTCAGCGTTATGATGCTAACATCCATTAGAGCAATTAGCTGCACACACAGGTGCCCTGCTTTTTACTCTGTTGGACCTTTTATTAAAAGCCTTAAAATATTCCTGATTTCCAAACCTTCTAAAGAAAATGTGCATAAAAAATGTAATAAAAGCAGCGGGACAGAGTTAAATAGAGCGTAAACTTAATTTCATGTTTCCACAATTCATTCGATTCATATGGGCTTAATAGTATTGTTCATTTTCCTGCATATTTAGGGATGAAGTGTTGGTACCTGGTTATGTCTGGGGGGCATTAAGTCTGACTAATGAAATGACTCTATCCTCTGTGGCGTTTTAATCTATTCACTGGGAAAGTAATTGACAAGCCCACAGTATGTGCATTAGGATAGCACCGGCACCAAAGGACAGCTGTCACTAAAGCAATTAAAATGACAAAGGTTAATTAATTCTCTCCACTTTTTACCTGATATGAGACATTCACAATGAGTGAGTTTTCATTTCCGGAGGAGTAATGGTGTTTTGAGGAGAGTAATTTATTTGTGATTTAAAAAAAAAAAAACACACACACAGCAGCCATTGTCTGATACAGCCTTTAATACGTCAATACCTCACACAAAACCGTGCCCCGGGATAGCTTCAGCCCCATCTGAAATGAATTCTGCAGCATGCGCTCAAATGAAAAATGGTCGTTATTCCCTCAAAATAGACACCTTTTTCTCCTCTGGAGTAGAGCTGAGAAATATTTCCAATTTTTAGTATAAATCGGTACATTTTCAAATGAGATAAGATGATATCATTTTATTCTCAGAGCTAAAGTAGAAGTCCAAAATGTCCAACAATGGAATTATTTTAAATAATCAAAAATGCAGGCAAATTTATCCAAATCAAGGTTCTCAACTAGTGGATCTGGTCCCAAAAGTGGGTCATGTAGATATTTTCATTGATGCCCAAAATAAGGTGTAAGATAGAATCCCTAAGCTACGAAGCCATATTAGGGAAATCAACCCTCGATGGGTACTGAACCATATATGGTCATTCCGGTCCACTTCCTGCGCTGCCTCCCTCTTGTCTGTAACACAGAAGGATCAGAATAATTTTCTCAGCCAATCAGTGGAGCTCAAGTGACATCACACCATCTGACCAATCAGAAATGGCCCAGAGTGTCTCAAACTTCCTGTTTCCTCCAGAACTTGAAAAATGCAGTTTTACATCTCTTTTGGTTCCAAACAAACAGCCCTAATATCATGACTAACCGTCACAGGTTGATGAGACTTAAACATAATAAAGGCGAATAGTGCTGCTAAATGTTATGATAGCAGCATAAGTCCAAATATGGAGGAACCATATTTGGACTTTTGCAAATTTAGGGGTGTACAGTGTTGTCTATATTAGGACATATGGCCAATTTATCTAGCAGCCTTACTCGGAGTATTTTCTAGACAACTCATTATAATGTAGTAAATTCAGGTTAAATTTTCCTATACATTTTCAAGATATTAAAAGTAAAAAGGTGTGATTTTTGGTCAGTTTTTATAAGGGTTATGGTTAGAGTCAGCTTTTGTTTTTACTGAGCCTTAATTCTGCTTTAATAAATACAGACATTTAATATTTGTAATTTTTTTTACTCTTTCTAATGGAATTATAAAGAAAAGTGAGTGATAAAATAGTGTGATTTATGGCATAAATCAGCTTTTTGTGAGTCTAAAATTCTCTTAGTTATACAATATTTGTGATTATTATTGTTCTACTATTGGAATTATAAAATAAAACTGGTGGTACTACCGTCATTATACAGTTTTCTGAAGCTAGTCATGTCTTTGCTCTAAAAGAGATCAGAATCTAAAGACAACCTTGCCATGGCTTGTAAAATGAATATTTGGTATATAAATAAGTTTAATGCGCATGTAAATACTTATTAGACTCTGTATGAGTTTAATGCATACACTTTATTGGTTATTTTTTTTAAACCATAAACAGGCAAGGAACCATATATGGCCTCTTTGTTGGCCTTGATTTTCACCATAATGAATATATATATATATATAAAATAAAAAGTATTAGTAAAGTATTCCAATAAGTACCCCATAATGGGTTCATTTTCGAGTTGTTTTTTTTTTTTTTTTTTAGATATATTAAGCATTAAATTTATGAGGAACCAAACTGAGTTTTAAAATTAGAAAAAGTATTAAATTAACAAATATGTTCAACTTTTAAAGGTTTTAAATTTGGACTTGAAGTCATATATTTACAAGAACTGAAACTTAAAACTCTGTTTGGATCAGAGTTGTCTCCCAGATGTGGTCAGTGTGTTTTTCCTTCTGAACTGTCTCAGTTTACAGCGACGTCTCCTCAGAGTGTGAACGCTCACCATGTTTTGATGGTTCTGTGAAACAGCGCCAGTATTAAGTCTAATCTGATTGAGCTCTCAACTGCAGGACGAGACAAACAACTTCTCTTGGTATGAGTTCCTGCCATGCAGAAGCTTTTTTCTACGTTGTAATCTCAGAAATCCTAAGTTTTGGTTCTCATAAATGCACTACTTTTTAAATTTGAATATTTTTGTTTTTATCTCATACATTTATGACCTAATACACACACACACACACACACACACACACAAAATCAGAGTTTGGTTTCTCCTAAATTTACAACTATAATCTCAAAGATATCCTTTTTTTCTAAAAAATGAGTAGATCATCTTTATTTTTCTTTTTTCTCTTTCCTTTTCTGTGAGTTGCCAGACTACACCTTCGAAGCAGACAACTTGCTGGCATAGCCACATACTTAAGTTTTTCATGATTTTATTTATTTTTCATAAATCAATGCTGTTGGTCACCCTTTACATCTGTCGTTTGCTTTTACAAATTTTAGACCAATAAAAAGTGCCAGAAAGATTCCAAAATTATTTTTTAAACATGTTTTTATTCCCTGAAAAGTGGTGAGTTTGGAGATAGGAGGTTATGGCCATGATCATGTCCCCTGAAAATTATTTTTCCACAAAATCCTCCACCATGATAACCTTGCAAAGCAGATGGATACACCCATTTCCTTGTTTTTCACTGGCAAATCCATCTTGTTAAGCTCCCGTCTGAACCGTCTGGGCCCGATTAGAAAGTGACAGGACCAATCGGGGACGAGGGACAGTACTTTCAGGCCGGGCAGAGTCATGACATAAACAAGCAGCAGCAAGAGGCCAGTTCTATTATGGCGGAAGAGCTTTGCGTGGATGCTGCTAAAGCGTAAGTTTAATCAGAACTCGACAATTCTTTGCTGAAAGAAGAACAAAGAACAGCAGTGAGCTGTTTTCTTTTCAAAATGACAAAAGTCAAGTGCTTACGTGTCTATAGTCGCCATGTTTTGCATTATTCCCTGGTAGCTGCGCATGCGCAGCTCAATAGCTGCTACGTCATGTGTTTTGTTGCTCTTATTGGCCCGTAGAGATGTGACGGACAGAACGTTCATCCAGTCACACTCCGAGTTTTTTTCAAAGCCTCTGCCTTTTCTCAGCTTTCCCAGATGGATGTGTGAAACAAATCCATCTGGCGTGTCAGGTTACCACCATGTGGTGCTAAAACGATTGTTTCACGGCTCCCTAATGTGTCAGAGCCCTACCCAACCTGGACTCATAAATATCAAACATGTTTGATAGAGTATACCCAATGAAGAGTTTATAATATAAAGAGTGCTGCTCTACCAACTAAGCTAGCTAAACTGACAACCATTGCCTGCCATTTTCAATACTTGTTTACAATAAATAAATATTCCTGATAGGTTTACAATCACATAATCCCAAATCCCAGGGTTAGGAAGTGGGGACAGCCATAGGAATGACTGGGAACAAAGAAAGGTTAGTACTTTGAAGCTCTAAATGGACATGTACCCTGCATTTATTCATCAGAAAAGTCCTCTATACATTCAATATGATCCTTGGAAATGGACCATACCGGCTTTTTTTTTTAAGCTTTTTTGTTCTAATTCTGTTTCACAAAAGAAGCTTGAGAATTAAGAATGTTAATATTTTTGCACACTTTGGTAGTTTCCTGTAGAAATCACAGTTTGCCTCCCAAGAGGAGTTCTCATCTGTGAAGAACCCATATCAGGCATCCAGGACTATAAATGGTGCTGTTACATCAAACAGGTGTCAGTATGGTTTATTTTTATTGATAATATAGATGCGTCCGAATTAAATAATAAAACAAATAAATGCAAATGTTGCCAACATATTTGTTCAACATTACTTGCTCTCTCTCGGTTAGAAGTATTACTGAAAAGCATAGAGTTTCAGGGATTTTTGAAACCACCAATCCTTTAAATAAAGGAGATTTGATCATTTTGAAACACACGGTATTCAAGAGTATAGAAATTAAAAAAAAAAAAAAAAAAACTTCAATATATGTATATTTTAGACAGTGCACAGGAGTTCGCCTGCAATTTTTGATCATTAAAAGCAAAAAAAAAAAAAAAAAAAAATCCCTGTATTGGCTTCTGTTTTTGTTGCTTTTATTGTAATATCATTTGATTTTTTACTAGAATGCACTTCAAAAAAAAAAGAAAAAAAAAAAAAGATTTTTGGCCCGTATTTTCCAGCCCTATTCAGAAGAGATTAAATGTAATTTATTTAGATAAAGATATAAGAATGTTTTACACTTGGGCATTTCATTTGTCCAAACGTCCCTGAGCGTTAAAAGCCAGGCTCTTTTTCGCTGCGGTTGGGGGTCAAGCAGAAGAAAAACCAAGTCTGAAATAATTACTATGCCAACCACCTCTGACACCACGAGAGCAGAACCCAAGAACTTTCTAATCCACCTAAATGTCAGAGCTACGTTCGCAGCCCTCCCTCCGTGTGAATCTCCACAGGCTGCCAAAAGGCCAGTGGTTAGTCATCTGTTTACTCCTGCAGCTGCTGGGTGTCATTGGGACTCTGAAGGAGAAATCCCATGATTCTCTCTGCCATTTCTGACAGCTCCCGCCCAGACCACATTAATCAGGGATTGTGGGCGAGCTAGGGGAAAGACGGCAAGCATGGATGGCTCTGGCCCAGGACAACTGAACCGAGGGAGGAGATCTGGGTCCAGAGATAACTTAGACGTCCAAACACTGCCGGCGTGTAATGCTGCCGGTTCCATTCAGACGCACCGAGCTCGTTAAATGGACGGCTTCTCCGAGGAACTGTTGTTTTTTTTTCCTTGCTTAGAAATTAGCATAATTTAAAGTGTTGGCTTTAAAGAGGAGAACCCACCGTCCTCAACGTGTGCAAATGAGCCTCCAGGAAACAGATGTGCTGCTGGAGTTTTGTTATTAGATATTTGAGATTGGTTTAGATTTAATTCCTAAAAAAGCCATTTTCCCGACGTTTTAATTATAAAACTCTACTTTTATATCCTCCATGTTTAATCACTTCATTATGTTTTGTTGAAGGTACAATCAGTGAGCTGAAAGTTAACAAAAGATTTGCCCTTGTGCTAAAAGAAAAAAAAAATCCCTGGAAAGTACCGTCATTACCAAAGAAGTGGTTTTAAGACTTATACCAGACTAAACAGACGTTATTAATATTTTCTGTCCCTGAAGATTTTAAATCATGAAAGTTGAAGACTGTGTTTGCCATGAGTAAAAGATTTAAATCCTCTAAATTAAAGTTTCAATCTTTTTTAACCGTTAAACCTGCATTAATGGATTTTTAGCAAGCTATGAGCAAAAGACTACAAACTAAATGGTCAGCTCCTTAAGTTACAGATAAGTTTATGATTTTATTTACCCTTTGAGCACACAGAGACATGTAAGCATCCACTTGGTGATGCGTTTCTCACCAACCTGTTGAAAAAGTCAAAGGTTTATGCTTACTTTTTTTTCTATTTACTCCTGAAGGGAAACATCTGTCTCTTTAGCAGCTAGATGTAATCTTGTAAAGCAGATGGATACGCCCGTTTGCGTGTTTCTCACTGGCGAGTCCATCTTGCAAAGCTCCCGTCTGAACAGTTTGGGCCTGGTTAGAAAGTGACAGGACCAATCAGCGCTGAGGGCCAGTACTTTCTGGCACAGCAGAGTTGTGACGTAAGCAAGCAGCGACAAGAGACCGGTGCAATTATGGCGGAAGACATTAGCGTGGATGCTGCTATAGTGTCAGTTTTATTAGAACTTGACATTTCTTTGTTTAAAGAAGAACAGAGAACAGCAGTGAGTTGTTTTCTTTTCAAAAATGACAAAAGTCGCCATGGTTTGCGTTATGCAGCTCTCTATGGAGTTTACCCCTCAGTAGCGGCTACAACGTCATGTGTTTTGTTGCTCTGATTGGCCCATAAAGATGTGACAAACAGAACTTTCTTTTCTTCAAAGGCTCTGCCCTTTCCCAAACACCAACTATGGGAGGTTTTCCAGATGCATGTTTGAAACAAATCCATCCGGCATGTCAAGTTAAGCCTAATGCTCATCATAGACTGGACATAGTCTCAGTGATGTCATCTATTGGTTTCTGAAGTGCAGTTTTGAAGCCAAACGATGGCCGTTAATCAAAATTAGGGGTTGGAACTTTCAAGCCAAGGTTGGAGTCAAGAATTGTTTGCCGTGTCTTTAATAAAGCCGATTACAGGCACATATGCTTTACATGTAAATGAACACTGAAAATGATAAAATAATAAGAAAAAAAACATACTAAATGGTGCTTGTAAACTGTCTGTTAGCTTTATGCTAACACATAATAGAAATTAACAGATAACATTTCAGTTGTGGTTATTTTAGGAAAATAGCTTCTGATTTGACAGTTCTATGTAAAACAGAGTGTCATTTAATCACTGAACAATAATTAGCAAAAGAGATCCTTTTTAAAGTTAAGAGTGGTGAAGTCAATTTTCTGGCAACTCAGTTGTGTCACTTTCTTCTTCTTCTTCTTTTTGTTTGTTTTTTTTTAATGGCAGCTGACAAACAGCATATATGTTTGCTACAGCCATTGACAGAAGCTAAGTATTCCAACCAAGAGATGGTAAAACTAACGGAAAAACAGTTTTAGGAATGATGGGAGTTAAAATCTTCAGTTTTCAAATAAACTATGACTAATCTGATAATTGCCCCCTCCCTGATGGAAACACTGTTTCAGGCTAACTTTAAAGCCTGGTATACACTGTGTAATTTTGGGCTGTCCCAGATGAAAGATGACCAATCATGGTGATACCTTTAGTCGTGGCTCTAAAAGAGTGCTGCTACGTCCCACTGTGACACAGGCTGACGTACAGCCGTTGTCCTGGTCTTGCAATCAAAGAAAGCCTTGGATAAAATTCTGTGTCAGAAATTTATGATGATCATCTCACAATGTGACTGCTGCTACTACTACTTCACTTTTCCTGCCAACCAATAGGAATGCAGGAAGAAAGGATGTAAGAATAAACACGACACTGTTGGGAACAAACAGGTTAGCGTTAGAATGGAGATGATGCCAAAATGCAGAATTTTTCTCGATTCCAACAAAGAGGAAAATCTTGATCCCAGATGTTTTTTATAAGCATATGAATGCTGCACTTACAACGTCTTTGTTGTTGCTTTGCTTCATTTTTACCACGGCAGTGGCGGCGTAGATGGGTGACACACTGATGACATTTATTCTTCTTCAAGTTTTTCAAATAAATTGTTAATATGAACTGAAATCTATGATACTGGAAATAAACTGGAATAAAATCAGTTGCTTTTTCTGCTGTGGAACCCTTTGTCCTGAGGTGATGGTTATAGAGCAAGAGAAAGTGAAGAAAATAATGAAAATAAGACACCACGGACAGGCTAATGCTAATGCTGTTCTAGATAGCAATATATGGGATCCCAATTCTCAATGGATCACATTAAAAATCTCAATAATGTGAGATCGTTGCTGAAGTATCCCACCCCTACTGCACACATCAAACTTTATGTCGTATGAGAGTCATGTCGCACAGTGTAGCATGCCATAAACTTATAAGCTTGCTAATAACACAATCTGTAGGAGGCATTAGTAAATGAAGAGAGAAGAAGCGCGTAGAAGAGGTGGAGATGGGGACTGCAACAACACAACAGCCTGCACATTATTACAGTGCTCTTAACCATAAAGGTGACATATCAGATCCCATTTCAATCTTTTAACGCAGTCCTTTGTGGTTAATATGGATCAAACACCAGAGGAGGTTTTTGACCCTGTATAAACCAGCTCCCTTTTTCTCAAAGCTCTGTTTTGGTGTGTGGCCGTTTAAATGCAAATGAGTTTGCCGTCGAATCAAGTACAACTGTGTGCTTCCATGGCTGTAGGTGGAGACCTATGGGTGGAGACAACAGGTATTATTACCTCCGATAAGGAGGTTATGTGATCAGCAGGGTTTGTTAGTTAGTTATGTAGTTAGTTAGTTTGTTAGCAAAATAACTCAAAAAGTTATGAAAAGATTTTGATGAAATTTTTAGGAAATGTCAGGAATGGCATACGGAAGAACTGATTAGATTTTGGGAGTGATCCGGGTCACCGTCTGGATCTAGGAATTTTTTAAAGGATTCTTTACTATTGGGAGATGGGGCTAATGGCGGAGGTCTGCACTCTCTGAGTGCTTTTCTAGTTATAACAATGTGTTTCTGTCGTTTTTTCAGACGTAGAAGGACCACAAACAAAAGACTGATGGCTTATTTCATATTTTGTGGGTTGCTAGGTACTAAACATACCCAAATACACATCCATAAGAGTTTACCGTCAGTACCGTAAAATACCAAGTAATAGCCATGTTGGGACTGTAATCTTGTCTTAAAATGTAAAGGTGATTTTTATACAGGTGTAAATAAATGGTTTGATTAAATTTACCATATTTTTTCATTTTTTGCTAAGCAAGATTTTTGTGAGAAAGGAATTAAACGCCTATCCCAAATAGCCACCTGGTCTCAAATAAATGCCTGGTCTGCTCAGTGATTAAAACAAATAAAAGCACCAGTTATTATTTGGTATTTTACAGTATAAACAAACGAGGTAGGTCATGAAAGACATGTATCGGTTGCTAACTTTGTGTTTTTATTTTTTTTTACCAGTGTAAACACCACAGAAGCAACATTCTGACTCTGACTTTCTAATTTTAGTGATTTAATAGTGTCCCATGCGCTGTATAAGAGTCCAAAGTGACAAAAATGTACAGTTAAAATTTATATGGAGGTTTCTCTCAAGTTCTCAGGTGATGTAAACATGTCCTTTAGAAGAGATGGAGATTAAAATGCCTGGTGCCGCAGAGCAACTTTAGCAGCTACTGTCCTAAGCTCTTTTTGCCCTCCAGGCCTCCACATTGGTCATGCTACTGAAAGCTATGAATCTGGGTCTTTTGGAGCTCTCATCTAGCGTCATTCAAGTAACTGTGGCTTTTTGCACTTCCTCACTGGCTTTATTTTTCAACACCGGCGATTGCTTTTCGAAGATTATCAGTTATAAGCTAACAGTGCTTGTCTGCTGTTTGATGCTGAGCAGGTGGACCAAACATTTGCAGCAGGTTTTAAGGTAAAAATGCATTTTCTCTTTGCTGCTAAGCAGAGTGAAACAAGGTGATGTAGCTGTAAGAAGCTAAACAAAACCAATGAGCTTAAATATGTTGAAATGCTTGTCTTTGCAGCGATGGTTCAGAGGAGAGCGATAATTCATGTGAGTGTTTTGACAATGCCCTGAACCCCCAGAAACAAGCTCACAAACCAGCTTTTCTTTCAAAATATTCTTATTTTTCATTTCTTTTTTTCCTAAGCCAGATATCTTCCAAACTTTCTGACACTGAAATGGCACATTTTAGCCAACTCGGGGAAAAATAAACTTTGTTCCAGCTCTGCCTCCGTCTCAACAACACTCTCCTGTTAGTCCTGCCAACACAGGTGTCGCTTCTCTCTTTTCGTCCTGAACCGCCAGTGCTGCTGTTTTTCACCAACCAGACAAAAAATAAAGAACTTTAACACGTAACAATTATTTGAAACTGTTCTGATCACTTAAAAACTTTTATTGATAATATTAGTTCACTTTTATTGTTAATATGGATGGTACATTCAATCACAATAAGGGGTCAACATGTTGTTTTATCTTGATATTTTTTGATTTTCTAATTTCCATAAAGACATGAGACTGATGTCAGTTCATGAATAAATGTGATTCTTTTATTTTGATTCACTGACAGAAAAAAAATGATTTCCCCTTTCATTTCTTCAAATTCATGAGCATGCCTATAAATCCAGATTATAAACTGCATGTGATTATAAGATGTCGTCTGTTTTGGGGGTCAAAAATGTCTTCTTGTGCAATGATATCTGTTGTTTTCAGCAAAATCCACAAAGCATAGCTTTTATAGTACTAGCAGTTTCCATCATGTGGAGTTTGCACTCATGCTAGGTAATGATAGTTAAACTCTTAGCCTGCAGTGGTAGTTGTGAAGTACAGATCTGCATCCTTCAGGCCTGCTGCCCACCTCTGCTGGTCACTTGTTGTTTTTTAACCAGTGCTTTGCAAGGCCTCTTTACTCAACAGAATATCTCTGTATTATTAAATACAGTCTATATCCTAATGAGAGAGGAAAGACGTAAAAAAGTGGTGCCAGTGGTGCCTGGCTAGTCTGGTCTATAGTATATGTACCCATTCAGTAAAGCAGTCACTGGCAATGCATGATGAAAGGGGGCATCAGGTGGCTTGCAGTGTGTTAATGAGGGAATGTCTCCTCATTTTATTTTAATGTATGGGTCATGTTAGTTGCCCCAGCCAACTTTAAGTTTAAAAGGTTCTTAATATCTATCAGACAACAGATTTATGGCAATATTTTTTGGCTCTTATTGCAAAATCTTCACATATTGCTGCCACCATTACTGACATTTTAGCCATATCTAAAGAAAATAGGTTTGAGATCAAATTAAGGGCAGGACGGACAGAAATTAACCTTACATGTTGATGTTGCTCTGCTTGTTTTCCTGCTTTCTGCAAAGAAACCCATGAAACAATTCAAGGCAGCAGTACTGCAGCTCTGAGTTGACCCACTACTGTAAAACTCACCACCACTGTCAGGGTGGAAGTGACATCATTTGCCACAACAATGTATTTCCTGTTTCCTGCTTCAGCGACGTTAGCTTTAGTTGTGCCAATAAAGCCAACATAGCTAAGCTAGCTACACAGTTAACATTACTATGTATGCCAAGTTATTACATTAGCTCCATAAAAACTTAGTTGGTGTAGCCATGTTAGCTTTAGCTACATTTGATAATGCAGCAACATTAGCTTACATAGTAACGCAAGGTAACATTGCTACATTAGCTTTAGCTACACAAGCTTAAGTAAATGTACAAGCTAATATAGATACGCTAGTTATACAGTTAATATTACTATGTAAACCGAGTTGTTACATTAGCTCCATGCAAACGGAGTAGGTGTAGCTATTTTATTCTTAGCTGCATAAGCTTACATAGCTACAATTGAAAATGTAGTCATGCAAGGTAACACAGCTACATTAGATGAAGCTATGTAAGCTTAACTATCTACTCTAGCTTAAGTAAATGTTGCGTAAGCTAATATAGCTACGCTAACTATGAAGTTAACATTACTATGAAAGCCAAGTTGTTACATAAGCTCCATGCATACATTTTCTAATGTAGCTATTTTATTCTTAGCTGCATTTGCTAACATAGCTATATTAGAAAATGTAGTTATGCAAGGTAACATAGCTACATTAGATTAAGCTATGTAAGCTATACTGTCTACACAAGCTTAAGTAAATATTGTACAAGCTTATATAGCTATGCTGGTTTAAGCCACTAAAGCGGAGGCTCTCAACAAGACGGGCGTCAGAATCCACCACCACCTCCTTTATAGAAGTACTTTATAGAATCTTTGCCACAGATTTGTTTTCCAGGCACACATCTGCCACCCACTGAAAATGGCTTTGTGACCCACTTTTGGGTTCCAATCCACCAGTTGAAAAACTAAGGGTCTAAAGTATCCACGTAAGCTAGAGCATCACCCTTAGTGTTAACAAACAGTGTTAGCTATCATAGGTAATGTGACTTTGTTAGCTTTTGCCACATAAGCTGTATTAGAGTGGGGTTTTTTTTAAGGACAAGCTTTTCTCTTGTAGCAGACTGTTTATCTGGCTTTATAAAATGTTTTCTAAATGGTTTTGCAGGTCAGGTTATTAACTTTTAACTTCTAGTTTCCTAACCTTCACCCTAAGCCTTAACCTAACCCTAACTGGAAGTTTATTTTGATGTTATTTTGAAAGTTTCTGCATGTATTTCCAGCCTGACAGTGGTGGTTGTCTGACTGCGGTGGTCTGCAGCCAGACTGTCTTGAACAATTTATGTTTTTTCCTTTATCAAATGTGACAGTGATAAAGTGACGAATGTAAAGCATGAGAAAACAAAAGCAGCCAGCATCCTCTGTGGATTCAAATCCTCCATATTTTAGCAATTTTAGTTGTATTACAAGGTGTTGTTTCATCCCTAAATGTTACCACTTATTAGTTTACTGTGTCGTTACAGGGGAGACTATTCCTGTTCAGGATTTAGAAAGGATGTGCCGTGTTTCGTATGATTAATGGTTCTAGGATTATTCATTTTTGTAGGGAATAGGAACACAACACAAAGAAATAGCATTAACATAAGACGTCCATTATTGATGTTTAAATATTGATTTGTGCAGCTATAAGTAGGATTTGTGTGCACACATGTATTCCATAAGGTCACTGTTGATTCGGCCTTAATCAGTACACAGAACAATTCTCAGCGTCTCCCCTCAGACGGCATCAGTCAGGAAACAGCTCCATCTCTCAGCAGCTCTCACACCAAACACTTGTGTGCCAGACTGTTTACACTTGTAAGATTACGTGCATAATGAGGCTGCATTGTCTCGGCAGAGTGCTGCTTTAATTCTTTGAAGCTGAACAAACTGTCCCTGGCACATTTGGGTAGGGGTGGAGAGATATCAAAGTCACTTTATTGAGATGAAAGAACTGGCCCAAACAGCAATCTGAGACATTAGTCATTCCTTCTTCTCGCTGACAGAAACATGCTCTCAATTTACGAGTCAGGTGCTTCCAGTGATTTCTGCCAGCCTTGTTCCTCCACATCATAAATTCCTCTTTATGCTCACTCATCCCACAGGCAGACCTCTATTCTTTGGCCTGCCTTGTCACACAACACACCCCATGTTGGCATATTGGATGTCGTCCAGGCTGCCATTAGCGCTCACTGTGTTGCGTATACCATCATGAAGTGCACCGAATTTAAATAGACAGCAGTGATTGCGCCCCTAGGTGCACATTTGTGCTTTTTTTTTTTTTTTTTTACAGGTTTTCTATCAGCACTTTAATTCATTCTTTCTATGGTGTTGACTCTGCAGAGCTCCCACTTACACTGTGTTCATTTCCTCTAAATGCTTCACATGCAGCCACTGGCTCCCAATTTGTGTAATGAAGGTTTAATAGCCAATTGGAACATCCAATATCATTAACAGCCAGAGTTAGTCGTATCCAGGATTTTCATTTTTTTATTTCTTTTGAAAACCAGAGGTGCGAACGCTTCATAGGTGGAACGTGTGATCAGCACCTGCTGTTTAATGTATGTCCTGTCTTTACTGGATCAGACAATTAAAATTACAACACCTCACGTTTAAACCAAGCATTTGTTCTGTTTCACTCTTTGATGCATGAACTTTAAAAAATGATCTGCTTCCTCTTTTTTCCTGCTAGTTCAAATATCTATTTTTTAAACACTTTGAACTTTTTTTGACCTTGTTTTGTTTCTCATTATCAAGCACTTTTCCATTTAAATGATTATTCTGGTGTTATTTTTGGATACTGCGGGGGCACTGTGGCTCTGACACTTCTTACTACGGGCTGCTTGTCACGGAAACGATGCAGGGGTTGAAAGTTTAAGTATTGAACTTGTAAGTTGTAAAAATAAGAGCTGAAATGGAAATGCAGGACTGGGAAAACAGCAGAATTAAAGCACAACGAGGTGCGTTTGATTTTCTTAAAGGAGCAGTTCAGTACCTCTGTCATCTTGTCTGTCTTCTGCAGGTTTTATGTATTCTTATGGACATTTTCTTGCTTATTTTGAGCCCTCTTTTGGTGTTGATTACTCCGCACCACCTATGGCCTTCAACACACAACACAGAATTTAAACAGAAGCACCTTTTTTTTCTTCTTTTTCTCCCCCTGACTTGATGGAGATTATTTCTGACAGCTGCAATAACACAAAATATAGATGGACGTTATTCAGTTGTTTACCACATTCGGTTCATGCACGGACATGGACGAGAACCCAACGACGACATCAGAGAGGTATACTCACTCAGACAATCACACCGCAGAAAACAACACCACTCAAAATATGTTTGCTTTTCCCATTATGCCCTCTAATGCAAACTGACAGATTCTTCTTATTTGCGTTGACATTTACGTGTTTGCGGTGATTACCCGAGACTGATTGGAAAAGACAGAAAGCATGATTGAGACGGAAACACACTATCAACGTAAACAACTAAATTAGCAGGAGAAAACATTAATAAAATTGTTTCTGGTTTTTGTGTAGAATCCATAATATTTACATAAATACAATCAGCATATTTTTACGGTTGGCTTGAGGATTTCCTTTCGATGTAAGCAGGCAGGCAGCTATGCATATAATATGAGGATTGCAGGGCTATAATGCTTCCCTAAATGCTCTCATAATGACCTCAGGGTTGGTCTGTTCGCTGGAGCGATATCAGTCTCAAGTCAAAGATATGTTAGCTGTAATAATGCCTGTCAACATCTCAAGTTTGAAGTGTCCTGACTCCATTTTCATCCAAATAATCTGACACCACTCAGGCCCTGAAAGCTCGTCTCTGCGTCTCTTTTGCCCTCGCTTCTTTTCCTGGTGGAATGCTCAGCCGGTGGGGAGGTAGGGGGTGTCGCTGTGGTAGTTGTAGTCAGGACAAACCTTCTGCACCAGCTTGTAGTCGGTGCTGTAGAAGGTGATGAAGATGCAGATGACTTTGAAGGGCTTGGAGCACAGCCAGGACACGTGGCTCTGCGTCTGCTCCTGCGGGCAGCTCTGCGAGGGGTCGTGGGCACACAGCGAGTTCCTGGTGCCCTTCTCCACCTTCTCGTACTCCACTCTGCAGTTGAAGAGCTTGGTGTCCTTCGTCTCCAGGGCCGTCTGCTGCTGCTGGTGGTGATGGTGGTGGAACTGCTGGTGCGGCGGGTGGACCTGGAACTCCACGGCTTTCGTCGGTGGCACCAGCCCCACAGAGACGTTGCCCTGGCCGGTGGAGTTGTGGCGGAAGTAGACGCTGAACGTGCCGTTGCCGTGATCCACGATTTTCCCAGTGATGAGGAGATTCAGCTTCACCGTCTTGATGTTGGAGTGGAAGTCCCCCCAGCCGAACATCTTCTTGAACTTCCCCGTCTTCACGATAGGTCGCCGCTTCGTCCTGGATCGAGGATCACGTTGGTTTGAAGTGTTGTAAAGCCAGTTCCACTGTTCTCGTTTAGAATAGAGCTCTGCATCGTCGTAATTCAGATCCAGTGAGGTGAAGTTCTCCTTGTCGTAGAGGGTCTGGGACAGCAGGCGGCTGATGGAGAAGGCCTTGCTGCTTTCAGTCCAGTAAGTCTTCACCTTGGCTTTTGAGCTCTCCCTCAAGTTCTCTGAATCAGCACTGGCAACCTGAAAGGACGAATAAAAAAAAACATCAAACATGGAGCTTATAACTTCAACAAAGCTTTACAAAATGCTTCTGAGTGAACATTTCTGAAGAATAGTGAGGGTATTTTCTGAATCTGATACAGCCTTAAAATGGGTCCTTTAGTGATGACTACTGATATATAACCATTTAAATGAAACTCTTCTTACCAGAATACGCCAGCCCCAGCCATAAAACAATCATTAACCCTCCTCTAACTCCTGGAAAAGTCCTGAAAATTTATGTTAACACAAAGAGTCATATTTTTACAACCTGATTTTCCTGTCTGTCCCAAGTAGATGTTCAGCAGGAGGTCAGAGTTTGGAAAATTCACTGCAAGCTATCAGGAGAGGTTGATGACAATCACATCCTGCCACCAGAGTGCATCTGTTGCAATCTTCATGCACACAATGAAATTGCTTCATTTTATTTTCTCTTGTATCTTATTCTCCATTCTGTTGTTACAATGAATATGTCCACTAACTTGTAGTTAGTCTTTTTTTGTTATGTCTTCAATCCCAATCCAACTTCATGCTCCAAAGTACATTTTTGACCAAGCAACTTAGGAATTTTTCATGGTCAGGATGACTGGAATTTTCTTGAATGCAACCCACTTTAAGTGTATTTCAAAGATACAACGATAACTGAGTAGTCTTAAAGAGATCCGGCTAAAAACATGTATATGCACTGGTAAATCTAGGCGTTGATTTTCAAGCATTAGTTTATTTAAATTTGCATGGCTGGTCCATTTTTGAAGGTGTCTGTCAATTTTATGCATCTCATGGGGATGTAAGGATACATTCACCCGATAAATATGATGCACAATAACAAAATTTGGCTCAGGATAGAATGCCATTACATTTTTAAAATAATTGTCTAATTTCTATAAGATAAGAGACTAAAGTCAATTAATGGATAAAAGGGGTGTTTTATATAAATTCTTTAATTTTCCAATGTATTTATAAGTGCTATAAAATCTGGTGTACAAGCTTTACATTTAGTACCTGTCAAATATGGGTGT
The DNA here is from genome assembly GCF_018320785.1 of Cheilinus undulatus. Classification (NCBI taxonomy): domain Eukaryota; kingdom Metazoa; phylum Chordata; class Actinopteri; order Labriformes; family Labridae; genus Cheilinus; species Cheilinus undulatus. The sequence continues at coordinate 45,082,472 of NC_054872.1, forward strand.
TATATATTAAAGGTTGTGGATTCACACACAACTGCTGTAAGTTTCCAATAAGTGACATCTTTAGCTACTGGTTGAAGTGCATGTTTTTTGCTGAGGAGTCAGAAAATCATTAGCTTAAAGGTTGAGCAATGCATAACCTTGAAATTTTTGGCGAAATTTAACAAAACAGCAGCTGAATCGTTCGGTAAATTAACTGAACTGTATCGGGAACACTGCACGTCATAGTTGCATGTGTTTGGATGGCACAAAAGATTTAGTGAAGGCAGCGAGGAAGACCAAGACCATGAATGATCTGGGCACCCATACACATCTAATACTTCTGAAAACAATCAACAAATTAAACATACTGTTTAAATGATTGCCGAGACAGTGTAAGTATGAAAGCAAAATGGTCTACATTGATAAAGGGATTGTCCGGCAAATTTTGCATAAAAATGTGAACATGGCAAAAGTTTGTGCCAAAGCTGTTCCAAAACTTCTGACTCCTGATCAAAAGGAAATATGCAAGCTAGTTTGTGGAGACATTTTGGGACAAATTAAGGAAATCCACTTATTTTTAGAAAGTTTCTCAGTGTTAAAGCTAATCATTTTCTGCCACCTTAGCAAAACTCTTCAGTTACTAGCTAGCAGAGAACTAAATATGCCACTTATTGGAAATTTACAGCAGTTGTGTGTGAATATCCAACCTTTAATACAGAACACTCAGTATTACTGTGAACCATGTGGTTTTATCCACATAAGTGCAGTCTTCTTGTTTAATAGCCGTATCTTGTACACAGTGTTTTTAATGTAAAGAACATGGAGTAATTCCAGTGCAAAGAAAGGCTTAGTCATGTGGAGAAACAGACAGTCTGGTAGTTGTTTTATGTTAAGGACTTTGTTCTAAATGTTCAGGGCTCTTTATGGACTTTCTTATTTGTGTAGCCTACCAGACAGCCACCTATACTTGATGGTACATTTGTACACTTGTATTTTTACCAATATTAATTTGTCTTACTGATATCTGAGAATATGGGTTGAAAGTTTCATCTTTGTAATCTGACACGCCAGATGGATGTGTGAAACACATCCATCTGGCGTGTCAGCTTCAATACGCAATGTTTGAGAAAACTCGGAGTGTGATTGGATGAACGTTCTGTCTATCACATCTCTACGGGCCAATCAGAGCAACAAAACACGTGATGTAGCAGTTATCGAGCTGCGCATGCCCAGCTACTAAGGAATAACGCGAAACATGTTGACTATAGACATGTAAGTACTCGACTTTTGTCGATTTTGAAAAGAAAACAACTGACTGCTGTTCTTTGTTCTTCTTTTAAGAAGAATTGTTGTCACGTTCTGATAAAACTGGCGCTTTAGCAGCATCCACACTAATCTCTTCCTCCATAACTGCACCAGCTCTTGCTGCTGCTTGTTAAAGTCACGACTCTGCCTGAAAGTACTGCCCCTCGTCGCTGATTGGTCCTGTCACTTTCTAATCGGGCCCAGACGTTTCAGATGGGTGCTTAACAAGATGGATTCGCCAGTGAAAAACAAGGAAACGGGCGTGTCCATCTGCTTTGCAAGGTTATCATCTTTGCAATGACATTATTTAACTTTTATAAGCTAATATCTGCCAGTAATGATATCTTGCCTCTAATATTGTTATGATAATGTAGAATGATTGAAAAGTCGCCCCATCCATTGTGTATCACAAGCATCATACAACTACATACATAATGACAGACCACACTAACAACTGATTGTACTAATTTTAGCCGCTTTTCTCCCTCATAAGGTCATTATCATGTATTTTAAGAAAATGGGGAATTTTGTCAAGTGAATAAAACTTGTGCTGGTTGACTATTGACAATCCTCAGTTAAGAACAGCAAGTGAGCTGTGAGTCTGTCTCACAACAATCTTCACAGGCTCAGATAATGTGCAAACTCCATAGAGCAAAAACAGATTGTACCCAAAGAGAGAGACATTTACACAGAAACTGTACATTAAGGACTTTTGCAGAACAGAATGGAATGGACTGTTTGAACTATTTTTCCCTTTGGGAAACTCAAAAAACAGACTGCAGGTTACAACATGTCCTACGGCATGCTGGAGTCACATATTGTGCAACATCACACGTTCTCTCAAACTTGCTCTTCACAGTCACCCCTTAAATATTTAGTGTTCTGCCCTGTAATTCCCCTTGTGTAAATAATTTGACATCTAGTACTTTTATCTTGAATATGGAGAACCAGAAATGTGTGCTTTGTATTGACGAGCATTTGACAGCGGTGTAGTGTTGACATCAGTGTTGGGGGTAACGCGTTACAAAGTAATCCGTTAGAGTACTCAGATTACTTTTTTGTTGTAACGAGTAACGTAACAGGTTAGTTTTACAATTCAAGTAATCCTGTTATTAGTTACATTTTCATAGAAGTAATCCGTTATTGAAAGAAAAATCCCAAGTTTCCTCTCTCTTCCATGGCTTCAAAAAGAGAGAAAGAAAAAAGGAAGCTCCTTGAAGCATCTGCTCTGTTTGTCCTTCTCTCTTCCTGTAGTCATGTTGGCACGTGTGCTGTGCCAGTAGAAGGTAAACATTCTGTGCCATTACGTGCACATTGTTAGCTTGTTGAACAAGTGAGATGACAGAGAGGACAGCGGGCCACTGTGGAATAATCCCCATTATGATGGATTTTTGGATAAAAGGGACAAAAACAGCATCGTGGTGAAACGTAAGTTTACAAGCTCTGTTTGCTTTCATTGAATCAGTTGTACAGCTGTTCCAATTACGCACTGTTATTACGCACAGCTTCAGTGATTTTGTCTGCCTCTGCTCAGCTTGTCTGATTGTGAGCATGTTAAATAGCTGTAAAGGTTTTCCTGTCTGTTAGTGGTGTTCTCCGGCTGCAGAGATACAGATTATGGGCTGTAAATTAGGCTCTACATTGGCATTAGTGTCTGCACATTCAAATGCAGACATGCGGTCGTTATCTGTTGTTTTTACAACTGCCAAGTGGAACAAGTGGCTAAAGGGTTTTAATATTTAGTAACGCAAAGGTACTCTAACACATTTTAGAAGTAGGTAACACAGTAATGTAACACGTTACTTTTCTCAGTTTGTAACGCAGTAATCTAACGAGTGAGTTTCAAAAGTAACGCTACCCTACACTGGTTGACATAAGTCAGAGCACAACACTTTCCAATCAAATATATGGATACTATTATTTTCCAATTATCACCACTTTTTTAGAACAATTTAACAAGATCTGCAGAGTGAGACAAGTGAAAGAAAACCAATTAAATCTTCCTGCCCAACATTCCTGGTTCCTTGTCATCTCCACCTTTCCTTGTTCCCAGCCCAACCCAAGAGACAAAGAGGAAAATAGGAACAGAGCAACCGAAGGAAATCATGCAGCATCTCTTAGGGATATGATGCAATATAGCTCATTTGGTCAGTGACGTAGCTCACATTGGCTGGAAAAACTTGACTGGCCCACACAGAACCCTGACCTCAACACTACTGAGCACCTTTGGGATGAAGTGGAACAGAGAGGTCTTTTTGTCCAGCATCAGTGCCTGACTTTATAATTGCTCTACACAATGAATGGGCACAAATTCCCACAGAAACACTCCAAAGTCTTGTGGAAAGCCTTCCAAGAAGAGTGGAAGCTGTTATAGCGCCAAATGGGAGGCCAAATTAATATGAAAGTACATGTATTTGAATGCAATGTCATTACAGTCCCAGTTGGTGTAATGGTCAGGTGGCCAAATACTTTTGTCCTTATTGTTTAAATCACAGACTTTTGTAATGATTAGGTTACATCAGGGGTTTCCAAACTTTTTGCGGTTGAGGGTCACATACAGAAATATTAAAGGATGTTGGGGCCACTTTAATATCCACAAGGTGAGGTATATGAAAGTTTGTAAAACCAATATAATGTAGCTGAAGATATGCTTAGTGATTGAGTATGCCTATATGGCTGGTTCGCCAAGAAAGACACATGATGTGCAGCTATATATACTTCTTTATCAGCAGTTATTAATTAGCACTTATTGCTGTTATCTGTGCTTGTTCTGGGATCTCTCTGCCCTTCCATGAGCCTACATTGAAAGTATCAAGCAGGAACAGCACACGTTCCTGCTCTTCCAATAAGAAAAGTCAAGGCAGTGAGAGAAGCAACAAGCCCCAGAGCAGAGCAGGCATCAGTGACAACTGAATGACACTGATTATGTCAGAAGCAGAATGAAGGAGGAGCTGGGGTGGAGGAGGGTTGCAAGAGCAGCTTTAGGAGAGAGTGGCAGAGTGTGGCCAGGAAAGAGCAGTTTAAATAAGATGGCATGAGAGCGATTAGCCAGCACCTGAACTAACACTATACATTGATTTAATGGCTGACAAGGCAAATAGATAATTATTTCAAGGTTTTTGGGGATGCCATGTTTGGCCCAAGCTACCACTGGCTTCACCATTAGAATATCATTGGTCCTGCTATTTGCTTCCATAATCATCAGAGAGTTAGAAAACAAGACATTATTATTTTGGTTGCCAATATGTTTACCATGTACAGTGTTGTCACATATTAGTCACAGAAAATACATCATTAAATTCTTCTTGTCAAGATGTTTGTTTACAGAATTAGCATGGCAGCACCACCTGAAGTACAGTACAGTCAGGCACACGCTTCATGTTCAAATGTGGGCCATATTTCCTTTTATTTCTGGAATTTGCTGAAGGCCAATCAAAAATTGGACCATGGGCCGAATTTGGCCCCCATGGTTTGGACATCCCTGGACTACATAGTCATTGTTGAAACATTGCATATTACAATTGCACTGGTCAACAAAGACAACTGCAAGATACATTTTTGTCAGATTCATTTAAATTCCAATATTTAATATTGATTAATTGAAATGCTTGGTATTGTAACATCCTTGGTGTCAATTTGGTTAAAAATTCAGCTGAAGTTGATTTGAATTACAACAGAAACACTCATAGACAAAGTGTTTTCATTATTAAACAAATTAAGAATCTCTTGAAAATCATTTCATCCTTCATCAGCCTCTGTGGATCCTATCATTACCTCTCTAAATTACTTTAATTAGATATTCTTTTTCTGTATTAAGCATCAACACGTGGGGCAACACAGCCCTGTATTTAGGAAGCCAAAACAGTGAGAACAAACAAGGTTGGGATGGATGTTTGGCCAGTATAACATTCATTAGAATTACGTCATAAAGCAGTTCCATGGCTGATGCATTTGCTAGAGGAGAATCTTTTAAGATCTTGCAGAAAGCTTTTCAGCATGGGCTAATGTCAGTGTCAGAGAAGCTCCAAAGATATCTTTTGAAATATTACCAGAACATCCTTCTAATTAAAAAATAACCTAACAGGAAGAAAAGACCAAATCCAGAGGACTTATCTCTATGTATGGATGTCAGCACCTTTAACAAACGGTGCTAACGCTGTAACCGACTCTTACAGTGTGTGAAATGTCTCGTGCGTGGCGTCTTAATCAAGATTAAGGGTATTCCTACCATACATCGAGATGAATGAAGCGCTTCTCTGCTGCAGACGTGATGCAACAGCAGACTATTACCTGCTGAATGTGGCCTGAATGGATGATTGATGATTCATTTTGTATCTCTCCTCTAACAATCACACAGATGAGGGAGCCGAGATTCCCCCTGCAACCTACAGAGGCCGGTGACAGTGACGTCCAAACCCCGGCCGAGGAACGTGACAGCAGATCTATCTGGTCGAAGCGTTTACATTTCGTACCTTCACCTCGCGATCGATACTCTGAAAATAAGGTCTTCTCTCATTCAGAAAGTTCACTGAATGACATTGTGGCGCTGAAACGGACAGAATGTGCAGCTCTGACTGTTTAAACTCTTGTAAGAGTTGTGATCTTCCTCTGAAGCATGCGTTTGCTTTATGAACTTCAGAGTGAAGGACTTTGAAAAGATGGCCTCCAGTTGTTTTGAAGAGGCCTCGATGATAAATGACCTGATGCGGATGAACCGTTAGTGGCATTGTGGAGACTTTGGCTGAGTGGCTGTTACATCTTTCTCGCTCTCTGAATAAAGGAACATAGCCTGAGCATTTCTTTTTTTATAAAATGCAGCATGATCCGCAGAGTCAAATCAAAGCCTTTCAGATGCAGAAAACATTTGGAGGAAGCCAAATCTTTGCAGTCAGTCAGTTTCAGAGCAGATAAAAAGGAAGAAGAATGTCTGCAGTGACGAGGTGAAGAGGAATATGAATTTATGCAGCTTCCTCGCACAGTGGGGCAGTTAAACCGTATTAATGAACTCCTCCTTTTGTCTTCCATTGCTGGAAACAAAAGTCTGTCATGTTGCAGCGCTGCTGATGTATTGTACAAAGATAAAGGGCGAGGGAGGCTTCCAGTGCAGGATTTATTGGCACCATTACAGTCAAACATAAAGCTCCTTAGGATGTAAAAGTAGCAGTGAAACAGTATCTTATAGACTGTCAGCCAGGCAGCCATAAAGTACTTACGACATTACAGTTCACTCTTTATTCTCTGCTTTACTGATGTTAAATGTTTGGGTTGTTTATTTTCATTTAAAATCTGAACATAAATGTGCTTTACAGGCTCACTGTAAAAACTCTTAAAGGCCATTTTTACCCCTTCTCTTCATTCTTACAAGCCTTATCTAACAAGTCCAAATAAGCACCTTCTTTCAAGATATTAAGCATAGAAAATAAAACCTGAATTGCTTGAAATAAGAGCAAATCTGTCAATAAGGTAAGCAAATTCACACGAATGTCTTGGAGTGATCTTGACGAACTAATGTATGTATTGCATACAATTTAAACATTATGATAAGGGAAATTAGGTATATTTTTTAACAAGAAATTAGACCACTACATTCGCTATTATTTGGGTTAATGCAGCAGCTATCTAAAATAATTTTTCATCAAGTCTGTCAGTGTAAACTAAACTTGATGAGATTATGATCACAAATTAAATTTTTTTAATTGCATCACCTCTATTTTGTTACATTAGGTGATCCATAGAACTCAAAGAGCCCAGTGGAAGTTCAAGCAAGAAGACTATCTCTCATTCATTCTTTAGTCACCACTATTTCATATCTCTCCCTACTCCCATTCTTTCTCTCTTCCCGCTCTGGTGATCAGCTGATTATGGTCGTTCACTCCCTAATTATTAAAGAGGGGGTATTATGCCTTTTTTCAAGGCTTTACACCGTCTCTCTGATACCCACGTAGTAGCTTCACATGGTTTACAGCTCAAAAAACTCCTGATGTTTCTCACACTGGTGTCCTGACACCCTTATCTTAACCACCGTCTGAATTGCTTAGTTTTCGCTGCTGTCTCTTTAACCCCCAACCCCGGGACCTGCTTTCCTCTGATTGGCTGATTTTCTGGAGGCTGGCCAGGGGCAGGACTCAATGTTTTGTACCCGTAAAATATGGTGAATTTTGATATACGTCCGTACGTGTTAGACCTGGAGTCTGACCCTGATAGGTTGGAGAGAGAGGGGGTAGAAAACCAGCAGCAGCGAAGGATAGAGCAGGACGTATCTGTTTGGTAAGTGTTTAATTACTGTGTTACTAAATGGCTAAAAGGCCTTGTGGGGGCGGTCTGTTCCGCTTTGCCAGCAGCACGGACCAACCAGTCAGGAGATCCTATTGCTATGACCTCATCAGTTCACTCCATTGAAATCTCATCTCGGGAAGATCTTGGAGAGATTCCCAATGAACCGTTTTCATCAGTTTACAGTCTAATTCCAAGATTACTGCCACATACGTTTATCTTGCAGTTTGAAAATTTGCACACGTGAAGTATGGACACCCAACATTGTGACTTTATATTTATGTTCTAAAAATCAGAAAAGAATAATACCCCCTCTTTAAGCTAATTAGATTATACCACAACCTTGTTGGCCAATGATCATGTGCTTGTGGTATTTTAACTGTCATTTGCTGTTCTGCAGTCAGCTTGTTGTTTTAGTGTGGATTCTGAAACACTCCTCCACCCAAGCCACCTCCATTCAGTTCATCCTGCATACCTCCTAGCTTGGAGGAGGTCTCCTCACCTCATTGGTGTCCCAGTCCAGCTTCTCAGCAGTCTACTCCTCATCTGATCTTGCATCCCTTATCAATACCACTGATAATGTCTAGATGCCATAGGAGTCTTCAATTCCTGCCAGCAGCCTCACTACCCCTTCAAGTATGTGAAGTCATCACAATGGAGCCTAATTGCCAAAGATATTACACATTTCTCTTTCATCAGAATTTGTCAGAGAAATTATTGTTCACTCGTATTTAGGTCTCTCCGGCACAGCGGCTGGTTACTTCTCACTGTAGTAAATGTGCTTACAGTGATGGAAAATAATGGCACTATTGGGGTCTTATTTTATTTGCAAAAACTCACAAACAGCTCAGACTAGTCAAAAGTCATCTGCACCTTCTGCTATCAAACATTTCACTTTTTTACCATTCACTTTAGCTCTTTCATTAACTTCCCAGTCTGTGACAAGTTCTTTTTTCCATGTTTATTGAAGTTATTTGATAACATTTAGTTCATGAGAAGTTCCTTTTCTTTTCAAAAAAAGAACTGTTTTTTATCTAAATAGAAATTAAATGTAGCCTTATCTTAACCCATTTAGACCTGATGTAACATTGGGTCATTTTACCCTCAAGACCTGATTTAATATCTGCATTTTGGATTATCTTTTTGTTTTAAGATGTGACTGATGAACTGCAACACAATTCGCTAAAATGCATGCTGGAAGGCAGATGGAATCATAGATATCTTGGTATTTGCCGCTTTATCCTCTGTTGGATAAAGCTGAAGGATGACAAGTTTTTAAAGTTAATCCATCACAAAGATGATGGCAGTGGTATTTTAGATGACAAAAACAACTAGAAAAGCATTCAGAGAGCAAAGACCTCCGCCATAGCCCTATCTCCCAATAGTGCAGAATCCTTAAAAAAAATTCCTAGATCCTGAGGGTGATCTGGATCACTCCCAAAATCAAACCAGTTCTTTCTTATGCCATTTCTGACATTTCCTGATAATTTTATCAAAATCCGTCCATAACTTTTTGAGTTATGTTGCTAACAAACAAACAAACAAACAAACCCTGCCAGTCACATAACCTCCTTGGCGGAGGTAACAGTGGTGAAGATCCAGATCATGATGTGATATGCCAGCCAAAGCTCAGTGGAAGAGGTTCATGTTTGAAGAGTATGGTAATGTTTTTTTTTTTTTTTTTAATGTAGCAAATATTAGGACAAAGGCAGTTATTATCGGTTAAAACTAGGGGTGAGCTAGGTGATTCCACATCTCTATCTGCAATTGAGGAGGAGAAATAAAGATTTTCATAAATGCTGAAATCCTGTGCAGTTTTTCCAAAACCTAAAGGTTTATAGAAGCCATACAGAAGCCAAGTTTTTCAAAAAAGCATTTTTTTTTTTTTTTTTTTTAGGTTTTAGCAGGTGTTTTTTAAATGCAGATTTAGGTTTAAATAGGTTAAATGGACTAAGGCAAAATGAAAAACTGGAAAAAAAGATAATCCAAAATGCCCTGGCATTGCATCAGGTCTTAAAGGAAAATGACACAAGTGTTACATCAGGTCTAAATGTGTAAAGATGGTTCATAGTCAATTAGAAGAGAACAGTTTCCTGAGGAAATCACTTAGCTTAATTGTTAATCTTAACTGGGTTGCTTACAGCAACAACACTGAAAGTCTGAAACCTATTCTAAATGTAAATGCTGTCATTTTTTTTCTGGGGATCGCTGGATGTCTGTGAGTCATTTTGTACATGTGCTCCTCAAAGTTTATTTTTATATAACAGTGTTGGCTAGTGCAGTTTTTCTTCTGTTGTTCTTGCACACTTAGGGTTGGGTAGATGTTTAGGTGCTTTTTTCTGTTGGTTCTTTTGTTGTCTTGGACTTTTGTTCTGGTTTGGGTTCTGCCACACTGTTTTTCGGTTTGCTTCTGCATGTATCAGTGCACACGTGCACACAAATCCAGTGATTTGGTAAGCATCCTGTGACCCCCCATCAGAGTCTCGCAACCCCCCAAATCATGACTTCAGACCCCACTGGTGAAGCAAAGCACCTCTTATTGAAATAACAAAGTAAAAGTCAGCATCATAAAGTAAACCTCTTTGACTTATTTTGATTCCCAAATGAAGAAAGATTTTTAAAATTTGATTAATTCAATCAACAAATGAAAATCTGTGATTAATTCCAATTTTTTAAAAAATAATTGCTTGATAGCTCTGATGTTTTTATAAACTTTCCTAGGTCAGCTCTTAAGGCTGTTCTCTTCCAAGTGTTTGCAGTGTTGAGGGCTACCTCTGGACAAAACTTGGTTGGTGGTTGTTCTGTTGTTAAGTGATCTGAACCTGCCCATATCCCCTTGCAGCAAAAATGAATAATAAAGTAAACAGGGCTGTCAGACTTACGGCATCAATGTGATGAAGGACCATCAGGACCAGTTCAGTAGTCTTTTGTTGATATTTTATTTTAGTGGGTCCTTATTACCTAGTAATGGTTGTAGTAATAAGTTTATTTGATAGTAATTTCTTAGGAATAAAGTGATTATTACCTTGTAATAGGTTGATATTTTACTGGGTAATAACTCGGAAGTATGGTCATTTGAAGGAACTATATACCCAGTAACAGTGTAACAGTCCTTATATTGTGACAGTTCTCAGGTTCTTAGGTGGTATTTTACCCTAACCATAACACCCTAACCCCAACCCTGAACACTAACCCCAAGAATTACTTTATTAGGAAGGATTCAGTCTAATTTAGTGGGACAAAATGAAGTTAATACCTGGGAATTATCAAGCAATTTATGTTGGAATTTACCATCATATTTCTAAGAAATTAATGGGAAAATATTGCCAAATTAACAGAGAATTGTGGAAATATTATTAGGGTGAGGGTTGGGTTAAAATACCACCTAATTACAGAGCATTGCCATAATATTGCGAAGGTTAGGGATAAGGTAAAATACTACCTAATTAACAGAACTGCCACAATATTACAAAGGTTTGGGTAAAATTATCCCTAATTAACAGAGAATTGATACAATATTATGAGGGTTAGGGCTGGGTTAAAAAACTACCTTATTGCGGGGAACTGCCACAGTATTGTGAAGTTTACCATAAAAATACCACCTAATTACCAGATAACTGCCTCAATGTTATGAGTGTTACTTTAAAATATCACCTAATTACCAGAGAACTGCCACAATATTATGAGTGTTATGTTAAAATATCACCTAATTATCAGAGAAATGCCACAATATTATGAGTGTTATGTTAAAATATCACCTAATTACCAGAGAAAAGACTTTGGGTTGGGATTAAAAAACACCCAATTAGTAAAGAATTGACACAATATTAAAAGGGTTAGGTTTGGGTTAAAACACCACCTAATTACCTAAGAACTGCTACTATATTATGAGGTATTACTTGATATAATGCATTACTACTAGGCAAATACTTAAATATTACCGAGTTATTACTTGGTGAAATGTCATCTGATTACTTGGTAATAACCATCTTATTCTTGTGAAATTACAAGAAAAACAACACTACCATTACAGTTTACTACTGTAAAATTACTAGGTAGTGGGGAGCAGGTGGCCTAGTGGTTAAATGCGCTCCCCATGTATGCGGGTGGCCCGGGGTTCGAATCCGGCCTGTCCCTTTACCGCATGTCTCTCCGCCACTCTTGACCCTGTTTCCAACTCTATCCACTGTCCTCCTCTGTCTAATAAAGGCACAAAAATGCCCAAAAATAAATCTTAAAAAAACTTAAAAAAAAATTACTAGGTAGTTAGGGCCTGCTATTATAAGTGCTAGCTTTTTGTTATCAGAGTAATTACATACTTTATTGTTTTTAGCACATTTTTGAGCCACTGTGGCGTCTCTCCGCAGGAAGTCCACCACTGCTCCTTAATGTCTCATTTCACTTTAAAACTCACAGAAAGCTCAACGGACAAGTCAAAAGTAATCTGAACCTTGTGTTATTAAAGATTTACCTTTTTTACAGTTCACTTTACCTTCTTTTCTGATTAAGATCATGTTGTAATCTTCAGTTCCTCATTTTCTTTCAAAATAAAAACAGGTTTGTATCTAAACAGGAAGTTATTGACCCTTAGAGTAAGACAGTATGATAATCCAGTTGAAACTAAAACAGTTTTAAATTAAAATAATAATAATAACAAAAGGAGATTATTCACATATTACTATAGTAATCATTAGAATAATCCAGATTTTAAAATTCAGTTGTTTGATGGCCCTGAATTCTTATTATAAATCTTAAGTCAATATGGACTTGAATTTAAACATGACCTTAAAATGTGATTCATTGCCATTAACTATTGAAATTCTGTGATCATGATTTTAAAACTGAATTATCTGTGTGCCCTCATTTTTATACAATTTCTATCATATAGTGTCAGAGTTAATGTCATAAAATGCAATCTCCTCCTGAAAGCATGTCTAAAGTCTGTTTAAATGGGTTTCCAACACTTCCTCTTTTGAACATTCAAACATATACTTCCATCAATCCTAAACGACCCTTTGACCTGTAATCCACATTATAAGCCGCACTTAGTTTCCATGAATATTGCTTTTCTGAGTTGTGATAAGCCCGTAGTCTCTAATGATCACATGAAATATCATTTTCTTGCACAGTAATTACTGATGCCTCTCTGTAACTGGGTTTGAGTCTCAGTGGAGTCCTGAAACCAGATCGAGGGATATTAGGAAACCGCTTTGAGCTGGTTTAAGTGACTGTCGGACTAATTAGTGACACTGTGTAGATTCAACATTTGAAGGTGCAGGCTGAAAAGTATTTCCTAAACAATGCAGACCGGAGCAGGATGAGGACACGGTTAGTTCAAGTTTTATCACTCTGTCAGCCAGGAAATGAGATTTCCTACAAGAGTTTGTTTTGAAAAGCACCTTAATTTTCTGTAACTTTCTGTTATGAATACTTTTGTTGGAGAGGATGTCGCTGGAATCAATTTTTTTTTTCTAAAAGGATTTCTTCTCTATTTTGCTCCAAGATTATCAAAATTACACGGCGTATCTGGAGCGCGTGCCCAGTCATCATCAGACCCAAGTCGTTGTTGTGCGAACTGGCTCCGTTGTCACCGGCGTTATTTATGGTCCCCAAACTGTGACATGCAATTAGCTTTCATCTAAAGCACCTGACAGTCTCTGGATTAGAGCACTCAGAGGCACATTCACAGAGACCCCACTTCACGGATTAGAGGCCCAACCTGTAATCCAGCCCGGGGAGATTAGGCAGATCAGAGGCAGTCCTGACTAAAGCAACGTTTATATCCAGAACACCCCGACTGACTGCACCAACACTCGCAGGGCCAAGATTTACCTCTCGCCGGCTTCAAAAACATGCAAGCAGGCACAAAGAGGGAGTGAGTGTTTGTGTTTGTGTGCCTACGTGTTAGATGCATGAACGTGTCTGAAAGAGATACAGCGGGGAGAAAAGTGCCGCTGGATAAAGGGCGGGAGGAAAACAAACATGGCAGCGTAAAGGTCAACAGTCACACTTTGATAACTTTGAGCTTAACAGATATTGGATTGTCAATATTAGGTTTTATTACACAGCAAATAAAGGACAAACTCCACCGTCCAAAACCCAAAGTGACATTTACTCTGCACTTAATTAGCTTTACTTAATTGCAATGAATTCTATCAATTTATTTTTAATTTAGCACTTATCTAAAAGTAGCATTTTCAGGGTTTTTTTTTTACTCACAGGTTGGATTTCTTTTTGACTTTTTGAGTGGATCAGAAAGTAAATTTACAATCCAAACTTCTTGGTTTATCAAAGATTTAACAGCATAAAGATTATGTACTGTTTATAAAGTAATAAGAAAATTATCATCAGGGGAAAAGGAGGATTATTTCATGGAAAAACACATTTTATTCCAATTTTCAGTCACGTTAATTGTCTTGGATTCCATCTGTTCTTTAATGCTCATTCACCAAAGAGATCAAGACTTTCTATCAAAGTTTTAAAGATGTATCAGGTGTAAATATGATTAAAAAAGGACAAGATAATGGTTTAATAAAAGGCAGCTCTAGCAAACTGTTTAACTTTGATTATTAATTCTAATTTTTGAAACCACACCAAGGTCTTCGTCATTCATAATGTAAGGATGAAAAAATACACTGATAGTAAACTGAAATGTTTATAAGGATGAATGACCCTGATGAAGGCCACGAGCCGTCCATCTAATAAAGGTCTTCTCCTCACTGTAAGTGCTGCTGGAGTTCTGTGTTTTCTCCAAGACTTTATTTAACCTCTATGCACCTTTGTAGTCAATGAAAATGTGCCAGAAATACCGTCGTCAGCTCTTAAAGTAGTTCATGAGCCAAAACACTTGTAAAAGGATCTTACACGTTTATTATATTACCTAAATGTATATTTCACTTTAGCCCTAACTAAACAGCTAAACAGACCTTTTTTTTTACTGTACTTGGACATTTAAAAAAACCTCATATAAACTCTTATTAAAAAGGAAAGGAAAAAAACACTCTGCAGTGCAATCCCAAACAGAGGAAATTTATGTTAAAATATGGACATAAAAACACTCTTAAGTGTTATAATGTGTATGATAAAGAGTCAGCTCCTCTGTAAACTTAAAGTGTCATTTGCTACAACTCAAAGCAGTGTTATTTTATTTACACAAAGACAATTAAAGATCACGCCTGTGTTACTCAACCCTGATTCACCAAAGAGCCACAGTCCACATCTGGGGATGTGAATGACATCATTACTAAAAAATATACATATTTATATTAATCAGAGCAGACAGAGAGCTTGGTTTCACCTTCAATTTCCATCATTTTTCTTTATCAGAAGTCAAATTAGAGAATTATTGGGGTTAAAAAACTAGTCGAAGCCATTACTTTTTATCCGCACGGTCAACTCCACCAGATGTTTGCAAACTTTGTAAATGATGGTTTTGTTTTTGTTGAAATAAAATAATAATAATAAAAAATAATAAAAATACAAAATCATCAGTTTTATTCCACCTGTCAAATATCAGCTAATCTCTATGCAATAAAAATAATTAGTTGAAAAATGAACTGACATGCCTACAGTCAGACATTGGTTCAAGAGTCTAATTGTTTAATCCACTTTATTTATAGAGCACATTTTAAAAATATTCAAGTTTACCAAAGTGCTGCACAGTAAAAACACACAGAAAAAGAACACAAACAAGGCAGAAATTAAAAAAATGAGGAGTAAACACATGATAAAAACATAAATGCAATAGAAACAAAAGGATTAAGAAATTAAAAGGCAAAAAAGGACTTAAATCAGACAACCTTCATGCTGAGTTAAAAGC
The DNA here is from genome assembly GCF_018320785.1 of Cheilinus undulatus. Lineage (NCBI taxonomy): Eukaryota > Metazoa > Chordata > Actinopteri > Labriformes > Labridae > Cheilinus > Cheilinus undulatus. The sequence continues at coordinate 45,097,848 of NC_054872.1, forward strand.
CAGAGAATAAAAATGAGTTATAAGACATGTTTTAAAAGTCAGTAGGGTGGGGACATTCTAGCAGACGTTTAATAGTGCTGCCATCACTCCTCTTTATTGGCAGGTAAATCTGAGTGTCGTCTGCATAAAGATGGTACGATATTCCATGTCTTATAAAAATCGGACCAAGAGGGAGGAGGTAAAAGAAGAAAAGAATGGGGCCAAGAATAGAGGCTTGGGGAACTCCACAGGGTAGAGGCACACAACTTAAAAACATCTCTCTGTTAAGACCTTCTTGAACCCGATAAGGGCTGTACCTGTTAAACCTGCAGTGTCGAGGCCAGCAATGAGAGTAGTGTCAAAAGCAGCTGTTAGATCTAAAAGCATGACGCTGTTTAGCCATGGGAAAACTGACCTATGCTACTGATGGGAAATAAACTTTCTTTAAAATTTGGCGACAGTTTATTACACTTTTTAAAAGTCATGAACTGAGATATCAAGACATTTAAGGACATGAAATAATGTACCCATATAACAGAATATTATTCAACATAAATGCTGTGCAAGAATTATATGAAGATGCTTTCTGTCTTCATTTATTATTTCTTTTATTCTATTTTGTGTGCTTCTGCTGTATTTCTGTGTACAATTTGTGTTTGTGTGTATCTTAGTGTACCTTTCTGAAAAGCACAATGATTTTTATTTCTATTTATATTTTAATAAATTATTTTTTAATTACATATCATTACTGAAGACCAGCATTAGATATGACAATCATCTTAAATCAATTTAGAAAATAAATATATTCCAGTGTTTGGTGGAGATATGATTGGCATTTAAATTTCTTTTCATATTTTTTTTTAAATGTTGAATTAAAAACTTATTCCTACACACAACTGCTTGTTGAGACCTGAACCTACACAAATATCCTCTTCAAATTATTGTAGTAAATTAAGAATACAAAGTCAAGTTTAGAACATGTTTTGTCCCTTTTCTGAAGGATCAGTGATCATTTTCTTGCATTACTTTCTTAAACACGTACAATGGAAATAAACAGACAAAAGATAAAGGTTGACATTTAAAGCCTACTGTATTATGTGGGAAACAAGCTGATTGATGTGACTTCCAACAGATCATTTCTGATATCAAAAATTTCCTTTTTTAAGGTTTTCTGGGGGGAATTATTATTCCACATAAGACTTAAAGAGCCACTTTTGTGTATCACTTTTATAAAGACTAGACTAAATCAAAAACCAGTTTATAAAACCGATTATATGATGCAGCTTTTTGTTCAATTTAAACTTCCAGGTGACTTGTATTTTCATTCTAACATGAAAATCTATCCTGAGACTCATGAAGACGTTTGCAGTGTTCCTTAGTGACAACAAATCTCGGACACACAAAACCCATCAGTGAACTGATGCCAAGTTTTACACGTGTCCCCAAAGTCTGATATTTTGGATGTTACCCTTCATTGCAGCGTCTTCCTCCATGACTGTGAACAACCTGCAATTAATTATGAGTCATTCTCACCAGATTCACTAACTGCTGCTGTAAATGCACAATAAAGCAAAGGAAGTGACTCAAAGTTGTTTAAAAACCTTGGAGGAGTGAATGTGATCATGACTGAGTGCCACATATGGAGCAGAGAGGTCAGGAAGTGTACAGAAAGATGCTCTAACACAGAGCTAGTTTGGCTCTTAGAGGGGTTATTTGACATTAAAAGAAGAGAATTCACAGCTTTATTTTGTGTGTGATTCGATGCAAACAGCTTCAAATCAATAAATCTAAATCTGGATATGTAATTCAACATTTTAAGAAAAAATAAATCCAGCCATTAAGAAAAGAGTACTGCTATGACCTTGAATTTGCAAAAACTTATTTTTTTTCCAATGAAGTGTTGTTTGGATCAAGGATTTGGTCTTGTTTAGTCTAAGCTTGTCATGCTTTGTAAGTTTGGCAGAGCTTCATTTGAACTCCCTCTAGTAAATGTGGGAATAACAAAGCGATGGATTTAGATCAAGAGCATAAATTGATCAAATAATACAGATTATGTCAAATAAAAAGCACTGCATCAAACTTGAATCAAACTTTGTGCAGCGAAGTTTCCCTTCTGGGGTAGATCACTTTAAAAGCTCCTTCACTTTCAAACAAATCGAACCAACGACCTTATGTTGCATCATCATTTTTAGTGGTAATCCTAAAAAACATTTAAAGATACAAGGTGCAAAATTTCCCTTTAATTGTCGAAGTTTTGCATATATTTAAAAATAAACATAATAATCTCAATTTAAGGTAATTAAACTCAATTTTAAGGAGCTAATAGATGTTACATGTAGAAGAAAGTTCCAAACATTGAAGTCAGCAGAGGCTTAGACAGTTAATATTCTTGTTTGTAGTTTTATTCTGGTGCTAAAACTGAAATTACAGCATCTTTAAATCCTAACTTTGGTGTAAATATCTTTAAATTCAGCATGTACTGACTCTTACGCAGATTTAAAATCAGTGGAATGACCCTTTACTGGGTGGAAACTTGCTTGAAAGTAATCTCAGTAAAAGCTCAGCACTGTAAAAATCTAATTGGTTAAAATTAGCTCAGAGTTATTCTAATGTATCTCTAAATCGTATTGAGAACCTGTCACTCCTCACTGTTCCAACTTTGTGAGCTGTATTTACCAAACCAAGAGTCTCCCGGCCTGCGAACCTCATTTAACAGTGTGTTAATGTTGCTCCCATGTTGTGTGCATGAGGCAGAATCCCTCGACAAAGATAACACAAACAGCATCAGCATGCACAAGTCCTTTAGGAAACAACTCTCAGATTGCCAGATGCGGCGTACATGCAGGCTGTTGGACAAACATAAATGCTATCTACTCTTGGCGAGGCTGTGATAAGGCGCAGGCGTCCGCTCTTTGAAACAGGAAGATAAACAACCCCCGGCTTCCCTCGGGAGCTCGGAGGATATTCTATGGGCCGGACCCCCGAACAGCCAACAAATTCCACCTTTAATGGAGCCACCGGAGGAGCCAGATGACTCGGCGGTGGGCTGTACACAAAAACACCTTAGGAGGAAGAATGAAAGTGTGTGTCAGTTTTCATTTACCTGAATGCTGCAGCGGCTCTGACTGCTGTGGGGAGGATTTGTGAGTGCGGCGGTGTTACTTTAACTCAGTTAAAATGGAGAGGGAGCTGGCTGATGGCAGATTGGAGCCAACACTTTACAATCTTGATTGGAAGCTGTGCATGGTCACACTTCACTCTGAGCATTTACAAATTAAAAGATTTGCTGTCATTTTAATAGTTTCAGGCTAGGGCTGGGCGATGTGAACTGAAAGTACTTTTTAGCTGCATAATACATATCTGTTTTTTCTTAGAAAGCGCTTATGGTTGAAGAATTATAAACGTTGATATGATTCCAGTTAAACTCAAAATTGAAAGTGAATCCTGTTTTATACCAAGGCAATGAAAATAGAAGTCCTAGACACCTGATGCTGGGCAAATTTAGTTTTTAATGATCAAAACATGCACACAAACCACTACACACTTTCTATATTGTACAAAAACATTTGCAACATTCCATAAATAAAGGTTGGCAATTTTTTGACACCTAAATACCATGTGTAATAAAATTACTACATCTCCAATAATTAAGTAATTAGCGGTATAAAAATCGTTATGATTTTCAGTCATATTTTTAACCAAATAAGAGCTATACTGTCCAAATTGCAACATCTCCAATTATTTACTTAACTTCATTAAGACGAATTCATATTATTAGTCAAAACCAAACTGTTCTGATATCTGTCTGACACCCCAGGAACTAGAGTCTTTGTCCTGCATATTGGGCAATTTTTTGTTTTCAGCAATCAAAACTTGCACACAAATTTTCTGGAATTAAATCTTCAAATATTCACTGTTTCACTGATCAGTCCTATTTTTCACTACAACAGAGCGAGCACTATCTTAACTGTACAAATATGTTGGCAACATTTATGTTTAGTAATTCAACTAAGTACTTTTTTTTTAGTAAAAATCAGACTGATTCAAAACTACGCCATCAGAAGCAGAAGTCCAATATTTGCTAATGTTTTGTATTTAATTATAAAAAATTGCAAGAAAGCTCCTGTATACTATCTAAGTTCAACATAAATATTGGCAACAGCTCAGAATATTGAGGATTAAACATTTTCTAAACTCTAATTATCCACCATGTGTTTCAAAATGACCATGACCCCATTATTTCTGTGATGCATGGTTTCAAATAACCAAGAGAGAGAGATCTGTTTAAATTGCACATATGTTGACAACTATTGCATTTAGTTATTCAGTTTTATTTAAGATCAATTATATTATGAATAAAATTCAACAAATAATGAATCCTAGTTGATACCGCCGCAAAATATAGAAGTCTATAACACCAACCATTCAGTAATTTATTGTTTGTAACTTTTAACACTGCAGGCAAACTTACACACTGTCTACATTGTACAAAAAAAATTGTGCAAACATGTTGGCAACATTTTAACCCCAACAAAGCCTGTTGTATCATATGTTTTATATACTTTTATGATACCTCTATCTAATCAATATGGTCAATAAATTACTAAAAAATATTCTGAATACAATCTGATAAATGATAAAAATGCCCTCAACTGGATTATCAGTTACCAAAATCACCTAATGTATCAAATGAGATACAAAAAATATATACGTTAAATTTTATGGAAATTTTGATTTTTTGGGGATTTCAGTAGAAAGTAAAATAAACATTTCAGTTCCAAAAAAATGAGAATTTTCTGGCTACAATTTGTGTGTTCAGGCTTTAAAGGGTTAATTGATTTAATTCAAGAGTATTGATTGATATTATATTAATACCTGTTTAAGGTCAACACAAATAGATATCATTGATAACTACTGTGTAATCTATTGTTCTAAATAATAAAAAATGCTAAGTTGTTGAAGTTGAACATTAAAGGCATTTTAAATATCTGTAGTCTTTCAGAAACATCATGATCTTTGGTCATATTTAAAACTATGGTGGAGGGAGGTGTGTGTAAATTCCAGAAATGTGTTGAAAACGTTTGCATTGATTTATTTTATTCCATCTAGAAAAAACTGTATTATTAGTAATATCAAACCTGCAAAATTAGAAGTCCTAGATGCCTGTTATTGGGTAAGTATTGTTGTAAAGTGTCAAAAGTTGCAGGTGATGGTTGCCAGTTAAGCTCAGTGGCTGCAGTCTTTAACGCACTGCTTCGCAGGATAAAATCCCAATCCTAGCGCATGTTTGGTGCATGTCTCCACACTCTCTCCCCACATTACTGATCTTATTTCAGCTGTCCTGTCCATTAAAGGCAAAAAAATAAATAAAAATGCACCTGAACTCCTTCAAAATTGCACTAAAGTGTTGGCAACATTTGGAAAAGTGAGTGGAACTGGTGAGGAATGAGGTTTCCTTTGCTCGTCGCCAGCTGCATGCACTTTTCCAAATGGTGTCAATGTTTTTGAGCAATTTACAGCATTCTCTCTCTAATTTAAAGATATGACTGTAGATGATGACGTGTCTGTACTTTTTGATTCCACTGATCATCAAAGGAATGGAGATTTGATCAGTTCTATTGAAGACTGAAAAAAATTGACAACCTCAATTTAAGGCAATGTTGCTAATGTAATTGTGCAACTCCATCATTGTGCTCTCTTTATTGAATATGTCTGAAGATTATTAAGTTTCTGTGCCTTTTGATGCCACTGATCATTGGAATAATGATTTTATAACTTTGAAACACTCTGCCAATGTTTCTGTACAAGTTTGACACCATGAAGGAGGTCGCTGGCCATTTTTGATATCACAAACTAAAAATTTCTCATTATTGGGCACCTAGGATTTCTATTTCTGTTGCTGTGGTATTTGATTGAACATAAATGCGCTTTAATAAAATAAAATAGAATATTATTCACAGTTTAGACTAAATATTTCAGTTTTTTCTTGTGGTTTATTATCATATTACTATTAAACGTTTTTAATGTAGAAACTTTTTTACCGAGCATTTACCTGGTGTCTTTTTTGCTTGTAGCTATCACAAACTATTTCAATACAACCATATTATCTTAACCTGTTTTCTGTTTAAAAATGCATCAATCCATCTTAAAAAGCTGATATATTTTCCAGTTTTTTTATGCAAAAATAAAAGTTTATTTTTAACATAAGGTTGCTCTTATCCGCAGAGGCTTAAAGTGTGAGGAGCAGTTGGAGGTTAGAGTTTGACTCAGGGACATGCAGTAGGATCAAACCTGTGACCTTTTGGGTGTCGTATCTGAAGTCCCGCTCCACCACCTCCAGCTAAATTCTTATTTTAATCTAATTACTGACTCGCAGAGTTCCTGAATGAGTGCTTCTACCAAACACTCTTCAGAAGAGGAAAGACTTCATATACTTAAAGAAACGTCTTCATGTCAGAGCCTCTATACGTGATAGAGAAGTGTCCTTCTATAAAGGGAGTAAGTTCAGGAGTCTTTAGCGTACTGATGCCGTCTTTAGGAGTATTTCCCTACCGGGCTCTTGGGAAATGATTGTCGTCATAGTCGTTTACAGTGAATTTAACTTGTCTCGCCTTATGAGGTCCCCCCGTCGCTGAGCTGATGGATCAACTTAGGGCATTTGACGCCCACTAAGAGTTTAGGTCTATACTCTCGCAGTGATATCAAAGTGTTACCTGAGGGGGGTCAGAGATGATGACAAATCACAAAGTGTGTCAAGACATCACAGGCAGCTGAGGATGGAGCCGAGTCCTATCACTGCTGCAGCGCTTTGAGGGGCCAGGGCACAATTATCACCATGACTTCTGAGGAGGATAAATACTGTACGCGGACAGACTGCGGGATATTAGAGCCGGGCAGTTTAAGAAGAAGAAGAAGGAGGGAGAGGAGGAGGGGGCGGTGGTGGTACAGAGAGAGAGAGAGAGAGTGGGGGGAGGAAGAGAGAAAAAACGTAGCCACCAGTTCTTCAACTTACCCAGAGGAAAAATGCATAATCATATTATTTCACACACGACTTGGTTCAAAGGCGGCCAAAATAAGTTTGTGAGGTTCCCATGGGTCTGTCAATCTGTTGAAGGAGCTGCAGGCGAAAGCTTAGGATGCACCGAGTACGAAACAATTATGATCATCCCATTAAAGCATAGCGAAGCAATTTGGCAGCCCGGTCTGGAAAAAAAACACACTTCCATCTAGTGATGCTGTGAGATCAGCTCGAACTACCATAATACTATGGACATATAAGTCCCAGACTCTCTGATTAATGTTTGCCTTTGTTTGTGACAATAAAAGAACTCATGTTATTGCTCCTGAAATCGAAGAATCCTTGTTTTCCTTCTAAGGCTCCGTAAAGTAAAAAAATAAAAGAGGAAGGGGGGGTGAAATGATTAGTGCGCTTAGTCAGCTGTGAAATTGAGTTTATGGTTTTCAAGACGGTGAATTCAATTCGATAATGGGTATTAAGTTGTAGAGAATAATTAATAGTAATTGACTTCTTTCCATCACTATGCAAATTAAACACAGATAACACCACGGGAGCTTTTTAAGGCCAGTCAAGTTTGCAGGGATTAAGTTTATGGAATTTTTGTTGCAGAGAGGAGTGGCTCCTGTTCGCCTTTGATTGCTTTGTTGACAGATTTATCAGCGGGTGAGGGGTGACTGTCTATCCGAGGATTAAAGGAATTGGGTTGTCACAAACTGTCAAGGCATTGAGTTAGGAGCATTCTGGTGTGTTTGTCATAATGGGCTCAGGCTGTTCTGCGACCGCTCTGTCAAATATATCCTCATTGAACTGCGTCTGTAAATGGGAGAAAAGGAGGGGAAGATGCAAAAGGAAGGATTGAAAGGAGGGAGATATTTAAGTGGGACTGTTTGCGGGGTGGATTTGTCAAGATGCAGATTTGGATTTTGGAGGCTTGTGTTCACTTTTACATTTTGAATGTGAGAGGATAGAAATGAGTAGCAGTTAAAAATCTATTTTTTCAGGGGAGATTTGTCATCAGAGGATTTAAAAAACAGGCTTTAACTCTTTTATAACACCTGAAAAATGAGCCTAAAGAGGAAGAAATCAACATTATTCTCACTCTCACATCAACAGCTTGCACTTTACATGAATTTGCATCAAATTCTGCTCAATTTTGCACTCAAAGAGTGGAATATCTGGGCGTACTTTTAAGAAATTTGTTTGCAGACATTCCACACATTAAGTGCACATTTTGCAGAGATGTTAAATTAAGCAAAGGTCATATCAGAGTGACATTTAACTCACCAGAGAGATGAGTGACAGCAGCACAGCAGCAGCCTGCAGACATGTGGTCTTCATGCTTCGTCTTTGTTGAGCGTCCCCACTCATGTCAAGCTGTCCTTGATCTTCTTCAGCCAGGGAGAAAAAAGGGAAAAAAAACCTCCTGACCGAGCCGTATCAGCTGCCGAACTTGAGGAGAAATAAAGAGTGAGAGAGGCGGTCCTGAGGCGAGAAGAGGCTCATTCAGGAGAGTCAGGATGGATGTTAGAAAAGAAGATTTCGTTTTTTTTGTTGTTGTTTTTTTGTGAAGTGAGATTTGGAGACGCAGTGATGAGAAGCGAGGTGATTGTACATCTGAGTGTCAGCGTGGAGGGACGTTTTATATAGCGCGCTCTGAGGTTCAGAGAGAGAGAAGGAGAGGGGGGAGGGATGGAGAGACAAATAGAGTGAGTGAAGAAGGGGGAGGGAGAGAGGAGAAAGGGGGGAGCTGATAAGGAGGTTCACATTGTGGAGTTTGGAGAAGCAACTTTTCCTTCAGCAGGGTCGGTGGGTGACATCTAGTGGACATTTTTATCCTCTGCAGGAGCCTCTGGAAACATCAGCACAGACAGTGAGAAGAATGATACTGCCGTTTTTATGACAAGAAGTCACCTTACAACCTCTGCTTCAAATAACATCAATATGAGAGCCTTAGTTTCAGGTCACTGTTTGGTCCAGATTTGGTTCAATTACTGTTAATTAGATATTTTAAGTGTAGTCTTAGTTTAGCCACACTGTAGCAGTGTTAATTTTGTTGTCTAAAAATATGGCTTCTTTCACTACCTTTTCTAAAGACTAGACTAAGACAAGCTAAAATTAGATCTTTGATGATAAAAACCATGACAAAAAGAAAAAAGTAAGGTTAAGTTTCTCCAGGGACACTAAAACAAGACTAAAATGTTTATACTGGACTGTTTGGCATTCAAAATCAAGACCAAAACTTTCTGCTGCTCCAACACCAGTGGCCTGAACAGTAAGGCTTTACACCTAAGAGATCTATGGTAGACCACATCCTGGCACTTTGGGTCCTCACTGAGCCCCTTCGATATTTCAGTAGAGGGTTGTTGCGGCCTGTGTTGACTTCTGGAAAGCGTTCGACTCAGTGAGTAGAGATGCCCTGTGGAGGATTCTGGAGCTCTGCAGGATCCCAGGTTCACTCATCCAGCTGATGAGCTAAAGTGTGGTGGTTCCACCTCTGACTTCTTCCCAGTTGATTCTGAGGTGAGGCAGGGGTGCGTCTTAGCTCCTATGCTCTTCAGTACCTGTATGGACTGGATAATGGGGTGGGTAAAGGAGACAGCAAACTCTGGAGTGTCATTTAGCGTTGTCCAGATCATTGATCTGGACTTCAGTGGTCATGCTGTGATCCTTGCAGAGCCTGTAAATGTCCTTGTTGGGGTTCTTGACCTCCTAAATGTTGGAAAGGCATGTCTCTTGGGCCACAACAAAGACGCAGACATTTCGGGATATCCTATATACTGCCATCAAATCTTTATCTGTGAACGATGAGAGCATGGGAGTTGTGGAGAAGTTCACCTGCCTTGGAAGTGTAAGCCATTGATCTGCTGGCTGTGAGGCTGAGTTCAACCTCAGACTTGTACTCATGCTTGGGGCGATGGGTTCTCCGAGCAAGACAGTGTGTCTTTCACAATATCCGAGCATGCAGATGAAAGTCAGTCTTCCGGTCTTTGGCCCTTCTGGTCTTACTATACTTCTGTGAGGCCTGGACGTTGAGTGATGGGCAGAGGCGCTGACTGGACTCCTTTGTGACAACTTCTCTTTGGCCCATTTTCGGTTATCGTTGGCAAAACCATGTGTCTAATGCAGGAGAGCAGGGATTGAAGGGTCAACCCAGGACCTTGTGGGCTGGTCCAGAAGCCAGGGCTGACCACGCATGTTGTGGAGGGGGCAGCTGGGAGAATACCTCGAAAGATGGGTCATGGGCCCGGCGCAAGTCTGGACGATGGCCATCCGGAAGCCAGAGCAGTGCAGGACAAAGGTTGACACAGTAAAGTGCCAAACCAGCATATGATCCCATACCTGACCTGACCTGAATACTTTAACTGATTTAAAATACAACAATGAAAATACTGACATACCTTATATATGCAGAAATGTTGCAGTATCATTTGTCTTCTCAATTCCAACACCAGAGCCTCGGGTATTGACCGATCAGCAATAAATGATAGATAGTAATTTTTTTTTTTTTATATTTTGAAACAATTTTTGGATCTAACTTTGTGGATGTTATCTTTAAGGTCCACCAAAAGTCAAGTTTCGGGCTTGCTAGAAGCACTTCTGTGAAAGATTCGAAGGTATGGATGCAAGGGGAAAAAGGTGAGAGGTTACAATTAATGGTTCTGAAGTTTGTTTGGTTCTTCTTCATGGCTCTACAAACGGTCCTTCATGTGTGCAGTGTTTTGAGAAGCAAAGAAGAAGAACATTTCTGATTTGTAAAACTAACATATAGCATGGGTAAATGAAGCCAAATATAAAGTTACATAAAACTGTACTGGATTGTTGCATAAACGTGTGTTCGCCATTAACAACACCTGTATCTTCAGCAGTATGAGACGCGTTTACTATACTGTTATCGGAATTGGAACAACTCTAGTTATATGCACAGTGGAAAAATATCATGGATTTTAAATGACCAACAGTCCAGCACTAACATTTAAAGCCTTTTAGTCTGCTTGATGAAAACTAAGAAAAAAAAAAGAAAAAACTAAGAGTTTCTGATATTATACTATCAAAGATGTATTTATAGCTCGTTTTCCGTATTGTTAAAAGGTAGTCAATTAACCTTTTTCTAATATTTATTTTTGGGCCTTTTCATGCCTGTATTCGATAGAGGAAGGACAGTGGATAGACTTGGAAACAGCGAAGAGAGTGGGGAGAGACATGCGGTAAAGGGCCACAGGCTGGATTCGAACCCTGGCCGCCCGTGTACATGGGTAGCACCTTAAACCACCCAACCATCTGCACTCCTCAATAAACAGTTTTACCCAAAGTTTCAGTCGACAAAATTAACTCAAGTTTAATATGGGAAACAGTAACAAAACTCCATTTTTCTAGGTCACCCTATTTTGCCTGTGCATCTCAATTTATTAGGTTATCTTTAAAATGTTTATTTTATGGTAATTAAGTTCAAAAAGTTAAACTCACAAATATCCACGAACTCACGAAAATAAAAAATCCGTGATCCAAAAATATTAAAATATCACGAAACGACAGTCAAAGGTCTGGTCAGGTATAGGAGCATATGCTGATTCACCTTGTCAGCCTTGGTCCTGTACTGCTCTGTCCTCCTTATGATCACCAATTTCACTCCCCAGTTCGTATCTTTCGCACGGCTGTCCCTGAGGTCTGGTCCAGCCTACCAGGTCTTGGGTACTAAGTAAGCAGTATGCAGTGAGCTTGATGAAGGAGTCCAGCTGGCGCCTTCGCCATCAGTCTGCATCCAAGCCTCACAAGAGTACAGTAAGACCTAGAGGACCCTGGACTGAAAGACTTGTCCAGCACACCCATCACAAAGTCTGCGGTTGATCTCAGCCTCCCAGTTCGCTGATCGATGGATTACTAGGTAGGCGAACTGCTCCACAATCCCAGTCTTCCTTCAGACTCCAGGACTGGGATTTCCATATGAAATGCAAAATTTTGTTTAATCTGAAAGCATGACTTTGGACTGCAGAGCAATGGTCTAGTTCTTTTTCTCTTCAGCCCAGGAGGTACTTAGAATGTCTGTGGGTCAGCTTCATGAAGGTCATGGTTCAGTCAGTACCTCAGTTTTGGGGTCACTGTTTGGTCAGAGTTTGGTTGTTCAGCTGATAAAGCAACAATAATCAAATTTTCAGTCTTGGAAGATAGTTTGTCTCATCTGCTGTTATTTAGGACTCCCTGTGATGTTTATTATGGCACGTATTAAAGGTGAAACAAATGAAGCAGTGTTTCATATTTATGAGATTTTTATGCACCTCTTAATGGTTCAAAATGATTATTCTGATGAAGAGTGTGATAACTGAGATACTCGACTGTTACTGTAAGTCTGTTTATTAGTGCAGCAGCCAGTACATTTACATGCAGTTAATCCCAGCAATGGTCTGCTGGGAAATTTAACTACAGCCGACATCTAATGCTTGATCACCACTTATGTACGGCAAAGACCACAAACTTGCATGCATGCACAGAATGGCACACTGTGATGAGGTTTAAGCACTTAAATATTCACTGAATGCTACCACAGAGGTGCACAAAGCCTTTAAATTACTGTAGCTCATCAGCTTCAGTATGGTCCTTGAGTCCCCTCTATTGTTTTTGGGTTCTTAAGCGCCAGTGATATGTGCATCTGAGCAGAGAACCCAAAGTTTCCTTGTAGGACTGATCCTGAGAACCTGGTGGATCTGTGAGCTCAAAAATGTATTTTTCTTTGTGAGTTTGTCTTTTTCTTCTTCATTTGTTGTTTAATAGTAGTTAGCAAGCAGCCACCTTAATTGTGGTGTCCATATTGCCTTGTACTGCCTTTTTTTCTGATTATACATATTTATCATGTGACTGCATGCACTGAACCGTGAAGCCCCAACCTGAAGAATTATACACCACTTTCCACATTATTAAGCAAATGACATTTTTCTCTTATTTTCCAAAATATTTATGCAAATGACAGAGTATTTTTCAAGTCATCAGCCATTAGAGCATAATTCAAATGTTTTTGAACAAACTTCATAATGATAACCATTATTTTTTTTTTTTTTAATAAAAACCTCAAAATGCACTTTTCCACATTATTAAGCAGACGGGTTCGTGCAGATAAAGGCATAATGAGGAAGGTTTCTGACGGACAAATACATCAGATTAAGAGAGCAGCTGCTAAAATGCCATTACAAAGCAGCAAACAGGTTTTTGAAGCTGCTGGTGCCTCTGGAGTCCCACCAACCTCAAGGTGTAGGATCCTCTTGAGGTTTGCAGTCGTGTATAAACCTACCATTTGGCCACCCCATCCAATGCTCACAAGCAGAAATGGTTGCAGTGGGCCCAGAAACACATGACGACTCATTTTCAAACAGTCTTGTTGACTGATGAGTGCCGTACAACCCTGGATGGTCCAGATGGAGGAGTAGTGGATGGTTGGTGGATGGCCACCATGTCCCAATGAGGCTGTGACGTCAGCAAGGAGGTGGCGGAGTCATGTTTGGGCTGGATTCATCAGGAGAGAGCTGGTAGGCCCCTTTAGGGTCCCTGAAAGTGTGAAAATGACCTCGGCAAAGTACGTAGAGTTTCTGACTGACCACTTTCTTTATGGTACAAAAAAGAAGAGCAGTGCCTTCTGTAGAAAAATTTTCTTCATGCATGACAATGCACCATCTCATGCTGCAAAGAATACCTCTGTGTCATTGGCTGCTATGGGCATAAATGGAGAGAAACTCATGGTGTGGCCCCCATCCTCCCCTGACTTCAACCCTATTGAGAACCTTTGGAGCATCCTCAAGCTAAAGATCTATGAGGTTGGGAGGCAGTTCACATCAAAACTGCCGTTCTGGGAGGATATTCTGGCATCCTGCTAAGAAATTCATGCAGAAACTCTCCAAAAACTTAAATGGATGTAAGAATTGTGAAGGTGATATTAAAGATGTGGTCTTTATGTTAATATGGAACTTGGCCTGTTAAGATGTTTTTGATTGAAATGGCTTTTGATTTCGGTAAATATGACCTCCTAATGCTGCAAATTCAACAAATGACCATTTTCAGTTCTTTACAACCAAAAAAATGTTTTAAAACTCTGTCAAGCTTAATAATGTGGAAAAGTGCATTTTGGGGTTTTTAATAAAAAAAAAATAAAAATAACGGTTATCATTATGAAGTTTGTTCAAAATCATCTGAATTATGCTCCAACGGCTGATGACTTGAAAAATACTCTGTCATTTGCATAAATATTTTGGAAAATAAGAGAAAAATGTCATTTGTTTAATAATGTGGGAAGCGGTGTAATACTGTTATACCCCTAGTATTTAGGACTACTTTATGGGCTGGATCCTAGAGGTTCCTTGCAGAAGACATCACACAGTAGCAGAGGACTTCCAATGGGGCATAAAGTGCTTTCACCACAAAAAAAGCCATGTTTACAACGATACCAAGTGCTCAAAATGCAACAACAAAAACATTCCTAATTCTTAAACTATTTTTGTGTCCCAAAAGTAGTGAAACATTAAGATAAACAGCAGCAGGCAGGAAAAAAAAGCCACCATCTAAAGCCTGGACAAGCGGAGTAGGCAGAGTAAGGTCCGTTTCCACAAAGCGTCCTGGCACATTAAACTCTGATCCTAACCCGTATTTCCTCAGCTGATGTCCATCTTGTCTCACTCTTTATGACTGGAAATACGTTTCTTTTAAGAGATTCAGATTATTTGTCTCAGCTCAGTAGAGCTTGTGGTTTGGCTCCCAAATGGCTCTTCATTGGGTACCAGTTTTGCTTTTTAAATGTGAATTAAATAACAACAAAGGATGGCGGAAAGGAAGCTGGCACTCAAACCAGAGTTAGCTAGCAACAATGGCTCACATTAATGAGCCATCTCATAGAGCAGGTTTGTTCATGAACTCCACATATTTACCATGTCGCTCACCCCAGAAGGTTTATTTGGATGATAATAAATTAAAGTTTCAATTTAAAGCATTTTTGTGACAAAATGTGGATCTTTTATATGTCAAAGGGGCTCAGCTAATCTCTTAGTTCAGTACTCCTCAAGACTCTTGCCTCCTTTCATATGGCTAGATGATGCGAAATGTTGGGAGGTCTGCAGGACTGAGTTAATTGTGATATTGATTGCCCCGACAGCAGATAAATTGCTTAAGCTGTGGAAAAAAATACCTTTTATTAAGTTTAGGAATCATACTCAATGTATGCAAAAATGTTCTGATGACAACTGCAGCACAGAGGTCCATTTATAACTTTGAAGTACTAACTTTCCTTTGTCCCCATTCATTTTTCATGGCTGTCCCCCACATCCTGACCCCCAACAGACATTTGTGCATCATCAAAATCACATGACTGCAAAGAACCTCACCCAGCTGTTAGAAGGATGATCCATTTAACCATTTCTCAAACAGCTGAGGAAGTTTTAGATATGTGGAAAATTAAAACTGGGCCTCGGCACTTTGGGATGATCATGCGTTATATTTGGGTAAGGTTTCACAAAAATTGCACCCCTCTAACTGTATATTGGTAACAAAAGTGTAGAGCTCTTTCAGGTTGCCCAGCCATTCTTGTGAATGAAATATCGCTGGAAGATTTGCTTTAGTATCTGAAAAAATGTTTGGCCTGACTCAAGGATAAACCGACTTGTGAATGCGATATCTCTAAAACACTTTGACGGATTTTATTCCAACTTTGCAGTGATGTCCACCCTCACTCAAGAATGAAATGCTCTTAATTTGGAGGTCATGGGACAAAGGTCAAGATCTTTAGGCTTATTCAGTATGCATCCGTTGCATTTGAAATCAATATCTCACTAAGATACTTGAGTGATTTTCCTCAGGCTTTGCAGAAATATTCACTCTGACCCAAGATAAACACATTATATTTGAGAGGCTATTGGTTAAAGGTCAAGGCATCACTTTCTTTTAAACATAACTTAAAAATGCTTTGAGGGTTTTTCTACAAACTTTCCATAAATGCCCACTCTGACTCAAGGTTAAACTGATTAGAGTCTGGAGGCTAAAGTTCAACAGGGAAGGTCATTAGGCCTAATTCCTACGAATCACACTACCACAGATACTGCACCAACCCTTCTTTTTTCACAGTCAGGTGATCATATGGAGAAATTTAGTATAACCACCAGGCAGTAGTTCTAATTTCATCTTGATAACTCTTCTCTAAGAGCCACAGAAGGCATGGTGCAGCCCAAATCTACGTATAAAAAGTAACCTAACCCCATTCTTCACAGGCTGGAAGATAAATACAAAATTTGCAATGCTAAAATTGTGACTGGTTTGCACATCCAACACGAGTCAGGTGTAGGATGAAAAACAGAAAGAAAAGGGAAGGACAGGCTGTCCTCAAACTGAAATGTTTGCAGCACTTTTGCCTGCATGGTCTTCCACAGGCAGTGTGCTGACAACCTCTCTTTGTCATCTGTTATTAAACTGACACAAACTTGTAGCATGTCGTGATCCCTGAAAAGCTGCCTTAGGCATCCTGTAATCTGCACAAACAAACCTTAAGTTCAAGTCCAAAGATTAAACTTGATGTTCATTTGTAAGGTAAGTGGAAAAGCTGCCCAATTAAGCCTCAAATAAGAGATTTAAAGTTAATAATCATTTTTATTTAGGTGTCCGGTTCTCTTCTGAAAATGTAAAGAAGGTTAAAAAAACAGCCCAAAAATGTTCCTTGTGTTTACAACCGTGTCCTTATTTATTTTCACTTCCCATACATATAAACATCCTGTACAAAAACAGCTGACCCTCTCCTCTCCTCTTTTTCTTGTCTTTCCCCTCTTTTTTCCCACAACACACAACTTGCATCATGGTAACAACAATCAGCAATATCACACACCCGACTTTTGCAATATTCAAACTAAACATTTTCTGTGCAATACAAAATAAATGTACACATACTTTTGATATTTTTTGTTCCAAAAAAATAAAAAAATCGCTGTTATTTACAAATCCCACAACAAAAAAAGTAAACATTCTCCACACCAGTTTGTTTCGACGTAGAACTCAGCAGAAACGTGTTATTTTTACTATTAACATGTCGTTTGTACAGATTGTTTATTTTTCTATCTAGAGCTCGCCTCATGTAGTGTGAGAAAAAACTGATAGAGCACCTATGATACCGATAACTACATGAGAAAGTTTAAAGAATACTATGCTTATAGAAGCCCTATGTGGACAAACATTCCCACATTTTACTCTTAACGCTGTGATAATTTAAATTGTAGAGATCTACGGACAAAATACTGCACTGGTCCTTAGTTGGCTCTCCGATTGGTCCACTAACCCAGCCATTCTCAAGGGGGAGCTTGAAAATCCTTTAAGTTTAACCAAGAATTACCATGAATGTGCAGATTTCTAAGCACCACAGTGGAATTAATCAAAATGGTCCCTTATCCTAAAATCATATCAACTTTGAGGTCAGTGAGCAGCCAAAATGCGTGTTTTAAGGTCTACACCACCATTCAGTTTTAAGAGATTGCTAAAGAGATTTATCTTTTTTATTCTATTAATTAATCCCTCAGCCAGATGATCACAATTATCGCCTCCTAGCTCCTATAGCCAATCACAGTTCTTTCTCTAAACACAGCGGTGTATTTAAATATGCCACACTACTCACTCATCCTTGCTTGCATTAAAGCTGATGCACCACACTGCTGCTGCTGGCAAGCTTAACCTTGAAAAACATGGAAAAAAAAAATCTTATCACAGGAAGAAGGTAAAAATAAAATGTATGGATGCATGTCCTCTTGGGGCTTCCATAGGTTAGTGACCTCAAAAGAAAGGAGAATTTAGTATTTCTAATGTCTATGAGTATATGATGAATATAGTGTGCCCTATTCAAGTATTAAAAACTGTGTAACAGGACTGTTAGTATTTAGTTATCGTCAGTAAGGCAGAAATGACATTTGCATGACATGAATGGTTTAAAATTATTGGCCTTTTTCTTTTTTCTCACTGCAAAACTTCAGGTTTCCACAATCAGTACAAAAGAAATCAGAATTTAATTTGAATTTTTATGGTTCAAAATAACTCTAAAGTAGGTGAGTCTTAAAAGTCAGTAGAAGGTGAGTCAGTAGAAGTCACCTGATGATAACGTAGTTGAATTTTTAGTTGTACTGGGCAAAAATAAAGTGATCAACACCAGACAAAATCTACAAACCACAAAATGTACTTTACTACAACCAAAGAAATCAGTTGTGAGAAATAAAATCTATACATATATTTACTGGAGATTCACACCTTGTTGTCTAAACGTTGGTTCTGTTGCCCTTTTTCTCGTGTCGACCTTTATGTAGCTGATCCTCTGCTTTGTGTTAGTGTCTGTCTGTGGAAGAGGCAGTGTTTTTATGGCAATAGAAGGTAGAAGTCACATGTGCATATCATGCTGCACTAATATAGTGCAATGTAGAGCCTGAAACGCAGAAAAGGGTGGAGGCAGGCAGGCAGGCAGTAGTCTCCATGAACAACTGATTGCAGGCTACTTCTCCATCAGCATCATACAGATCAGTTTATCCCACAAACACAGGCCTGTGCGCCTCAAAATCAAGCAAAAAAAGAGAAGAAATGCCTTCCTTTTGTTCAAGACTGTAAAAGAGATTTGAGTCAAAACCCAGTTGAGGATTGCGAAAAAAGGAATCCAAACCTTTTTATGGAGATTTTCCTCTCCCTCCTCCTCCTCCTCTTCCCTGCGGTGACTTTTGGCAACGTACGAACCGTCAGAGCATCCTAAGCCTCCAGCTACTCAGCATTTTTAGGGACAAGCAGAAAAGCGCGGGGGAAGAGTTGGAGCTTGTGCTGCCATGTTCAGAGACAGCAGCAGAGCCGTCTCTGCCTCTGAAATGAGTCTTTTCTTTACAGAGATGTGACGGAGGGCCAAAAAAAGGCATTTCATTGAACACGGTGGAGGTCATGACGGCTCTAGCAAAGAAAATACTTCAAAAAAAACAAAGCGGGGAGTGAATGGAGCTCGACTTGAAATGGTTAAACCCCAGCAGTGTCTCTGCTAAGAGGATTTTCTGTAATTTCTCCGCTCTGTGACGTGTCCATTCACGCTGCAAACATCCATGTCCCTCACTGCAACGGCTGTGATGAAGTGGGTCTCGATGACAGGTGAAGTGCTCGGTGAAGCGTCTCCCGGAGGACTACATGTCCGTGTCCCCATCGTAGGCGAGAGTCAGAGGTTTTAGTCGGTTGTTTTGTTGCCTCTGTCTCTGAGGTCTCTTTGGCTTTTTGCTGTGAGGAGAGATTAAAACAGAGTCAGAGACAAACTTGGAATAATTCACTGTAAGCTTACTGCAGAGTAAACTTACCATAAAGTCACGGCACAGGACACAGTGTGTTTCAGGTTAACATGGTTTTAATGACTGAAAAAGACTTGAATAGTTTGTAATAAGTACTAGAATATGTCAAAAGTTCTGCAAAACTGAGTTGCCGTTGGATTCAGATATTTG
This sequence comes from Cheilinus undulatus, assembly GCF_018320785.1. Taxonomy (NCBI): domain Eukaryota; kingdom Metazoa; phylum Chordata; class Actinopteri; order Labriformes; family Labridae; genus Cheilinus; species Cheilinus undulatus. The sequence goes on from NC_054872.1 coordinate 45,117,303, forward strand.
ACAATCTCAGTTATAAGTCCTGTTTTCAGCTAAGGCTTAATTCCCAGGAGATGATCAACAACAAAAATGACTAATCTTTCAAGGATGAGGCTGTTATTACCACAATTCTTTCTTGTCAACAAATCTCTTGGAAAATTCACTTCTTTAACACACAGACTGCATAAAAATGCACCTGGTTTGATCTATAAAGTAAAGCAGAAGCTTCATAAACATGCATTCTTTGTCATGGTCAGCAGGGAGAGATGCACTGGCTGCAAAAAGATAAGCGACTGCATCAACCTTATAGAGTAAGATGTAGATATAAAGATGTAGATGGGAGTGATGGATTTCAGATTAAATGAGCGCAACTCACAGTGGACCAGCTTGCTTTTTGCTCTTTTTTTATTATTTACAATTCCTGAAAGTGACACTTTTCTTTATGTAAAGATTATGAAGCTCATTGTTGGCCTTACAGGACCGCCTCTGATTGAGACACAGCATGACGTCGCTACAGAGTTTCAGCACAAAGAAACAGTCACAGCAAAGTAAGGGAAACAAGACAATTGTGTCAAAGTACCCTCACATCTGACTGCATTGCCCAGTGTACTGAGTGCCCTCCAACATGCCCTTACATTTGGAGCATCTCTTCACTCTGAGAAGCATATTTCCAGACCACAGGTACACAATGCACATGTGGGGGTATAGCTCAGTGGTAGAGCATTTGACTGCAGATCAAGAGATCCCCAGTTCCCCTCTCTAGCCCTGCGATGACTGGCGACCAGTCCAGGATGTACTCCGCCTCTTGCCCAATGACGGCTGGGATAGGCTCTAGCATCCCCGTGACCCCGAACAGGTTAAGTGGTATAGAAAATGGATGGATGGATGGGAGATACAAAATGCTCCACAAACGAACGCCCAAGCTGGTTCAGCTCGAATTTAGAGACACCTGACCTGAAAATGCACAACAGAAGAAGATCAATGTCCTTATGAGGCTCATTAACAACCCTTGCTGCCTCCAGCTACTTTAAAGTTAAAACTATGTTTAAATAACTTGATTGCCTGGGTTTTATGGTTATTTAAAAGGTTAAATGATGTTTGAAATGCATATAAATTGATAAAGCATGCATAGCACTGTTTGCATGTGATGTGCAGATGAAAAAGAGGAAAAATAAACAAGAGAGGTGTGGCTTTCTTCTAGGCTTTCCTATATCCAGATTAAATTTAGCCATATTTTTCATACCTAAATGTGTTATCTCATACAAGATTACTGTGATTAGAAATACCATCACTTTAGTCTTACAAACACTATTTTAAATGTATAGAAGCATACTGCATTCACTTGAGAAGATACAAATATGATTTTTCTGAAATAACATGATCATTTTAGAATTATGAGAAAGGGTTTAGGAAAAAAAATTAAGAATCTCACAACTTTTACTGTATTTATGATCAGAGATACTTGGTTTAACAAAACTGCAGTAATTTATACTGATGTTTTTGTTGATTGTCTGAGACAAGGGTTTAAAAATAACAGTCCCATGCAGAGACCAGTGACACACAGCATCCCTGAAGGCGGTTAAAGTGAATAATTTTGTGCAAAACATCAACAGAAATATATTTTAGGAAGTTTTTGTACACTTTTCTTACATTTAGGCACAGAGCTTATTAAAAAAACGTTGAATTTAAAATTAAACTCATTCTAAGAGGATTTTTCCCCTGAATATATAAAATATACAACTTTTATATAATTCAATATCTCTTCAATGTTTTTCGAAAGCATCCCACAACCCCTGTGTAGTGTCCCGTGTCTGCCCTGGGGATCCCGACCTCCCTTTTGGAACCTCTGCACTAGAGTCATATTGCGGGGTTGTTGATCTTGAAAAGCCTTTTTGTATTGTTCCTATTGGTTTTATAAAGTGCAAACAAATAAGCTAAACTGAACCAAACTAAGATAAGTAACATTTTGAGCTGCACTGTGATCCATTGAGTAAACATTTGTATTTTAGAGGAGACCACAATAGCCATTATCCCATTCAGAAAAAAAGGAAAGAGATTTCTTACTTTCTCATGTGAATGCATGGCACTTTTGTATATTAAACAGCCTTTGCAGTAGCCTAATACATATATCAATCAGTCAATAATGATTTGTGAAGCAACAATTTATGAAAAATGTTATATAAAGACACTTTACCAAAAGAGCAGGTCCAGACTATACTCTTATCATTAACAAAACAGTAATCCAACATGTGCACAGCACTAATAAACATTTGCTATAGTTACAGTGGCTAGGAAAGACTTTTCTTTACCAGGAAACAGACCAGACTCATGCTGAACAGCCATTCACCAGGATTTCTAACACAAATGTTTCCAAACCGTTAGTCCTGTAGAGAATCACAGTAATCTTGTACAGGATAAAGTATGTCAATATGAAAATCTGCATTTTTATTTAATTAAGTGTCCTTGGTTGTTTTTAAATTTTTACTTCTTGACCTTTATTAACCAGATGAAGACCTGTTGAGATCAAAATCTCTCTTATAAGGGTGACATAGAGGTCGGCAGCACATGTCATAACTAGAGAAGCACTCTGAGAGCGCAGACCTCCGCCTCTAGCCCTATCTCCCAATAGTAAAGAATCCTTTAAAAAATTCCTGGATCCAGACGGTTATCAGGATCAGTCCCAAAATCGAATCAGTTCTTCCTTATAACATTTCTAACATTCCCTGAAAATCTCATCAAAATCCGTCCACAACTTTTTGAGTTATGTTGCTAACAAAGTAACTAACAAACTAACTAACTAACTAACTAACTAACAAATTAACTAACAAACCCTGCTGATCACATAACCTCCTTGGCGGAGGTAATAAAAATGCATATTCAAGAGAAAGATTAAAAACCATAAGTTAAAACAAATATTCATTCAAAGACTGCAAAGCTCATTCATATTCAAAGTGCAAGACATAAATCATAAAAACATCCCTGAACTTTGTGGTAAAGCAATAAGCTTGAAAATTGATTCATATTTCTGTATGCTATGAATCTATTAATCATGGATGGATCTCTGTCTTAAAGTCATTTTGAGCTACCACCCTCAAAAACAGCCCTTACGTAATGGCATGTCAGAATCCTGATAGCATCAGCATGTACACTTCCATGAGCTTCCTCAACAAAACAAAGCCAGTGGGGACCTGGTTTAACTTGTAGAATGAGCACCCATATTCAGAGGCAACAGTCCTTGGTGTACTGGTTGCAGGATCGACTCCCAGTTCTGGTCTTGTTTGGTGCACTCTCTCTCCATATCTCCTGTCTTTCTTCAGCTATCCTTTCAAACAAAGGTAAAAAGCCCAAAATCTCATATTCATAAAGAGAATTTTAGAAAAAGAAAACCAAGCTGATGTAAGTGTGCAGAAAATACACTGTACCCTAGACACTACACCTATTAGAACCCATTTTAAATGGCCTTTTACGTGCATTTACAATTACAGCCTCTGAAACCCATACTACTATAAACAGGACTTGTGATTTGTGGAATAACTGTGCATCAATGAAAGTCAGTGAGAGGGTTTTTGTCACATAACCTGAAATGCTCGAGGAAAATCAGTCCATGAGGAGTACTACAACATGCATTAGAAAATGTCAGTCCACTCCTTTCAGCCATATCCACCAGCAGCAGGAATAAACAGGTTAAAGCCTGGTTAGAAAAATAAATTTGATATAAAAAGATGATTTTTTTCATTGTAAAAACTGAGCATAGCTGAATTTCTGTTTAGATTTTATGAAGCCTTAGAGTTATTTATAAATTTAAACCATTTGGGGGAGTGGAAAACAGCAGGTGGATGTGTTGTGGTTGTTTGGCAGGAGGTTAAAGGTCTGCCTCAACTCCAATGCTTGGCCTCTAACCAGACTGATTGAAAATAAGGTGAACTGTAGATAGTATTTTAATATGTGATCACTGGGCTTCACAACACTTCTTAAGAAACCAACACACGACGTAACAAAGACTGTGACCATGTTTTCTAGAGTCTTTTGATTGCATGGACTTTCATTGTGCTCAGTGCCACAGAAGAATGTGATATATGACTTAAAACATTTTTAAGGTGTGAAAATTCATTTTAGCTTTATTTTCCAGAGATTTCTGACAAGAAGAAACATTCAGAAAATAATCTTTGAAAAAGCCTTTCTTTGCATGATCTGAAGAATCTGAAGAATTTGATTTCTTATACAACTAGCTGATGTTTTGAGCTGGACACTTACCTATGCTTTAAAGTAGCCATGCATAAAAAATCAGCAGGATGCTAGCATCAGGAGATATCAAATTTTCTGCTGATATTTACAACAAATGTATCTACTGTATGTACAAATAATTTTGTGGAGTTTTAGGCAGAAACAGACCTACATCAGCTGAAGTCATTTTCTTTGTCCATCCTCATTCCTTAAACTTTAAAGAGTGATTTAAGGACTGGAGTTTATTTCTGTGCTTATCCTTAAACTCTTAGGTGTGTTCTGGGGATTGAACTTTTAGGTCTGAACTACATTTATGCAGTACATTCAAGAAGTATTCAGATTCACTTCACTTTTTCCATTTTTGTTACATTTCATCCTGATACTACAAATGTTAAAATTCTTTTTTCTCTCATTATCTACACTCAGTACCCTACAATAAAAAAATGAAATTTTAAAAGTATTTGCACACTTATTTAAAAAAAACCCTGAAATATCCCATTGATATAAGTATTTTGACCCTTAACAATATTTGAAACGCAGCCCAGGTTCCTCTAATTTCCCCGGATCATTGCAGAGATGTTTCTACACCTTGACTGGAGTCCACCTTTGGTAAATTAAACTGATTGATTGGACATGATTTGGAAAGGCGCACACCTCTCTATAGAAGGCCTCACAGCTGCATATCAGAGCAAAGACTGAGCCATAAAGTCAAAGGAATTGCATGCAGAGCTTAGAGACAGGATTGTTGACAGGCACAGATCTGGGGAAGAGGTTCCCAAAAGTACAGTGGCCTCCATAATTCTCAAATGGAAAAAAATTTGGCTCAACCAGGACTCTGCTCACCCAGCCAAACTAAGCAATTGGGGAAGAGGACCCTTAGTAAAAGCGGTGACAAAGAACCTAACAGTGACTCTAGCTGAGCTCCAGAGATCCTGTTTAGAGATGGGACAAAGTTCCAGAAGGACAACCCTCCACTGATCTGGACCTATGGAAGAGTGGCTAGAAGGAAGCCTCTCCTCAATGCAAAACACACAAAAGCCTGCTTGGAGTTTGCAAAAAATTAAAAAACAAAAAACAAAAACCAAGATTCTCTGGTCTAATGAAACCATGATTGAACTGTTTGGTCTCAGTTCCATGCACCTCACTGGTGGTGGCAGCATCCTACCATGGGGGTGTGTCTCAGCAGCAGGGACTGGGATACTGGTCAGGGTTGAGGGGAAGTTGAATGGAGAAGCCCAAAAATACAACGATATCCTCAATTAAAACCTGTTCCGCAGTGTTTAGGACCTCAGACTGGACCAAAGGTTCACTTTCTAACATGGCAATGACCCTAAGCACACAGCCAAGACAACACAGGAGTGGTTTAAGGACAACTCTGTGAATGTCCCAGAGTGGCCCAGCCGGAGCCATGACTTCTTGAACACTATCAAACATCTCTGGAGACCTGAACATGGCTGTCCACAGACGGTCCCCATCCAACCTAAGAAGAAATCCCCCAAACCATTTGTGCAATGTGTGTTGCATCCTTTTAAAAAGACTTTAGGCTATAATGCTGACAAAGGTGTTTCAATGAAGTACTGAGAAAAGGGTCCACTACTGAGTGTAGATTAATGAGAGAAAAAAGTACATTTAAATGGCTGTAGCATCAGGTTGACAGGTTTAACATCACATATTGTGCATCCCTACCTGAAAGAAAATTGTTGTTTCTTGACCAACAATGATGAACTATTATAAATCTACACAGACAGTGAAACTGTGGGGTGAAAGAACTTTCTACATTGCGTAGCTGGGAATGATCTAGGTTTCAGACAGACAATAAAATATTAAAACATTGAAAGTATGAGTGAGATAATTTGCATGCTCATGCTAGATGACTGCTACCTTCCCTCCAGGGGGAGAAAAGCACCTTTAAAGGAAAACGCTGTGACTTTAAGTTTTTAAACTGTCAAGATCAGCGTTAAAAACAAGAATGCTTCACAGCTCAAAGAAAATGCTGTATAATGAAAGAAATTCTCAGACATTTAGCATCTTTGTGGAATAGCTGTGAGAAAAAGCAAAGCCAACATTTAATTGTGCTCTCTTGTCTGTTGTTAAATGTCAGTTATTCCAGCTTTTTCTCTTTTTTTTTTGTTTTAGCCACTTAGCACTCAGGGGAAGTCCAATTAATATTTCCAAACAGGGAAAACTTTTGCCCAAACTTTATTTCAAAGCAACAGTCCGCACACGTGATGGGGCGGCCTCTGGAGCATTGAGATGCTTCAAAGAGAAGATTCTGGAGAGTTGATAAAGACAATCAGAAGAGCTCTCTGGGGACTTTTCTCTGAGTAGTTTGTGTGATGAGGAGCTGACAGAATCACCACAAAGTAAACATGAAACAACAGCAGACATCAGCAAACTTCTTCTGCTGCCACATGAATCATCATGCATCTTTTCCCTGTGGCTTTGGTAAACTTTATGTTCAAAAATACAGATTCAATACTCTAGGGATCAAACTATGCATGCTATTGATTCATCTTTTTTATTATATACAATTTTAATCCTGAAAACGTTAAAAAATAATTGGAAAAAGTGGCTGAGCTTAAAGAGGCTCCATGTTTAGCTTGTTTTCTCCAGTTAAGACTCAGTTTAACAGAATAAAAAGTTTTGAAAAATGCACCAAAACTGTATTTTTGAAGCTAGAATCAACAAATATTTCATATTTTTGCTCAGAAGATGACCATAAGAAACAATAGCAGCTAATTAAAATTGATTTCCAAATGATCTCAGCTCTGAGAAGGAACGCTTTAGAGCTGAATACAGAGTTATAACATCAATATATTGAATATGTGAAAAGGATAATGAGCTGTTGATTTGGCAGGAAGTGAAATGGGAAGAAAATGAAAGGGGAGTCTTATGTCCTACTTCCTCATTCAGCCACAAGAGGGCGGTATGGGATCACACATGAGAGACAGATGAGGGCTCACCAGTTCTTGTAGGTTTAAATATGAGTTGTGGGACTGAAACAATCCCAGCTCTCACTTTTCACGTTTCCTTTGTGTCAAACTTGATGATAAAGCAAAGCAATCGGACATACTGTTAAGAAAGTCAGCTACACAGACACACTGACACAATGTGATCTGACATAACAGAGTGAGAGTTAAGAATCTGTTTGGATTAACACTGTATCATCACAGCTCTGTATCAGTCCACATTTCTAGTAAGTTTTTACAGGTTCATGCTCACAGTAGTGACAGAGCAGCAGTGTTATAAAGGGATACTATGCTGTGCTAATACAAATATACAAGCATGTCTACACCTGGGAAAAGAGACCCAGTTCTTTGGACCATGATGCAACCTCAACATATCAAACTTTCTTTGAGTAATTGAGCTTGACAGAGCTTTAAGCCCCAGTTAGAGGTATTTTGTACTACAAAGCTATATAATATAAACTTCCTCTATTAATTCAATTGCTGTTTTCCTGCAAAAAAAGAGGAACAGTCACTGCCTGTCTGATTCTGTCATTTTATAATGAGAGTTTACTCTACACTAAAAGAGAAAATAGACTAAAGCCTGTAATTGTTTAAAATCGTGCATTGATAACTTGTTTGATTTTGCCATCTGTTGACCTGTTGGGCTTCTCTTTTACTTCTACACTGCAAACTTCACTAGACTCTGACAGCATAGCTCTTAAACTTTAGCTATGATATGCATGCTTAGCAAGATCAGGAACTGTGAAAAGGTCTGACAGATTGTGCCACCAATAGGCTACATCAGTGGTTCTCAAATGGTGGGGCAAGGCACATTGGTCTGCCTTGAGGCAAGGCTTAGTGTGCAGTGGAAGTTTCTACAACCATGCATTATGGGTAAACTAATCAACAATTGAACATCTTTTAAAGGGGCTATTTTGTGCTGATTTAGATATAGTGTACTTTGAGATTTTTGGCTTGTGCCTTGGGCAAAGAAGATTGAAAACCACGGGGCTACATGATGTAAAGCGCATAAATTAACTGTCAGTGTGTACATTCTCTGTCGTTGCTTCTGTCACTGACCCAGATCAGCTGTCATTAAACTCTAGGGATCTCAGCCAGTCTGTATCTGTGACTTTTTTGGATCTTCCTCTTCTGTCAACACGACATTTGATTTCTACATAACAACTGCATTAAGCTACTTGAGGCAACAGCTCATTACTATCAGTGACAATGCAAATATGTGTATGACAATGGGATAGATTTTCTCATCAATGCTCTGCAAGAAAGAAAATAAGGATATTTTTTCCTGAAAGAAGAATCATTCTGTGAGTTTTCAGAACGCTGTGCTTTCTCTGCCACTGTCATTCAACTGAAAATAAGTACTAATACGTAAAATTGCTTGCATATTATTTTGGGTTGTCAGGAATGAAATTCATCTAGGTGCATGCTCTCTCATTTACAACTGTGATTTGTGAGCATATTTGTCAAGTTTCAAGCATATTTCAAAGAGTGGAAATATACAGTCACATCAGGGTCTGCTTTATAAAATCAAGTCAGGAGTCTTTGTCTAAAAGGGGGCAGACTGAGTCTAAACATGGGTAGACTATCTCTTCACTCTAACCTCTAATCTAAAGGAACTAATGATCTCATTTATGGTTTGTCCTCACCTTCACCAGCACCTTCACTCAGTTACTCAGGCAGGACATGTGACTCTTTAGAGGTCACGGGGGGGAGATCAAGGACTGCAGATGCTTTTACTGGAGGCTGTGTTTGGGGGCTGGGGGGTTGAACCCTCCACATCCTCTTTAGCTGCTGCTGCTGCTTTGAGCCAGCTCTTGGCAATCGGGACAGGTGTAAGTCATCTCATGTGCATTTTGGCCCAACCAGATCACCGTCCCGTTGGCGCCAGACTCTTGGGCTTTAAGAGTGCGATGCAATTTGGCACAGTAGCTGCTGCTCTCACAAACGGACGGCATGAAGGAACAAAACAAGAAATAAAAGATGACAGACAAACGGTGATGTGAGGGGGATGGGCGACAAATGAGGGATTGCTTTACCTCAAAACACGAGGGGAAAAATGAGGGTTTGATTTAATGAATAGGGATGATGATAAAAGGGGGAAATTAAACTCTTCAACTCACCAAGCTAGGTATATCATAGACACTATGAATATGAGGAGCACAAAGGCTCCGGCTGCTACACCGTACACCCACATCTTCAGCTTCCCATCTGTGGAGGAGGAGGCTCATCAGTTTCTCTAATTACACGTAAACATGGCAACAATAGCTAATAAAAGCAGCAACACTTTGTTCTCTAACAGCTGCAAAGAACTTAACACTTTGTTTCTGCTTTTATTCCAGTTAAACAGCAAGAAATCACTGTGAAAACTGTGACATTTAATAAACTTACTGATATTTATAGGTACAACAAATGAGAACACTTATGGTGATCAAAGAGGGCAATTAAAGAGGATTAAATAGGCATTTCATTTGACATATAATAAGAACAATTATGCTGAAGAAACACTCTTCAAATTAAGTTCTAAGTTACTAAAACTACTCATGTTTATTTTAAAGACCCTGTAAAGTGAGTCCAAAGTTTTTGTCTTAACACACTAGATATGTTGAAATATGGTTGTTGTTAACATGTGAAAACACTGAGATCTTCATGTAAGTGAATTCTGGATTCAGACCATTAGAAAGTTGTGTAGGCTCATGATGTCATGAGCCGACAGTGGGGAATGACCCCGCCCCTCTAACACTACAATATAAAATCACAGAGCAGTTCATCTCAGTCCAGTCTGTTGTTAGCTGATGTCACTGCCTTTATTGAAAGTTAACAGTCAGTTAATGCTGTTTTTTTGTTCACTGTGAGGTAAATTTGCCAAATCTATCAGCCACAGTGGTCTATGGTTCATTTAAAGCAGCTTAACGGAGATTTAAGCTAGAAAACAGACTTTGTCTCTTCTCTGGCACAGAGCCAGGCAGCTGCACTCATAAGGTCATAAGGTCAACATTCAGATTGTAGCATTTTTTCAAATCTGAGAGGATTGTATTTCTCCTTAGTGGGTGTGGCTTCAGCTCATTCAACAGACACGCCCAATCTGTCCTAGAGAAGATTTTACTGCCTCATTTTTCATGATTTTGAAGCTTAAATTTATAAACTTAGAGATGTTCTATCTGACTGAAATCTGATTTAAGGGTTCATAACACAGTGACCTCTTACACAATAAACCTAAATACAGATTTATTTTCCCTTTACAGGGTCTTTAATGGCTTTCTCACTCGCTATCTCAGCAGGCACTAAAACAGACACCATAAAATCAGCTCTACTCGCTGTCTTTTTTGCCTATATGATTATATTCACTTTACTTCACACTCAGAGTAAGGTCCTCATGATTTTCTCTTCACTTACAGTAGGATCATGTTCACAATATAAAGATTTGATGGGTGAAAAATGCATAGAAATAGCCTGCAGAAAACCGTATGTCGCCACACTAGCCAGAGTGCAGTACGTACTAAGACATGGCTGCGTCCTGGTGTGTTAATTTAAATTTTTATGAGAAAACTTTGTCAAAATGCAGATGTCTAGTGAGCTTTTTTGTTCAATATGTACACAAGAGATACAAATATCTATCCAATATGGTGTATTTGCCTGATGATGTAGATTTCCTTTTAAATCAATGTTGGTCAACCTTATCTTCTCAGTACAATTAAAAAAATGTTATCATTTTCATGCATCATACAAAGATGTCTTTCATTTTACTTGCATACTGAAGGATATTATATTAATTGAAGTGTACAATACTTATACTAGTATTTGTCTGTTTGTACTACATATAATTTATATTTACTATCAAGTGTAATCAAGGTATGATTTTCTCTAGTCTAGTCTTCTTCCATTACTTTAACATTAAAGCACCAGTAATGGCCTGATTCTTATGTTTCTATATTCTTTAGCACTGCTGCAATGTAAATCATCAGCTATTTAAAAGTGTAACCTTCATTTTCTCAAAAAGAAAACAACATATCTAAAATCTCACAGTACAAAGTAAAGAGGTGCAGCAGAAACAATTAAACATTTGGAAGATGAATGACACACGAGTTTCTGTATTTGATGTCGTGCAAGGGTGGAAATGTTTTCTTGAGACAGACGTTAACTCAATCTGTTCTGCACTCGTGCATCCTAAATGTTTCTGTTGTCGTCATGCACCATCAGGCTCTGCACAGATTCACCTCTCAAAAGTTAATGTACACCAGCAGTTTTAGATTAGGTAGCAAAGTTTTCACATGCATCAGAGCAGCCTGGAACAGACAGAAAACAAGTCTGATTCATATCTGTGATTTAAATGTGTCAGGTTTTATATCATGCATGGCTGCTGGTACAAATGTGTGATGTTAATCCAGCTCTAAATCTGCAGAACTGAAGTAAAGTTTTTTTCTTGTGTTATTTCAAAACCTTTAACCTCAACAAGTACTCATTGCTCAGCATTTTAAGGAAAGATGGTAGCCTTTTTTAAGCTGTGCTGCCAAAAAACTCAAAAAACTTAACTGGGAACTACTGAAAATGATGGCTGTTTGTATCAATGTTCAAAGATATGAACTTTTAAATAAAGAAAAATACATATAGGCCATGATGTGTGAAGATCAACTGACCTTTGTTTCATAAGGATGGCGATTTGTCTGCATTGACAGTAAATAAATATATATTTTAAGCTGTCAGTGTGAGAATGTTTGTTTTTTATTTCCACTTTTCTGTTGTTGTAAATGATTAATTACACTGTCAAAGCAACATTTCCCAAAAAATATAAACCAACCATGTCTGCATCCTTTTGCCCTTCTCCACATTTCTGAGTCAGAAGCATTTTAGTGAGGTGGTTTTTATAATTACGACCTGACAACTGGAAAATAGGAGCTTCTGACGAGTGCATTAAGGCAGGGTAAGTTCTCTAAGACATGACAGTTTAGAGATTAAAGGTTTTCACTTGACAGCACATAAACACTTCTTTAGCACTTCTTTACGGCTCATGTGTGTCTCGTATTTTCTGTATTTTTAACCTCTAAGTGAGGAGACGCTGTGCATTTTGTGCTCTGACCTGGTCCGTAGGGCTGCAGGTACCAGGTCCGGCCGGTGCGCCCTGGCAGGATGGTGCTGGGCAGAGTGGGGTTAATGGCACGACTGGTTTTCACGTCCCCTCTCTTGTCGCCTGCTGTGGGGATCTCAAGGATGGGGATAGGGGCGCACTGGTCCAGCTGCCCAGTTGGTGACAGCACCTCTGTGAATCCCTCCTCGCATGTGCAGATATTGGCCTGGAGGGGGCAGCAGAGAATTGTGTTTGGTTTGACATGCAGGTACAGTAAGAGAGAGATGAGAGTTAGGCAAAGTCAGCATGACATTAAAACAATGAAGGGGTGGGGTTTTGTTGGTGTTGTAGGGTTGCTGACTCTTTGTGTGTCATCAGCAGCATTGTGTGTCATCTCTCCATTAAATCTGGGTAAAAGCAGCTTAAATGCGAAATAAAAAAAAACTGATTTCTAAAAATGGAAGACTGTGATTGAGCTTGACTCAATTTTTATGTTTGTGTAAATAATTACAAACTCATATTTTAAATTTCAAACAGTTCAGTAACTTAAAAAATGGAAGCCTTCAAAGTTTAATGAAGCTTTTTTGCTGTTTTTAAAGGGTGGACATTATAATCTAATTTCATAGCATTTAAAGCCAGACAAGCATTACTGGGTGTAATTTTTTGCTAGGTTAATTCACAGTAGTGCTGGGCAATTGATCCAGTTTAATTTCAATGAAGATTTAAGCTTCCTATTAGGAATGGACAGTAATACAATAGTACCATATCCCTGGGTATTAAAAAAACATAACAATGGTATTATAATATGGTGCTCTGTAATGATTGGATATTTATAATAATCTTTCAGAATATTTCCAACAACAGCACCATTACCTGTGTGTAAAGGTGATTTAAAAGTGACGACAGAGCTCCAATTAATGATGTTAGGCTAATTTGACGAATAATGAACATGTGCTGCTGCCATGGCCAGGCACAGTGCTGGCATGGGGCTCTGGTTCTCTCTAAAGTCAAACTGCTGAACCTGTACATCTGGCTGCAATGTGATCCACGGAAACATGAGTTTAAAGACACTTTAATTCTTGTCTGTGCAGGTTCTCATTCATCTAGGCCATGGTTATCCATAAGACACTCTAATTTTTCCGTCTGGTTGTAGATCAGTGATGAGGAATGATGAAGTTTCTAAACCCCGAGCACTGCGTTGTGCAGCAGCACAGCATCAGGCACATTTAAAACCCTTTGCAGTTTTTCAAAATCATTGAAATTATCTTTTTTCCCCCTTTTAATATGCAATGTAGATGAAGTCAGTCAGTTCTTGGTTATTTTCTGTGCTAAAGTAGCTAAATTTTTATAGGCTTCTTGTAAACTGAGCTTGCAGATGGATGGAGGTCGCCATTATTGCGCAATGTGGAAATGAATACCAAATGCCAATCTTTGTTTTAAAGCATGCAGAACATTACAATACATTACTAGATCCTACATGGTGGTAGCTTTGGATTATTATTTCCTAGATTAACTCTGGGAACAAGGGAGGGAAGAGGGAGGAACAGAGAGCCGTAGAAGGAAAGAAACTACATTTCAAGATTAATCGATTTAATTGTGATTAATTGAGATCTAAGATTAGTGCACTGATTTGTTTAATCACAATTAATTGCAGGCTTTATTGTCCCTTTCAACACACTTTGGTTGATGCACATCAGCATCTCCATGTGGCCATAGTTATATAAAATAATTCCACTACTGCTCCTTATTGTCTAATTTCACTTTAAAAACTAACAGACAGCTCAAGTCAGAAGTTATCTGAACCTTTTTAATGATCTCTTATTTCATTTTTAATCTATAACAAGTTCCTTTTGTTGTGATTAGCTTCATGCTAAAATCAACAATCTACCTTTAAAAGCAGGTCTATATCTAAATAGGAAGTCAATTAACCTTAGTAAAAAAAAATCCAGAATGACAAAAAAGTGGAATTTTAAAATGCAAGAAAGGATGTGATTAATCGCAATTAACTATAGAAATTATGATATTAATCACAATTAATTTTTTAAAAATCTTTTGACAGCCCTACTTCAACTATAAATCAACAGCACTCCTGTCACCCTCATGTCACCTAATAAATTTTAAATAATTTATTGGACTTAAAACATTTTGTTAAAGGTATGAATGAAACACTTGTACAGGTGCATGCACTCTACTCGCTGTTCTTGAGCATGCCAGAAAATTCTGGTGTAATGTGGTTCTTAAACACCTGGTGGTAGTACTGTATACCTCAGTAAAATTTAGAGAGGGTATGATGGTATTAAAAATAAATACCACCCAATCCTTCTTCTTATGATCATGAAAACAAGAAAATCAAGCTCAAATTATTACTGAGCTGCATTCTGTGTTGCACTCATTTAGTTGAAAGGTTTTGTCTTGTGGTAACGTTTGTTGCTAAATTTTGGCCACACTAGTGCATCACCACTAGCTGAAAACCATGTCTATATATCATTATTCATTGTTTTTATTAACTCAAATCCCAGTCAAGACATGGGCTTTTTGTGTGGAGTTTGCATTTTGTCCCTGTGCATGAGTGGGTTCTCTCTGTATACTCCCACTTCCTCCCACATCCATTAAACATACTTGTTAGATTAATTGATGACTCAAATTGCCCATAGGTGTGAGTGTGAGCATGCTAAGTCGGTGTACAGCCCTGTGATTCACAGATGACCAGTCTAGGGTGTACCTCACTTCTTGCTCAGTGAAAGCTGGGATGGGCTCTAGCCCCACATGACCCTGAATCGAATAAGCGGTGTCAATAAAAAGCTGGCTGGATTTTTTTACCGTAATATATTATTTTTCTTATACAGTTTTATTTCTATATTGATTATTTTCTTTAATGTCTTGTTTAAAGTATTTAGAATGTCTACGTGGTAAGAGTGTTTAACTTCAATAAATGTAGGTGATGCAGGTGTTGTAAAATCCATTTAGAATAATTTTTAATGATCATGATCTCATATCAATCAAATAATTGATGATAATATTGCCATCATCGAGCAGTCCTTTAGCATGCCACCCATTAATGACAGAAATCTGTTTTTATGAGATCTTAAAGAGCGCGACACAGAAGAATGTATTAAAGTTGGGCCTATTTACTGTTTATGATAATCAGAGCAGAAAGAATGAGGAGCAGACACACTGAATGCATGGAGCATCAGTCAGACGGCCACAGTCTGCAGCTGCTCTTTACTTCACTGGTAACCTGAGTAGCAATAAAACAGATAATGAAAGTTTTTGCTTGTCTTGCCTCCACCTGTGCTTGATTGTACCCCCTCTCCCCTGCACTGTTTCTCTTAGTGCTCGTGGAGAGCAGCAGGCTGGCAGCCCCACTTTTAAACACTTTTTCTCTCTCATTATGTCAAACACATACATTCAATAAACTGTGCAATGTTTAGTAAACCAAACACTTGGAATGTGGTTTTTATTGAGAAGTGTGTATTCAAGAAACCTGTGCAGGGCTTAGTTGTTTGGAAGTTATTCAAGGACGATAAGCAAAAACTCCCAAATATAGGGTAAAATACTGCAAAGTTATACAGCCTTGACCTGCCTCCAGTCCGACCTAGCCTGTGCCTGAGGGGAGGGGCAGGGCAGGGCAGGGCAGGGGCCTGGCTCTGGGCTGTGCGCCACATTGGGCCAATGACAGCCTTTGGCAGCAGATGCAACCTCTGTTTAGAGTCCATTTCTCTGCTGCAAAAAGAGGCAATCTACATACGCAACTCCAAAACATTTGTTTGATTTCGTATCTGAGAGTAAAGGTTAGAATTAACAGAATAACCCTTTAATAAAGTGCACACTCAGAGCAGAATTATCATGCTTGTCTGTGGATTGAACTTGTAACCTCTGAGGTGTTAATCCTGCCCTCATCAGATCAATCTGACCTGCTTATTCTGTGCTTATTAAATCTGCCAACTCTTCATACAAATGCAGCAGCCATCCAGTTTTTACTCCTACGTCCAATTTTAGTTTATTCTAAATAAACAAGATATTAAACTTTGAGATTTACCAGCTGCTGCATCTGGAGGACACAAAATTCAATGCAACCTATCTGAGTGACACAACAGAGAATGGATTTAACATCTTCATGTTTGCGTCATTTCATCTCCACTGACTATAAATTCAATCATAGCAGCAGAGACCCGAGGACCTGTGCTTCCAGGGCCATGATTCCTTTATTGGTTTTATTGTGTTTATCCTGTTTTTATTGTACATCTGTACCTGTAAAGCAAATATTCCTCTCAGGGATTTTTTTTTCATTTGTTGTTTTTACAGCTGAATTGTTGATAGAAGAGAAAGAGAGATGCTCACCTCGCTGCAGAAAGACTTTGGCATGAGACACGGAGGGTCACAGGAGCTGTTGTCGACTGGAGGGTTGATGGGAGGACAACCTCCTGCAGGCATAAAGACAACCAAGTCAAAAAGGGAATATTATGGTTTTAAAACAATACGACTGAAATCATCTTTGTGTCCTGGAATATTTACTGCTGTCTGCAGCTGTGCATGAATGTTTGTACCAGGAAATCATGCATAAGAATTACTACTCAGTTACGTGAATTCTTAAAAAGTAGCCAAACCCCAGACCATTTTTTTCAACTAAAACCAATGAACAAGGGCATTTAGAGCTGCAGTTGATCAATCAATAAACTTGGCCTTAATGAGAGAGTAAAGATAGGGTGACAGGATAACTGAAAATCTCTAAAAACTTGTGGCAGAATTAAATAGACTATTTATTTTTATACATATGTACAGGAAAATTTAGTAATACTCTAGACCAGTTAGGGCCTAAATCATAACATGTAAGTACGAAGCATTTAAATTCTAAATTTTGTGTTAGAAATCGCACTTACAATGTTAGCTCGGGACGGCCATGAGTCAAGCATTGCCATATATTTGAGATCAGCTGATCCCATGCAAGCCCTCATCAGCTGATGGCCTGCTGATTTGCCCTAAACATGCTGTTGGCTAATTGCACTCATGCTGCCATATTAAAACTGGCTACATTTTGCCGCTTCCTCTGCAAGCTGGTTTTTCCAACCCTTCTCCACCCCAGCTCCTCCTCTAAGCTATACCTGATTTAATCTGTGTCACTGTGTTGTCATTGACACCCTCTCTGTTCTGGGTTTATTGCTTCTTCTCTCCCTGCCTCAGCCTTTCCAAGAGCAGAGACGTGTGCTGTTCCTGCTCGATGCTTTCCACATAGGCTCATGGAAGGGCAGGGGGATTCTAGAACAGCCACACCGCCAAACATAAATAACATCAATAGCTGCTAATAAAGAGAAACATTTATTACCACAAATCAAGTGTGTTTTTGACAAAGTGGTCCTGACTGAAATATACACAGTGACTGCCCTCCACAGGCTGAAACCCAGCTATTGCAAGTGTATTTTTGTTGTTGGCTGATCCCTGTTTAAGGGCGCTTTCACATTAGGCCCAGTTGTTTCGAACCGCGCCCTCCTCCTTCCCTCCGCTGGCTTGCTTTCACACTAGCATCATCGATCCGTGCCTGGGCCCACTTGCATATGTACTCAGTTTGAAACAGCAGGTGACGGTATGCATGTAGCTGGTTACAACCCCGCCAAGGAGGAGAAAGAAGAAGCTACCATGGCAACCACTCGGGTCATGACCTGAGTGAAGATTGTTTTTGTTTTGACCAGGCAAAAAAGTCCCTCCTGCAGCCATGGATGATTTGAAATCACTTTTTAAGGGGCGCAGGTGGCCGAGTGGTTAAGGCACACCCCATGTGTGCAGACGTCCTGGGTTCAAATCCGGCCTGGGGCCCCCTGCCGCATGTCTCTCCCCCGCTCTCGTCCCTGTTTCTGACTCTGTCCACTGTTCTCCTCTATCTAATAAAGGCACAAAAATGCCCAAAATAAACCTTAAAAAAAAAATCACTTTTTAAGATGCCAGCAACTTTGCTCTTTGTATCTGCACATCTGCTAAAGCTCAGAGGATTAAACGGGTTCGCGCTGCACAGATACAGTGTTTTTGAGGTGACAGGAGACTTTTATTGCCTTTGCACCTCCTCTCACTGACTCCAACTTGTGTTTATCTTTAAGGTGAGTCACAACAGACTGTTTATTGACTGGATTCTAATGATTTCCACCCTTCATGGCAGAAAAATGTGCACAAACTGCCGTGCTGTGGAAAGAAGTTAAGTTTTTGTGATGACGTCAAAAAGCTGAAATGACGCTCTGTCCCCTATCCGGGTGTGGGTGTATTCACATCTAATCCGAACCGCGCCAGAGTCCACCTCCCCAAGTGGGCCCGGGCGTGGTTTTTTTGCATTCACACTACCAAAACAAATTGGAGTTCTTCTACCGGAAGTAGCAAGTAAACCGTATTTTCTCTTAAAACCAGGCTGATGACATAACATTTTGTCCCCTATGGAGAGAAATAAAGCTACCTTACCCTATCTTACCCCCTTTTAGCCCTGTCCATGATGTTCTGAAGGACAGATACACCTCAGCTGAAACTCTTGGGTGTAGTTACATCTTGTCCTAGACTGGTCCAATTGAAAATAGCATTAAACCAGATTTTAAATCATTCCTGAAGGAACATCCCTAGTTTTGATCTAAAGTAAAAGTGGGAGAGCAATCGGTGGAATGTTAAAAAATGCCTTCATAATGCTTTTATTTTCAACTTTAGGGCCATAAGGTTAGACATACCCTTGAACCAATATCAACCAGCTTTAATCTAATGTATGAATATGACTAAAATATTATATGAAACTCTGAATTTTTCAGATTAAAAAGTTGGGAGTCAGTATATTCATTCACTCTTTTAAATGAATAAATCTGTCTCTTAGTCAGTGTAGCTGCTGTAGTCAGGGTTATTTTTGAAACTATTCTCAGTGAGCAGCCACATGTTCATATGTTCTACAGAGCTGAATAGCTGAACAGGCTGACATCGCCCACCATCCTTTGCTCCTTATAGATATAAGTCCCTGGGATTTTTAACACAGTGTGCTGACATTTCTTTTATTTTTGCTATAAATTTTAACCTCCTACATAACGCTGCTGCTCTGCTTTGCAGCTTCTGCAGCCCAAAATTATTTTAGAAGTAGAAATAAAGTCAAAATAAAATACTGTTTAGAGCTAAAAAATAAGTGGAATAATTGCTTTAGTGATCAACAAAAGATTTCCTACAACAATCTGACACATCTCAGAAAAAGGTTGTTTTGAGTTACTTTAATATGAATATTTAATGACTCTTTGGTATTTAGTTTTGAAAACTTAATATCTGAGTTTCTGTGCTGTTGCTCCCACAAAAAAACAATTTGCAGACATCAGTCTGAGTTGTGAAAAGCTGTTTGGCATCAAAGATCAAGCTAATCAACTGTAAAAAGAATCAAAAAGTTGTTCAACATTGAAAATAATTGAAAATAATAATAAGGAAAAGAGGATTCACACAGTAATTCAGAACAATATCTATTCAGATTTTCAAAGTTCATTGTCTGCCTTCCATTTTTTTAACTAACTTGAAATACACAATATTCAATCTTTGCCCCAAAAAACATTATTTTAAAGGTTTAGCCACACTCATGTCAGCCACAGGTTGGATAAGCATAACACCCAAATTCTGCACACTCCATATCATAGAGCACGAGCTGGATCCGTTTCCAAAGTCAGCAGAGTGCAGCTTTTAACAGGGAGAGATGAAAGATCACATGATCACAGGGAAACTATGAGTTCACATGGGAATTGCAAGATCATGTGATAACAAAACCAAATTGAGAGTAGCATATTGATTGCCTTTGTGAGTTTGATTAACGGTTCACTATATATTTCCGTGATTTTTTTCTTGCTCCTGCCATGGGCTTTGAAAATTGAAAGGTTTGCATTCTTTGAAAGGATGTGTGGTGTCATAAAATCCATCTCAAAATTAATTCTCCACTCATGGTATTTGTTACCTCTGTGACCCTCTTACTATCAGATGACCTGTGTCTTGTGCCACAGGATGGCATGATAAGGGGATAAGATTCATTAGCTGGAGTCTGTGCATTGTGTTGTGTTTTAAATTGATAATACATTTTGCCTTCTTATTCCTATTTGGGTCAGTCTGCTCCTTGTGGATTGATGGGATTTGGCAGTGACTTAAGCTGAAAATAGACTTGCTGCATATTATAAGTAGAGCAGAGCAAAGTGGTGCTTCTGGCACATGTTGCCGACAGGCCAGAGAATGTGTTCTGAGGAACTGCAAAGATGAACTTGCAAGGCAGCTATCTGTCCAGGTATGTGCTTCACATGTGGATTACTGCACAGATGGATTATGTGGAATTTGAGGGTGAGGTTTGGAATGCTGGCCATCACCATCTTTTTGGAGCCAGAGTTGGCCAAATTTTGAGAATAAGCTTATCTAACATGCTCTATCTCCACCGTGGATGAAAGATGGTTGTAGTAGCAGCTTGTAGATCACAGGAGTAGTGGCCACGTCATTGAGCAGTCCCAACTTTACTGCTCTTTTACTCTAAATGGGTTCACAGTTTACAAATGGGGAAGATGTTTTCCTTATAGTTTAGGTCCATAAACCTATTAGGAAAAAAGCTATTTTAATTAATATAAAGTAATGACTCAAGTCAGAAGAATTGGGTGATTGTCTCGTCCCACTAAATACAATCAGACTTATTTCAGCAAAAAGTGCTGTCAATCAATGTTTTATTTAAAAAAATGACAGGTTCAAATGAACAATATGGATCTAATCTAAATCTACATTGTGGCTTCACCAGCAGATTTCATCCAACCTGCACTGTATTTTCATGAGACGTATATTTTAGTAAATAATGATTGGATAATTTCATTTATTTTAAAAAAATCCAGTGTTATTGGAGTAAAATACCTGCACAAATATCAATCACATGTCATGACATTGCTAAACATAGCAGGTCAAATAAAGCCAAACTGAAGAGCCATTTGAGAGCCGAAAGAGCTGGCTCTTCTCCCAGATCACTGAAAAGGGTCAGAATTCCCATCATGAGCCTACAATGCTGTGAGGGCACTACATACTTGTGCACTGATGTGTTCAGGTAGCTTAACAAAATTCCAGTTAAACTGTACTCATCAGTGTGATTTCTATCCAAGTTATATCGCCACTTCCTGGTCCTGCCACTTGTCTTTTGCTTTTTTGTATACAGGAAATGATGGCAACTGAAACCAAGCACATTATGTAGGAGCTGAAGATGACCAATTATGAACAGCAATTGATTATACTGCTGATATTGCAAATGAAAGAGAGGAGGCCATGAACAATACAGCAACAGAATAATATGTGCAACTCTGTGTACACATGGATTTTTGTTCATATTGTTCTATTCATTACTTATATGTCCTTAAGGGGACAATAAAGTGCATTGTATCGTATCGTAGAATAAATGAACAGAACAGTTTTTGTGCTTGCTTGGCCTTCAAGGGACATAGATGAGTACTTCTGATATTATGCAATGTTTGAAAGAAGATTTTATGACTTCTAAGATGCACGTCAGGCTACATGTGCAGGCTTCTGCATAAATTCAGGGTAGCTTGCCTAGGATGTATATTCAACGTAGAAGTACAAATCAGGCCTATAAAGGTAACCCCTCAGTAAAGATAAGCCATTAGTGCCATCGGTTAGTAAAACTATGCAGACTAAAAGGGTAAGACACGTCTGCTTTTGTTATTCTGTTTATAACGTCCACATTTAATGACTGACCTTAGGTTGGGAGCCACATGTTCATATCATACAGGCAAAAATGATTTTTTTGTGCAATCGTGCAGTTAACACAAACTTACAGAAGGGCAACACAACATTGTAATGTGAAGCAGGCTTCTATGAGAGGTCCTTACCAGTGACATTGACTCCATCTGAGCGCTGACACCAGATTAAAGGCCGGGTGGAGTTTCCTCCGCTGATCCACTTGTACTCGTAACATTCACCTCCTGAGAGCAAAATAAAAACCAAACATCTATAATGTCTGTATAGTGGGAGTCTGCAATAAAGACAGTTAATCACATGAATGACAGATTAATAAAGCAGCTGCTGAATTATGGTTGTATAATAGGCTGCTGTCATATAATATAACTATCTTCACAGAAAGGTCCAGTTCAATGTTTTAATCTTCAGTAAGAGCTTTTGCTTAATGACTTTCTATCAATGCTATTATGACTTTATCAATATCTCCATCAGTGCAGTAAATGACCATATTTCCCCACGGAGTCTTGTGTAACCAATCATCAGCCCGGCCCATTTGGCGAGCGTAAATGAACAATTTAACCTTGGACAAAAGGCTGATCTATTCTCCTCAGGCTCTGGTACAGTATCACAGTTAAAGTCAATGGCACAGCTCTATCTCTAGCTTTCACGGGACGATTTGTCTGCAGCTCAGACAACTTCACCCTTTGTGTTATCCACTTTTCTCATTTCTTCCCGTCTTTTTCTCGCCGTGGTACGGCTGAGGCCCCTTTTTCAAACCAGACACGTTATCACTGAATCACCCACTTCAGCCGGAAACTTCCCACCATCTTTTACGAGCAGATTGGACTTTTTACAACTATAGAACATTTCTCAGAGGTAGAGCCAGTCTGGAAGCAGATATAATTCAGTATTTGTATTAGACCCACATAATTCTAAAGGGTTTTTTTGAAACATAACCAAGACTTTTAAGGGTTGGAGAGGAGATAGCTGATTTTCAAGCCTATTAAGTTTAAAAAGCCTCTTAATATCCACATTGTTATAAATGGGCTGCTCCAACACTGGGCTCACACTGTGAGCCTTAAAGGCTTATATCAGATTCAAAATGAACTGGTCATGGTCCTGAAATGACCCGCATGCATGAAAGGGGAATTTAAAAAAAATCTTGTGCTTTTATTTTAAGGGGGAACATGAAGGTCATAGAAGTCAGCGTTTACAGTGTGGTATAGAAATTGATGTGCAGCAGTAGGGAGAGAATTTGTGAGCAGTTGAAAATGAGGACGAGGAGAGGGAGAGCCAGTGGCTTTTTTTCCACAGTGAAATTGCTGCTAGCTCTGTAAGGAGGTGTATGTGGATACAGAGTCAGAGCCAAGAGTGGTGGGAGCATGATGTGAAAGACTTCACGGGAACAGACTTCATCCAGAATTTCAGGATGTCAGAAGCTACTTTTAACCACATCTGTCAACGGCAGCACTGAACTAAGCTGAATTCAAATATATAGAGGAATGCAGAAGTCAAGCAGGACCGTTAAAGCTGACATCACATGGCTCAAAATTATATGTGCAAGTGTTTGGTGTCACATGTAACAGAATATGGGCCACATGTTTCTGTGTTGTTTATACTAGTATGAAAAAAACATATCTGAATCACATCTGACTCATACATGAGATTTTTTAGCACCCACTTAGCCTGCGGTCTGAACACAGCCTCATATAGAGCGTCAGAACTGCTGTAAACGTTGATTACAGTTGGTGCTGCTGCTACGTTACGTGTTGGCTGTACCTTCAAAGTCATGAATCAATAGTACATTCATCAGTAACTGGAGAAAAAGCCATTAAAATAGCTTGTGGGGGGTGCCTTATATAGCAGTTATATAGTACGCCCCCATATATAGAGGCTATAGTCCTTTGTACTCATTCCCTACACTTTCATCCATTCCCTGCTATATCTGCCTCCCTATCTTCTACAATTAAAGGCACAAAAGCCAAAATAATCTAAAATATGCTGGGTAGAAGTAATGCAAAAAGTAATCATGGTAAATACTGAGTATGTAAATTCAGATCTCAATTAAAACAGTAACAAAAGATGAAGAGTAGGGACTCGCTATGCAGCTGTGCAAATTTAGCCTTTCACTTATTGTCAATTAAAAAAAATAATCAACCAAACTTTATTCATAAAGCACTTTTCAGACAAGTTCAATTCAGTCAGGAATACTTTCATTAACTATTTCATTGCAAGTTAGTCAAGCAGCATGCTTTGACCTTCTAGGGAGCGAAAGGTTAGGAACAATAAAAGTAGTTCAGAAGCAATCAAACCATTTTAGTATGAATCTGAATGTGGGGGTGCAACAAGCGTTCTGCTATAAATGAGGTGGCTGGGGTGGAGGAGGTCAAGCTCTGACAGCAGCAGTGTGGTGCATCAGCATTAATGAAAGCAGGGATTAGTGAGAAGTACGTCATATCTAAATGAAAATTACACCGCTGTGCTGAGAGAAAGAGCCTATCTTATATCCGAGCATTTCTAAAGGGAAAAAGGAAAGCCCTTCTTGTACTCACTGCACAAATAATAGAGCTTTGTTTGACTTCCAGTTCAGAAGAATAAATCTGAAAGCAAGCAATGACGCCAATGCAGGGCAGTTGCTTAAAATATGAGACAATACATCAATGATCAGTTTCTCTTATGCCATTATCATAGGGGCTGTCCATCATGATTTTGATTGGCTAGAGAAAGAAGTTAAATCGGCCAGCACAGTGCTGGTCCAAAAGTTTCAACTGAGAGTATTGATGCTGACGCCAATGGTGTTTTTCCACTCAGGGTGCACTGGAAATACTGGACAGCACTGGCTGCAAGTGTAAAAATGGCAGCTGTGGTCACAGCACAGTGATGTGATGGCTGCTATGTCAAGTGGCCATCAATATTAACCAATTAAATTCATTCATACACATTCAAAGGCTACTAAATCTGCAGTGGGGGCAAAGACACATTCACATGCACATTTGGAGAAGGGGATCAAACCCATGGCCTTCTAAGAGATGAGAGTTGAGAGTTAAATGGCCCTACCTAATGAGCTGCCGTCGCCCCTTAAAAATTATAACATGTCTCTGCAAGATGTTGAAAAGTATGCATAGATTTTGATCTATGCATATTGAATACCATTAATCCATAGTAGCATAAATCTGAATATGAGGATGCAACAAGCTTTATGCTAAAAAGGAGGAGGCTGGGGTGGAGGAAGTTAAGCTTTGACAGCAGCATTTAAGTGCAAAAACGGCAATACTGGACGGCATTGGCTGCAAATGCAAAAACGGCAGCCGTGGTCACAGGCCTTTAGATAGCAGGTCAAGCCTATCCATTCAGACCCATTCACTCAAGATTAACACAGTGATGATGAAGGCTGCTATGTACAGATAAAATCAGTGTTAACTAATAATATCCATTCATAGACTTTCAAAGGCCACTAAATCAGCAGTGGGGGCAAAGACATATTGTCATTTGGCTGCAGGAGAAGGGGATCAAACCCCTGCTTTTCTGAGATTTTTAAGAGGCAACTGGCTCTACCTACTGAGCCACAGTCACCTCTTAAAAATCTTAACAGGTCTCTGCAAGATGTTGAGAAGTAGCCATAAATATCAAACCAAAAATGACAAAAGTAAGCAAAACAAGTGTAGTTTGACATTATCATCCTGTATTGTCCTAAAAAGGAGTCAGTCAGTCTCAAGAATGACTTAAATTAAAAGAAGATTTGTCATTTCTGAATTGGACCTGTGGAGAAGAACCTTATAAATCATACATTGTCAGTTTTGATTTCTGCAGAAATGTCTTGCCTGATTAAAAACACAGCATTTATGAAAAGAGTGCAGTTAAATCTCTGATAGCTTCACAGTGTTATTTTCCTAAGAACTGGCATGTTAGTTGTTGTTATCATCTACTCTTTGAAATCAGTGTGAGTTCATAAAGCCCTGATACAGATAACAGGAATGTCTCCCACTGCAAAAGGAAAAGAAAAGCCTGTATGACCAGTGGGCTGAAAAAGGACCAGCATAGACAGGATTCATGGGTTGAGAGACGGTTGGGAATCAAAGAAGTCCTGTGGTATGTGCCTTAGCCATTAGGACCAGCAGAGCACCCCTACAAAAGTCTTTTTTGATGTTACTATTTGATCTGTTTTCCTCAGTCCCTAGTCTCTCTTTCTCCGTCACCGCCCTCCCTCCACTCTCTCGTCCTCCCCCGCCTTCCCTTGCTCTTGGCGGGGCCTCTCCTCCTCCCCCCTCTCTCTTCCTCAAGTGATGCTGTGAAACCAGGTCAGGCTGCTGAAGACTGCTGTGGGGCTATGTACGGTGGCCAAGAAGGGAGGAGAATGGGGGTAGGAGGCGAGGGGTGTGTGGATGGGGGGGGTGTGGTACCGGCTCTACATGCCGAGCCGATGGCGACTGTTCGCGATGAGCTTTGGTGGTGGTGATGGTGATTCACAGCCCGCCTTGTGCCTAATGGGTGATTAACATGCCCAGGGAGCTGCAGATATAACAGCAACTGTAAAAGAGCGTGGGGGGATTTCTGTGTTTGGAGATCTAACTCAGAACATTCCCACAGGAGAGTGCCAATTGACCCAGTGACATAGGAAAACACAAAGTCAGAGATGTTTGTGTATATTTTTCTCGGGGTTAACAGCTCAGGCATTTCCTGTCTTCTCTTAGACAAGCTCATGGCTGGTTTATGCTGGTGTTTCCATTTCTTGTGATGATCCATCAGGTCATTTCAGATAGATAGAAGACCAAACAGCCTGCAGGTATGACCCTGAGTTTAAGTGTCTCTCTGTGTTAGTCCTCGAAGCACATGATGAGCGCTACATCATCTCTCCCACTGACACCAAGGCTTATTCAAGTTACTTGTGATCATAGGGCACATGGAGAGTAAACAGGGCTGCAAACATGTGTATTTAGGTGACTTGAGTATCTACCTACCCACAAAAGTTGAAATAGGCCAGCCTAATCCTTTTTCTCTCTGGTCCACCTATGTCTACAAACATGAAATCTAATGGTTCGTCTAGAATCTGCTCTCCTTGTGATCCCTCAATGGGAGTTATTATAGTAATACTTGCTCCTCGCCTGGTATCTCAACCAGTGACTCATAACTAAACTTTTGCAAATGCTCGCCATTATTTTTCTCATCTTTGGGAGCTGCAGTCAAGCACAGGCTTTGACTTTCCAGGGAGTGCATGGCTAGAAACTTCGACATGGATAGATACATTTATGACAATGCATAATGAATACCAAAAAAATGGTTCTAAAGCAATTAATCCATAGTAGTATGAATCTGAATATGAGGGTGTAACAAGCTTTGTGTGATAAAGGTTTAATTATCACAGCCAGCCACAAGGAGGTGATTGAGATATTTCAGCTGAATATTTCTCTGGCTGTCATGCTGTCCATTACTGGGTTTGACATTAAAGCCGTGTTTCCATCAGGGGGTCCGGTTTGTTTCAGTTTGGTTTTGTATGGTTTGGTACACTAAAACCCCAAAATAGTTTGCGTTTCTACAGACACCCCTGCTCTCACTTGGGTGGGCGGGGCTGTAAAAGCATGCATGTCACAGACAGCGCGACTTAGCTGTTCTAGCAGCAGAGTTATAGAAAGGATGAGTGACAGAAATCAGTCGGGAATAAGCAGCAAACAGCTTTATTTTAGCTGAAAGGGCTTTTTAAAAAAATAACTACATTGTAATGATGTTAACCGCGGTCAGCATTGCTCCACAGATGATGGAATACGTGTACAGATAGTAACGCTATGTTAATATGTGAATATATCTAGTCTAGAACAGTTTATACGACAAAATATGAAAGTTTAGAGCTGTACTGTGAGAATTCGCCGCATTAAAAATAGAGTAAAAGTTCAGCTGGTGTTAAAATCAAGCTAGATTAAGTCAGAAATCTGGAGTGCGCTGATCTTGGTTTAAAATAGTCTGCAGCCTGAAGTTTTATGAGCCCGTTCAACAACCACAGAGTGATGTTTTCACAGGTTACTTAACATAAGAAGTTGATTAATAACTAGTTACAGATGAGAATGAACTGTTCTAAGGCTTCGTATTCACAAAACTTCTGCATTAATTTAGTTTCTCATCCATCACGGATGGATCAGGCTGATGTGAGCCTTTGGGCTCTGCTTTGTGTTCTTAATATCATCCAGATAAACGTCAGGAAACTTGATTTGTGGCCAGATACCAATATCCATAGACTAGCAAACAGTTTGGACCTCTGTCAAGTCCAAATATTTCCCATTTAGGCAGATATTTGTCCATTTTTCTCCTGTTTTCGCCCACTTCTCACAGCAGACTTCCTTGTTTGAAGCCTGGAGGCGAGCAGCTGAGTCGCGCGCTGACGTGACATCAGTGCAGCCCCTATTGTTGTGTGTGAACCTCCACCTTTTTGGTACGGTTAGGTAAGATTGGCACCCCTATGGAAGGGTGCCAAAAAGTGGGATGGTACGGGTCAGTTTTTTGGGACCCTTTCTCTATGGAAATGCCAAAAAAAGCACGCCGTACCAAACTGAGCCGGACCGCTCGGTGGAAACGACCTATAATATGCTGTGCAGTGGTTAGGGAAAAACCCAAGCAAACTGCACCCACAGAAGTGTTCCAAGCCAAGACATAAGGCAGCTTATCAAGAATAGACGGATAAATACCTGTTTAACATGCATTATTTTTCCTTGTTATGGCTGAAAAATGCCTTTAATTCATAGGGCTAGAAACATCAAAAATACACCAACGTGTATCGGCTTGTGCCTTCTTAAGGCTGTAGTGGCACACTGAGACAAAGAGAGTAATTATTGCTGCAGCCACCACAGGTGTGTTTTTGGAGTTGCTTTAATAGCTGTAGGGAGTTTATTTACAAAAAAAAAAAAAAAAAAAAAAATCCTGAAATGCCACAACATATTTTTTTCCTCTGCACATGTTCTGAATGTCATAATGTTCTAGGGGCCAGATGGGTAATGGGGGGGGGGGGTCTGATGAAGAAGCCCCCAGGCCACCAGTTGATGATGTTGATGATCACTGTGCTAGAGTTATGTTGACCAGGAGAGCCCAGCTTACAGTAGAAGTGGCTCTGTGTATCTTTATTTCACACTCCAGCCCGGATCTAACTGATTATTAATATGCATACTTCACCAAACCAAGGAGGAGGCCATTGCTTTAAGATCATATCAATGGTGTTCTTGTTATGTAACTAATCATTTGTTTGTATTTCTTTCAAATACTGTATTTTTTTGTACGTACTGCACTGATCACATTGTCTTGTTTTGTTCTTGTCCTTCTAACTCTGTTTTATAACCTGTGCCATTATTTGTTTGTAGTTATACTGTATGATATAAACCTGTGTGAAAGCCACAGGTGAAATACATCGTTTGCTCTTAATAAAGTTACAGTTAATTCATTTCATATAGATTCTTTCTCTGTTTTGATAACTTTTTTCCCTGCAACAGACAAACACATGAGAGCCTGGGCTGTGCAAGAAAACATAACATCAAATGATACTGATACCTGTTTTTATACCAGAGCAACAAAAATATCCAAAAATCTCTCTTGGACACCCAAATTACTAATGTATCACTGCAGTCAGGCCAGAAACCTCCATTATCCAATATCACCACTTTCCTGTGAATAAAAATAATCCTGTACCTTGAAATTAATTTGAATTCTAAATTGTGATTGTCAGCATCTTTTTGACACTTTTTATTGGTTTAAAACTTGTAACAACCCACTGACAGATGCAAAGCATGACAAATGGAACTGATTTGTGGAAAAAATTAAAAATCATGAAAAATGGAGATACAAGGTTTTGGCCTGACACCAGCGAAATCTTTATCTCGATCGTTATTTGGATATACAGTACTGTACTGCAGAACTTTTGGGCATGTTTGGACTGAGTCTGAAGTAAGGTGTAGATGTGGCGAGTAGCCACCTCAAAGTGGGAAAAGGACTGACATAATCCAGGTCTGCCACAAGCCCCTGGGTGTGCTGTGTCCTTATCCCAAGGGCCCGAAAAACCACCAGCGGTTTCCAGGTGTATTACCATGGATGAAAAGGAGAGCATCTAACTTTTTTTTTTTACCATAAGTTAGAAATAAACCAAGGTTTTCATCAACTTTAATACTTGTTTCTGCTATTATTTTTTTGTTATTATAAATGTGTACATTGCTTTTGCAATGAAACTGCTGATGTTTTCCGTGCCAATAAAGCTAACTGAATTGAAATGAACTGAACTGAAAATGTCCTCACTAAAAAGATGCCGTCAACCTTACCTTGGCTGCCAAGCTTGACACACGTGTGTCAACATGTGCCAAGGTTGTGTCACATTGGACTTGTAATGAATCCTCAGTGCCCCACATGCCTAAAACACATGACTGTATATATCGACTTTAATAAAAGTGACTGCTGCCAACACAGATAGAACACTGAATGATCAGTTTCTGATAATAGCATCTCAGTGTTCTCTGCTAGGCTACTGTCACTATCTCAGCTAACTTGCTAACTGAAATCCCTCTCCTAATGGTACAGCTATAAGAATTATACAATGATACAGCTTCAATGGTGAAGTGACTTTAAACATAAATTAACAAGAGTGCTGGAAATATATTTTAATGTCCAGGCAATAGTAGGTGCTAATGGAAAATCAGAAAAATTTCAGTTATGACAGCTTTGTTAACGCTCCAGTTACAAACTTTTGTTTTTCTTTTTATTCTTGCACCCCCTGGGGAAAAAGCGGTTCCTTTTTTTTTTTTGGTTGATTTTGTCCTTTACATACAAAGGTTGTGTTGCATGAAAAAATCTTTTCTTGCTCAACTAAAAAGCCACACATGATTTACTGAATATTTCTTGAAGAAAATCGGACAAAAAGACGGATTCTTCAGCGTGCTGTTAAATATCCCGTCTGACACCAACCTTGCAGCACTGATCACAGCCATTAGAAACTACTAAACAGAAATCGTCTGGCTTGTAGTTGATCTTCAGTTTTGATTTTATAGGTCATTAAGGGGCATCAGTATTAACTTCAGTCTGCTTCCTAACCAGTTAAAAGCTCCTCACAGGGGCTTTAAATGATAATAACATTTGGTGTGCTGCACCAAAGTAACTTATAGTCGAAGCTCTGCCTCTAAAAGCCCTAAAAATGATGAATGAATGAATTAAATCTTAAGTTAATTTGCTATGCACTGAGAGTTCAATCAGTCAAAGAGATATGGCTCATTCCCACATGTGGCCATGTTCTCTCTCTGGTCTCCCTCTTCCTTCTGCCTGATACACACCTGAGTTCAATCTGCATTTGGTGAGGAGGAGGGGTATTTAGAGGAGTAGGTAGAGGGTCTTGGTTAGGCCAGGGTCTCTCGGCCCTTTTAGTTTCCTAGGTTTGTCTTCATTGCTTTACGTCTCTGACTGAATAAAGCTTGTGGGTTATTCTTTCATCCTTTGTGTTGTTGGTCTCCTTTTTTGAGACGTGGTTATGTTAATAATTTTTAAGGAAATTCAAACAATCCTCTTTTAAAGATACCTCAGAGTATTCTTACCTGTGCAGGTCTGAGACTCCCAGGCCTGGTCAGGACAGAGCTGCAGGTTTTCAGGTTCCTGGGCCAACACGGCTCGAGATCGAACCTGAACAGAGCCAAAGTCCACGCCAGCCCCCTTCACACAGATGCTCACACAGGAGCTCCAGTCTGACCACTCCATCAGGTAACATTCACCTGTGGAGACAGAGAAAAAATAATATAGTGGATGTGCTTATTATTAAAGAATCCTGTCTATCCTAACATTTTTGACAAAAATGTCAAAGTTGCCAGAAACCTTCAGCTCTGTCTTTCCAATGATGCAGTGTTCCAATTTAACTCAAAAAGACTATCATGGGCTTAAGGTTTAGATTAGAAAAAATCAAGGTAACACACATGACACAGTACATAAAAAAACATACAAAAGCACAGAAACTGCATGTTTTTTTTGTACAACATTAAAAAACCCTTAGATACATCTGTACCAATGCCTCCACAACACTGACTGGTATTGAACTGCACTGCCCACTGCTGTTAGACATCACCAAGATGATTTCATTCAAAGGCATCAAGTCGGCAGATAAATCTATACTAAAGATTTCTTAGGAGACCTTGTATTATTGACTCATGCAGTCTGAAACATCTCACTTACACTGCACCATCTAGACCTCTTTAGTAGAACCTAAGAGCGTCATTTTAAGTGTCTCTTAGCCTTTGCATGCTGATTTGACAGAACAAGATAATTTAAGCCATTACCTTGGATGTAGGCCGGTTGCAGATAAAATTATGTCATCATAGATTTGCCCGTTAATTTAAAAAGTAAAAAGTAGTTCTCAACTGGTGGGTCAGAAGGCAAAACTGGGTTGCAAAGGCGTTTTTAGTGGGCCTGATGTGATCCACTAAAAATGTGGCAAAAAGTCTACGTGGTGTTGCCCTGAAATTTTCCCCCTTCCATATACACTGGTCAATATATTAGGTACACTGCCAGGACAAAGTTAAAACCCCATTTTGCCTTCAGAAATGCCTTAATTCTTCGTGGCATGTTTCAACAAGGTGCTGGAAACATTCCTCAGAGATTTTGCTCCATATTGACATGATAGCATCTCACACAGCTGCTGCAGATTTGTCGGCTGCACATCCATGATGTGAATCTTCCATTCCACTACATCCCAAAGGTGCTCTATTGGATTGAGATCTGGTGACTGTGGAGGCCTCTGGAGTACAGAGAAGTGAAGCAGTTTGAGATGATTTGAGCTTTGTGGCATGGTGCATTATGCTGCTTGAAGTAGCAACCAGATGATTGGTGGTCAAAGGTTTGGTCATGGTTCGCAACAATACTCAGGTGGACTGTGGCGTTGGTACCAAGGGGCCCAAAATGTGCCAAGAAAATATCCCCCACGCCATTATACCATCACACCAGTTTGAACTGTTGATACAAGTAAGAATGAAGCCATGCTTTCCTGTTGTTTACACCAAATTCTGACCCTTCTGAAAATTGCATCTGGACTCATCAGAAAAGGCAACGTTTTCCAATCTTCTATTGTCTAATTTTGGTGAGCCTGTGTGAATTGTAGCCTCAGTTTTCTGTTCTTAGCTGACAGGAGTGACCTGGTCTTCTGCTGCTGAAGCCCATCTTGGCCCACCAAGGTTCCAGTGATGTGTGTTCAGAGATGTATTTTGCATACCTTGGTTGTTACTGTTGCCTTTCTATCATCTTGAACCAGTCTGCCAATTCTCCTCTGACTTCTGACATCAACATTTTCATCTACACAACTCTCGCTCACTGGATATTTTCCCTTTTCAAGACCATTTCCAATTGTAATGACCCTGGGTCATATTTTTGTCGTGTTTGCTTATAAATGCAGCTTTACCTCCTCTCCTGCAGTGTGTGAGTAGTGGGTGTGTCTGTCTCAGTGAGTGTTTCAGTGTCAGCTGGAGTGTGTGTGTGATTAGGCCCTGGTGCTGAGGCTGACTGCTCCCACCTGAGAGACTCCAGCAAGTCTACATATACCTGCTGCTGCAGCCTGCTCTTTCTCTTTTGCTCCAGCCACTTCCAACAAAGCAAGCTGTGTATTGTTTACTGTGTGTAGTCTGTCTATTTTTTAGGCTTTTGTAACAGATATATGTGCCCCTGGCCAGTCCACAATCCCCTCAAGTACCAGAAAAATCCCCCCCTTTCAGAAAATGTGTCCTAAAACAAGCTGTTCTCAGATTTTCCCCTCATGATGTCATGTGGGGAGTTAGCCCTGCCCCAGGTTCAGTTGGCCTTCCCCACTTGGATGAAAGTTCCACCCTCCTCTCCTGATCCACATCCATTAAGCCACATCCATTTCCTGAGGGGGCGTGGTCAGGAGCACATCAGGGGTGTCCTAATTCTCCTTTAAATTGAGGGCTAGGGCAAAGGGCTACATAGCCCTTGAAACAGAGATTTTCCAGTACCACGCTTGAAACCAAGGGGTGTGATGAATTTCCCCCCATGCACTGTGTTCAATTGCAAAATGGCCCGACTACAAAGGAGGCCTGTAAATGTAAAAATATTTTCAGCATAATGATTATAGAAAACACAACAGTTGTGTATATTCAATCTTTAGCCACTGGGGATGGGAATTTATTGTATTTTTGGTATGTACACGTGTAAACCAGAGCTATTAACTGTATAAATAAGTGGAGAAGATCAACACAGAGATCCATGGTGGGAATGAGATAGTTGAAGCTTTATTGTCACCTCCGATGACACAGCAGTTTATCGGCAATGTGTGATGATGAACAGTAATCAAGTGGTGTCTCATATCTTAAGTGAAGGTTTTCACCCTGCCTCTTACCGCTCTGTTTCAAGGGGCAGGGGCAAGGGTTAAGGGGTAGAAATGGGATTGGTCCTCAGTCTAGCCCATCTGGCATCAACAACTTGGACACATTCAAAGTCACTTAAATCCCCTATCTTCCCCCTTCTGATGCTCGGTTTGAACTTTAGCAAGTCATCTTGACCACTACATGCACAAATGCATCAAGTTGCTGCCATGGGATTGTCTAATTAGCCATCTGTTTTAACATGCAGCTGAAGAGCTGTACCCAATAAAGTGGCCGGTGAGTGTATATCCCATGCCATAAGTAAACCAGTGTTAATTTCATTGACTAAAACTATGACTAAAAGTGTGTGTCGACAGCCTTTTTTTCCATGAGAAACACTAGACTAAGACTAACAAAAATAGATCTGTGATAACTAAAACTGAAAAAAAGTTACTTTAGTTTTTGTCAAGATTACTAAAACTGGACTAAAATGTAATGTAGTTTTCGTCAGACATTCAGAATCAGTGACACCTCTCCACTGGGTAAATCTGTCAAAAAACAATGCTCCTGTATCTATTTTGCCTCAAAGCTTTAAAAAGCAGGTACCCCAGGTTTGGCAGAGTGCATAGAACACACTATGATTTAGTACCAGATTTAGGCAAGAGAATAAATGCTCGGACTAAAAGTAAAGACTAAATGTGAGGACTTTTTATGGACTAAAACTAAACTAAAATATTTTGAGTTTTCATCGACTAATACTAGACTAAAACTAAAAAGGATAGAAATGACTAAAATGTGACTAAAACTAAAAGATATTTAATTCAAAGACTAAAACTTAATATAGCTGCCAAAATTAACACTGGGGTAAATGGTAAATCTGATGACTTACGGTAACTGCTCATATAAAAATTAACGGAACATCTGGAACACCACAGAGAAACCTTGCTGTTTGCTTTGTTAAAATAAGGTAGAAAATAAACCCTAAGACAAGAGCAACATCTCTCTGTCATGTCTTCACTGTCACCTGGTCAGTGGGGAATTTTTTGAAATAACTGCCACATGACCTATAAAAATTGCTCGGTCTTGCCTTGAGCCATATCACAAATCTTTTAATTTCCTGTAAGACAGTGAGCAGACTCAGGTCTTATAGGTGAACAGGATTTATCCACCAGGGCACCAAGATTAAATGTTTTATTCTCTTTTCATTTTCACCTCAAGCTTACTTGTATTACAAAGCTCTTTCTCTCAATTTCATGCATTTACTCTATTTCATTGCTTATATTAAACTTTAAAAGCGCCATTTGGGGTCTTTAAAATGTATCTCTATTACTGTGTCAGTGTGGGTGTCCTTGCAGATATCAGATCTTTAGATTTGGCAGAACTAAAGCGGTCTTTTTACCTTAAAATCTGTAGATGAGAGCAGTTTAATCAGGTGGAGATGTTACGACAAGCTGCGGCGAGACTGAAAATACATTAACACATCCAAGTAAGGTGGAGGATCAGGATGCAGGGCAGGTGGGTTTTGATCACAGCTGACAACTGCAGCTCATCAAACAGCAGGGGAAATCGAACACGGGTCAAGGGTGGCGGTGCATGAAAGTGGGTGTGCTAATATGTGCGTGTGAGGATACCAGAATTCCCAAGCTGTCCCCGGCACCTGCACAAAATGCGCCTGAATTTCCTCCCAGATCACACTGCAGCACCTCTTTGCTCAGAAAGCAGTCTGTGCTCCTGATTGCTGTTTGATACTTCAGTGCTCCTGCAGTTTGGCAAAAAGAGGTTGGACCGAGTTGTTATCTGGGGCAGCGTTTTTCAGTGTTTCCATCTCAGGGACCAGCAGACATCTGATGAGTGTTTTTTCTATATGAAATGAGAAATCTGCCCGTGGAAACACGCTCAGTGCAGCCGTCTAATACAAAATGAATTCAAACTGTGATACTTTAAAACAAATCGTGGGTTGAAATAACGGTTAATTCTTTTTTTCTGCTCTACATTTTAAAGAGACTGAATGATGAACGCTCAATAATGAGCCAGAATAGACACAGGAGTTTGGAAATGAACTCTAAGTTTGTATTTTGTCTTTTGGCAGAAGTAAGAAACAATAATTCTTCCTTCAGGGATCACTGATACTGAAAAAAACAGACTCATATTAAAGCTGCTCTGTGTGAAAGTACAGTGCTTTTATCAGGCTATTATCCAGGCTCAAACTTCGATTGGGGGTTCGGTTTCCATCCTGTCTTATTAGGAGACCACTAAAATAAAGGTGCTAGAGACTGGGGACCCCCACTGTACCTGAAGGTGGTTGAACACAGCCATGAGCATTGAAGAATAGTCATGGAGCATGGAGGTCAACAAAATCATGACCCACTCTAAAGTTAAGTTGAGGTATTCATATTTTATATTTAGCCTGAATAACTACCGCTCTTATCAAAACAACAAATATCTTTTTTATTCATTAGTATAAAGCCTTCTCAAAAGTGTTAAGCCCTTTTCTTAAAAACAGAATAAAATGGATTAAAAATGGCAAAAATTTATGGAAAATGTGGTTAAAATGGGATTTTAAAAGTAGCAAAAATGGGTTAGAAGTGGCAAAAAATTAGATAAGACTGGCAGAAAATAAGCAATAAATGGCAGTAACAGATTTAAAGTGAAGGAAAATTAGGCAAAATAGGATTGAAAAGTGGGAATAAGTGGTTTAAACTCACAAAAAGGTTTAAAGAAAATGGCAGAAGTTGCCAGAAACGGAGTACACTGAGAAAAAAAATGGGCATTACAAACTGTAAAATGTTGTGAAAATTGGTGGAAAAAGTGGTATAAAAAAGGGGTCAATAGTGGCAATAATGGGTCAACAGAGGCAACAACAGGCAGAAAAGAAGTAATGGAAAGGGTTTAAACTGGACAGAAATGGCTTTCAAGTGGCAAAATGTTTTAAAATCTGCAAAATTTGGTGTCAAAATTTCACACATTTTACACTAATTTCATTAGTGTAAATATGCCAAACTGAATAAAAAAGAGGCAAAAATGGGTACAAATTTAGCAAACATTTATGAAAAGTGGCAAAATTAGGTGGGAAAAGTCATTAAAATACATATTTTCAACATTACCCAATTATTATTACCCAATAACAGTTTGACAAACTTTTCAGCTCCAAAATGGAGCTGTTATTCAGGATGGTAGCAACAGTAAAACACACATGCATTGATACTATCAATAATCTCAGCTGCTGGGGCCATTCTCTGGGTTTGTCCGGGGCCCAGCCATATCTGTATGCCATCTTTCTTTTTACAGGTGTTTTTGAATACTTTGATTTCAGCATAAATCTCACCAAATGACCAGGTTTTTATTTGACATTTCAATAATTTTATGCATATATTGTCATAGAAATAGGAAGAATATACAAATTAAAATGATTCAAAAACTATTCTTACTTTTTCAAAGGCATCTGGCAGTCTGTTCTCAGTGTCTCATGTCCCCAAAGGGGGTCCTGAGCCCTATGTTGAGAACCCCTGCATTCAATGCAGCCCCAAATTTTGGCCACACATGCTTAAAAATTATGCACGGTACTGTAGATGCTATCAGCTCATTTATTTACAGCTGATTAAAGAGCATTATGGCAGCATAGCAGTATTTATTAACTGAGGCCACAATAAGTATGGGTGGTGGATATCTGTTTTACTATCTAGAAAGAGTTTTTAGTTAGGATTATTTGTTTGAAATGTTAAGGAAATGTTAATAATTAGGCACCGGATTGGCTCGGTGGGTGGGGCGAGCACCCATGTGTGGAGGCAGTTGTCCTCAGCGCCCTGGTAGCGGAATCTGTTCCTGGTCTCTGTGCTGTTTGGCACATGCCTCCCCCACTTTTCCTCACTATGTTTCCCGTCTCTCTTGAGCTATATTATCTAAATAAAGGCAAAAAGCACCAAAAATGGTCTTAAAAATGATAATGATTAGTAATTCCAGTGCTGAATACAGAGGGATCTGACTAGCTGGCTAATTGCAGGCATCCTTTTCACTTTTCATACAGTGGACTTCAACAAAAGTTTACTGTGACAGCAGAGGGCGAGTGATGCTTCTGCAAGTGTTACATAGATAAATGTAAAGATTGTGATTTTAGTTTATATATTTAAAAAATGTTTCATAGAGTCAGTAAATCTCAAACTGGCTTCCACACATATTAGTCTCTGTTTCACTGTCACAGTGAGTAATAGGCTATAAATTAACACAAGGAAGCTCAAAAAGTTTGATTTGTACATCATAATTTTTCATTATAGTTTTGCTGTAATGTCATGTCTGGCACTAATTTGACATAATCATAGTATCAATAAAAATATGAACAAAATGTGGAGAAAAATACACCAACAAACATAATAAGGCAGTTTTATCACATCCATAGAGATTGCATCAGTCATGCACTAGTAAACAGTATATAAATCAACCTTCTGCTTGCGTGTTTTAAATTATCCTTAACATTTTTTGTTGATTTTCTTTCTCCCATGGCTTATTCCCATCAGATAATTTACTATTAAGCTTGAAAAAATCCAGATGAGAACAAATTACCATCCCCACTCTCATAACCAGCTCACCCAGAAAATTTGAGCAAATTGTCAGGAGTTCTGTGCATGAGGAAAGCACTACACCAGAGCTCACCTTCCTGCTCTGCTCGACGCCCCAAAGCTCCATCAAATCCTGCAGCTGACAAGCCTCCATCACAAAAACCTGACAACAACTCATCAAACTGAAGCTTTCAAGTCATAATCCCATCTGTGAGATTTTCTCTCTCCTATTTTTCACAGGAGGTTGAAGGGTTGACACCCTGAGCTGATATTGTGCCGTTTTATTCCCCACTGCAGTGCTGAGACATTATCTGTTAATCACTATGTGGTCAATGTGCTTGTTTTTGGTATTGATGAAGCCCTCCATTAGCTCAATGGCAACCTTTGCTCCTGTTAAATACCCACTTCTTGTATTGATTCAGGAGGAAATGTGTTTCGGAAGAGGATTTGTCACCATTTAGAGCTGCAACACCCAAAACAGGCTAAAATAAAGGAAGTGTAAGAAAAGTTTTACAAACCTGCAAGACTGATACATAAAACCCCTCCTACATGTGCAGGATTTACAGTTCAAGATGGTATATTTTACAGCCTCGGGAAATTTGGATTAAAACATTCATAAGATTTAAACAAAAATGCATATGTGTTCTGAAAGTTGATAGGTGAGAGGCAAAGGTGATGAGTATCTGTAAAATAAGTGAAATGATCTATAACTAGTAGAAAACCTAAAAAAACCCAGCTCATTTTGGCTCAACTTCTTGTCAAGACTGCTGGTGTTGGAAATCTGAATTTGACAGACGTTTGTTTGGCATTGCACCAAGCAGAGGTGATGTCACAGGTGTTATTTAGCAGCCCTGAGCTGTACATTGAAACAGTTCCAGTCAGTCTGAAAAAGAAACCAGAAGCCTTGCCAGCTGAAAATATTCATTCTCGTTGATGAGCTACAAAATGCTTTGATTTCATAGAAGTGTAGTTAGAAGTTACAAAACACATACAACTTGTCCAACTTGCCATCAAGTATTTGCAACTTGATTTGAATGCTCTTCAAGGATCTTTTTTTAAACTACTTTTAAATGTAAGGAAAAGTTCATGTTTCTCTCCAGGGCCATTAATTATGAAACCTTGCAGTTATCTACCCACTGCTCAAGGTTTCTGCCTCTTTAAAGGCTCTTTTACCTTCCTGTTTTCACTCATGGTGGGCCTCTGTTGGTTCTCTTTAAATCATGCAACAAAAAGTGCAGTACAGATCTGGAGTCTCATCTATAAAACAGCATGGAGAGTACACATGGCAAAAACCCCAAAAATGATGTGCTTTAATATCACTGATTTTTAAGACAGTGCCAACGCACATTTGCATGCAATGTTTTCTTGATAAATCACAGCCACATGGATAAATGGACAAGTAGATCAACCTCATAGTCTGCCAACATTTAACCATAAAGGGTTAATGCAAATAAAAATATAAAAGTTATCCAAAATAAATCACAATGGCATGATGATTTCCATTTCATTCAGTAAAATCCACCATGTACAGTTTCTATTCTGCCATGTCGCTCTTTAGAAACATCTGTTTTTGCCATATGGAGTTTGCGCATCTACTAGTGACAGTATTGTAGTTGAGCTCTTACTCCAATTTCCATGTACAACAGTCAGCAAAACGCACAGTCCACCAGCTTATTCGCTCTAAGAACGCTATTAGCTAAGCCAACTCATGCCATATCAAAACTGCTCTAGCCGGACTATGCTTTGCTCCTTATGTTTTTTTGCTCTGATGCCTAGAAGAGCCAATCAGCTCAATGGCTCTGCTTTGTTGTAGATCAATCCAAACAGCCAAAAAAACATGCAGAGTATCCGGTCAACTTCAAAATACAACCCAATGCACGAACTCTTGATCATAAATCATCACTATACCAACACTACGTCTCATCCTGCAGCATGAAAATGAGAAGGTCAGTGGGTCACAGAGCTACAATGACGCCACTGATGCTCCTTTTAGCTGCATAATGTACTCACCCAAGGTGGAAGCAATAAAATCAGGGAATCATATAAAAATGAACAGCAAATCAACCCCAAAAAGGCTAAATAATCTGTTGTTTACAAACTATTCCTGCATGAACTTGCAGGTCCCTCATGCTCTCTGCCCTTTTCATTCAAAGACACACTTCCTGTGAACAAGGTCACTTGCCTTTATTTGAAGTACAACCGTGACACTGCGGAGTGCGGTGCAGTCAGTGTACGAGGAAATTATGGGCTAGCCTCCAGTGATTGTTGAGCAAAAAATTGGCACATCCAATTTTTTGAAGGTATATTTTGGGCATCTTATGCCTTAATGCTATATTATAGAGGAGGACAGCAGATAGAGCCAGAAACATGGATGAGAGCTTGAAGGAGTGAAGGCACAGGCCAGGCCACCTGAGTTCATGACATGGGGTGCGCCTTAACCACTAGGCTACCCCCCACCCCCAAGATACTTGGGCCCTAAAGCTGGTTACACACCGCGCAGTAACTACCCTTAAAACCACCTCCCTGCCGGAGGAGTCCCCCTGAAAAGCAGAGCGTTTTTTAAAGCGGCTGCTGCCGCTGCAGTATGAGGCAGCAATGACGTAGAGGTGCTTCGGTGAGCGTAACAACAGAGCCCGCCCACAAGTCCATAACCCCCCCCCACCAAAAAAAAACCCCTCACTATCTCTGTATATTAACATGTATAATGTACTATAAAACGGAAGGAAAAATACAGTTGCATCATCAAAATAATATGAGCTCCTCCATTGTTTGCTTTGACCCATCCATCGATGTGATCGGCTGCTGCCAGAAAGTTCAACACGTTGAACTCCGAGCGGCAGGGCAAAATCTGTGCGCGTTCACGTGGGCGGCAACAGCTTCTGGGTCCTTCTGCCGCGGATAAAACTACTCCCCGTCTGCTGCCCTTCCCTCAATAAAATGACTGGAGGCAGCGAGTTGCTGCGTGGCAGTGTGAAAAGGGCTTAAGGTTGGGAACAAATGTAATAGATAAAATTTGTGCTCACAGCCACAATAAAGACTGAATTGAGAAGTTTTTATCTTTTTCACTTGGCAGTATGATGCATGAGCTTGTGCCATAGGACGTTCTCTAAGAGGATGGATGGATGCAGTGTTTTTCAAGAAGTGAAAGAGCCTCTTCTTTGAATTTTCACAGTAAAATAGAAAAATAGATGCATCAGACTCATGTCTGACATTGAAATTAGGGAGTTTGTGAATGAAAGAACGGCTATGACTTCAAAATGATTTTAGCAACTTGTGAAACAGGGAGTTGCAGCAAATATAAAATAAAATTAAAAAATCATTTGAAAATTAACCCCCTGCACTTTCTCTAAAGATTGTTGTACCACATCAGCAAAAAGGGAATGATTGCTGGATTGATGGCCTTGA
Organism: Cheilinus undulatus; assembly: GCF_018320785.1. Classification (NCBI taxonomy): domain Eukaryota; kingdom Metazoa; phylum Chordata; class Actinopteri; order Labriformes; family Labridae; genus Cheilinus; species Cheilinus undulatus. Next base: position 45,159,502 of record NC_054872.1, read on the forward strand.
TGTGGACCCCAGGAAGAACAGCTTCTGGCAAATGCTGAAGCCAGTTGGAATCCAAATAAACAAACCAGAATGCAAAAACAGCAAAGTATATCCGAGTACTGTCTGTCATAAATGAAGACAGTAGATAGAAATAGACCATTAGGACATGTTTACACTGCTGAACTGATTGAACTTTTGCTCTGGGAATGTTTGTCATGCAGAATCTATCGAGGAAACTTGTAAACACTTAAAAGCTGGTTCAAATGAAAGCTTGGTTTAACAAAAAGAGCTGCCTAAATCAAATTAAATGTGCTCATATGAGGAGGGAGTGTGAGGACAATAGAGCCAGATATATCTACAGCTGAGATTTATGAAAAATTAACATGAAGGTTAAATCACCAGCATTATATAATTACAGCTGCAAACTTACATTCATGAGGAAGTGTTGTAGTTTCTGAGTCAGAAAAAAAGAGCGGTCTCCTGAGTGTGCAGAATGATGTTTTTAAAGGAGGAGTCGGTGTGAAGACGAGCATGAAGGACACAGAGAGAAGACACCTGGCAGTTGGTACAGAGAAAGTCGGATGTGCTTCTGATTTTAAGACATTTATGTTCTACAGAGAAAGTAGAAGTTAAATTAGCCTCCAGCGGCCAGCGAGGTTCAGCATTATGCTGACCGGACGGTAATAAAGCACTAACCTACTTAATTAAATGAAACTATACATCTGTGTGAGGTAAAATATTTCACAGTTCTTGCTTCGGAGGCTCGTTTATCTTGTAAATCACAGCAGATGTCCAGCTCAGCATAAAGATGGTGGCCAAGACCTAATCACTCACCGAAAGTAAGAAAGTCCTCCTGCGAGGGTCGGTCATGCACCAGCACTGCCAGTTTTAGAGGTTTGTTACCCGCCGGGGCTACTCATGCTGAAAATGTGTGCACACATGGTGCTCTAACAAGATTTAGGAGGAAGCAGAGACCAAATGGCACACTGTGGTATTAGTCTTATTGTTTGTCCCACACTCTACCAGGGTCTTCTTTACAGCTATGTAGCAAGCTGCTAACTATCACTGTCAATAGATATAATCACCTATGCGTAGGTATGCTCTTTTAGGGAAAATATGACATACATTTGTTTGGTGTAGCATCGTCTATGGCAGTAAGGGAACAGTCTATCAGTTTAAAATAAAGAACAGAGAAAAGGAGCAATCTGGAGATTTTACTTTAGGTTGTGTTTTCTTTACAAATACTCAACAATATTTCTCATAAGGAATCTGCAGATTACTCCATGTAATATTGAAATAATGATTTGTTGTAGTCGTTCATCCATACATAGCATGTATAGCACACTATATCAGTGGTTTTGGAGTTCTCCTACTAGTATCTAAGGGTGCTTTCACATCTGTAGTTCACTTGCTTTGTTCTGATTCAGAAGATAGTAAGAGATGTTTCAACACCATTTGTTCCGTCCCAATACAAGAACATTGAATATCGACTGATATGAGCTGATCGATACTGGTGAAAACTTTCTGGGCCGACAGTACTGTCAACTTGGAACTAGGCTCAACTAATAGGATAAACAGCCTCTCTGTGACACTTAAAGTTGTTTTCCCTGCTATTTATTGAGAGTTTCACTGCTAAATATTAAGATAATAATGACACTGAGGGTCACATTACAGGCTGCCAGTTTAAGTATGTGCAATTTGACACAGTATGACGTGATGACAGAAAAGCCTCTCATAAAGCATTCTGAGAAAACTATATGGCTGTTAGCATTCAAGGTAGTGGCAAAAATAATGATCACAAATTGATTAAAAAATGGTAAAAAAAAACCTTCATTATTAGATCTGCTGGTGATGACTTAGTTTTTCAAGTCCCTGAAAAGTCCCACAAGTTCCAGAATTTACCAGAAATGTTTCTGTAAGTGCTGCAAAGGCATGGATAGCATCATTAGAACGGTGCAACGGCTAGCTGCAAGAAGAGAAAAAGTAACATGCTATGATTCATGGTTCAAAAGTTTTTTAACTTTTTTCTAACCTGTGAAACTTCTTGTTGATATAATACCCACACTGATGGTATTGGAATCAGAACAAAGCTAATGATAATAGTATACACCTTTGCATTTTTTTCCCTTGGGTCATTTTGTGTTTACACTGCAGTATTGGGTTGCAGGTGAAAGCACACAGCAACGACATGGTGTCTTTACATTACTGCATCACAGCCTGTTTTTCACACTGCATATGTAAACAAATATCAACCATACTAAATATATATGTGTGACCATGTTATATATTTTAATACCACTCCTAAGTTACGTTCTCTCTGCAAACAAACTGCTACAGGGCTAGATTTTGAAGTGAAAGAAGGAATGTTCAGTACAAGTTTTTAAAATAACTCAGGCCATACAATTGCCTTGATTCATTGTTAAACTGTGCCTGTTTCAGAATCAAAAACTTTCAAATTTTCTCCACATGCTTAAACAGGCTTTTATTTTGAAAAGCACAATCCTGACGTTTACTCGTACTGTGTTTATTTTCCTTGTGCCATTTAGTACTGATGTGGAAACAGAAAGCACTAGCTGAAGTTTAGAGACCACCTTTATTAGGTGAGCCCTCTATTCTCTAGATTCTTCATGCTTGAGACGCGGTCCTTTTGCAGTCAGCCTGAAAGCCTTGCTAGCTGTGATGAAAATAATGTTGTGACACTGCTGATAAGTGGCCACCATGTACCCAGTCTGAAATGAACTAAAAAGAGCCTATCCCCCTCAGGAACCACTCAGAAAAAAATGAGATGTCAAGGGCAAAAAATAACTTCAATATCAGTTGATAAAATCCTAACAAGACAGGCACCTGTGGGCGGAGCCTGGATGCAAGGTTGTAAACCACCTGTGTGTATCAAAAGGTTCTTGATAAAGTAAATATTTCCAAGAGCTCAGAAAAGTTTAGAGGTTTATTATCTACACAAACAAAAAAATGAGGCATTGTGAAAAATGAGGTATTTTTTTTATACCCATTATAGGTAGCCTGCAGTTGTTAAGAGTGTCCATCTAACCAGTACTGTGCATGTAGAATATGTTATTGTTAATTGCTATTGTTTAACAGTTCTTCTCTATCATGCATAATTATGTCTTCATACACAGTTACTCTCTTGAATATATAGCAGCCTTCATACACAGTTACTCTCTTGAATATATAGCAGCCTGCATAACAGTACCTATTTATCTCAGCACTATTGCACTGTTGCAATATGTCTTCCTTCCTATGTTTTTTAAAAGTTTGTTTTTTTCATACACTGAAACTGTTACCATGTATTTGCATCTTTAAGCCTGTAGTTCTATATATTTTTAGTGTTTAAATTTGTGCGCTTCCTTTGACTTGGTTTGCCCTTGTTTTCAGTGTTGTATGTTTAAAAGTTTGGACACAGAGCTGTGTAAAACTGGATTCAGATTTCTTAAATGCCATTACACAAAGCCATTCAAATTCTGATAAAGTATTAAGCATTTAGCACCTGTGTAGAAGCCATGGTAAGGCTAGTTGCTTTGTTTAGCTCTTCATTTGATTAGTGGAAGTTTATACTTCAGCCAATTTGACAGTGTTGTGATAGCGTTGCATTTAAAAATCACCTGATTTAGACCCTAACTCGGCTGCTTTTTCCCCTAGTGGCGGTAGTTAAAATAAGAAAAAAAAAGGTTTGACAACTGAAAATACAGTAGGTGAGCAGAGCAGGCCAGCCGGGTTGTTATGACACATAAAGGAGCTGATTGTGACCAAACAGATCTTGCTTTTTCTTTCATTGCTCTTATTGCATTATGTGAATCACTCTGAGATGAAGCCTTTATAAAATGCTCCACATTAACCGCCTTGCTTCCTTTTATGAACGGAGCTGCATTTCATCTTAAATGAGCAGTACCACTAATGAGTGTAGAGAACACTTCCTCACTCTGTTCTCCTCTTAATCAGCATCATTCACATGTGAGGTTAATAAATGCATAAAATGCACATTTTCTCATCATGAAGAGCACGTTGGAGTGTTACTCAGGGAGGTTGTAGTCCAGTTTGCCGTTTGTCTTTTTTACAAGCCCTCAGGGTTTGTGTTACCTCGCCCACATGGATTATCGATCGCATCTTTTTCTCAGTTATTTTATCTCTGTCTGTACGTGTGTGATTTAATCACTTTGCTTCTATGTTTCTTCACCACACAAATGGAATAAATTAAATTGAAGGGGTCCCAGCTTTAGTTTAGATCATCTCTGTCTATTTCAGTGAAAGAGCAGGTGGTCTAAATAGTTTGTGGCTTCCACATAAAACAGAAAACACTTCCTGACAGCAGCGCCTCCGGCTCGGCTAGGCACTTCACCAAGCACAACCAGCAGCTTTCACGGGTGGGAGGCCTGTGAGGGATCATTTTTGACCACTGTTTTTTCACTCCCTGCATGAGGAATTAAATCTCAGCTCAAACACAGATACAGCTGGTGGATGAGCATCAAGCAAAAAGAGATGAAAACAGAAAAAAATGTAGTAAACATGCACTACAATGTGCATGTAGAGTGAAATTGAGACCTACTACCTTGGCAGAGGAAAATGAAGACACTCTGAGTACCTACGGCAATGAAAGACAGTGTCTACCAGTAAAACAGCACAGTTACACAAAGCATCTCCTATAATGTAGTCCATTTATTCCTGCCTTCAGGTAGGTTCTGGATTTAGAGGTCATGATGGACACTGAGTGCTGTGGTTAGAGATAATAAAATCTGCCCTGTAACAAAAGTATTTTAGTGGCTGCAGTGTGATATAAATCAAACTGCAGAGCAGCGCTGATATATGCACTGCAGAGTGACTTCTGCGTTCTGCTGCTTGATCCTGGGAGCAGCTCTGCAATGCAAAATAAAATTGGAATAGATTATTTCACTTAGACCTTTGTGTAGAGCTGCAAACCGATCCGAGCCGCATAAATATTTGAGTTAAAAATCTGTCTGATGCCTATACAGTATGTTCATGGCTCCAGTGACCTCCAAATCCCTGCAGCAATGATGGAGAGAACATCCCTACATTAACCTCTAGACTAAGAGAGCAAAGATTAATCAATGCATTTGTGAAAACCAGAAATATAATAGATGTAACCAAATTCAAGTTTTCTGGAGTTAGCAGCAGGAGCATGCCAATGCAGTATAACTGAAACTAGAATCACTTGCTGACATTTAAATGTCACAGACAAAGAGTCAAATAGCTGCATGTTTCATTAAGAAAAACAAAGTTAAATTTCTAAGATGTCCTCACAAGATCACTTGACAATTCTTTGAATATTGATATTGGTGCAGAGACACTCCAAATTTCTAAAACGTGGATTAAGACATGTCTGAGGCATCCTTAGAGGATTTATATTTTATCACAGTTTGAGGGAGAGCACTCAAGATTAGTCCAACTTATCCGGTATTTGACCAAATGTGAAAAATAGTCCCACTCTCCACTCCTGTTTCTGAGATATGGCATTAAACAGTGGTGGGCTCAGGATGTTTGAAGAGCAGGGGGGAATAATAACAAGGGCAGCTGCTGTAGGTGGTGGGTCACCAGTGCACAAAAAAGTTGTCATGAAGCTTAGAAGAGTTCAAGCAGGAAAACTGTTTGATTTTCATTTAACCTTTCACTCATTAATCATCACTTATTCATGTTGCTCCCGTTCCCCCACTTTCTGGTAATCAGCTATTTATGGGCGTTTACTCACTAAGGCTGGCCACAAACTACAGGACCTGATTTAAGGCAAGATTTGCCTCCCCCAATGATCGTGGGGGTGTATCCTGAGTGGAGCCTCGTCGCAAACGATTATTTACCTGAATAATCCTCAAGTGTGTGGTGTCAGCACGATTATCTTACTGCTCCAAGTCACGTCGTAGCCTCCAAGATCCTGCATCGTAAATATTACACGTGTTTGTCATGGTGCCTGTGACACAGCACCCACAACAACCAATGAGAGTGAGCAGACCAGGTAGCATCACCAGCCAGATCATAGTACTCTCACTGCTCACCACCATAAGCACAACTACAGCTTAATTCAAGCCAGGATTTCATCCTGATTCTTTTCCTTGTGTTAATGATTTGTGCTGGACTTTTAACACATCAGGATAGCAAGTAAGAAGGTTCATACAGACATCAGCGTTTGTAATTTTTTCAGAGGTCACGTGATAACGCAAAGTCTCTGGCAGGTCAGCAGGTGTGTTGTCTCCAGTCATCTGACAGTCTGGCTGAACCATCTAGTGTGAGCATTCAGAGGACTAGAGATGAAAAAAGTTTTGAAACTGTTCTTATGACTGTGGTCTCCCATATTTTTAAAATTGTTTCAGATTTGAAAATTGTCTAGTGTGTGGCCAGCCTTTAGTTCTAAACCAGTGGTTCTCAACTGGTGGGTCGGAACCCAAAAGTCAGTCGTGGAGCAGTTTTCAGTGGGTCGGGACTAGGTGTCTGAAAAAAAAATGGTGGCAAAAGTCCTTAAGTCCTTACTGGACATGCATCAAAATCTTTTATTTTACCATGTTTGACTCTGAAATTGGTTCAGTTCAAATGTTTGATCAATATTTCAACTAATTTATCTCCTCTTTCTTTCAATAAATGGCTACTTTTCTCATGATAATGAAGTGCTTTCACAAGTTCTCTGTAGAATTGGCACAATTGACACAAAATGATGGGGAAAGAGGGTATAAAATTTGTCAGTTTTGTCCCTTTTCTTTTTTACACCAGGTGTAAAGGTCAAATCATGCTCCACACTGCAAATTTTTCAATTAACTTAACATGCGTCGTTGAAATTTTTTGGAAACTTGGGTCGCTTCTGACATCAAAATCTGCTCACCTCGCCTCTGCAGTCAGTCGGTCATGTCAGTGTGACCGTGCTTCCTTTCTCCACCTTAGATCCATCTCAGGGTCCAGTTCCTCAAAAGTCTGCTCTCCATATTATCCTGGATCCTTCATTACCACAACCAGTGTCCACAATCCATAAAGTTGGGTATCCTAGTCTGTTGTCCCCCCTGGCCCTCTCAAGTAAATGACGACATCATGATGGAGTATATCCACCAAAGACATTTCACCTTTCTCTTTTCCAACTTGAAAAATAAATAATTGCTCACTCATACTTTACTCTTTAAATTAAACACTTTATACATTCCTATACAGTGCATTAAGAAATTAAAGAGATGCTGCTGAGGGTGACCTTGGCTACCAAGAAACACAGGTGTGTGCTGATGTGTATAGTTTGGCTCTGGCCACCCTTCACCCCCCTCCAGCTCAGGGTTGTGGCACATCGAGTCCTGTGACGAATCCTTAGAGAACTGTATGCCTGAAAGTTATGAACATGACTGTGTACATATCTACCTCCTCTTTTTGTCACATTCTGAAATTTCACTGTTACATATCTAAATTTGAGCTTGTTTCATTTTGTATTTTTATACTGTTTTAAACTAGGAGGAAGTGACAGGGCACTTTACCATGTTTTCCACTGGGAAGACACCCTGGTGGGAGCTTCATCACGTATTGCCCACAGGAAGGGCACCCTGGAAGGCATTTTAACACATTCTGTCTACTAAAAGGGTATAAGAAGCCACCCACGTCGACAAATAGCCAAACTGTAGCACTATAATCACTACAAATGCTGCTTAATATCTCTTAACTTCAGAAACTTATGTAAAACTATCATTTTTCAAATCAAAATGGCTATGATCCTGATGCTTATTCTGGTAAGCATAATGATCATCCGTTACAAGCAGTTTCCATTACGTGTTAGAAGAAGGGTAACATCATTACACGTACATTCCAGTCTCCATAGAAGAAACCACGCCCCTTTTGGATATTGATGTACAAGCTGCCACTGAACACACTGGAGCAAAATCATTAAGAAGATTCATTTTCATTTAAGCTAAAAAGTTTTTTTTTTTTTTTTTTTAGATATATATTTTTGGACTTTCTTGGAGAGACAAGACAGTGGATAGGGTTGGAAACAGGGATGAGACAGTGGGGAATGACATGCGGTGAAAAAGGCACAGGCCAGACTTGAACCAGGGCTGCATGTGTACACGGGGCACGATCTAACCACTAGGCCATCTGCGCCCCAGCCCTGCTTGAAGTACAGGTGTATAAATTCCTGGGAATTGTCCAAAGCAATGGTTTTCAACCTTTTTTTGCTCAAAGCACACCTAAGATCAAGCCAAAATCTCAGGGCACGCCATATCCATTTCTATTTCAAAGTGCATGTCACAGTATTTTCAGTTCAGTCAGGCCCACTTGGTCAAGAAACAAACTGTTTGCAAATATGATATTTTTAATTCATTAGCAGCTATCATTGTGCTTTTTATTGATGTTATTTTGCCGATATGGCTGGGATCTCCCTGCCCTTCCACGAGCCTACTTGGAAAGCACTGAGCTTGAACAGCACACATTCCTACCTTCCCTGTGCCTACAATGAAAGCCATAAAGGGGGAACAGAAGCAGCAAAAAACCCTGAGCAGATCCAGCATCAGTTACAACAGAATGACACTCATTAAGTCAGATGTATTATAATGGAGTAGCTTGGGTGGAGGAGGATTACAAAAGCAGCTTGCAGAGGGAGCTGCACAGAGTAGGCAGCCAGAGCAGCTTAGATATTGCGGCACGAGTGCATTAGCCAATAGGGAACTAAGCGTGAATCAGCTGGCCGTTAGCTTATGAGGACTTCCACTAGATCAGCTGATCTCAGTGAAATGGCAGCACTTGATACCGTAGTCTGTCAGAAGTAACTCCCTACGCTCAGTTTGTTGTATAGCTTTAGTAAAAACATGATTTTACAAGGCACACCTAGACTTACCTCGAGGCAGCCTTGCCCCACCATTATAGAACCACAGGTTTAAAGTTAAAAGTGTTTTTAGTGCCAAAGGGACCTCAACCTTCAACCAACAATTTCTTATCAGTTGATGAATAAACCCAAAAGAATGTATGGTGCTAAGCTCAAGGGGACTCCATCAGGGTGTTACTGTTAAGTATGAAGATCCAACCCTGGCACAATAAAGCTCCTTTATGTTGGAGTGGAGGATTAAAAACAAGACTTCTGTAAAGGACGACACTGCCAGGAACTCCAGCAAAAATACTGCTTATACTGAATCCTGTGTTTGGACGTGACTTTGAAGGTTTGCTCTGGCAGCACTGGAAGCTCAAAATAAACACGGTTTTATCAGCAGTATTACCTGGGCAGGGGAGTGTACAGGCCTCTTTCAGTACGATCTGCTTGTCTCCATCGACGGCGAGCTCCAGACTGCTGCACAGCTCCTCATCCACCGGACCGTCAGCTTCACTGGAGCCGTCCGACACGAAGCAGGACAGGTTTCTGTACCGTGTGCCATGTCCACACACCACGCTCTGAGAGGAGAGAAGCACCACAGAAGAAGAAAGAGGATGAGTTATCACAGTGAGAGAGGGGAATTAATGAGCCCAAAGCCACTTCAAGGTACTTTAATGCTGGCTAATTATAGAAACAGTGTGGCTGGTATTTTTGTCTGTCAGACATTTTAATTGAAAACAGAAAGGGAATGTTATGTTTGAGAAACTAAAGCTGTTCAAGTGACTGCTGCTTATAAACGGATTAGTTTTCTAATTACAACAAATGGTGTGGATTTTTAATAATGATGTGGTGAAAAGTATGTGTAATTGAGCGCTGCCCTTTACAAAGTGCATATGAATTCAAACTGCATGCAATATTAATGATACATTAAAGCTTTTTAAAGCTGCAATAAAAGGAAATGGTCAATAAATCTTAACGATTCCCATTTCTGAATCCAACCCAAACAACAACCCAAGTGGAAGCAATAAAAACAAAAAGTTTGACGCGCACTTTCAGTTCAAGGACTCGAGTATCCTGGTTATGATTGAGGTTTTTCAGTATCCTGTGCGATCTGACATGGAAACATCATATCGGATAAACCTTTATAATCAATGACAACTGTGTTGTTTTATAGAAACAAAGGGAAGCAGGGGAGTTCACTTCCCATTGGGTGACCATAACAGCCAGTGGTGTTGGTGGCTCTGATCTTCTTCAACCACTCCAGATCTTCTCTCCACTTGTTGTCCAGACCATCAGCAAGGATCTGGCTGTTAATCTTCCTTGACATCTTTCTGCCTGTTGAGGAACCAGTCAGGGATTTTGTACTGGCAAGGATTCTGCATGATGGTCAACACACACTTAACCTCCTTCTCAGTCGGCCTTCTTGTCCTCTTGTTGAAGTCCATGTCAGTCTTCTTCAGGACGACATGGGCGTTAAGGCTGCCAGCACCCTTAATGGCAGGGATGGCGAAGGTGATCTTCCTCCTACCATCAAATGTTCGCGCTCAGGAACTTCTCAGGGATCACCAGAACCATCTTGGAAGTACGTTCTGTGTGACTAGGAAGCAGCACAGTCTTCAGGAACTTCTCAGAGATCACCAGAACCATCTTGGAAGTACGTTCCGTGTGACTAGGAAGCAGCACATATCTCGCAAGAGCTTAACCGACTGGCCAAGCGACAAGAGGCCGACCTTTATAACCAACTGAATTTGCCACCTGGAGAGCCTAGAGAGAAATTCATATGTCTTATTCTATTACCTGACAGCTGCCAACTACACACGCTCTAATGGCTTTACTATGCCAATGATACATAGAGGTATCTTTTTAAGGTGCAAGTTGAACCCACACTAATTCTATAACATATCTCTTGCCTTTCATTGGGTGGCAGAGTATCAAAATCAAGCATCGATATCTGCATTGTAATTGGGTCCGGTAGGTATTTGATGTGTTGGTACTGGTACCATGTAGATACCAGTTTTTGACACTCATCTGTATGCAGAGGCAGAGACAGGCTGTCACCAGTCAGAGGTGAGGATATGTTTAGCATTTGCTGTTCATTTTCTCTCGCAATGCTGGAAATGAAGTGAAAACACCATATCTGGAATGCAATAACACTGTGTAACAGTGCTAATCCTGCAATCAGCCACAGTTGTCTCATTTTTCTCAGATTTCAAATTTGCTGCAGTTTCTGTTGTGAAAAGTAAACATCACAGTTGCATGCTCAGATAAGATGCAGCAATCTGAGGTTTCTCTGGGTGCATGTAAATGCCATTTCCAAATATGACCAAAACCAGGATATAACTATTAATACTTGGGAACAATATCCTGGTAAACATAGTTGAGTATGATACTAACACTGAGTCTGTTATCAAACAAGGACAGCAGAGAATTCATCTAATGAAGTAGCTGAACTATTTAACCCTCATGCATCACTAGGGACATTTTACTTTATTTGGGCAAATTTTTCCTTTTAATCTGCTCCCCATTTCGGCTGTGTTAGTACTTTTGTAACAAAGTTTCTTTCTTGGCAAATTTTCAAATTCAAATTTCAATTGCTCTAATATGTCAGGGGAACAATGTGAAACAAATTTACTACCCTTTGAAGTCATTAAGGACAAAAATATCCACTTCTAAAAAACTGCTATAAAAATGTAACAGATTAATATTTTCTCTGCTTTTTTGCATAAATCTCTTAAACAGCTTAAGCTGTGCTCAAAACTACCAAACATTTGATCACTTTGAGGATTTTAACCCTTTAAATGCCAGTTTGATTACTTAAAGTCAACGGTGCTTTTTTGTAAAAAAAGAAAAAAAGAAAAAAAAATATGACATCTTCCTTAAACCAAATGTTGGATGGCTGGGGCATTATTTCTAAGTCCAGCTTGGATATGTCAATGATTAGCCAAAATATTACGTTTGATGCATCGTTAGTTTTTGTGTACCATCCAATTTAAAATTTATTACCCTTTTGAGTCATTAAGGACAAAAACGTCCACTTCCAAAACTGGCAATAAAAATAGTATACATTATTATTTTTCTGCTTTTTTGGGTCAAATCTTTTGATCAACTTCAGTTCTGATTAAAACAATCAAATACTGAATAATTTTCAGGACTTTAACCCTTTAAAAGCCAGTTTGAATACAGGATGGTCAGATGAATCTCTTGAATCTTTGGTCATTTTGAACACAGCTGAAGTTGTTTAAAACCAGGTGTACACTGTGCGATTTTCCTGCGATTCAGCCATGAATTTGGAATTGCACGACTCCCTTTGGAGTCGTGCGACTCTCAGTCGGATCGGCATCATTTCTCATGCTGTGTACAGGGGCCTATGACAACCAACCACAGCCTGCCGTACGACCCTACGACCAGCTCCCAAATGATCGTGAGGATTTCTGGCATGTTTGATATTGTGGTCGTACAACTCCTGACACTTCACAGTCACAGCAGAAACACAAACAGAATAAACAACTTTGAGGGGATTGTTTTCCTTTGTAAACGGTCAGACAACATCCTAAATTACTATGACAACGGCTGGAATAACTTTCTGATGCTCCCTGCTATAATAAAGTAAATAAACGAGCAGGAAATATTCCTATCTGCAGACCTGCAGCTCACAGACACAGATGGTGATGATGTTTGTGTGTGCGGAATAGAGAAAGATAGCGGGAGAGGGAGAGACAGCGGGAGACATAGAGGGGGGAGAGAGAGAAAATCAATGGAGACACTTCACCCTGAGTGTGTGAGTCTTTTAAAAAAGGAAACTGTGGGTTTCTGTCACAGTCCCGACTTCAGTTGCACAGTGTGAGCACTCAGGTCGTGCACGACCATCAGATCATACAGTGTGAGCATGCAACTCGTGTGTGATCGTTGTGTGTTGTAAACGATTCAGTTGCACAGTGTGAGATGACATTCTTCAACGACCGTCGCACCGTCAGCTTGGAATCGCACAGTATACACCCAGCTTAAGAGATTTATGCAAAAAAAGCAGAAAAAAAATATCAATCTGTTAAGTTTTTTATAGTATTTTTTTGGAAGAAGACATTTTTGTCCTTAATGACTTTAAAGGGTAGTAAATTAAAGTGATGCCTGAGGGTTAGGGTTAGGGGTTAGGGGTAACAAGACAATTTTAAATAACTCTTATTGTGCCTTCCTTAAAAGCCTTTTGTAATATTTTGTAAATTCTTGGTTTAATTGTTTGTCCATTAAAGACAAAAACAGCCTGAATAGCATCGTTGCGGTTTGCTCCAGGATCATTGGAGTCAGGAAAGAGACTTGTGTTTCCTCTGGGAGATTGTCAAAGAACATCATCCTCATCATCCATCATTCTCATCACGTTGACATTTTAACTCCTCAGACTTCCATCTTATTGCTTATTTTACTGTTATTGCACTAATGTATCTAAACTTATGTAACTTATCATGTGATCTTTCTCTGACCTCTGCTTGCTGGTCTGTAAGTGCCGACATGTTCAGCTGAATGTTAAATAATGTGCAGTGAACGTGGGCGAGCTGTAAAGAAATGACCTCTTGGGATCGATACGCTTGTCTGAATCTGAATGTTAATTTTCAGACGGATTTAAAGTGGAGCAAAACAAAAAGTTCTTTTTCATTGTTTTGATGCAGTGAAGGCTGATAGAACAGACAGAAATTTTAACTTTTAACAGTTCAAATTCAAACATCAAAATAATAAAGAAAATCACTTGTGCATATGTAATTAAATCTGCATAAAAATCTCATTATTTTTCTCTTTTCTTGGCACAGTTTCATTCAGTTCATCAGCAAAAAAGGCAGTTGTGTCATCTCTTTTGTTGATGTAATTGCTGCTGCAGACACATCAGGGTTTTGTGTTTAAAGCATTAAAAGAACATTTTGTTGCTGTGAGATTACAGCCTCTAAATGCATTGAAATCCAGTTTTTATGGAATTCTCATAGACAAACTAATTACCTTTAGCCTAATGCTCAATTTTAGTGGGAATAGAACTGACAATTAGGTCTTTAAAACAGTTTTTCACTCTTATAGCTAAAGTTTTTCGTGCAGTTGTGTTTCGATTACAGAATAATCAGTAATTATCTCTCTGTTTATGGTTTCAGTGTCTGAATCGGAGTCTGCCCTCACCCACACAAGGGATTTATAAGGAAATGATACATGCATGAAATCTAGCCTTACTGCTACAGATTTACATCATAAGCCTGTTTACATCTCGCTCTACTACGGTGTCAAAGCTGGGTCAAGTTAGAGCTAATGCAAACCCGACTACTGCCTCTTAGTTAACATATTCAGCTGATGAAACAGATGAGGGCTTGTAGAAGAGGCAGCCACAGGAGAAGGAGATAAGACAATAACGATTAATGGAGTGCACAGAAGAGAAAAAGCTATGCTCGCTTTCTTCATTAGGAGATCAGCTTTAAATACTCAGACACATAGACAAAGTAAAATTAGTATGGCAGTAATAAAACGACAGCTGAAGGACAACAATGTGAAGAAGACGGAGGAGGAAGGAAGAGCAGGAGAGAAAATGAATTAGGAAGTGAAAATGAAGAAGGATAAGGTGGAGGAGGAAGGTGAGAATAAGGAGGTGGGAGGGAAAGAAGTAGATCAAGAAGAAGAATGAGAAGTCAAGGATGAAAATGAAGAGGAGAAGGGGGAGGAAGGAAAGGAGGAGGACAAGTGACAGAGAAGAAGAATAAGGAGGAAAAGAAAGAGAGGCAAGACAAGGAGGAGGAGGAAAGGCAGATATGAAGAAAAGAAATTGGGAGAATGATGAAGAGAAGAAGAAGAAAAAAGAAAAGTAAAAGAAGAGGAAGAGACTGAGGAGAATAAGAAGCAGAGGAAAAGGAACACAAGAAGAAGAAGGGAGCAAGGAGGAGGAATAAAGAGAAGGAGGGAGGCAAGAGAATAAGGAAAAGAGAGACAGAGAAGTAGAAAAAGGATATGATGGAGAAGAAAAACAAGAATAGGAGTGGGCAGTAAAACCATAACCTGGGGTGTTAAAAAATAGCCATGGTATCACCATCAGGAAGATAGCGCTTAATGAGCACAATTTGATATAAATGCCTTGAAAGTTGGTGTCCATTTCCACTTGCAGCACCACTGTATGTGTGAAGATGCCTTAGAAGTGGTTTAAGAACTCCTGTTAATAATGGCAGGATAATTTAGTGACAAGCGCACATATACAGTATAGCGATGCATATCTATCTCCACGGCACGGACAGCTTGTACAGGGCTGGTCTAGTCTTCTCTAGTCAAACTGTTAATCGTGGCTGTAATGTGAAACAAGACAATGAAAGTTTAAAAACACTTTAATTCTTCTTTCTGGGTGTAGATCAATGATGAGAAATGATCAAGTTTATTGACAACCTTATGTGCTGCATCCTGCAGTAGCAACTCCAAACACACTTAAAACCATCAAAGGTTTTAAAAGACAATTTAAACTTATCTTTATTGCTTTTTATGTGAAATGTAGATTAAGTTTATCATTATTAGGAGTTTTTTTAGACTCTGAAGTAGTCTGTGACTTTTTTTTTAAATTCTTCTGGAGTGAAGCCACGGCTGGATGAAGCACATCACGAAAATAAATAACAATAAATGCCTAGCTGCATCTGTCTAAAAGCACATGGAAATGATGGAGAGAAAATGGAGAGGAACTTTGTTTGCTCCTCTGTCTGTAGCTCAGTTTACCTCAGTATAAGAGCAATACTTAAGCTATAAATTACTTCCAGTAGAGGGCTGCATTGGGACCCGGCGGGACCCAACGCAAATCTCTTGGGAGCGGGCGGTTTGAACTTTGCTGCGGGCAGGAGCGGGTGGCTAAAAAAAAAAACACTGTGGGATCAGGATGAAGCCTAGCAACAGGATGATGGAGTCAACAAATGATGTAGAAAATAAGCTCAAACAAGGTCTTTACAACAGAAAAAGAAAACAAGGCAAGTCTGACAAGTTTTTTTTCTGCAGACAAGCTCTGATGGAATAACAGATTAATATCTACTACTGAATACTAAATGGCTAGACAAGTACAGTTTCATATATAATTATTACAACTGAAAAAGCAGGTCTTTGTGTTGTCAAAGTTATGTTAGTTGCCCTGGTTATGTCATGTTTATGCTGAGAGTGGCTAAATGAGCTGGCCTTGGTGCTGAAAAGCGGCAGTTTTGACTGACAGCTGCTGCTCAGAGAGAGAGTAAGGGAGAGAGATGCTCTCCGTCGATGGCCGATTGTACATGCTTCTCTGCAGCTGATTCTTTTTGAATCATTTAGATTAATAGGTTGTTTGCAGTCACATGATCTGTTTGGCCTGTTTTTGCACAAGGCACTGTTTTTCATTTCTGATGTATTCCGTGACACTTTTGTTTCCCCTTTACCACCAGAACAACACATGGTCTGCATTACGGGTCCTGAAGATTTAGCTACAAATTAAGCATTGCCCATGAATCTTTATTAATAGCCTATAAAATAATGTGTTTTCTCTTTCAGGATGGGAGAAGACACAAAATCAATGCATCTCTATTATTGTGTGGGCATGAATTCTCAGGGTTTTGCAGGTGCAGGCGAGAGTGGACATAGACATTGCGGGTGCGGGCGGGAGTGTAACACACACGTTGCGGGTGCGGGCAGTAATGGTCAGAAATTCAGCAGGAGCGGGCAGGAGCGGGATGAAGAAAACAGTCCTGCGCAGGGCTCTAATTTACAGTGCTCCTGTGAATTCTGCCTTATGACTATCATTGTTTTTTACTATCGCTCTGCTTGCACATGCACGCTGATAAGTGCATGTATAATATGTTTTTAAAACACCTAGTGGTGATACCATATACCCCAGTAAAATTTGGGCAGGGTATGACGGTATTAAAAACATCACCACAGGCAAGGCTGGATCCCTCAAGAGGGAAAACTGTGCACCCACTGCAGCCAACAGGAGGTGGAAACAGAGCGTCACTTTCTAACCACCTGGACTTTAAATAAGGACATCCGAGGTGAGATCTTTCCATTTTTCACCAGCAAACAAAAAGAATTCACCAGAGTCAACAATGAGCACAAGATCCCATATCTGCTGGGGGAAGTGCAACGGTGTGCAAATGTTACTGCACACTATGTTAAAAGCTGCATGGTGCCAATTATAATTCTTATTTTTTTCTGTTATTATCATCATTATTATCATTTAAAAATAGTATTCTGCTTGGGCTGATGTTTTCCATTCCGATAAAGCCTGCTGAACTGAACTGAGCTGAACTGAACTGAAATGAAGACAATGGAGTACGAGGAGAAGAAGGAGGGTGGGACAAAGCAACAGGGAAGAGGAAAAATGAGGAAGAGGAGAAAAAAAGAAGAATGAGAAGCAAGTGAAGAGGGAGGGGAAGTAAAAAAGAGGAGATGTAGAAAAATGAGGATAGGGTGGAGAAGAAGAAGGAGAAAAGAGGTTGGATGAGGAGAAGAAGTAAAAAGAAAAGAAAGGAGAAAAGGAAAAGTAGGATAGGAGGAAGAGGATGCTGAGGAGGGGCAGATGAAGAAAAGGGAGGACAAGAAGAAAAGGAGGGGGCAAGGAGAAGGTGAAGAAGGAGGAATGGAAATAAAATAAAGGGGGAATAAAAGAGGAGGGAGAGGAGGCTGAGGGGTAGTAGGAGAGGCTGAAGATCAAGGAGAAGAGGCATGGCAACAGGGCAGAATAATAATGAGGAAGAGGAGGAAATTGAGAAGAAAGAGAAAAACAAGAAGAGAGAAAAAGAAGATGGCCAGGAGGAGTGCGAGGAAA